>NC_087076.1:15398418-16140918 GCF_026151205.1 Bolinopsis microptera | reverse complement strand
CAATATACCTACATGTTGGCGTTGCTTGTTGCTCGTATTAACTATAAAACATACATTTTGAGGAATAAGGATTTGTTAATAGGTTCTGAAACCTAGTTAAATCGATTTTTTGTGCAATTTTAGGTCAGAAACAGTCATTAAAATAAATAAATTAGACGGTCAATTTCTCGGTAAATTTTGAGCTTTCGTTCAGATAAATATTTTGCTAAGAACTGCGCGAACATAAAAAACACAAATTGAATCCTCTCGCAAATAAATTATAAGGTGGCGAATATTTCCCTAAGGAAGCGAAGATTTATTTGCGTCGCGCAAATAATTATAAGGATGCGAATATTTTGCTAATAATGCGAAGATTGCATTCTCGCGTAAACAAACCAAAAAGGGGCGTGCAACGCGCGTCAAACTGTTTGGCAATTATTTTTCCAAGAATGCGCGAGTAAATCGATTGAAATATCACGAAGTTTTAAGTTGAGAGAGAAACTGGATCATCTGCATATCCATGATTGACGAATTAGTTATTTTACTGTTTACAAACATAACTTAGGTAATTCACAAAAAGTTTTCTTCGAATTTTCGACAAAATAGATTTTTCAATATATTTCCCTGGTGGACTTCAGTGCGTGTTCTGAAGGTAGTTGACTTTAGTTCGGGTCAACTTACGGTCATATCACGTGATCGATGTCATGAGGGGTTATTCGGAATCAGCGTTCGAAAATACACCGATTGAAGTTGGTTTAAACAGTCGGGGGCCCTTGTAGAACAATCTCGAGGCGTCCATCTCTCAATCTTCAGGTATCCACTGATTTCACAGCAAAAATTTCTGGTCAATAACAGCATGAATCGTATAGCTCTGGGTGAATATATTCGGGGCGACGTAAAACGTGCCGTCTGCAATCCAGTTGCTACCATGCCAGCGTAGCAAGGTTCCGGGCTGTAGAGAAGGCAACGACTCGTACATTCCGATCTGTCTTCCCGCCGAAGATAACAAAGGGCTGGTCCCGTCTCGTGGAGGTGCATGTAGAAGGAAGGAGGAATTCTTCTGAGGTCTTCGCTTCAGAGTGCTGTGCAGATCCGGACGCCTTGGCTCTACTGCCTTGGGCTGTTCAGCAGCTTTCCGCTTCAGTGCATGCTCGGCTCACATCCTTGGATACGAGAACCAGCCCCTTTTGGACCTGGCTCACGTCCGTTATGTGAACACATGCCGAGAGCTCAAACACTTCTCAAACACAACTACTTACTAAACTGTCATGTGAATAATATGGATCACATCACAAATGATACGTCACTGATTGGGCCATGTCATGTGATACCTAGCTGTGGGAGGCCGGAATGAGAGGTTCCTAGTTGTCGGTCACCGCTAAGTTCTAACACTAAAGTTCGCTAGGTAGATTCGCTACTGTCCAATTGTTTAAATTTTGTTGTTTCTAGCGGAGTAAAGTCTAAGTCATAGGTACCGCACTCTAGTTCGGAAAATGATGTTTTGTTAAACAAATCGAAGCGGTTACTGTTAGGTAGGTAGTCGTACTCGTACACAGTTATAATTAACAAGTTAACATCAACTAAAGTTTAATTGGATTTGGTAAATATAAACACACTTTAACTTTGAGCGTGTGTTTTAGACCTCATTATAACCGGCATTAGTGCAATAATTCGTACTGTGGTTTGATATTTGAAACGGGATGAAGTTTAGATTTTTAACTGCTAACACTATAAAAGTAATCTTTCGCACTACACTGACTACAGTATGTGTCGCACTACAATCCAGGTAGCGTACTCTATTATATTCAGTGCGACACAATATCCTATCTTATTTCCAAGTTCAGGTCAGATCCTATCCTTCTTTTGGATCATTAACTCATCAAGTGATTCGTCAGGCCGGTTCACGTTACTTATTTCGAAGTGATCTTGTGGACGCGATTCGTCGGTCACGTTATGTATTTCGATCCACTGATCATAATTCCTTCGGGTCAGTTCAATCCACGTATACAGTATGTGATCCACTGCAGAGTCGTAAGCAGCATATGATCCTAATTCCTATCACAAATGAAGTTATGTAAAATATAAGGTGGCAAAGATTTTTCTAAGAAAGCGTAGCTAGATTTAACTCTCCCGCAAATAAATTATAAGGCGGCAAATATTATGCTAAGAAAGCGTAGATTTAACTCTCCCGCAAATAAATTATAAGGTGGCGAATATTTTGCTAAGAAAGCGTAGATTTAACTCTCGCGCAAATAAATTATAAGGTGGCGAATATTTTGCTAAGAAAGCGTAGATTTAACTCTCGCGCAAATAAATTATAAGGAGGCGAATATTTTGCTAAGAATGCGAAGATTTCATTCTCGCGTAAACAAACTAAAAAGGAGCGTGCAGCGCGCGTCAGACCGTTTGGCAAATATTTTGCTAAGAATGCGCATTTTCCTAACGTAAAATTCGCCTCCTTATGAAATATTTGCATCATCACGCGCAGCCTGGCAAATACATCATAACACGGCGCATATTTTGCTAAGATGGCAAATATTTCGTTAGCGCGGCAATTATTTGCGTAACATGGCAATGTTGCAACCCGGGAGGGGGCTCTTAAAGACCTTTAACTCACACACCAAAACTTTAAATTTCATCAAATTACAAGTGTCCTAATATATACGTCTCTTATTAAGTTAAAAAGTCAGGGGTGCAGCCGTTGTACTTCAATTAAAATAATTGATCACGATGTTATTTTATCAAAATCAGCTACTCGTTTAATATCAGAATATGTAATATAAATTAACAGGGGTTAATTTATATAACAGGGGTCGCCCCCCCCCCCCCCGCCTCTGCCCCCTCTCTTCCTCTCATATCTACACAATAAAGGTTATTTATTGGTATGAGATCCAGGCCTTCCACCCGTATTATACGTACATTGAGGACTACAATTGGCAGAGTTCCCGATATTCCAATAGAGGATAAGCAAGCAAAGATGTAGTCATGTACAGTACACAATAGTTTTCATTATTACTTATTGGCTTTAATAGATTTCTTGTACCATGAATATGGGACATGGGTACAATATTTAAAAGGATATTATGATTCCTCATATTTGGAAACATTTTGGAAACATTGTTTCCATGGGAATTTCATGGGAATTGGAGGGGAATTAGAGGGGAATTACGTATTATTGATATTTATCCACTTAAATTAGCTGTATACGGTTTCAAAAGGTTCTATTGGTGACAAAAGTGTACTTAAACCTTTTCTAAGCAATATAAGGCCTGAAAAAAGTGGGGGGAGGGGGGGGGGGGGGGGACAAATTTTTGCCAAAAAATTTTTTCCAAAATGTTTTTCAGAAATCGTTGGAATTGTACTAATGATATATGAGTCCATTATATAAGTGGAAAACATCTCATCCATTGCCGAAAATAGGGTTTCCAAGGTCCGAGATGACTTGGAAACATTTTGTACAAAAGTGGAAACATTTGAGAATCCATGGGAATTTTTTGGAAACATCCGAATTTTGCCCTAAACGGTCTCCGATGCGGTTTTTTGATGTCCTGGTAGATGAGGGAGGACGATTCCAGTAAATAGGGGCCATCAGGAAAACTCGGAGGCCGGAAATGGCCCCAAAAAAGGCCTTTTGGGGTGATTTCCAATTAGAGCTAATTAAAGCCAGATTTTCGGCTTTAATTGGTTGGAACAGGTCCAAATTGTACTGGGTGAGTTGCATAGAGGTTAGACACATCTGATCCATCGCAGAAAATCGGGTTCCAAGGTCCAAAATGACTTGGAAACATTTTGTAAAAAATGGAAACATTTTGTACAAAAATGGAAACATTTGAGAATCCATGGGAATTTTTTGGAAACATCCGAATTTTGCCCTAAACGGTCTCCGATGTGGTTTTTTGATGTCCTGGTAGGTGAGGGAGGACGTTTCCAGTTAATAAGGGCCATCAGGAAAACTCGGAGGCCGGAAATGGCCCTAAAAAAGGCCTTTTGAGGTGATTTCCAATTAGAGCTAATTAAAGCCAGATTTTCGGCTTTAATTGGTTGGAACAGGTCCAAATTGTACTGGGTGAGTTGCATAGAGGTTAGACACATCTGATTCATCGCAGAAAATCGGGTTCCAAGGTCCAAAATGACTTGGAAACATTTTGTACAAAAATGGAAACATTTGAGAATCCATGGGAATTTTTTGGAAACATCCGAATTTTGCCCTAAACGGTCTCCGATGTGGTTTTTTGATGTCCTGGTAGGTGAGGGAGGACGTTTCCAGTTAATAGGGGCCATCAAGAAAACTCGGAGGCCGGAAATGGCCCTAAAAATGGCTCCAACCAATTAAAGGCGAAAATCTGGCTTTAATTGGCTCTAATTGGAAAACACCCCAAAAGGTCTTTTTAGGGCCATTTCCGACCTCCGAGTTTTCCTGATGGCCCCTATTAACTGGAAACGTCCTCTCTCACCTAGCAGGACATCAAAAAACCGCATCGGAAACCGTTTAGGGCAAAATTCGGATGTTTCCAAAAAATTCCCATGGATTCTCAAATGTTTCCATTTTTGTACAAAATGTTTCCATTTTTTACAAAATGTTTCCAAGTCATTTTGGACCTTGGAACCCGATTTTCTGCGATGGATCAGATGTGTCTAACCTCTATGCAACTCACCAAGTACAATTTTGACATGCTCCAACCAATTAAAGCCGAAAATCTGGCTTTAATTGGCTCTAATTGGAAAACACCCCAAAAGGTCTTTTTAGGGCCACTTCCGGCCTCCGAGTTTTCCTGATGGCCCCTATTAACTGGAAACGTCCTCTCTCACCTAGCAGGACATCAAAAAACCGCATCGGAAACCGTTTAGGGCAAAATTCGGATGTTTCCAAAAAATTCCCATGGATTCTCAAATGTTTCCATTTTTGTACAAAATGTTTCCATTTTTTACAAAATGTTTCCAAGTCATTTCGGACCTTGGAACCCGATTTTCTGCGATGGATCAGATGTGTCTCACCTCTATGCAACTCACCCAGTACAATTTGGACATGCTCCAACCAATTAAAGCCGAAAATCTGGCTTTAATTGGCTCTAATTGAAAAACACCCCAAAAGGCCTTTTTTAGGGCCATTTCCGGCTTCCGAGTTTTCCTGATGGCCCCTATTAACTGGAAACGTCCTCCCTCACTTACCAGGACATCAAAAAACCGCATCGAAGACCGTTTAGGGCAAAATTCGGATGTTTCCAAAAAAATTCCCATGGATTCTTAAATGTTTCCATATTCTTTACAAAATCTTTTCAAGTTAGTTCGGACCTTTAAAGTTTAAACCCCGGTTTTTTACGATGACTAAGCTGTATCCAAACTCTATGCAACTCACTCGGTACAATTTGGACCTTTTCCAACCAATTAAAGCCGACAATCCTGCTTTAATTGGCTCCAATCGAAAAACACCCCAAAAGAACTTTTTTTTAATCTCTGCCCCCAAGTATCCCTGATGGCCTTAATTACCTGGAATCGTCCCCCCTGATTTACCAGGAACCCAAACAAACTCATCGGAGACCGTTTAGGGCAAAATTCTGATGTTTCTAAAAAGTTCCCATGGATTCTCAAATGTTTCCATTTTTGTACAAAAGGTCCTTATAGGGGCCATTTTCGGTTTCCGAATACCCAATTGTTGGCTCCAATTAACTTTTGATTAGAATTTGACATTGCAGATATTTATTTCTTATACCTAGACCTTCTAATACCTCCTAATATAAAAACTCTAATAATACCGTTTGAGTTATTCATTAACACGTTGCGCTTGCTGGCAAATTTACGATATTTCGATTTTCTGACAAATTTTGCTTCCCACCCCTTCTTGATAGATTGAAACACCTTTACAGCATATATGAACCGCTAAAGAACATAATAAACCAGCTTCCCGATAATTTTGGGGAAATCGGACATTTAGAAAATGTTTCCATTTTGAGGAATCATTATATGTTTAAAAGTCTAATGTAGCGCGCTGTAAAATGATTGATGTAAAAAGTCTGGATTTCTGCATTGACTGTGAAACGCGCAGTATGCGCGCCACGTGAGCCTGGTCGAAAATCATGTGAGACATCTAATTCTTGAATTAGGGTACACAATTTCATTACTATAGACATAATAGGTACCTGACTGAGGTTCTAAGCTTCAAAAGCTTTCAGATTGTCTGACGTATAACGTTATCATTTTCAGGACGGCAGGCTGCAGATAGGAGACCACATAATTCAAGTCAACAACATTAAGTGCGCCAACTTCGGCCAGGCGGAGACAAAAGATCTTGTGATACCTGAACTAAGAAACTCAACTCCAACAGTAAAACTTCTCGTCCAACATGCCTCCAAACGGATTAGAACACCGTCTTCTCACACTAACGGTAGTGGAGCTACCAACACTCCTTCTAAATCCGGGCCTGGTTCTACCCTTCCTGTACAGAAACACATTGATCAGGTAATAGTTGTAGATTGCCGATATCAGACGAGTTAATTGTAACACCACTTCATACTATTCTTCTGTAAACAATGGTTTTGTTCCTATTTCTACAAAGTATCACACCCGACCTTATTCAGGCCCCTGACATGTTGTTACCGGAGGCACTGTGGTCAGATGCAAATCCTTCAGCTCCTATAGCTTACAGATTTGGAACTGTTATTCTACCTGCCCCTGCTTGGATAAGGTTAACAGTTTGGGACAGTCTCACTTTTTAATCGTTTTATTAGGAGGGTTGATGCTTTAAGCTTTTAAGGGAGCGATGAACTACGAGAGTATCCAAAATAAATAATACATTGGATTGGGGAAGTTGGTCGTTTAGCTCCGGACAGTCTATGCAACGTCTATGCAACGTCCGTGCAACAACAAAAGAACCGTCTATGCAACGTCTATGCAACGTCCCTGCACAATGAACACTCTATGCACACTCCCTGCACGGTCAGTCTATGCAACGTCTATGCAACGTCTATGCAACGTCCCTGCACAGTACCATATGAACACCGGCTACTAGCCGGCTAGTAGCCACTTTTGTAATAACAGCTCCTCAACTTCACATTAACAACCGGCTACTAACCGGCACTTGAAAAGTGGTCACTAGCCGGCTACTAACCGGCTACTAACCGGCTAGTAACCACCAAGTGGCTACTAACCGGCTACTAACCGGTCACTAGCCGGCTCTAAAGCAGACCTATTAGTAGCCGGTTCTAAACCGGCTACTAGCCGGCACTTGAAAAGCGGTCACTCGCCGGCTACTAACCGGTTAGTAGCCGGCTAGTGACCACTTTTCAAGTGCCGGTTAGTAGCCGGTTGTTAATGTGAAGTTGAGGAGCTGTTATTACAAAAGTGGCTACTAGCCAACCGGCTAGTAACCACCAAGTGGCTACTAACCGGCTACTAACCGGTCACTAGCCGGCTCTAAAGCAGACCTATTAGTAGCCGGTTTTAAACCGGCTACTAGCCGGCACTTGAAAAGCGGTCACTCGCCGGCTACTAACCGGTTAGTAGCCGGCTAGTGACCGCTTTCTAAGTGCCGGCTAGTAGCCGGTTTGGAACCGGCTACTAGTAGGTCTGCTTTAGAGCTCGGCTAATAGCCGGCTAGTGACCGCTTAGTAGCCGGTTAGTAGCCACTTTGTGGTCACTAGCCGGCTAGTAGCCGGTTAGTAGCCGGCTAGTGACCACTTTTCAAGTGCCGGTTAGTAGCCGGTTGGTAATGTGAAGTTGAGGAGCTGTTATTACAAAAGTGGCTACTAGCCGGCTAGTAGCCGGCTAGTAGCCGGCTAGTAGCCGGTGTTCATATGGTACTGTGCAGGGACGTTGCATAGACGTTGCATAGACGTTGCATAGACTGACCGTGCAGGGAGTGTGCATAGAGTGTTCATTGTGCAGGGAAGTTGCATAGACGTTGCATAGACGGTTCTTTTGTTGTTGCATGGACGTTGCATAGACGTTGCATAGACTGTCCGGAGCTAAACGACCAAGTTGCCTTGGATTGATAATGACTCAATAAAATTATTTTCAGTTGGAGTAAGAAAAGCATTTCGTCACGCTTACAAAGTTAGCAAACGGTTTTGGATTCAGTATAATGGATTATAAGGTTTGTAAGATGTGTAATTTGGTCTTTTATATACTTATTTACACACTTGTATGTATTTACATTTGTACTCTAAAATTGGTAACAACGGAAGGTTACTTTTTGGACAATATTCCGTGTTTTCAAGCCTTTGGAGATTACGTCAAGTTTACAGTACAATACAAACATTAAACAATCAATGTTAACACAACCTTGCCTCAGGAACCAAAACAGAAATCAGGAGACAACACGTCAGTCCTCATAATCCGTCAAATAACTCCGTTTGGAGCGGCTGACTTGGAAGGACATTTGTCGCTGGGAGAGAGGATAATGTCGGTTAACGGGGAACCCATCACTGATCACACTATTGAGGATATAGTGGGGATGATTAAACCCTGCAATGTGCTTCAACTCAAGGTTAGTAGAACTGGACTCCAACTGAAACTTCTGACAATTAGTTAATTAGTTAATCAAAATTAAGTAAGTTAATTACCTAAAAAGTACAAACACAGCATGATGTAGATAATGATAACGATGAAATGTTAATGTTTTACAGTCTTGTTTAAATGTTGACTCGCCCTTCAGATGTGTAAGCCAGTGGAGAGTGAGAGCTGGAAGAGTCTGCTGAATACTAATATATCTGCAATACCTCTAGTTAGTGGACCACGCTCCACCAGTCGCAACAGCTCTCAGGTATGAAAACTTAAGTTAATTAAGTTAATTAGTTAATTAAGGGAGGTATCTAGTTATGATTGGTTCTTAGACTTAGTGTTTAATGAAATCACATCTAATTAGGTTATTTCCTTGATTGACCTGGATAGTGGAATTCGTCAATTATCCGTTAGAACCGAACCCCACTATAGTAAGATAAAGAGAAAAAACTGTATCATTTAACAATTGTAAATTGTATCATTGTTTTTGTAACTTATTGTGATATTGTCTTGTAGAAAAGTAAGCCTATATCTAATCATGATCCTAAAGATTGAAAATATTTGCCAAAAAATGATCATGTGACCCAATGTATTATCACGTGACGGAATGTATCTCATAGGATTGTATTACACGTGGGATAACAGGGTGGGGGAGACATGTTATCTGATCAGGCCACTGGACCAGACATTTGTGGTATCCAATCACTCAGCAGTCACATCAGAGCATGTGAACCTCCAATCATTGGATCTTGTCACACGGTCGAGATCTGATCCCACGTGAGAAAAGGGCATGGCTCTCACCATGCTCGCCCCTGTCAAGTTCACTATAAATACCCTTACAGCTTGCGTTACCTCATCGAACATTTTACCTCCTTCTACAATCACAACTATTACTTCTCATCTTCTGTTACAATAAATTCCAAACCTACCATGAGTACCACTCTTGACTTCACTGAAACCTACGAACCCATTAGACTGCTCGGAGAAGGTGGATATGGAGCGGTGTGGCTGGTCAAGCGGATCTCTGATGGTACCCTCTACGCTGCGAAGATAATCAACGACTCAAAGTGCAAGAGGAAGACTTGGTGTGAAGAGAGATCAGCTAGGATACCAGACGAGATCATTTTCTCGGAGACATTAGACCACCCTAACCTGATAAACCTTCACGAGATCTACTTCGAGCAGGATTCCTGGATTATTGTGATGGATTACCTACCAAACTTCGTGGACTTGTTTGATCACATCTCTCAGAACGGAGCCCTGTCTGTGGAGAATGCCCGTGAAGTCCTGACCCAGCTCCTGGATACCTGCATCTACCTCATCTCACTCGGAATCGACCACAGGGACATCAAGGACGAGAACATCCTCTACAATCCAACAACTTGCCGGATAAAACTGATAGACTTTGGCTCTGCTTCCCATATTCCAGATACTCCTTACACCCGATATCAAGGAACAGAAGTTTACCTGCCTCCTGATTGGTTCACCCATGGATCTTACTCAGCGCTTCCCCGCTATGACGTGGAGTATTGGATGTCTCGCTTACATTCTTCTGAACGGTGACTGTCCATTCTCAGCGAAGGAAGAAGTAGCAGCATACAGACATCTGCAGTTCATCAACCCCCTACTTGATCAGGAAAGCAAGGAATTTCTTTCTGACCTACTTAGAATTGATGAAGATGATAGGATGACTCCTGGAGAGCTAACATGTCACCCTTGGATGCAGTGGATTTCTATGGAGTAATTCGTGATAGATAGATATTATTGAATTATGTATGTTTTTGGTGTTTTGCCATTTTTTCGTTCAAATCATTTTGACCATATTTGGTATTATTCTTATAACAACTATAGCACTAAAACTTTTAATATTGTCCTGGTCGGTATCACTGGTCAACTCAAGGTTCATTATTCTTTAAATCAATGCTTATATTTTGGGCGAAAGTGACAACCATATGTTAAATAACTCGCTGATTTATTAAAGGTTATCTTTAATTATAACATCAAGTCCCAGATTATGCAAAAGTGAACAAAGTAACTTTTAACTTGGCATAGCTTTAGGCTGAAATTTAATCTATTAGATATATAGCTGCCTTCACTTGATGATTTATTGTTTCAGGAAGCGATCAGTACATCCACTTTGAACGTGGCTAGAGCAAACTCATATCAGTCACTAAACAGTGAGGTATCTGCGGAGCAAACATCCTTCTCTCATCAACCAATAATTCGTCATCCGGGTGATAACAAACGTTCTTCGAGCGATAACATTCGCCATCCTGGAGATAACATCGTCACCATGGAGAAAGTATCCGTCACCCTGACAATATCCATCATACTGGGGACAATGTCCGTTATTCTACTGACAATACTCGAGAACCTATTGATAAAGTTGGCAGTGATGGATTCGTTACTATAGTGATGCTCCTGAAGAAAACAACCACAGAAACATACAGCCGAACTATCAAAGAGAAAGGCCAAACTCAGAAGAGGAATTCAAATCAAGTTTTATGTCCCGTGGTATTCCCTCAATGTACGAAGCAACTGAGCAACATTCTCACTCAAGGTCATATAGCGCCGACAGATCCAGTGGAACCGATCTCCATAGCAACGATCTGGATTCTTCTTCCGGAGGACCAGGATCCGGGGGCAGTTCCCTCCGTCGGAGATACCAACCCTCAAACCACGGACATCTGGGCATAGTTCGTAGAGTCAACAGCGATAAGAGCGAGGAAGCACAGAGGAGACGTGGTGATCACAATGGTGGTCCGGACAGTTGTGATTCTAACTTGAGATACACTGACGTAAGACAACCTCGCCCACCACAACGTGAAGTCCGCGGTTAGTCACGTGTTAGATTTGTGGTACCATAGTTTAAATATTGGGGACATTATATTATCTAAAATGTAATATCAATTTACAATGTTCTTTCGTACGACGTACGCTCCCAATCAGAAGTAACTGTTCAATGTTTTAACCGAACGTTTAACCGAAACTCTCACTCCACAGAACAAGGGAGAGTCCGATCACCGGATGTCCGGAGACAGAGATACAGGGGTAACAGAGCAGGGACAGGGACATCGTATCCTGCTACAAGTCGCAAACAGGAGACTACTTTTGGGACGAAACAGGCATATAAGCAAAGTGTGAGTTGAGTATTGAGACCTGGGTTTTTATCTAAATATCTTTTATTGCTTTTCAGTTAAAGAAACAAAGTTGGCGGTAAGGATTGTCCAATAACTCCAATAACTCCAATAACTCCAATAACTCGTCAATATATTTGAGGTGATAATAAATTCTAAAACAGATGTTCTTATTTCAGCATTCCTCCGGGAGCAACTCTGAGATACAATCCATCATTAGCTCAGTCTCTGGGATCAACAACAGCGAACTAACTGAGATGTGGAAAAAGAGGACCGTCAAACCCACCCCCAGCAAGCAACTATCCAGAGTTTAAAAATGTGGACAAATGTTAACTTCTATTTTGGAGTTTCGAGGATTTTTAAATAGAGATTTATCACATAGGTTGAAGTAGCTGAGATTTGATTGAACAAGTTTATTTTATTTAGTGAAGTTTCCAGTTGTGGAACGATGCGATTAAGCAAATTTTACGAACTTTAAATGATTCAAGATTTTTATATATTATAGTTATGCTAAATACTAAATATGAGCTAAATGAGATTAGCCTAACACTAATTTAATAAACAGCGAGCCAGAAATATTTTCCTGAAAATGCATGAACGCTAATAGTTAGATAGGTATTTGACTGTGATATCCCATTGTATCCCTGACTGTTGAATAAGCAATTAGCATAACCAAGGTACGATATTATTTTAACAATAATAGTATTTATAGCTCTATCTTTGGGTGCTTCCTGGCTGTCCGACACAGTGCATGTGTAAATATCTGGGTACACTTCAATAATCAATACAGGAGAAGTAATCTTATTTCTCTAAGAAACCCATAAAGAGTATAAATGTTAGATTCAAGCACTGACTCGGACGTTGTAGCCAAAGTGGGAGTAGATTTTTCTTAGATTTTTAGCATTTTTGTAGCGCAGACGATCTAAGCTTTGTATTATGAATGTTATAGAATTTACTAATTTTTTTTGCAAATAGGAAATAATTGTTTTCATTCTTTAATGTTAGGTCGCCGGTAAACGTGTTTCTCAGTTCCTAATTCCTATAATAAACATGTTGCACCAATGAGACTAATTGAATCTGGTACACCTGCTCATTGACAACTGGTCATCATTTATATTCCATAATTCTTCGAAATATTCAACCTTATCCTTACCCTTACCACTATTAATATTACCCTTACTCTCCGGCCTCTATTAGTATTACGTAGACCCTTCTTTTGAATGTGTAAATTCAGAAATACTTAAACAAGAGAATGACCAGTTGTCCAGTTGTACTTCCTCCGCAAACTGCCTGCTAAACAGTGCAAACAGCCTGCTAAGCAAGTAAACAGTACGTTGCAGTACCACCATGCTCAGGCAATTTATCGGTAATAAGATTAAGTTTTTACACGTGTAGTTCCTCGAAGTTCAAGCGGAAAGACGTATTTGTTGTGTAGTTAGTTTCGCCACAACCGATGAGATGTACTACGATGTTGATGCTGTCATTCTTGACAATGGTAGGTAGGGACGCTATATTGCAGGGGACGCTATTAGGGACGCATTGCCACTCTGCCATTTGCGCTATGATAGTATTTAGCGATGTTTTAGCTTTTGGTTCAGCATTTTTGTTGTGTGGCTGCTTATTTGCATTGTAGTTGCACTGTAGTTGCACTGTAGTTGTACTGTAGTTGCACTGTAGTTGCACTGTAGTTGCATTGTAGTTGTACAGCTGCGCGAACTCTATAGTTCTACGCTTTCTTTTTGCACTGATAGTGATGCTTTGCTCGATCACATAGGTCACATAGGTAGGTATCTAGTATATCTGCCTCAGTCAGCGCATTTAATTTGACATATTACTCACATATAACTCACATATAACTCACATATTACTCACATATTACTCACATATTACTCACATATTACTCACATATTACTCACATATTACTCACATATTACTCACATATTACTCACATATTACTCACATATTACTCACATATTACTCACAGGCACGGGATACATCAAAGCTGGGTTCAGTGGTCAGGATATGCCAAGTCACATCGTGCCGACACTTCTGGGACGACCCAAGTTCAACAATGTCATGTTAGGATCCAACAACAAGGTACATTTCTCAATTCAAGCATAGTCTAGAGAATATTTTTGTTTTAAAATGGGTTTTCCATTTTATTTATTTCTGATAAACTCATTGGTGATATTTTGGACGTGCTTAATCAGCACCCCCGCCCCGGCTTCCAGCAATAATGATAACACCCATGTTAATTATATTTAGAGCTATATTTGTGCAGACAGAAGGAAGTACCAAGGCGTCTTGAACTAGCAAATAAGCAGTTACCAATACCATTGAGGATGAAGTCTTGTCTGAAACAGTATTTTTAGACACTATCGCGTTAGAACACGTTATAGCGTAACCAGCTTGAAAACTTCAAGTGTACTTAAAACTAATATAAAAGAAGACGTCAAATTCTTACTCCATAAAACAGCAATTAATCAAATTTCAATTAAATATATATCTACTACTCTCTTTGTCGAACACGAGAAACAAACACTTTTTATCTACTACTCTCTGAAAACTTTGTAAGTTACTAGGTACCTCTGCTGACGAAAGAGAATAGATTATTCTTGGCCAAATCAAGCTTGTATTGACAATAGCATTACGCTATTAGTAGAAATTCTCGTGGATATGGTACCTGGAAAACTAAAACGTATTTTTTTACAATGGATATTAATCGAGAGCTCAGAATTACGATTTTCGACTACCTTCTTATTATTCTTACATTTGAAATGCCGAGATAGAAATGGAATTTACCTCTAGAACGAACCCAACACGCATGATGGTCTTTTTGAATGGTCTTCTAGTTTTGGATAGGAGGAATCTTATCGACAATGACTTCGTTATTTTTACCCTGTGACCCTGAACAAACATTAATCAAGGAATCGTGCAAATTACTCTTTAAAGGATATAAATGGGTAAAACAATAATCAATGATGGATATCTCAACTCAGGTAAACGAAGTAATAATCAATATGATGCTTTATATCATACTAAACTTTGTACACTTACTTACTTTGATAATCTCTGTCTAATGTCCGAAAGATTAACCTTGAAACTAGTCGGGAAGGTTTTCTAATATGGACGTGTCTGGTCAAACTTGGAGAGAATTACGTATTACTTGCAGAATAAATTTAGATGATCATGAATGGAGGTAACTGGAATAAACAATTGAAGCAAGATTAATAAAAAATTCGCGTTTTTGAATTCGAATTAAGAAAAAGAGCTTACTGGATTACTACTAGTTGTGTTTGGGGACCGGTTTTTGGTACACCGGCCAATGTTTACAAAAATATCATATGATACATAACAATATAATTTTATTTGATATACGTGAATATGAAAATTGAAAATTATGATGTAACCTTTTACGTTTATTCATTAAAAAAAATGTATTTTAATAAAAAATAAAAATAAATTAACTGGCAAGCTTATCAAAATCTCAATATATATTCCCCGAATCGTAGTCTACCAGTAATTATCGTTAAACTGTACGCTCCATAGACCACAGTCTGAGACTGTGATTTGGCCGGTCTGTATTTATACGTGTTTGATTGGACTCCTCCTTGGGAATCTAATTAATCGTGTCAAATTGTTTACTGTTTTAACAAACAAAGTGTCTTTTGTTAATTAAATTATAAATTCCTATTGTAACCCACTTTTCTTCTTCGGATTAACTTCTGATAATCTGCTAAACGTTAGGAGGTATATCTTACCACAAGTCAGTCGAGCACAGAATTAAAAACAGAAAATTCTCGGAATTTCCGAGGCTCATCACAAATCACAATCCCCTGGTCCCAGCTGGCAGCTGTTCATGGCTACCAAAATATCTTAAGAATAAGGAGGAGTTCTGACGTAACTTATAGAAGGATATAAAATCACAGTGACTCCAAAATTTGACCAGATTTTCAGCCAGCATTTTGGGAGTCGGTTGCGTAATTATTTTTTCATAGCCAAATTGGCAATGTTTTAACGCTTTCTTTGGAATCCTTGTTTTTAATGCACGCTGAATAATAACATTTTACATCGTCTCAGTCAACAGAGTAGTCTTTGTTGAAATTTCTTTCCAAAGAACTATAGCGGGTAAATAATATTCTGTTGACGAAATATTCTTTAAATGACCAGGTTCTGTTGAACATGCAAACGGACAACAAAACGTTATATGGTATCAAAGATGATGCGGAGCGGTCACTTCTCATATTGTGGAACTTTACGGTTATCATGCTGTCGCTTATAGGGGACAGTATAATTTTGATAGCGACTATCAAATACAAAGCCATCAAACTCCATAAAGTGATAATAACAGTGATGCAACACATGGCTGTTTGTGACTTGATACAAACTGTATTCAGAGTATTCCCTGTCACCCTGGCAATAATATCAGATCGGTGGATTGTTGGGGAGCTGCTCTGTCATGTGGAGGAAAATGTCAGTTGGGCTTGCGCTCTGCTGACATCGTTCCTGACTTGTGCTATGACCACTCTGAAACTGATAATAGTGAAGTATCCTCTGAGAACTGGTGCCTGGTCCACACTGTTAGGACATAAAATCTGTGCTTCTTTGTGGCTCCTAGTGCTTTGTTGGTGCACTCCATTACTAGTAGTGAGACTACTTTACACAGGAGACACATTACACTTCAGCTACATTAACTACAGTTGTGTTTATGATTGCCTCCCTCCTAGTGTACCCACCTGGTTAACATGGTACTTACCAATCAGTGTTGCTGCGTTTGGTATCCTCTGCTACACGACGCTCATCGTTACATCAGTTCTCCTCCTGATCGTGGCTAGTAGAGCTGCCTCCCGACACGGAGAAACACTGAGATGGGAGGGGGTGACAACAGTTCTACTAACCTTCGGGGTCTTCTTTCTATCTTACCTGCCATTCACCGTGTGGTTGGTGACATATCTCCGGGGAGTTAAATACAGCAGCACTTCCATTCGAGTAATGTCTTATCTTACTAATCTGAATGTAATGGCTAATTTCTTAGTGTACTCACTAACTGTGCGAAGTTTTAGACATTTCCTCAAAATGAAGATGACTGAACTCCTTTCCTTAATGAGGCTGTCCATGCGAGAAGGCCGACAACACTATCAAAGACCTCTGGCCCTTGAACGGCAGAGACAAAAACCCAATCCAAGGCAAGATCCCCCAGAAGGTGATAAAACCCTAACTCCAGCTGCAGGGCTACAAGGCTCGCAGTTAGAGATACAACAACTAAACTTTCAAAATATTGTGGATACGCTTGTTTAATGAGACAGTTTCGTAATATTTTTATACATTTACATAAATTATGTTTCATAGTATTAGATTTCTATTTATACTTATAGTTATAGTGCTATGCTGTTTTTAATATGATCTTCGATTTTAAAATTTGTACAGTGTGTCTATCGTATAAATAACCATTCTTTCTCTTTTCAGTATGTAAAATATTTTCAATATTACCAATAATTGCAAAAAAATCATTATTTTAGATCGTTCATAAATGTTTGATATCTAACTGTTTTAGTAAATGTTAATTTGTTTGCTTTCATCATAGAATGGTAATTAGATCAAGTTAAATTAATTGTGTGCGATAATACTGCACTGACGAATTATTTGATTTTCTATCATTGCAACTAAATTTTATACTTTTATAGTTCAATAAAACAAATAAAATTTTTTGAAAATATTAAAGAAATAACAGAAGTAAGATAGTAAATGTTAAAAGTACATTTTGAAATAGGATCAGGCAGAGGGAAAAATAAAACTTATAAACCGTTTGATCTGAGGACCCGTTTTTATTGTAAAACTGAAGCATGCAATAATAAAAAAAACTTTGAAGAACTTTGAAAAACTTTGAAAAACTTTGAAAAACTTTCGTTTTTGGTGAAAATTTTGTCTAAGAGTCTGATATAAAGCGAAATAAATAAAAGCTAAAGCTTTTAACTATTTAATTAGTGCAATTGATAATAAATTCATGCTGTGTTTAACATTGACGGATGTTACTCGTCTAAATTTCTTCGAAGTAGCGCGCGCCGCTTTCTTCTCGAAATGTTAGATGGCAAGTGCTACGAAGTAGCGCGCGCCGGGCCAGATCATTAACAATGGTCAATGTTTAACAGTATTGTGACCGTCCTCGCGTCGTACTAAATCTTCCCACAATAAGTATAGTTAATCTATCAAAGTGTCCTACAGGGGCATATAACAGGCCTTTTAGTTTTACAGACAAGTATATCATATTATAATAGTTGTATAGTTTTATAGTAGCAGTCAACCACTCCGCGGTGCTTTCTTACTATCTCTGCAGGCGTTGGTAGTACTCTTAGTGCTGCATGAGAATGAGGGAAGCCAATAGAGTGATGAGGAACAGCCGAAACCCGAGATTTGCCACAGAACCACCACTTGTACCGGCGTTTGTATCAGCACTATCACCCTCAATGCTGTCATCGACATAACCTGGAGGGGGCTCTTCAAAGCTGACCCATGTGAACAGTACCTTCTCAGTGTTAACTGGCACGTAGTTGCTCACTCCCACTGATATCTCATTCTCAACAAATGCTGCGTCTGCAAAATCTGCGTCTCCCACTGCTGCTTGTATCTTCCAGTATTGTTTCCCCGAAGCATGAAGATAGCCTATCGTCGTCACCCAAAGTCCAAATGTTTCATCTGTAGATTGAATCCCATCAAACATCATTTTGTTTTCCTGTTGAGCTTTTGTCATAGCATCAAGTAGTGTAGCATCGTCAGCAAGACCAACCACATTTATATTTAGATGGTAATGGAATTCATATATTTCCGGGGTTTCGGGTATCGGCTTGTCCAGTTGATAAATAGCCATAATCGTAACATATTTCTCTGCAAAGCAGAGTTTGCAGCACAGTACGGCCGTGAGGAGTATTGCTGTTTTTATCATACTTATAGCTTAGAGCTGAAATGTAATTAAATAAGAAAAGCTCGGTCGACAAATGAGTACGAGTGAACGTAGCTAGCATGTACATAAAATATACTTACATAATATATTCGCCGAATGACTTGTACAATGTACATGCCTTTACAAGTGACTAGTCTAGACCGAAAAACTTAACTACGATAATAGCAAAACTGCGCATTTTGCTCTAGAAACACACTTTTTTGAGATTTTACCAGCGTTTCCTCTAGAATCATCTAATTTGTTCAATTTTAGGGTAAAGGGCACCAAAAGGGGAAGGGCCGCCAACGCCCAACAGGGGGGCGCTTTTTCAGCGGGTGCGCCAACAGGCAACGTTACGCCACTGCCTGGCGAGATATTGGCGAAAAACTGTTTCGATCACGTAATATGACTGTATAACTATAAGGAAGTTGGTATAATTTCTCGTTAGGGTTAGGGTTTCAGCTTATTATTTTGTTAGGGATTGGGTTAGCAGTTCGGATTAGGGTTGGGATTAAATTAGAAGGTTAGCATCCAGTGTTTCGAATAGTCGTTCAGGGCTAGCTCTAGCTCTCTAGAGAACGGGTTAAAAAAGTCACATAACACTAACAGTCGATCATCGAGTGTAGAGTGATTAATAATCATCCTACATCGGGCCCTATGTGCACCTATAAGTGAAACGATACTGCAACCAAGGCAGGCTACTGATCGTACTGCTAGGTGATAGATTTTTGAATCGCCATATTGAAAAAAAAAGCGGAGAGCGAGTCCGGTACGAAACTTAACCAAAGTATTATATGTAATGAAAGAATATGTAATGGGATACGCGTTATGCGGTATGCCGTTATAATTATATTCTATAATAATAATATGTAATGTAGTGTGTAATAATAACAGTGCACAACTATGACTTGTTTTTAAAATTAAACTTCCGCCAGCCATTCTGAGGTATCCGTATAGCCATATGCTGAACATTTTCTTTCAAAGTGTCCGGGACATTATCAATATAATTTTAATCAGTGTACACGACTTGTCGGCCGGGAAATGATTCCCGAGAAACTGATAACAGTTTTATACATAGCTATTGTGTCAAAATTACACAATGCGTAATCACTAATAGTAATCATTTGGAAACCTCCCTCCCCCCACAGTCCACACCTGCATGTGTACCGGCATATTTTGTTCCAGCTCGGGTATCGTCTTAAAAATATCATTATGACTTGGCGGCAAGTCCCTATTCCATCTTTATTATATCCTTAAAAATACGAGGGGAGGGGTATGGGAAGGTCAAATCTGGGTTACGTAAATATAGTAGCCCCCTACTATTAGCAAAGTCCGGTCTTCTGCAGATCAGGAGTAGAGTTGAAGTTGAAAACTGATCCGTGACGTCATGTATGGATGATACTAAGGATGACAATTGACTAAGTCACAAAACATGTCGATTTGATAAATAATTTATGATATTATTTTTGAAACATTGTCTTCAGGAGAAGGGATCTGTTGCTCAAAATTATCCCTTTTCTGGAAGACAATGTATCACCCCAAGAACACTTCCGGAATTCAATTGAATTCCTGGCTCCTGTTAACAGTAACATGCTCGTGCCCGACGCCCGTCTCCAGAATGGTTGTAAGATAAAATGCCAGCACTTTCCTCAAGAGAAAAATGTCAATAACCTTCTCTGGATTTCTGCAGTTCATCCATATGGTATACCTTATCGGACCGGACATTAAATGAACGGACATAATTATGAACGGACATTAAAATGAACGCACGAAGGCATTCAAAACCATCAAAAATACAAATTTGTTCATCTTTTTTTTTGTGTTTTTAAAATTTGAGCAGATAATTTTTGAATCAATTTGTCATACAATAAGGAAGAAAAGCAATCGTTAAGCAGTAAAAATGTCAAAATATCTGTCATATATCAATGTCTAATGTCTATTGTCTATGATTATGAAATAAATCCTTCGGCTTCCTGTAATTGGCTGGTTGCACTTGTGTAACAATGTGGCTGTTGGAATACACCGAAGTAAAATAAGTGTCTTGATAAAAAAAAATGAGCATATCTGATATCACAGGTCATCTTCGTCAAATGGGTTATCGTGCATTAAATATTCCATGCTTAAACAGTTAAAGCACTAGTAATAGTAATATTATTACTGTAATACCTGCTTTTTGAAAACCATTTTTTATTTGGCCATCTCGGTCCTGAATTTAACAAAACATTTCAACAGAACCCATGAAGCCCGAAACCGCGTTATACATAAATCCGTGGAATTCAAACCTGGAATTGCACTGCGATATTTTTCTCGTGAATGCAAGTTGAAACTTGAAAGACATTATTGAGCAGTTTGTTGGACAATGATTTCCCACCACTCTGTTTTACAGTATTAAACGTAATATTTATTGATCGCGGGAACTGAGTACTGATACGATATATCTAAACGCATACGATTCATCATTTCTCTATTGGTTTCAATAATATGATCACTCCATCACGAGGTGCATTCTAATTTCTATTACGGACACGAATGAAAATATGTGGGTTTTTTTCAATTATTTAAAAATAATATCTATTTTTAATCTTAACTGAAAATCATTTCGTTCTTGTAAATTTAAAATATATTAATCAGATACCATATTAAGATTTTTGGTAAAAAGTCTTAGAGAAATAAACAAAAGTGCAGTTAATAATAAATTCATGCTATGTCTACGTTTAACACAATAACAGTTATGAGACCGTGCTCACATACTTGATTACCCTCACAATAACTATAGCTAATTTTTCAAAGTGTCTTACAGTAAGTGGTATATTGTTTACAGTCTAGTAGAAATAATAGTGCTCAACCACTTCGGTGCTTTCTTACTATCTCTGCAGCCATTGGTATACTGGTATAGTACTCTTAGTGCTGCATGAGAATGAGGGAAGCCAAGAGAGTGATGATGAACAGAGGAAACCCGAGATTTGCCACAGAACCACCACTTGTATAACCGTCGTTTGTATCAACATGAGTGCTATCTCCCTCAGCGCTGTCATCACTCCAACTGACCAATGTAAACAGCACCTTCTCAAAGTCAACTGGCACGTAGGTGCTCACTCCCTTTTGTATCGGAGTGAATGCTGCGCCTCCCACTGATCCTTGTATCTTCCAGTATTGCTTCTCCCCAGCCTCAAGCACGCCTATCGTTGTCACAAAAAATCCAAAATCTGTCGATTCAGTCCCTTCAAACGTCATTTCCCCTTCATTTCGAGCTTTCATCATAACATCAAGCAGTGTAGCATCGTCAGCAAGACCAGTCACATCTATATTTAGACCGTAAGGCAGGGTTATGGGTTCTGCAGGGTTCAGCTGATAAACAGCCAGAATCGTAACATCTTTCTCTGCAAAGCAGAGTGTGCAGCACAGTACGGTGAGGAGTATTGCTGTCTTTATCATACTCATAGCTTAGAGCTGAAATGTACAATAAATTAGAAAAACTCGGTCGAACCTCTTTCTCTACTGATTTTTAAGCCTAAAACTGCAATAATAAAACTAAAAGTCCCATGTATCAGTATGGTGATCTTTACGTAGTCGTAGTGATCTATAATACCGATACGTTTACCACGATCCAAAACAACAAATTATAGCGTAGTTTGTTCATGCGTCAACGCAACAATCAATTTACAGGGAAAATTTGTGACGTGCGTTAAAACTAAAAGTTACGTAATGAGGTAATGAACATTTTTATTATTACCCTCTTGAATAATACCATTTCGACTTTGTAATATCTGTCGTCTAGCCAAAGCTCAGAAATTTCAAAATATGAGGAAATGAGTTATTTATAATTATATCCGATATCCCGCTCATAGTCATATGATTAACCAACAACACAAGGAAAGTGGGTAACCATGTCAGAGCGCGGCTGACTGTGAGTGATGTGAGGCGTGAGCAAAATCAAATGTGTAAAAGTGAACAAAAGTATAATTTATTATAAAGCAAAGACAAAATTAAAACCATGACCATTGAAAATTAATGATTTCGAGTAACGTAACGGTAATCGAGTAATCAAATACAACAATAATAAGAGCTGATCAGAAAGGAGTTGAACTTGAACTATTATATAAGTATCTGTATAGTGATTAGCTGGACTTGGAGGTAAAAATAAATTAAAATTTCGATATTTCTGATGCTGTCAAATATTGATCCATGTTTGGCTTAAATTACACGTTGCAATTGCATTTTCCATTTCGCGCGCGATCCGAAAAGGGAAATAAAACGCGTGCATCAAGGTTCAGCAAATATTGGATATGAAATTGAAACCAGACCGGATTAAATTTAAATATAAGATTAAGTGAGCCGGATCGCAGTGAACGGACCAAATGTTTGATCGGCTCTTTATAGTTGGCCCCCTAGTTTGTACTTGTAGTCAACAGAACAAATAAAAGTAACAGCGTGATGCCGTTTATTTTTAAAGACCAGTCACCAACTGACTAGCAGTTCAAATGTTCAAATCAAAATGTGACCTCTTCTCCACATGCTCGGGTTTATAAACTCACAACAATTATAGTATTGCATCATCAGACGAAAGTTATCAGGTTTTGACTTTTGACTTTTGACTCTGAGAAGATCAAATCTGGGTTACGTAACGGTAATATATGTAAATGATCCCTTACGCAAGCTTACACGATTGTCACAGTGCCGAAAAGCATGACTGCGCCTTAAATACATTGTATACTAGCACTACATATATATGTATCACGGCAATCTATTGTAAAACAGGGGTTGCAGAAAACTCACTTCCCGATACTTTTGAGGAGGAGACCTCTTCATGTAATTGTATTACTATCATGTATGTAAATTATAAAATCGGCTGCGTTTAATTAATAGAATAATCGAAGTGAACGCTAAAAATAACATAAAATTATGATTTTCCAGCATCCATTGGCTAGTAGTGGTTACACTTGTGTCATGTAATAATGTGGCTGTTGGAATGTCCGAAGTAAAATAAGTGTTGAGATTTTTAAAAAATCGGCTGCGTTTAATGAATAGAATCATCGAAGCGAACGCTAAAAATAACCAGAAATTATGATTTTTCAGCTCAGCTTTGCACAACTTGGAAGCAAGTAACGTGGCAAAAAAAGCTATTCGACCTAAGGACAAAAATGTAAGCATTAATTATACCCGTCCAGTTTGAAGACCCGAACACGTGAGGCAGCTGCCTTTATCTGCATTGTTATACTTATAGCAGTAAATTTCACGTAGCCATGTTTCTACGCGTACTGCGTGACGCACGCTACTGCAATTAACGAGACTCGAGATCAGATTCAGAGGGCTCTGATTAGATTTAGAGCAAACAGTAAATTAGTGGAAACTTAATATTTGTCCCTTATCATAGCTTGTAACTGCCTTTCGGTACTTGGCACATTCGCTACAATTTTATTTATGATCTGCACTCTGGGATTTCAAAATGCAAAAGTTCGGAGTTTTGGAATGAAATCATAATAATAATATTATTGACATATTTTTTTCTTCAAATTAGCAGGGTCTTGGAGTGGCGCATGGCGGCGCAGTTAACTGGCGAAACCTTACAAATTTAAGTTCATTTAAATAACATTAAACCACTGAGTCCGGTAACTTACCCAATGTGCTACAAGTACATACTATTTAAATAGTGTTTTAATAATTTGCTGAAACAAATAACCAATAGAAAAGATGTATCATTATTTACAAAAATTACGTCAATAATGCTGCACTAATAGTAATGATAATCTATGCTAAATACCTTAGGCATTAGGGCCAATAAATTTTGTTCACAATAAATTTGGTTACCATAATTTTGGTTATCATAATTTTAGCCACAAATTTCGCAAATTTTCAGCCTGCAACAATTTTAATCACATTTTTGACTTTTCGAGACCATTTTCCATTCCATTTACCTTAAGAACGACAAATTTAGTCTACCCCGTCTGAGCATTACAGATTAAGCTGCAATGCATTACTCAAGAATTTCAATAACATCAGATCCAGATCAGAGTTTATGACTCTGTATCACTAAGTTTTTCAGTATAACACTGTTCAGTTTCTTTTTCACCCTTTTTCGACTTTACTATTTCTGTCGGTACGAGGTAGTTTATGTCGATATGATCCTTCAGCCGTTTCAACAGAGCATCATGCATTGGGATGGATCGATTAAGAATGTAATGTGTAAGACTAAGAGGACGAGCGTGCTAAATCACTCTACAGTCGATCTTCGAGATTGTTCTAAAAGGGCCCGGCCCCCGACTGTTGAAACCAACTTGAATCGATGTATTTTTGGACGCTGATTCCGAATCATCCCCATAACATAGGGTTAAATGCTCCCCTGGTGAGATATTGGCTTAGAGAACTTCGCCGCTTCGACGCGCCGCGCAAACTAGCATTCTTGCTTCGCATCGACAATATCGTTGCTCTGCTTCGCAAAGCAACGATCTGGAAGGGTTGACATCGTCAATCAAGATATTGGCAAACAACTGTCTCGATCACGTGATTTGACCGTATAAGGAATTAGTTATAGGGGGTGCACGATAAAAATAAACTTGCTCGGATTTTAAAATTTTTTGTACCACTGTTTTCTAGACTTAGAGACTGTGAGAATTTTCACAATACCAAATTTGTCATACCTTTTTGGAAAGATCAGTGAGTTTCGCCTAATTTGACCAAAATCGTTGATTTTTGTCGTATTATTTGGATATATCTTCGGTTCCTTGAATGAGATCATTCTCAATTCTGAAAATTGGCGACGACCTTCCAATAGGGCTTTTACAACTGTCCAAAAAATTTGGTGGATATCGGAGTTGATATTCATATAGTGATTAAAATGGGGCAAAATACGCTGCTTTTAGCTGTAACATAATCATAATGTCTGTTAGTTGGATATGCTTTAAATTTTTCGGACACTTTCATTGTAAGTATATGAGTAAGCTTACCAATTTTTGTTGCAATTGGAGGTCGGGAAGGATACTCAATATCTATTTATTTGAAGAAAATTGTGCTGGCCGAAATTAGCGCTAAAAAACCATCCTACAGTCGGCACGCGCGGCTCACTGTCGATGGTGCACTACCTATTAGTTAGTTTAATTTCTTGTTAGTGGTTAGTGTTAGAGTTTCAGCATATGATTTTGTTAAGAATTGGGTTAGGGTTAGGGTTGCGATCAGATATTAGAGGGTTAGGGTTTTGAATAGTCGTCCAGGGCCAGCTAAAGAACGGGTTGAAGAAGTCACGTGACAGTCGAGTGTAGAGTGATTAATCATCATCCCCAATTCAAGAGGAGCACCCTTTAAGTACATAATAGGAATTTGGTACGGTTTTGTGCAGTAGGAACGGTGATGTCATTATATTTTTATTAATTATAAAGCCCTATAAACAATGTAAGCTTAGTTATATTCAAATTTCAATATTCATGTCATGTCATGTATACAACATAAACAAATATACTCTACTGAAATTTTGGTCTCCTTTAAAATTAGTCGCCGAAAAATTTAGTTTCATGAAATTTGGTTTACGACAATTTTTACGTCAGTTTTAGATTGATCGCAGATTCCAAAATAATAAAAATAACACGAAATAATTTACCTGGGGACCCCAGGCTTTTAACATTATATTTATGTTCATAATAGAGATTTGGCGGAATGACTGGCTGATCGCCGCTTAGTCGTATGAGTAAGAAATTATGATTTTCCAACACAGCTTTGCACAACTTGGAAGCAAGTCACGTACGCGCACGTGGCAAAAAAGCTATTCGGCCTAAGGACAAAAATGTAAGCATTGATTATAGTTATACCCGTCCAGTTTGAAGACCCGAACACGTGAGGCCGCAGCTGCCTTTATCTGCATTGTTATACTTATAGCAGTAAATTTCAGTTGGAACAAATATTTTATGAATATCACCCGTTAATGTCAATGATTAGAGCAAGCAGTAAATTAGTGGAAACTTAATATTTGTCCCTTATCATAGCTTGTTATAAGTGTAACTGCCCTTCGGCACTTGGCACATTCGCTACAATCTTATTTATGTCTCATGATCTCAGATCTGCACCCTATGATTAATGATAATCACAGGGTGCATATTTTCAAATTTCAAAAGCTCGGAGTTTTGGAATGACGTCATACTATTAATATTATTATATTGTTTACCTGGGGACCCCAGGCTATTATGTTCATAAAAATAATAAAGATTCGGCGGAATGACAGGCTGAGCGCCGCATAGTAATATATGTTGTCATCTTTTTTTCAAATTAACAATGCTTTGGAGTGCAGCGCAGTTAATATATAACTGGTGAAGCCTTACAAATTAAAGTTTATTTAAGTAACATTTAACAGCTGGACTTCAGCAGATCCTTCTTAGTGACTTCCTTCTTCGGGAAACGCCTGTTGTTTGCTCTCACCAAGAACCTCGCTGTCTCTCTTATGAGGCTGGCATCTGTGTCGGTAGTCTTCATACAGGGAGCAGGTCCGGAGGACGTGTACCTCATCTTCGATGATGGGGTCGAAGAATGGCATTTCTGCAAAATTTTCGAGCATGTCCATGTCCTCTGTTGAGCAAGCTTTACATATCCGACGTACGATCCGGTTTCTTTTGTGGGTTCCATGACGTCCTGTCTCAATATTGAAATTGTGTGAGCTTGATCTGAATTGAGCCAGCTTTTTGGATTCAGCGTGCGACAGATTCATATTGAGGTACTGCTCATAGCCAAAACTCATCTTTATGGTGTTGTAGAACGTTAGTTTCTTGTTGTTCCATCTCTCAGTGTTCCATATCTGCCTGAAGTTAGAACGCATCGCTTCTTTGATTTGTGAAGGTGAGAGTTTTAGACGATATATATATATGGATCCGTGCCATTTTACTGACACCACGGCATCAACTTTAACGCGACTTTCCGCAAAAACCGTAAAAGATATACAACTTAAATTTTTTTTGACTGGGTCAAATGCTTTAATGGCCTTCAAATCAGCGTGAAAAAATAAAAAATTGGCAAAGGAATAAGAATTTTAGTGCCCCGCTTTAGGGTTAGACGGGATCCTGCTAGTAAGTATAACTCACCCAATCAATGTGCTACATACTATTAGCCTCCTCATCATCATGTCATATGTCGAAATGATACGTTATTAATGATATTTCAGTGGGCGAAACTTTTACAATTCTGAGAATAAACAATGGGCGACAGTCTTAAAATTTTCTTAAAGTTTTGTTAGAGCACCTAGCTCCGGTCTTTCTGCCAGTTAGAGTGAAATATATAATATATCAGTACGAGGTCTCATAATGTACGAGGTTGAGGAATCTAATCACAACACAATTGCATGACCGGGTGAAGGGGATTATTGTTAATGTTATTGATCACGTATTTCTACGGAGATGTTATGGTGTACGAGGTCGAAGATACTTTACTCACTAGTGAGGGTGATATCAGGAAGCGAATTACAGAGTTTATTTTTTTACTTTTAATTATCGTTTGTATAGTACGAGAAAATATAGCTACAAGTAGAGAGCATGCCCCAAAATCTGGATTTGGGGCATGTTCAGGGTATTTGGCTAAATTGTGCCTAATTTTGACCAAATATGATTATGGGCGTGGCTGCCCCGTGGGCAACGTTTGGCGTTTGGGGTCCGGGACCCCCTCAAAAGTTCGGTCACCGGTCCTAGTTTGTTGGTCTATCTCAAAACCAAGTTTCACAAAAAAAGGTAAGAAGGAAGGTAACCAAAAAATGTTTAGGCGCATAGGTAGTGAACCAAATATGTCTGTATTTTCGAAATTTTACCTCCTAACTATTTCTCCGTCCAACATATCACCAGTAAGGTCACACGTCAAATCAGTGAGAATCTATAAACACAATTTAACAGTAACACGAGACTTTATGTTTACTACATTACGTTTGATTATAAGCTCACACTAGCGAGCTACTCTTACATAAAAGAATGAATGCCAGTTTAGTCAGCGTATTTTGGAGACGATGCTCTGGCAAAGCGAGGAGTGTTGAAGTTGATCCACCCCTTGGAGCACGGCATAGTGACTGATTGGGACGCCATGACAGAGGTAATCCCGTAATCTGCCATATTTTCTGTGTTGTAATTATTTGTCAATTACCTGTCATTTTCAATGGCCTGTACAATGTACAACGTACATAGTTTTACAATTTCTATTGCAATAAAGCAATAACATTACGAGATAGTGATTAATTTGTGTCTCTACAAAACTGACAGTTTGTCTGCAGGTGTGGGACGAAGTGTTCTATAACGTGTTAAGAGTGTCCCCTCAATCTCATCCTGTGTTCCTGACCGAGACTGCTCTCAACCCTAAGGAGTCTAGAGAACAAATGACCGAGATCATGTTCGAGGGATTTAGAACTCCTGCCATGTAAATTTAGTTGTGTAATACAAATAATCATGTAATAATTTAGTAAATTTAGTTGTGTAGTCTCTTCTAATCCGGATTAGAAGAGATTAATTTTTGCCAGCCTAACATTTACGTTTAAGCCCTTAAATCATTCATTTCTCCCAAGAAAAAGAATATTCAAACTAATTTTATCAATGATGCTAGTCACATGGCGACAATTATACAATGCAAGATTTCACAACTTCAAAATATTGACCTTGACTCTCAACCAAATCGGTATATGGTATATCACACTACTAAACCACAGGTACGTTGCAATCCAGGCACAGATGGCACTTTATTGTACCGGGAGAACTACTGGAATTGTGCTGGATGTTGGGGACGGAGTATCTCACAGCATCCCTATCTACGAGGGTTGGTGCACATAATATTGGAATATTATGTTATATGAATAATATTATTACATAATATTTGAACAAATCTAATTTAGTATTTTCAATATGAAACGTTGAATTGCCATTAGAGAATTTAGTTTTGACAAAAAGAAGCTGTCGCGATGTTTCATGTTTATAAAAATATCCTCGGCTAAATAGTGCTTGGTGTCAATTATTATAGTTGTAGGAAAATTAAGGCTACATCATCTTTCTGCACTTAAAGAAGAAGTATACTTGGTGGATATACTCTACCATCCTCTATCAACAAACTATTATTCATAATCATATAGCTGTATATTAATCTCCCCTAGGATATTCCTTGCCGCACGCAGTACTGAGAAAGAACATAGCCGGTAGAGACTTGACTTCTTATCTCACAATGTTGATGCGACAGCGAGGTTTTAACTTCGTCACCGGAGGAGAGCTAGAGATCGTCCGGCAAATTAAGGTAAGTAAGTACAATTGGTTGCCATGGTGGTTGCCAAGGTGAGTAGATAATACAAGTGGTTGCCAAGATCAATGTGCAAAAATTCCTGAAAATCCTGTCAGTATATAATAAAACTGATTGATACTATGACCGACTCGCAGGAAGAGCACTGCTACGTAGCTTTAGATAAACCGTACGAAGACGAGCTTCCAGAGCTCCCGATAGAAAGAAGGTACGAGCTTCCTGACGGCCAGATCGTCACTATTGGTAAGCACTTTTACTTAATGAAGACTTTCAAATAAACCAGCGATGACCGTTTCGCTAAAGTCAAACGACTACCTTAAAAATAAATAAATTTTTAACTTATTGTTTGTCAAAATGAAAAGACTATTGTCCATGTCAAATGTCAAGCTGCCAAATTTTGTAGCGTAATGCACTATAGTGTGTAGTGGGCCGCGCCGCATATGAAATAATGCTTCTCATAGCCACGACGAGATTGTAGCAAAGCTACAAACTGGAAGGAATTGACATCGTCAATCAATGCCAAATCAAACTTTTTATAGTCTGGCGCAGTCAGCTATATTAACGCTTTTTCTTTAACTGAGTCAGCTAATACCTGTTTCCACCAGGACGAGAGAGGTACGAATGTCCGGAATGTTTATTTAACCCCTCCCTGATCGGTGCTGAAAGTGAGGGGATACACAAGCTGATATACGACTCTGTTTCAAAGTGTGATATCGACCTTCGGGCTGAGTTTTATAAGAATATCGTCCTTTCAGGTAATGCTTAAAAAATTGTGATGATTGTCAGTACTGTTTACTATTATAATTAAATTTAACTCATATTATATTTTAACTCATATCATACTCAAAGTCAAAACACATTTGTGTTCTGAAGACACATGAATTTTGGTACGTAAACTCATTCGTTGTTCGTTCAAATTGAACGCATAAGTCACAATCGACCGGTTAAAGTAGGGAATAAGTCACCCCAATAACCTACAACCCCTCCCAGGCGGAACGAGCATGCTGCCGGGTATGGGATATCGGGTAAAAAGAGAGCTGTGTTCCCTCCTCCCCGCCACAGTGACCGTCAACATCACAGAGTGGGAGAAACGGCAGTATATGGTGTGGAGGGGAGCTTCTATCCTTGCCTCCTTGTCTTCCTTTGCGTGTCAGTGGATCTCAAGTCAGGAGTATGATGAACATGGTCCTAGAATAGTGCATAGGAAGTGTTTATAATGAAGGAGAGGTGTGTAAGATAGAAGTCAGACTGGGACGCTAGTTAAAGCGCTTTCAATCCAACAAGGTTCCATATGAATGTTTATACATTTGAGATCATAAAGTTTGGTGCTATTTACACTTTGTTAAATTAGATATTTGAAGTAGGAAACGAAATTTTGCTCGCTGCCAGTTTAAACAATGTCTTTGGGTTTACAGGGTTGAGGATAGTGTTAGGGCAATAGCACTAGCAGTTTGTTAGTGTTATTGTTATGAATAAGTCGGTGTAAATTCAAATGTCGAACACCTTGACCGGAGATACTATTACTCGTACATCATTTATACGAAAGACCGTATAATTTGTATAAAAAGCTTGTCTTAATATTGTTGACGTTTCTTAGCTGACGTATTTATTTGCTGATGTGTTTATTCTTGAGATCCCTTCAAAGGGGCAAATCTCCTTTGTTTCATGACTTCTCATTAACTTCTAGATTGCTTCTTTAAATTTGATTTCCTTTGTTCCGAACAAAAAGAGCTGTAGATTACTACAACAGAACGACCTGTTCTTTTAAAATGAGCAGGTATCTGGACGCGTGTAGCGACTGAAACTAAACAAACAAGCAGAATTTCTGCGATCCATATTCCATACTTCACAAATTGAAACGACTGTATGTTGGAAATCTAGAATCTAATATCATCAATACAGTAACCATCCGGGGACGTTTAGTTAATTGTTACCGTGGTTATCTAACAGTTCACATAACACTTTAACATACGTAGAAAAACATCTCTGGTTGTAGATATAATACATCTTCCTGGTTAAGTTAATGATAATTTACAAAGTTCAACCCGTTATACATATATAAAACTTAGTTAAAGCAATAAATAATTTAAATGCAATAATTACAGTACTATTCACTTCTGAAAATGATAATATAAAAGACATCGTATCATATTAAACTGTATTATACACTAAAAAATAAACACACAAATTCATTTTCTTCTTCAACAAAAAAGAAGCTACAACTAAAACTATCATACAAATAATAAAACTCTGAGAAGTCCGGCAACAACAATTTCTACTTGTTTTGTTGCTCGCTCTATGACACGTACTTTTTGTCAAGTTTCTACTTATTGAGTCGCGGGTGTGTCCATTATATTTCACCGGAGGTCTACCGGGGTCACGGTTTTGAGCTAAAGTGTGCTAAGTCAAGAGAGACTGGGGCTGGCAACTCTCAAATTCCAGCTTCGTACTCGTTAATTCCATTCGCTCCTTCGTTAACGAATATAGCACCCTCCAGATCTGAAAATATAATAATTAATATCGAGTGTTCATGCAGGGAATATAAATATCATATAATTGATTAGAACTAAAGTTGAAGTTTATTTAGATTGCAGAGTGCTTATTTAAAGGAAGATGAGCTTCAATTTATCTAACTTAAAGGGCGTGTAAATGTGAGATTTGACTTTCGTATATTAATAACATATATCTTTCCTTGAATTCAGAATGGTCTCCTAAGTAATTACATCAAACAACGAACTTTCTAGCACACAAATTACGCTAGATATCGCTTGCTTACTCTAATTCAGTCGGAACGTCAAAGTGTCTCCCTTTCTACTGCCTACTATTTATCTACGTGTTACTGCAGTGAAGAAGTTGATTATTTGTGTATGAGAAACTTACTTGATCTAAATCGATTAGCTCTGAGTCGGTTGAAGTTGGAACTGTTGACAGAGTCTAGCAGGAGTTTGTGAAGGTAAATGTATTGAGGCTCGTTCTGAACCATAGCGGACCTCTGCTGTCTCATACTGTTTACACATCCCAGCACATCAATAGTGTCCTCTTTAGTTAGTCGGTCCAGTGTAAAGTCCATACCGACGAAGACTCCAGTCCACCCAGCGCCAGCACTGCAGTGCACGACTAGCGGCTTCTTGGAGTCCTGTCTCATGTATCTGATGTAGTAGAGGAAGGTAAGGAACTTGACTTCCACTGGGTACCCTACATCGGGCCACTCTGTGTAGTGGAACTGCAGGACGGTCCTGGTGGATCCCTCCACTTCTAACTTGAGCTCTCTGACCAGGAATCCTGGGAACTTGTTCTCAGACTGTTTGGTGACTTTAACAACTCCGTACTGCTCCACAGATTCATCAGGCCAGTACTTGACGCTCTTCTTCTGGCCGCCTTGTTCTAGGTTTGTCAGCATCACCACAGAGGAGACGTTCTGCTCCCATACCATCCTCCAGAAGTCGTTCACTGTGTTATCTAGAGGACCTTGAGTGGCGATGTAAGCATTCGGGGTGACGTATCCGTTTATGTAACTGGCGTTGATATAGTCAGAGTTGAGATCGTTGTTTATCTTCAGGAGTCTGACTCGGGAGTGGTCATATGTTGTGATGGTTCCATATCTGTTCTTATCGTAATTCTCCGTTAACTGAGATACGATCTTCTTTGTGTCACTTCCCACACAGATGCTCCTGAATTCCTTGATGAAGCCCTCGTTTTTATTGATTGCCATGCCTCTGATGTAGTCGTTGAATCCGGACACCTTGAAGGGGTTACTATTGCCAATCTGTGCTCCAGAGTCGTCTTTACCCCTAACAATAACATGCTTGCTGCAACTAAAGGCACTCTCAGGCCTCATCTCTACATCTTGTTCACTATCTTGATATTCCTCCTCCTTTTTCTTCTTCATGTAGAAGCAGCAGAGTGGGATACAACAGAGAATGAGGAGGAAGATGATGACCAGGATCACAATCACAACTATCAAACCACCGGACAGACCGTCCTTCTCACAGAGACCAGCTGAGGTTTCCATCAGCTCACCGTCGTCACACCTATAGGAGATATACTCAATGTTGGGGTTTGATGTGCTCTTAAGGGTGTACCCTTCAACACATTCGACATCGAAAGTCTCCCCAGGAATGTAACTGGTGGCTGCTGTTATGCTCAAGTGGTTATCTGAGACCATAGCTGCCGGTACATAACAGACCTCTGAAAAATAAACCATGGTTAGCAATTAACATTCTTAAGAAATCTACGGAAGCAAAGAATCATTAATAAGAAGCCACGCTTTCTGAGTCCCCAATAAGAAATCCCACAACTTAGTTATCTAGAAACCAACCGTGACAAAAGCCTTCAGGATCGTCCAAGGCTGCAAACTGGTCACAAGAGAACGTGTCATCGCTACCATATGGAGGAGAGAAATTGGAGTCACACTTAACAGTTACTCCGATACCATTTGTTATGGTACTGTCTCCAAGTGGGTAAGTGGATCCGTTGCTCACATTAGGGACTCTGCACGAAACTGAGAGGGAGTAAGGGGTTTAAATAATTTACCTTGATGTAGATTTGTATTGTACAATCATTAATTTATAGCGAGATTACGAGAAATTATAGCGGGATAACGAGAGATGGATACCATTGAGCAGCAAGTAGTGAGAATGAAATATGTTTAAGAAGAAGTAAAGTGATTGTAACCCTACCTCCACATTCATCAGACTTTGCAGAGGCAGTTCCGGGGGTAGTCTCATCACCAGGACAGGCTATACAGTAGGTTTTACCTGCCTCATACTGGTATTCACCCTTAGGACACGCTACGCACGCTGTACCGGTCGAAAAATATCCCGCAGGACACTCAACTGAGAGAGGGATAACACATTAGGGTACGTTGAAATAGTAAATATCAGTGTCTTCCCGTAAAAATTAATGAAACATAACTAAAGCGTCCTGAGCTGAAAAAAGGAGCTACTATAATATCACTAAATTTACAAACCACACTGATCCTTGAAAGCAGGAGCTCCCAGCGGGCATTCCAAGTCCCAAGCAATTACGATTGAATCAAATTCCCAAGAAGCAGCTCGTTTATTGGTATTGTCTCCATCAGATATAGTGATCTTTTGTTGTAAATCTTCCAAGTCCAGATAATCATGTTTAGCAAGGTTAATGTAGTTTACCGAGTATTTCACCTGCAGAGAGAAATTATCAAAATTAAAAGAGATCATTTTCGAGTGAATTATTGTAGGCAATAATCAAAACGCTATGTGGAAGCAAAAGTAATGCTTTAAGATACGTTTGAATCATAACACAAGTTTCGAACCAACTTACAGATAACGCGTAGCCATCAGGAGTAGTGTTGCAACCAACAAGAGTTTCTGTTATTCCGGTCAGTTCCAGATCTACTTCTCCTTGATATCTCAGGAAAGCAGCCGTCTTCTTTCCCTCAGTATCGCAGTCTCGGTCTCCATTGCCGTAAGTAACGGTTACAGTCACAGACTTTGAATACGGAGTGATTTTTTCTCCGCAAAACTGGAATGAGCTTACAGAGCTAGATACAGACAGTAGGTTCCAGCCATAATCCTCACACCTAAGACGAGGCGGATCTTGAAAGGCAGAAAAGTGTCCAACACATTGCAGAGTAAGGTCAGGGTGATCGTAATTGACAAGAGCGGAGATAGGGGCGATGGTAGGACACAGCAGTTTCTTCCTTACACATCTAGGTGGAGAGCTCCAAAGCGCTCCTCCCGAACACCTGTATTCAGACTGACCGGAGAGTTGGAAACCGTCATTACACTTCACAGAGGCAGTTTCTCCGGGGAAGATAGAGGTTCCGGATGCGGTGACAACTCCATCATCAAGATCATACACGGCGTAACACTTTTTGTCTATTGCGGCGACGATCGTTCTTACTTTCGTAACATCAGGAGACCCATCCTTAAAAGAGAAATCAACAGTGCAGGTGATCGTAACCGTAGAACCAGACGTTAAGCTGTTTCTCCATGTAACGGTTGTCTTGGAAACATCAGCATTAGGGTCTGAACCCAAAGATAGTGTTTTTTGGTTGGAGGTCAGGGTTCCATCAGGGACTGTCCACTTAATCTTCTTAGCGAAGATATCAGCTGTTTGGGTGGCCGTGCACTGCAGCTCGGTATCCTCTCCAGCAACTAGTCCTGTACTGGTAGGTTCAGCGATGTAAATTCCTGCTACATTGAGTGTATCGCTTTGAATAAATAAACTTTCCTCGTCTCCCCAAGTCCACATTAATTCAGAGGTGAAGTCTCTACTTTCATACAAATTCAAGGGTTGACTAAGATCGATCTCAGTTTGATCAGGAGCAAAGACTCTTGGGTTAAAAGAGGCGGGTGAGCTCTTCAGTTGGATCATAGTATCATAGAACACATTGTTCTTGTCTTCGGGAACCAGAGCATAGTTCTGGAGATAGACCTTGTAGCCAACAGTAACTTTTGTCTCGAGAATGGTGGCAGAACAAGAGTAACCAGTACCAGGAGCGGAGATTGTGAAGGTAGACGTCATGATCTGATCATTTCCTGAGTACTTGGTGCTGATGAGAGGGTTGTCAGAGCCCTGCTTATCTCCGTTAGCATCAGTCCATGTTACAGGGGACCCCAGAGGCATCCTCAGGACACAAATCAGTGTCAGAGAATCTATCTTGCTGCCTGGGTAATAAATCTCATAGTTTCCAGCAATGGGTGCACCGTAGGTGGTGATGGTAAACTGATCAGACTTTATAGTCTCACCTCCCACGTTCAACTCGTAGTAATACCTGCCGGTACTAGCTACAGAGCGTGTCAATGGAATTGACACGCTCTTCAAGCCACCAGATGCAGTCTTAGTGTCTTGTTGAGTGTTCTCACTATCGTAGAGAGCCAGCACGATGTTATCTTTAGGAGAGGAGCCCACCTGAGCTACGATTTCAAATGTCCCGGCTAGATGAAGGATGTCAGATGGTTGCTTGTAGAAACCAACAAAGTAGGATTGTCCTTCTTCTTTGTGCACGTCTCCAAAGTTGTTGTAGTAGGCGGTGCAAGCAAAGTTAGTAACACCCTCAGTGAATAAGCTTAGAGAGACTTCGTATTTGGAGAAGTATTTGGTACCCCCTCCTTTGGCCATGGTGCTCATCGCATCGAGAGGTGTCTCAGTGGTCAATAATCGTCCTTGGTTAGAAATAGTAACACCATCGTGATCTCCAAATACCACGCAGGAGATCTCAACCTCCTCACCGGACTTCACTGCGTCAGGAACGATCAACTGTACTTTCATCACCACAAGTTTAGCGGACTTGCTGCTGACAATATCTGCAGCCACACAATAATAGATACCTGCCTGTTCCGCTGTTAGACTGTGCTCTGCTATGGTGTCACCTGTCTCTGTCACGAAGGTGTGATCAGGGGTTTGAAAACCAGTTGGTGTGGTCCACATTATACTGACATAACCTGACGCTTTGCAAACAAACGTAGCAGCTTGTCCTTCATCCCGGTACAGGTCCTTAGGAGATGAGAGGATCCGTACATAGTTCAACATAGCACCGGAGCTCCTGCCGTTGTTACCTTCGCAGAAATACTCGCCGTTATCTGATTCAATGGGATTTGAGATGGTCAGAGTAAAGAGGGTGTTACCGTTAGCACCACTGTTCTCCGAGGTTTGGGTTGATAGGTCCAAAGCGTTGTTGTCTGTTTTCTTAAAACTGACGGTGGTTCCAGCGGGTACCAGACACTCAAACTTTACACTCTCCCCAATAGTGTACTGGTCAGTTGGTCCCGAGATCACGTTTGTGTTAACCACGGTGTAGGTGTATCTGGAAGTCTCCACGGAGTAACCATCTTTAGTTCCGAGACAGTAGTAGTCAGCAGTCTCCGGAGTGTTTGAGTTCAGGGTGTAGGAGGCAGAACCGCCGTTAGGGGTAGTTTGCACCACAGTTTCAGTGCCACCTGAGCTGACCTTCACGATGCTGATGGAGTCAACATTGTGCATCTCGCACTCGATATCGTGGTTGGTGTTTACTGGAATGAACATATTTCGGCTGGGCTCTTTGATAACACCTGGAGATTTAGAAAAAGGGGAATTTATTACAAGACATTTACTGAAATACTGCACGAAGAGGGGGTTTCCTACATTAAAACTTCGGTTTTCCTACATTAAAAATTCAGTTTTCCAATGACAAGAAACATAGTCCAAAAACAAACTAACGAACCTATAACGTTGAATCCATTGCCGTTTTCCTTAGTAACAAACACGTCCTCATCCACCTGGATGTAGATGAACTCGCACGTGATACTGATGTCTGAAGTAGCCTGGAACTCAACTTTCAGGGACAGACCATCATCAGAAAGGTCTCCCTCATACACCTGGATAAAACGATTTACGTTTAAATGATATACAAGTCTGACATGTATTTGATATCTACCACGATTGGTATCTGTGTGTATTATAGAAGTATTAAATAAGTGTGTTAAAAAACAATAAATTATGGGAATTAGGTCCTTGAAATTTGAATGAGTGCCTTGTAAACTTAATTTCGGTCGAGCAATTACCCCAAAAGTTTAACCACGAACCTGCTTGTTGTTGATAAAAGCGGCAATGCTAGGAGGAAGATCCACTCCCTCGGGTTGTTGCCCAGCACAAGTGAAAGTGTAGGTGCTTCCAACAATTAGAGTAGCGCTCACACCAATATCATTTACTGAAGTTTAGCTTTGTTAGTTTCGTGTTATACAGTCATACACTAGTAGTTTAGCGGTATGGTTGTTAGAAAGTTAACACGTGTTAGATAAAAGTTAACACGTGTTAGATAAATGTTAACATGCGTGTTAGGTAAATGTTGACACGTGTCAGGTAAAAGTTAACACGTGTCAGGTTTATGTTCTGGTTACCTAGAGCAGTGACTTCGTGAGAGTGGTCAGCTAGAGTGGAGCCGAGTTTGCAAGAGTACTCCGCACTATTGTCAACTGTTACGTCCAACACACTGAAACAGGCAGTTCAATTAATTATAATCACTAAACTTCCTTTAACAAAATAAATATCATGATGATGGAAAATCTTATCCATACATTCACCTTGGTTACATTACCAAGATCACCTCATATCTCCCCCACTTACCTTGTGGTAGTCTGGGAATCAGTCACGTCAGTAGCAGTGTTTTCGAGGAGGATGTTGTCCCTGTACCAGGTGAGCCGAGCAGAGGTGTCGTCAGTGGTGTACTGACACGTCAGACTGTAGCTGTGTCCCTTGCTGGCGTACCCTTCGTACCCTGATAACATCAGCACACCTGGAAACGGTGGTGTTAGTTTATTGTGGAATGTTGTCATAACATGTTGATTGTTGATTGCTTTGTCCAGAAAGTTATGCAGGAATTCGGCCCTAACAATAAGTCTAGACTCACTTGAACAGAACTGAGTAGTGCCGCATGTGTGAGTAACAGAAGTCTTAGTTCCGATGAAGTAGCCCTGGTCACAGGTGGTGACGATGTTGGTGTTAGCTTCTACTCGGTACCCGGCTGGAGGATCTGTTGTTCCGAACATCACTGTTCCCACCTCACACACATCTGGAAATAATATCAGTTAGTTTTCAGATCACAAAGTAGTGAGCTGCACAATTGATTCTTATTTAAATAGCTTGGTTTCAGAGCCTGGGGTCTAAAGATAAATGTAGCTGTTCTCTTCTATTGTTAGATTTTAAACGAATGACCAGTGGTATAAGGTGAAAAAGAGAATGAAGTGAAGAACAGTACGAGTTTGAGAAGAGACCTAGATTAGTGTAACTCTCTTACCATCCATACTGGGTACGTGTAATTCATGTTATCTCTATTATATAGCAAAGCATGTGCCACAGATACGTTCTTTACGCCTCTCTTTAAATATCTGGTTTGCTAATCTTGACGCTCAGTTCATTTACGACCACCTTGAAGTTTCTAAAACTATAAAGCAACAATCGTGTTACAACACCATCTGTTTATCGCCCTAGCAGGAAGAGATTAGAGAAGGCCAGCTATAAGTATAATCCACAAATAGTTGGACTTTGGAGGCACGCGCTATTGTTTATTCCTTAACATGTTGAGCTTCAGTTTTAGTTAATGCTTCGTATGTATATAACTATTCCAAAAATCCCAACATGAAAATTATGATCTGCATCATCAATCGAAAGCTTTCTTAACTTAACAAAACATAAAGTTAACACTGAACAGGTCCTCAGTCTTGAATGCCAAATTTTACTTTAGGCTTCTCTTTAAATCGTCCATCTTAACAACAGCCACTTTCTTAACACCTTTCTTTAGATATCCCTTTTTACAGCCATCGTTTTAAACAAAATATCTTAGTGTCGAATATTTTAAATTAAGGTAGTCCCTTTACCTGTTATAAAACTTTATTAAAAGGAATTATTATAGTTAAAGTTTTGAGATAAGTCTTATGATAATGACTTATATGCTGCTTCTGTTACTGATGGCACCTCTTAGTGCAGCATGGTCAGGTAAGAAAGATTGCAGTTAAAAGTTTTGCCATCAAGCTTATTCCCATTTAATAAAAAGTCGTATCCTAATTTCTTTTCCTGCTAGTTTTCTATAATCACAATTATATCAGACCATTACATCCTGAGAGCAACATGTGACGATTACATGAAAGTGTATGTGGACGGCGAGGAACAGTCGTCTGAAAAACTGGACAATTGGAGTGAAGAATCTACCTTTGAAATACCAGCATCGTTCCAGGTGATCGGAATATATTGTAAGGATGCAGGGGGTGACTACGGTATATTAGCTTCAGTGGAAGATACCGAAGAAAATGATATCCTAGTAACTGACCACACCTGGAGATGCTCAAAGGATGAGCAAAATGCCGATTGGCTGCAAAAAGAATTTGATGATAGTACTTGGGAAAGTGCCAGAGAGAAGGACCACGGAGGTAATTTTATCGATGGAGATATCTCCCACAGTGCAAAGTGGATCTGGTCAAAGGGGACAACACAATTAGCAAACTGTCGTCGCATCAGCCATTTAAGTAAGTATTTATACCGAACTCTTGCTTTGTGTTATCGGTAGCAAATATTTATAAAGCTATAAGATAATGGGCACTTTATAGAATTCTAGAGTTTCTAATAATTTATTTATTCATTAGAAGACTGCACGGAATTAGACGTGTCCTGGAAGAATATAAGAAAAGAAACAGTTCCAGCACTGCCAGTAAAACACGGCATGAAGGTGAGGGTGATCTGTGGAGGGAACCATGTTAACCTTGGGGGAAGAGAAGTGCAGTGTAGGGAAGGAGTGCTGACAACTGTAAGAGATCCAGACTGTAGAAGATCAGGTGAGAACCTCTATTTAATAATCAAGATATTTTGTAATGAATTGATAGAAAACATAGAATAGGGATTTTATGTTTTCTTATCAACATTACAATCATGTTTAACATAATTATACTTGTTTTAAAGACCAACCATTTGTAAATGTCCAGCCTCTTCAATAAGAGTAAAATTACAATTTCAGCAACATGAAAATTATGATCTGCTCACTTCAGAATGTAAAGACGGTCTCTATCACATGGTTATGGCTACAATTATTCAATATTCTTATTCTATGCATATATAATATCCGTCTGCACAATTTATTCTTATTTAAATAGCCTGGTTTCAGAGCCTGGGGTCTAAATATAAATGTAGCTGTTCTCTTCTAATGTTTGATTTTAGACGAACGACCAGTAGTATAAGGTGAAAAAGAGAAAGAAGTGAAGAACAGTACGAGGTGGTGAGGAGTAAGAGACCTAGATTAGTCTAACTCTCTTACCATCCATACTGAGTATGTGTATTTCATGTTCTCTCTATAGCAAAGTATGTGCCACAGATACGTTCTTTACGCCTCTCTTTAAATATCTGGTTTGCTAATGTAGACGCTCAGTTCATTTACGACCACCTTAAAGTTTCTAAAGCTATAAAGCAACAGTCGTGTTTCAACACCATCTGTTTAGCGCCTTAGCAGGAAGATAAGGCCAGCTATAATCCACAAATACAATAACATTAGAGGACGTTAGAGAGTGTTTACTGTGGAGTGTGAACCTGAATAACATTAAGACGTGGTCGGTGTACAAGAGAACATCGCACACTGCTATAACATGCCAGTTAATCTGTAACAGACTACAGAGCTCCAGTTTTAGTTAATGCTTTGTATGTGAATAACTTTTATTAAAGAAATGGACTCAAAATTAAAGTGAACTCAAATTTGTTTGCCCTATCAGCATTTAGATTCGCTCAAAGGACCATTCATTTGTAAATTCTGCGCCATTCCAGTTACATTAAAAGTACAATTTCTGCACCATGCAAATTACACTCTGCTGAAGTGTATAGACGGTGCTACATTCTTTATCGAATAGTTATGGCCACAATTCTTCAATATTCTTATTCTATGCAAATATAATATCCGTCTGCACAATTGATTCTTATTGAAATAGCCTGGTTTCGTAGCCTGGGGTCTAAAGATAAATGTAGCTGTTCTCTTCTAATGTTAGATTTTAGACGAATGACCAGTAGTATAAGGTGAAGAAGAGAATGAAGTGAAGAACAGTACGAGGTACTGGAGAAAAGTACGAGATTAGTCTAACTTTGTCTAACTCTCTTACCATATCGTCACTAAAACACCTTCTTTTTTTAACAGAACATTCGTCAACAGTGACGTTATTTTCATATAACAAAGCATATGCCCACAGATAACGTAAACAAGCTGAACAGGTCCTCAGTCTTGAATACCAAATTTTACTTTAAGCTTCTCTTTAAATCGTCCATCTTAACAACAGCCACTTTCTTAAAACCTTTCTTTAGATATCCCTTTTTACAGCAATCCTTTTAAACAAAATATCTTAGTGTCGAATATCAAAAATTAAGGAAGTATCTTTACCTGTTTATAACTTAATTAAAAGGAATTATTATAGTTAAAGAGATAAGTCTTATGATAATGACTTATATGCTGCTTCTGTTACTGATGGCACCTCTTAGTGCAGCATGGTCAGGTAAGAAACATTTCAGTCAAACGTTTTGCCATCAAAGCATCAAGCTCATTCCCATTTAATAAAAAGTCTTATCCTAATTTCTTTTCCTGCTAGTTTTCTATAATCACAATTATTTCAGACCATTACATCCTGAGAGCAACATGTGACGATCGCATGAAAGTGTATGTGGACGGCGAGGAACAGTTGTCTGAAAATGAAAAACTGAACAGTTTTACTGAAGAATCTACATTTGAAATACCAGTATCGTTCCAGGTGATCGGAATACAATGTGAAGATATAGTGGGTGACTACGGTATATTAGCTTCAGTGGAAGATACCGAAGGAAATGATATCCTAGTAACTGACCACACCTGGAGATGCTCAAAGGATGAGCAAAATGCTTATTGGCTGCAAAGCGACTTCGATGAAAGTACTTGGGAAATTGCTACAGAGAAGGGCCATTCAACTAATTTGATCCCTGGAGTTATCTCTCACAGTGCTACTTGGATCTGGACAAAGGATGTGACAACTGAAGGTGGAGTTACAGCAAACTGTCGCATCACACATTTAAGTAAGTATTCAGACCCAAATCTAGCTTTGTGTAACCAGTTACAGATCTTTATTAGATATTTTGGAAACTTCACGCATTTCTTATGATACTGACTTATGGCCCTTCGTTACGCCATTGCGAATGACCAGTAGTATAAGGTGAAGAAAAGAATGAAGTAAAGAACAGTACGAGGTGGTGAAGAGTAAGAGACCTAGATTAGTTTAACTCTTTTACCATCCATACTGAGTATGTGTAATTCACGTTCTCTCTATCATAGCAAAGCATATGGTACAGATACTTTCTTTAGGCCAGCTATAAGTATAATCCACAAATAGTTGCAGAGGCAAGCGCTTTTGTTTATTCCTTAATATGTTGAGCTTCAGTTTTAGTTAATGCTTCGTATGTATATAACTATTCCCAAATCCCAACATGAAAATTATGATCTGCATCATCAATCGAAAGCTTTCTTAACTTAACAAAACATTTGTTTAAAGTTGCGTTATTTTCACTAGCAGGAACCCGTATAACCCTAAAATGGTGTCAAGACTCAAGAGACTAAAATGATTATACCTATTTAATTCGCGTTTTTGGCACCACTTGGGGATCCAAATATTGGGCTCTAAAACTCCTATTTCTTGGCCAATTTTTTATTTTTTCATGCTGATTTGGAGGCCATTAAAGCATTTGGCCCAGTCAAAAAAGTTTCAGTTTTATATCTTTTACGATTTTTGCGGAAAGTCGTGTTAAAGTTGATGCCGTGGTGTTAGTAAAATGGTACGGATCCATATATATATCGTCTCGCTTTATATATAGTAAGATAATACAAAGCATATGCCATAAATAAAATGGACAGATCCTGCTCCTTGATTCTGCAATCCCAAACATAATACCTCAATGTCTTCAATATTCAATAGAAGGAAAGTCGCTATACCATTTGCTTATTAAAACTACTGATCCCCGTAGTAAAAGTATTGCGATTAATCTTGAGACCATGACTTATTTGCTGCTTCTGCTACTGATGGCACCTCTTAGCGCAGAATCTTTAGGTAAGAAACATTGCAACCAATGTTTTCCCATAAACTTATTCCCATATCAACAATTTTATCTTAATGTCTCCTGAGAAAAGTCTTAATTAATCGTATCATATTTATAACAATACTTTCAGACCATTACATCCTGAGTGCAACATGTGACGATCGCATGAAAGTGTATGTGGACGGCAAGGAACAGTCATCTGAAATTGAAAAATTGAACAATTTGTCAAAAGAATCTACTTTTGAAATACCAGCATCGTTCCAGGTGATCGGAATTCGATGTGAAAATTTAGGGGGTGACTACGGTATATTAGCTTCAGTGAAAGATACCGAAGAAAATGATATCCTAGTAACTGACCACACCTGGAGATGCTCAAAGGATGAGCAAAATGCTGATTGGCTGCAAAAAGAATTCGATGATAGTACTTGGGAAAGTGCCAGAGAGAAGGACCACGATTTTATCCCTGGAGATATCTCCCACATTTCAAAGTGGATCTGGACAAAGGATGTGACAACTGCCGGTGGAGTTACAGCAAACTGTCGCCGCGTCACACATTTAAGTAAGTATTCAGACCCAACTCTAGCTTTGTATAACCAGTTACAGATATTTATTAGATATTGAGCACTTTTGCAAACTTCGCACATTTCTTATGATACCGACTTCTCAGAGGACTGTACGAGATTAGACGTGTCCTGGAAGAATATAAGAGAGGAGACAGTTCCAGTACTGCCAGTAAGACACGGCATGAAGGTGAGGGTGATCTGTGGAAGGAACCATGTTAACATTGGGGGAAGAGAAGTGCAGTGTAGGGAAGGAGTGCTGACAACTGTTAGAGATCCAGACTGTAGAAGATCAGGTGAGAACCTTTATTTAATAATCAAGATATCTTTAATGAATTGATAGAAAACATAGAATAGGGATTCTATGTTTTCTTATCAATATTACAGAGGTGTTTAACTTTAGACTCACAATTTGAATAAAAAGCTTCCAGTTAACATACAATTGATCTACACAGTTATACACACACTATTGCCGAGATAATGGCCCAATACTTGCCCTCCCGGATGCAGATCTCTCGACATCATGCCATTAGGAATGTTACACGCGGGGCATTCCATTTATCAGATCATTATCTTATTTATAGTTTAGCTCACAATACAAACTAGCACATACTATCAGCTAACTTGATGCTTCTGTTCCCAGATCTTTCTCCAGACTTCAGCAATGAACATAATAAGGAATAGAGTGAAAATCTCAACAACAACAAAAAGAAAAAGGTAAATTAACAGAACATACCTAGACAAGAAGTGGAGCCAGGACTTAGTGTGCTCTTTCCGTTAGAACAGGATTTACAGACGGACTGACCAGGCTGGTCTTGGTAGGATCCAACAGGACAACTCACGCAGTCCTGGTTGGTGCTGTAAGTTCCAACTCCACATTGCACTGCGATAACAAAGTTTAGAGATCCCATAGCAAATATATTAATCCACTTTGTGATCATCATACCAAAAATGTACTGTTAGCGAATTCAACAGTTGTAGTATTTCTAGATACCTTTATAACAGTCCCGAACTTCTAAACTCACCGCAATAGAGCTCTTCAGAACTGACTCCGGACCCAGCCGGACATTCCACAAGGAACCCAGACTCATCAGCATCCTCCTCTTCTTCTACCGTGAACCTCTTATTACCATACAGAGCAGATCTCTCAGCGGTCCTTACTTCGAGCAGGTCATCAGGAGTTCGGGCCACATTTGTCTCATCTGATTCTATCAACCACTTAATCTTGCACTTCTCCTGAGTGTAGAAGTTTTGAGTGCTCACTAGGGTGTTATCAAAGCCTTTCATGTCAAGATCCCGGAACTTCTGTTCGGTTATGAAGTTGAATATTTCATCAGAGCTGTCTGGAGGGCAGGTCAAGCCACCGAACGTTACTACCATCACCGCTTTGTAGGTGATCGGGATGATTCGTGCTGAAATAGTAATCATGATTAGTTGATCAAATGTGAGGTCGATATATTAGATTAATAAGTCAGCATCATGATTGGATGAGTAGAGACCGAGACACTACAGTTTCCCAATCACTACCACCTATCAGAGGATCGTTCCATGATTTGATTGCTTACAGTTTGATTTTTCGCACTTTTTACTGCTCGACTATTACAATCTAATCTCTATATATTTCAACGTTTAAGTTTGTTGTCTTGAAGCAATGAAATAGTAGACAATATCCACCCACTCAGTAAGAACTCTCTGAAAGAACAACTCACCTGTACAGGAAGGCATCTCCAGTCTGAGTGAGCTAAGATAGGTGTGGGACCAGTACCCTGTGTCCCTGCACGTGGTGGTCACACTGTCCTCCCAGATACTGGACATGGCGTTGTCTCCACTGCACGTGTACGTGCACGTGGTGCCTGTCTCTATTAGTTCTGTAGAGCAGATCAGGGAGGCGGTGTTTGAGTTCGGGTTCACGAGGTCCTCACAGCGTTCTGAGGTGGTGGGGGTTGTCAGCGCGAGACTCTTGATATTTGCAGAAACTTTATACCGACTTAATATTTATTGCTGATTGCGGGTAGACTTCTTCGCACGCTTTATTAATAATTCACTAAGTTGGAGAACTTTCATTTTAGTTTTCTTTGACTTACTGCTGATTTCAACTTGTTGAGGGTCGAAGTAGACATTCCACCGGTTCTCCTTCTTAATCTCGCAGTTGTAGTCTCCCATGTCAGCCAGTTCTACTGACGATTTCTCGTACTTGTAGGTAATCACTCCCTGCAAATTATGGTGTTAAGTGGGAATAAATAAGGGAGGTCTAGTTCTTATCAAGTAAACCGGAAATTAGATACTATTTGGTCACCAGCCGGGTCTCTTCAGGTGAATTCCTGTTGACGCTTCGAGGAATAAGGAACCAATTTAGAGTACTAAAATTTGTTGACAGAGTTCAATTCGTCGATACTCGATACAGTAAAACATAAAATTGTCATTTAGTGAGCAATAAAAACTACAACCTTATTGAATGTTATAAACTCACATTGTCAGTGGTAGATGTAGAACTGAGGGACTGCTCACTGAAACCGCGGTACAGACGAGCTGTAGTGCCCTGTTCAGTACTGCACGTTACTGTCAGTTTGTCCCCGACGTACAGAGAAGTTGAAGATACGCCGAACTTTCGGACACCTGGTGGAATTTAGAGTTACGATTATAGATTTAACTGAAGTTGTAGCTGCTGGCTGAATCTCGAATTATGTACTGCAGAAATAAATTCTCAGCCACTACTATCACTGGTTGCAAGCATTCAGTGCGGTCAAAAAACTGTTTTGATTCCACCCGATAGATTCCCTTCCATGAAATTGTACATTGCTTCGATGTTAATAAAAGCGGAAGGCAAGCTATATATAACATTTTAAATTTTACGAAACTCACCTCCAACTTTGACCACTACACGTTTCACCACGAAAGAGACTTCAGAGGCGTAAAAGCTAGATTGGATGGTTTGTTTGCAGGTGAACTCCCGATCTTTATAGTAGTCGAGACCATTAATTCGCTCACTCACCCCTGTCTTCGAGTATCCTTCCTCAGTTCTGGGTTTGATACTGTTTTTTCTTTAGAATTTGAGATCACTAAATTTAAGTCTCTTGACGCCATCAATAAACAATTATTATTATTATTCTGCTTCCGGATTAACCAGAAAATGTATAATATTCCCCTACCTGTGGGTGGTAACATATTGATCTTTTCCATCCTCCTTAGTGTACCAGGAGACGCTGAAGAGAGGTAGATCACTCGTAACAGTACAGGTCAGCCAATCATAGTCGCTGTACTGACAATCACTTCTTCCAGGTTCGGAACAGCAGGTATAGGTATTATATCTAGATCCAGCTGTTTGGAAATAGTGTACCCCTCGATCTCCACCGAGCAGATGTAGGGTCCAGTGAAACTCGTCGAGGTTATTTTTCCGAACTGGCCGTTTTTGAAACCAGTGGTTATGAAATTCTCCCTGGCATCGTCTGTGACGGTTTCATCAGCAGATGGGGAGATGGTCACTGTGCCTGCTGTCTCGAAACTGTATTGGCAGATGAAGGTGAAGGAAACACCCTCGTAGACAGGGAGGGAAGATTGGTGGGTTCCCAGCTCGATTGAAGCAGCTAGAATTTCAACCTGGCCACTGCCAAGTTCAGATTGAATTCCGGGGCTTGATTCGTCCTTGAAAGTGGCGTGGCACTTGAACGGCCCATTCTTGGTGATCACTTTGGAGAACACAGCTGTTGTTGTAATCCTAGTTAAACTGTTAGAAGTAGAGGTTGAGCTATCTTTAGAATACAGCAAAGCATATTCGTCACTAGAGAAAGCAGAGCTAACGAAAGTTCGTCCCTCTATCTCCGGGACAGAAGGTCCAGAGAAGGTGCAGGTTATCATGGCTGTTTCTCCTGTCTCCACCAGCATCTTATTCTCCGGCAGGCTCCAAGATATCAGCTGCAGGTTACTTTGTTTCGAATCTGTTCTTATGCTGTTTATATCAGTAATCGAACATTTGTACAAGCCTTCATCGTCGTTATCCACGTTTAGAATCTCTAAGGTACTGCCACTCTTGGCAGCGCTCATCCCAGTCAATGTTTTAGCGGACACCAGTGTGTCCACTGATAAGTAGGTTACCAGCATCCTGATTAAACTTTTATCCACTTCCTTCCAGTCACCACTATTGTCCCGTTTGTAGTATGTGAATATATTAACGGTAGCTGAACCCTCATACATGCAATACATGGTCACATCATCTCCTTCTTTGCCGACCCCGTTGGTTAGGAAAATGTTGGAGAGATCAGCTTTGGTTCCTACGGAGTTAGTCACATCAAGATTGTTTCCGTTGAAAGTGGCAGTTGCAGCGGCAGTATAAGTTCCCACATCATCGCTAACAAAGCTGGAGATAGTGAGGACTGATTTGATGAACTGGAACTCTCCGACTGAGTAGCTGTTAGGGAAGGTTTGGCTGATATAGATACCGCTTCCGGACGTGATTTGGGTTCCTTCTTTGTACCATTTAATAGTCGCCTGAAAGAGAAAATATTATCATAACCTAACCTCGAAAATCTTTATATCGATAAATACTAAATAGTTTACACAATGTTCATAAATTTTAATCTCAATTTTCGACAACATAAAAAACGTCAACAAATATTCGCATTAAAAACCTCCTTGTCGTTAATAAGAGTAGCAGTGATGGTGAGAGAATTTCCATTAGAAGTAGAAGCTGCAGACTCCATGCCAATGTACAGGACAATAAGAGCAGCTTCGTCCGAATACAGGATCCCTCCAACATTGTTGTCGTCAGCAGGGTACTCTGCTTTACAGCGGTACACTCCTAAGTCATCTGGTGTGGTGGAGGGGAGGACCAGACGGGAGGACTGAGGGGGATTATGGTCAGCCATTATTTATACCAGATTAGGGAAAATCTTTAGTTTATTTTGTAGTGAAATAAAATATAAAACCCCAGAAATTCCAGAAGAATAAAAAATATCCAGAATAAAAAAGTTTAATACCTGGCTGTTGGAATCAGAGGTATCAGTGATTAGGTTTGTTTGGGTGAAAGCAGATTCGTTCTTCTCCCAGGTGATAGTCGGAGTTGTTGGAATGGATTGGGTGGAACAGCTCAGAGTTGCTGGACTTCCAACCACCACCTTTTTATATGTTGGACTAGATTCGAACTCTGAAATAGAGAAGATAAGTTAAAATTCTAAACATAGACAATTTATAATATAATATTGTTTAAGAATATACTGTTTAAGATCTTTTCAAATCATTCAAAATTTCAAATTTTTCGTTTGCGACGAGAAATTATATAAAAATAAGCTTTGTCCATTGAATTCGATTTTTTAATAAAGAAAAAAATATAGTGTTTCACCACGAAACAATTATATCAAGATCCTAGACTTCTTCTGTTTTTTTGTAGATAAAAATCTTGCAAAATTAGTAATTATCTCAGACTTATCTCTCGTCCGGCACCGGTTTCGAGATACTTACATTGTTGGAAATAGCATCCGCTCATAATAACTTGCCTCTTCATTTAAAATTATCTCGAAAACATATTCCGCAAATACAGCTGCAAATATAGCGGCAAAAACAGCTGCCTGTTTATTTTTGCGATATTTTCTATTTTCAGCATCATGGGCCGTGGCCATATTCAAAGTGGACGCGGTCATTATAGATTTTGTTTTTTGACGTCATATCATTGTCTTGGTAGTGGACAATGGCACCTCATGATAGAGTAGTTTGCATTATTCATATTACTGGCCATTAACCGAGCTCTCTGTTATTAAGCAAAACTTTATCTTTAAAGATGAGCTTTGTACAGTCAGCTGCTCAGTAATCATGTTTACGTACAATACCGATTGCTTACATCCTCCAATGGAAAGGTCGCTCGGTAAATGATTACCGGTACGTGAAGACTAAAGAGTTGCGTAATGTCAATATAATTTGTCGTCATGAGGGACAATGCTTACAACGTGTTCGCCAATTCTAGATCCTGAAGGTTTAAGGTCCCGCCATGTTACCAGTTAGTTATATCATTCCAGTTTAGCAACAGCGTTCCAATGTTCTCTACAATCAAGTCATTTTGTATTCCACTTTCAACATATTATGCTAGTAATCAATAACTACACCGCAGTTATTGAAAAGTGTTTAAAGAAACTAATAACAGGGAAATTCTGAACAACCTCTTTTGATATTTTTACCAGTAGTCGGATTTAAAAAAGGCTTATCTAAATAAATATGTGATTAAGTCGTGTTATATTATTGAGTCTCATGTTTTTTTTTTCAAGAAAATTTCTGACTTTTCTGAATAGACCCAGTGATGACAGTTTCTAACGAAACCTTCATTAGAAACTGTCATCACTGAGTCTATGGAGAAAAAATAAATAAATAAGTTAACAAGTAAATAAATATATGTAAATATGCGAGTTAACAAATAAATAAATATATATAGATAAATAGGTTAATAAATAAATAAATGTGAATAAATGATAAAATATTGATAAATAGATATCAATATAAATATGAATAAACAAATCCAAAAGATGTTTTTGACGATCTACATCAAAATCTAAAACTGAGCTAAGGATAATACAAAAAAAACCCAATTCCAATGCTGGAGACTGAGTCCGCTGGCCACAGGGGGCCTAGACCACTCACCGTACACGGTGACAGAGGCTGGGTCGGTGTTGATAATCTTGCCGTTGACCGGGGCTTCACACAGGTACTCTCCGCTGTTGGCAGAGGTTGCCTTGGTGATGGTCAGGGTGGAAGAGGATTGGCTGCTGCCTTGAACTGAGATGTAGTCCTGAGGAGACAGGGGTTAATAATTTTCAATAAGCTTTATTATTCTATAATGATATTTTACAATTATTTCCTAATATAAAGTATAATTTCAGTACTTTACAGCTGTAACTCACAGATTCCGAGACCAAGTTTCCGTCTTTTTTCCACCGAATATCAACGTTAGATTTAATTAGACAGCTCAAAATAAGTTCGTACCCAGCGAACATCACCTTGTCCTCGGGGTGGGTCTTGAAGGCTGAAAAAGGTGTGGGTTTCAATAATCAATATTTTCAGCAATCAGACAACGAATGAGTTTCAAAGTTTGGACTTCATGTTACATTCCAATCGTCACTTTGTCATTAGTTGCACTTTGAACTTCTGCATTGAACGATATTCAGACAGGTCAGTCTTTAAAAGGTGTTAACCCTGGCAGTCGAAGCAGCCGTGAATGATAGCACTTAATCGATTTAGTTTCCGAGATAATACCAGTTTTTTGGGAATTAAGTTTCACTCAACACCAAAATTGAACGGCTATTAGTTAATTGTCAACGTAATTAGTTTGCACGATAGCGGTAGCCGTTGTTATTTATTCGTTCGCCAGCGCGACAACACTTGTTCCAATACAAATTTATATCGAGGAGGTAAAGTTTAGTTGTTGGTTATCAGCCCGTTTCTTGCCTATTTAGTAAGCGGTGCCTCTGAAAGGCGCACGATGTTTTGTCAACTTTTATTGCTTCTTAACCCAAAAGTCTAACTCTAATCTAGTTTTGCCTACATCTGCACTATTTAAACCACCACCGACTACACTAATCAGTTTAATTCCATGAGGCCCTTTCAATCTATAAAGTGAATTTATCCTTGTAGTTTCTGAGTTTTTGTTTACTCCTTAGAACGACACATAATCAATGCAGGAGCTCAGCTTGAATAATGAGTTTCAAATTTCGTTACAAGATGCATCCTTTCGTTATGCATTATCCAAATTTATCCATCACTCATGCTCACACTCGTTCAATTCAATATACCACGACATTTTTTGATATTTATGATGTAAATCGTCCACGGAATTCGTAAATGGAGCTGTCACTTGGATTGCATTCCTTCTAGAGAAATAGAAAGACTATTTCAAATGCCCGTTTTAAGTACGACTTTCCTACCATCATATTTTAATCATCGGCAGCGGTCAGAGGTTCTCTATTACCTAATTATTAATTGGTCGTTCACCAAGTAATCTTATTGGTGCTGATTGATAGTTATTGGTGTTCAAGTTGATTTGTTGAGCGGAAGCTGGTTTTAGAATGACGTTAAAATGCGTTACATAGAATTTGATAACTTAACTATTTTATGATCGTTAATCACTAATACTTGTATTCGTTAACATCAAATTGTTTTGCAAATATTAACCTTTTTCTTTTGATTGAGTGTAATTGTATATGCCTGATATCATCCACATCATATAGGGCTAAAGATTAAAATTCCTTCCAAAAGTTAAAATAAAGGTAGCAAACTTACAATCAATTCCGAGAATGATATCGGATGAGGTCAGAACACCAATGTTTTTGTAGTCCATAGAGCACTGGTATATTCCAGCGTCAGCATCACTAACTGAGTCAAACTTTAAACTTGCTTTGTACACAGACTCTGGGGTTTCTAAAGGGTTAAGGTTAAATATTTCGTCAATTAAAATTGTGTTTTACAGAATGAGTTCTGTCGTACATAAAAACTACCAGGCATTTCTAAAGGGTTAAGGTAAAATATTTCGACAATAAATGTTAGCCGAGTTATGTACCTGCGGGTCCCTCGTTAGTACTGGCCACACTAGACTCTTCCTTGACCCAGGTGGTGGTTACATCAGCACTGGAGACAAGGGTTGAGGTACAGGTCAGGGTCACGGACTCTCCGTACGCTACTGACTGGGGGGTCGAGCTGGACAGCATGTCTGAAGGAAGGTATTGGTTAGCTGGTGTGTGAGGGGGACAATTAGTGAGGTATTCGTGAAGGAGCATGATGTAATTGTAGGATGGAAGCCGTCCAAAATAGAGTCTATAGAGCTATTTTAATTAACCATGCCATTGCCAAGTCGATCGCATGATCAAATATTATCAATTGTGAAATTTGATTTATTCCTTGATATCATAGTTCTCTTCCGCTTTATAAGGTTACAAAGAGATCTTCAGACCAATAATATAACTGGGTTGATACAAGAATAATAATCACAGCTTTGATTCCCCAGCATTTCCTATTTCAGTATGTTGTTCTGATATTACATTTTGCTCACCGGACACGAGTCCGGTGCTTAGTGCCTTCTTACTCATTTCCATTTGATTGGACACATTGTAACAGGTTTATTGCTTACCTATTTTCTTGAGTTCGGAGGATTCGCTCGTCAAAGATGCTGAGTCGTACCCAAATCTGCAGTTGTACGTGTCCGTGAAGTCAGATTCTTTCACAGACGTTATTACGTGGGCTACATTGTAGCTGTCCGTCGTGCCCTGCATATGGTTAATAGTCATAAATTATTCATCTTAATTTACATAAATTAATTTCCTTCATCGTCTCAATTTTGTCGGCTTACAAATTTTAAGTCCAATTACGAAGCAGCTGAGCTCTCCAGATGACCATTTTAATGAGTGGTACTCCATTATAATACTGAAACTAAGCAGGTATACTTACACTGAGCAGGTCAGGGTCCTCGTTCTTAGAAAGGAGAGTTTCTCCATTGTAGATACTGAGTTGGGGTTTGTAGCCATCAGGTGAGATACCGACACACAGGAGGGTTGTTGCACTCCCGATAATACCGAACTGCTCACTAATTGCTACCTCTGTGGGTGGTATCAACTCGTTAATTAGCGGTTAAATTACTTTTTAAATTATCAGTTTAATTACTTTTAATTACGTTTATTTGCAAGCTTGTAGAAACGATATCGTTACAGTTTTCATGATAAAGGTACTTAAAATTATAAGTCACTGAAATAATAATAAGAGCTTAGAAATAAATTATTTGGTTAGTATGATAAGTGATTTGAGTAGAGAATTTTGAATTATGAATTTAAACAGTCAATTTATCATTTAGAGCGATTTGAATAGTTTTAATTGTTTTCCTTTATTGTAGAAGTATATGATAGCACAAAGGGTCGCGTAATTAGTTTTACGCCACGTGTTTTATTCAACAAGTCCGCTACTAATGCTCTAATAGCCAGGCAATTTTATTTTGATGAGTGCTGTTATCAAAAGTTTAAACTTTTCAGTTCGGCCAGTATACTATTTGCAGTAATTAACGATGGAGGTCACTCACTATTATATTTATTTACCTACTATTTATATTATTTATTCACTCCCTTTGTTAATCGTCAATATCAATACTTATGACTATTTATTGGTATCCTTACTGACCAGCGGGAAGCATCAAAGCTGCATCTGACTCAGCCTCCACATCATCCCACTTTGCTTTGCACTGGTAAACACCGGCATCGGAGGGTTTCGAGTTGAAAATGTACAGATCAGACCCTACATTTATGGTATCTCTCGCTCTCGTTGTAATTTTATTGTTGAATGAGATGGGAGGAATCTGAGGTTAAGAAGGGGGTTGGTTATTTACTTTCCTCATTGTTAAGCGTTCTAAAGCGCTTTTTTAATCGTTTTGTGTCATTGGGTAGAGTCACGGATATTTAATTTATAATGCAACATGATTATTTCATTACAAGTAAACTTACGATAGAGCCGTCTTTGTACCAAGATATAGACGTTGGATAACCTCCAGACGTTAAACAGCTCATGGTTGCTTCTCCTCCTTTGTCGATCAACTGGAAGACGGGGCTCTCGAAGAAACCTGGGTCGAGCATTATACAGTCAAATTAGGATATTAGCATATATTAGCACATATTAGCACATATTAGCATATATTAGCATATATTAGCATATATTAGCATATATTAGAATATACTAGTATATATTAGCATATATTAGCATATATTAGCATATTAACATATCAGAAAATTGGAAAATTAGCAAATTAGCATATTAACATATTAGCATATTGGCAAATTAGCAAATTAGCATATTAACATATTACCATATTAGCATATTAGGATATTGGAAAATTAGCATATTAGTATATAATTGGCAAATTATGATATTGGCAAATTAGCAAATAAGCAAATTAGCATATATTAGCATATCGTGGGGTCCAGTTACCAGCTTTATAAAGAGAAATTGTCATATTGCAGGGCCTAGTTACCAGCTTTATAAAGAAAAATTGTCATATTGCAGGGCTTAGTTACCAGCTTTATCGAGAGAATTGTCATTCATGTTTAACTCACCGTCACTTAGTTTCAATATTGCTAAAATAATCTATTTAGTAAATATTAAACGCCTTTAAGAAAACAATAAACACGCCTCATGAGAAGCAGGAACAATCTCTAACCAGTAAATATCTAGTCGTGATGATGTACAAACTTGAACTAAAGTGCGTTGCACGACAACACCACGTGTCAAACCACGTGACACCACGTGCTGCCACGTGTCAAACCACGTGTCAAATAACAATAACCCACCTCTAACATAGAGCGGCATAACGAGACTCTTCACGGTAGTGCCAGCACTGGTACTGGTCATGCTACAGTGGTACATGCCGGTGTCAGACACACTCGCTGAGCTTATCGTGTAGCTGTATTTAGTGGTTGTTCCGGTTATATCCGAGGTGCTTTCTACTCCGTTATCAGCTTTGTTGCCGTCCTTTAACCTGGGTAGGGAGTGGAGATTAGTATGGTTGTGGGAATGTGATTAAGTTTTATTTATTTACATATTATGTTTTTATTGAATTTAGTAGAGCTATAATAATAAGCGAATAATATTTATAGTGCTTCTCAATACAAATCAAAACGAGGCCTTTATGTTATGGAGCCAGACTGGCTTTTACCCGTTTAAAACGTTTCCATGACAATACATAATACTCAATAAATGTAATAGATTTGTAGTGTTGTAATTAGTTGATAAACTCACCAAGTGACGGAGACATCACCACTGCTGGAGAACACTCCGTTACATGTCAGAGTCACATCAGTATTGGTATCGTTTTGTGTCACTACGTTTGACACAGACGTAAATCCAAAGGCTGAAATAAGATCCATATTATATATTATTGATTATTAGGAATTATAACCAATTGGCCAGCGTTTAGATTCGGTAGCATGGGCCACATGGCCACGGCGATTAGATTTAAGGTATCATCAGTGACAAAGCACCACATGGGACAAATTAAGCAGCTTTAATCTCCATTGCGGAATTTGATAATTTAATGAAACGATCCCACGATCCCACTATATTCCAATAACAATTAACCAGTTCAATCTTTCAGTCTGAGCGTATCTCTACCTTTTAGCTCTAAGTTCACAGCTCATCCCAGTAAATTTATTCAAACACCTGGCTTCCAGATTAGATTGACGCTTAACCGTGATATTTTTCAGCTTTTTGTTTCTTCATATTTTCAGCTATTCGCATCATGCCAGTGCATTAGCTTTATAACAATGTAGCATTATTCTATTAAGGTTGGTAAGTAAGGAAGGTGGTAGACCGGCGTTTCCGAGCCTTTATCTTGGATCATACTACTGTGGCACAGTATCCGTGTGGCAATTGTATGGAGTATACGGTACTACGGTCGTAGCAGCTCTACTGACTTACTCGCGACATTGTGTGTAATTAACTTTTTCGTGATGTCTCATTGTTCAAAAAGTGTTGAGTTAAGCGAACTTTGTCTAACCTAATCTATTTGGAGATTAATCGCTCATTAACTCTGGACTCCGCATGGAACTATAACATTAATATAATAATATGTAGAAACTAGAATGTAGATGAAGCTGTTTGTATTAAAATTTGAACGAATATCAGTCCCTGGCCACGGATCTCTTACATGTAAAAGCTTAATGATACGTGAACTGGTGTATAGTATATCTATAACAAGCTATATACTTATATATATCCAGTACATATGTTTAAAACATCTCTAGGAGATGATAGTCTCATAGATCCTGAAATAAGGAGTTCGTGTCAGTATCACCATCAGTACGGATTTTATTCCCGATAAGAATAGGCTGCATGAGGCTCTCAAAATAGCGATGGTAATGGGAATAATTTGTCTGCATCATGTATAATGTATATATTCTTATTATTCATATATTTTCATTACAATAAATATGAATAATCGGATAACAATGGTTCAAAGATCGGAAATAGGACTAATACTAATTCCACAACTCTCATTATTCATGGAAGACTGATTTATTGAGTCTCGATCTTGCCTGTTGTGTCATGATTCTAGACTTTACTACATAATAAGTCTCTCTCAACCGCGGCCAGTAAAGGTCAAAGGCGATGATAAAGATAGACTAATAACTATAAACAGATTTGGTCATGAGCATCAAGGGGTAGCTGTGAGTTATAGGACTGTTATATTCCCAGTATTAATAATCATTGCTTCTCATCACTTCCCAGTATTAATAATCATTGCTCCTCCATAGCATCACGCCTAGGCTATAATAGTTAAATGATTAACATCCATCATGCGTGCTGTGCAACATTCTAACGTGGCAGACCTCCAAGTAATCTGATGAATTTATTTAGTGTTCCAACTAACATCTGGCTGATGTAGCTTATTGAGTTATCGTACTGCTCGAGACTCGAGTAGAGTTAGGCTTTTTGACTTTTCGAGTTACGGCCCTGGCCTTCAGGTATCATTATATTATAATTTTTAAAAAATGCTTTTCCACTTATTCTAAATGTGGGTTGTTGAGCAGAGAAATAAGTAATTGTCTAGACACGCCGGTACAGTTTGTGGAGCTAAGGGATGACGCGACATTAGAAGCCTTATTTCACTATCACCACTTATCAGGCTCTCATCAGGCTATTACGTGAGCCTATGAATTGTCACCCTCTATATTGGTTTAAATACGTTGAAATGAAATGATTCATCTGAGAAAAATAGCAAACTTGAGCGTTTTCTTTCGTCCCTTTATAATTATTAGTTACTAACTTTATTAGTAACCCCTCATTAATAACTCACTTGTTTTGGTGATGGTAGCCACTCCACTCTCCACGGTAGTGCCAAGGTACACAGCTGCACATTTGTACTGTTGGTACTGTCCACTGCCTGTAGAGGGGTAGGTGAGGACACTGGTCGTAACCTTCGCCAGATTACTGTATTTCTTCGTAGATAGATCTTGTGAAACCTGCAGAGATATACAGTGTGGTTTTAGAACGCATATAATTCCCTGCTTTAAGAGTGGCGGAGAATATTTTATCAGTTTGTTTTGGTACACATGAGTAGTATTAATGTGCTCAGTATTCCAGTTTGAACGATCAATCAGCATGATTTCACGTGCATTCATGACCATGGTCATAATATATATATAATGTACATATATATAAAAACGTGAGGACTCACTATTTCTCTGCTCTTTATTTTCTGTGTCTTATATAATTCTAGAATGATTTATAATTTTTCGTCATGGGCATCTGGTCATTTGCTGGCCTTATCCAGAAATAAAGTGTCTTGTGGTCACCTTATTGCAATATTATGCAATACTAATGCAATACTAATGGTCTGCGATCATTCAATTTCTTTTAAGCTATTTCGTAGTGTAATTTACGAGACACCGGCAAATACTTTGGGTTCGTAATGCTGTAATGGCCAGATGGTCCATACTTATGAATCATCTTAGTAAAATGAATCCCACTTAGCACAGCACAACTTCAAAAATTAGATAATTTAGCATCGGCTAATCTATTTTCGACATTTTACTGCTCCATTTACGACACAAAAGTATAGTCTCTAGAGAACTAATTTCGAAGAAGAAAGATAATTCATAAAAATACTTAGCTGTTCATAATTTGACGATTATCTGCAAATTTTCTGCGATTTTGTGACTTCATTGGACTGATGATTATTTTCTAGGACTGGAGTAAACCAACATATAAATCAAAATTCTAAATATTATTATTTTGGAATATTTCAAGTTTTTGAGCAACGAAACGAACTCCAATGTAATGAACCATTTTACTTTTTCATCAGTATTTTCTTCAACATCAACGTTATCTCAAACGATTTGTTACCTTATATTAATGTTGTTGGAGCTAAAATATCATATTAGCAAGAAATTTCAGGCTTTGAGCTAGGTCCACCGATTACCAACGCCACGATGCCATACTATGCCGCCACTATAACATAATATAGGCCCAAAACATTAAATTTTAGGGCAGACAGGTATTGTTGCAGTTGTAACCAGGAAATTCACCCAGTTACAACGTTGTTCACAATATAACTGGGTTATTATGACTGATAACGATTTACACATGTATTCTGAAAGCTCCTGCTAATAAAACATTTCGTATCATTTATATATGTTTCAAGTTCCTCCCTTGACGGTAAAATTTCCATGATACTACTCTAAACTATGAGCTGAATTTGAGGCTGCAACCATTCGTATCACACCTTAACGATAAACTGTACCTAACCGTACCTAACCGTACCTAACCGAGCATGTTTATTACGCGAAAATTATCACAATCTTCTCATTAGCTTGGTCATAATGAAGAGCGACCACGAGCGGCTGCAATTTGGTGACCTAGGCCCATTCAGCACATGCCAATTAAGATATTATCTGATCCAGCCTCCTAGTCTAGTTGAAACTTTAACCTATACATATATTATACCTGTCCCTCAAATCTAAACCTGTGTGCTCTAACAGCTTTTAGTGACAATGTTGATCTGGCTGAAGAAACAGGACGATACCCTCCTTAATCTCAATGCGAAGATAAACCTAGCTGTGGCGGGGTTGATGATAGTGGGGTTTCTTGTCTCCACCATCTTAAACCCCATCATCTTCTACTACCACTGGTAAATATGCCCTGCTCAGTCTTTTAATTGTGTAATGTTTAAAGTTTCCTTTTTCCCCTTACTACTGTTCATTAAATAATATTTGTATGTAAAATTCTGTTTATATTAGAGAATTATTCGACTTAAAGCTTATATTCTAAGTTATAAATCTGCACTAAATCTTCAGGAGAAGAGGAAGAAGAGACAGACTATCCCGGAAGCTATTTAGCATGATTGCAGTTTGTGATACCCTCACCAACAGTTACCCCATCATACATTACCTCATCTTCATCTGCCTCCCAAAGGTCTACAATGTCTACAACCTTCCTGTAACCGACCCCGCTGGCATCGCCATCCTAATCGGCGTCTTGATGATCTGCACGTGCAGTTGTATCTCTCAGGTCTCCACTGCCATGTTAGCAGTAACCAGGTTTATCTGTATTGTTAATCCCTTTGTAGGAGTGTCCAGTAGGATCGTGATGGGGTACATCAAGGTGTATTCTGTCATCATGGCTGGACTCAACCTCTCCACTATGTGTTGTAAAATATTCCCCGCCCCCAAAGGATTGGGGCCCAATTTATCCAGGATTTGTTTGATCCTCAACGTTTCTCAGTGTCTGATCGGGATAAGTTCCTCCTTGTTTACGGTGCTCAATGTCATTTTCAAGGCACGACTAACCCAGAGCCCGGACAAACGGACAAGGAGCTCGGTTACCATCTTGTTGATGAACCTGCCGTACGTTGTGTCGGTCGTTCTAATCCTCGTTACTCTAACCGGAATTTCTGGGGTGACCTTTGCTCTGCTGACGTTCCCCACTGTAGCATGCTTCACATCCATGTTAAACCCCCTCACGATACTCCTCCTCAACCAAAGGGCCAGGACGTATACCAAGGAGACGCTCATCAGAAAAGGACACTCAATTCTTTCTTTAGTCTTCCATTTGAAACCTTTGTGTGAACCGCCACCAAATAGTACTATTTGTCTGACTTCTGATAATCGCCCTTATAATCAGCTAACCAAAAAGAACGGTCTATTAGCTGCGACAAACAGTGCCTCTGCACATTCGGTTGATAAACCCGTCACAGATGTTTGATAGTTTACTCGAATCAAATGAAGGCTTGAGAGTTAAGACTACAAACTCTACTCAAATTGATACGACTTTACGACTACGAGAGACTGATTCTAGAGATTTTGACGAACGGAGATTGATTTAAACGACTTGATCAGAGATTGTTATTCAAGAAGTTATAAGATTTTTTTGTTCGTGCGATGTGGTGAACGCTAAAATAACGAAAATCTATTTTGCCGACTTGAGGATTTAAGACTTTATCTATCTCAACCGAGCTAATAGCTCTTCATCATGGAATATTGAAGTAGTTTTTATCACCCCGCATGTGACACCATATCTTATTAACTTTAGAGTTTAGTGACCCCTCATCTAACTTGCACATAGAATAGGAAAGTTTTTACAGAGTAGAACTTACGTCTGACCAAGAGCCACCGCTGCCAGTTTTCCAGGTGATACTGGTCGCCTCCCCACTGCTGATGAAAGCGCAGGTCAGTCTGGCAACAGAGTTCTCCACTATTGAAATGTCAGTAGGGGCTTCCCAGAAGGCTGAAAACACAAGATGATAATAAAGTGTGGTTTTTGATGGTTAAGATCAGTTTTAATATCACATTAGGTGTGATTATGTTAGAAATTATGGAACCCCATTTTCGTGTTGTCCTTGCTGTGTTATTTAGTTGCTGCTGCTCATAGTGCAATGTATTTTCTATCTTCATAATTGATTGTTTTACTCTTATACATGCAGTTCTAAAAGTCCATAAAATTATACGAAGTGATATTTATAGAAAATCGCTTCTTGTCACTTAACAACCTATATAATTCGCACTATAATTACAGCTTCAATAAAACTCACATGTAACGGAGATTAGGAATCCTGGAGTTTTCAGTACTCCTGCATCGAAGCCGTTTCCATCGGCAGGGTAATCGACCGAACAAGAATAAGTGCCTCTATCGTCCACATTTGCGGTGGTGATAGTAAGAGTTGAGGTTCTCGTATTAAAGTAGTCCGCTTCTATATCCTTGTCAGAGGCGAAAGCTGCTCCGTTTTTATACCTGGGTGGGTTTTGTGAGTTTATGCCGGAGAAAGGACTACTATTATTAGTAGTTGATAAATTTGAAGTGAGATTAGAGTTAAACATGACTTCTTAAGCTTCTATTCTTTCTAGCGTAGGTATACCTAGGGTATCAGTTTAAATTTCATTATGATTAATATAAATGCTCATTGCTCACCAAGTAGCTGATGGATTCATTGCATTTGAAAATGCGCAAGTGAAGGCTTTGGTGGCGCCAGCTAAAATGGTCACATCCTCTGCCGAGTAGCTTTTCATTTCTGAAATAAGGTCATTATAGATTCATTCCAATGGCAGGATAAAAGTGAAATAAAAACAAAATGAACCAAATAAATAATACTTGACATGACTCAACAGACCTGGTAAAAAGGTTGATTAAATATCTGTAAGTTATATATATACACATTCTGTATATTATTCAATAAGAATGATAAGTTTACTTACTGAGTACTCCGATAGTCCCGGAAGTTTTGATTGTTAACCCGTTAACGGTGGCGCGACACTCGATACTGGTATCTGATCTAGTTAGACCGATATCGTAAACACTGGTGACCTGGTTGTTTTCGTAGGTGTTCTTACTTGCAGACTTTGCTCGACCTCCGACATACCTGGTACACGAGGTTAGCAATTAGCGAGCTCTCTTATCTTTTTAAATATTTGATAAGCGGCTACCCGGTACATGCTTATTGCTTATTGTACATTACATACGGCCACTGTCCGTAGATTATTGCACATATAGTGCATATAATGGCATGCTTAAAGGAAACACAACCAAAAAGCAGAAAAATTGCGATTGGAACTGGAAGCCTGATAAATTTTGCAAATGAACCCAGCAAGAAGGTATTGTGTTCTTAAAGTGTCACTGCTACCTACAAAACTTTTGTGGTATTAAGACTGAAATCGTGCTCAAGCCATATAAAGCTCATTTTTGGGCATGAGGAGCGCCCCACATAACATCAATTATTTCAATATCCATTATCCAGTTAATATTTTTTAATGAGTTAAAAGTGTAAATGACTTCATGAGTTAAAAGTCTGTCTGAACCCACCAAGTAACAACAGGTTCAGCTTCAGTCTGAGCAACACAAACAAATTGTCTCCCAGTACCATCCACAATATAATCACTTCCCAGAGTGGTAACCCAGCCTCGGACAAACAAATTGACATTATCAGTCTCCAGAGATCCAGCCACTCCAGGGTAAGTGGCAGAGCACTTGTAGTCCCCGGTTTGAGAGAGGGTTAGGGAGTTCAGGGGGAGAGACAGAGTCCGGGTTGTTCCTTGTGTAGTAGCGGTTGCACCTGGGAAAGCGGCTGTTAGACACCTGTTGTTATAGTTTTACCATGAAACCTGCCCGTTTGGAGACGAAACGTTTCATTTTTACAAAGCAATAAAAAGTTATCGAATCAAATTTTACAGAGAAATGGAGAGGTAGAGGGCTCACCTGTTTGTGGTACACTGTCCTTGGTCCACTGAAGAACAGCATCTACAGACAGACCTGTAGGCTGACTGACGGAGCATGTCAGAGCGGTGGACTCTCCAGCAGTCTTTGCGATAGATTCTGACACCGACAATACTTCTGTGGAGATAAGTGAAATGTTAAGTTACCGTTTCCAAGGTCAATTTGTATGTTATTTTAGATATGCGCACTCGGAGCTGTCTATCAGATATAACCCGCTCCACAGGGTTCATTTAAGATAGATACGTTCTTATCTTAATGTTAATCTATCTGGTGAGTTGTATAGAACTTTATAAGTTAAAAGTTTACTGTTAAAAGACTCACTGAGCTGTGTAAGGTCAACACCAGGGGATAACAGTGAGCTTGTCAAGCTGTTGTAGTACGCAATGCATGCGTATTTCCCGAAATCTGATTCTTTCAGGTTGCTTATCGTTATCTTGTTCACCGTCGTCTTTGAATTGGTGCTGAAAGTGTATCGGTTAGGCTAACAAGCAGTCCAAGGGAATAATACATTTAGTTCGATGGGACTTTGAGGGTTCGATTTAAGGTTTGTCTGTAGGAAATAGCAGTTACGGTTTACACTTAATATCTTATCATAACGGGGAATTACCTCTTGTGGCGGGGAAAGTTGTTCTAGTTAAAGGCTTAGTTTTGATTTTTGATTTACAGTAACCAATAAGGAAGTCAAAGTTAAGTTAAATGCATTTCTGTTCAAGATTAATCAATTATAGTGTCATATGGAAAGGAAAGTTGCTATGATGCTTTGATAAATTGTTTAATCTAAAGGTTTTTTGAAACCAATGGGCATCATAAACTGTTTTATAAATCACAAATGAGCCGCCAACAACAAAGACTTCATAAATTGAATAGTTAATTTATACAGTTAAATATATCAACAAACTTAAAACACACTTTACTGATTTAGAACATCCATTTTGAAACTTTAACCTTAGCGTAACGATCAATAATCGATTAACCATAGTCAGTAAATTTCAGAACATTCTTCCTAAATTCAGAGCTGTGCTCTCCCTTACGAAATATTGGTGTAAGTTACTCGTAGTAGAACTTGTGTTTTACAACAGCTATGGCTAGCATAGCTAAAGTTCAAGTTCCTACGGATTTCGGGATTGAATATCTCGGATCCCCGTCCCACGGCAACCTCAAGTTTCTGCTAAAAGGTGGAGAGGAACTCCTTGCCAACTCAACTGTCATGTCCTTCAATAGTCCCATGATCAAGAAACTGACAACTGAAAACGGTCAAACAAGTACAGTATTTGTTGACGCCTCAGCCTTCTCCAAAGATGCTGTGCAATGCTTCCTTGATGCATCCTACTCTGGAAACATAAAAACCATTTCAAAGTCCACGTTTCGAGATGTCAACAGTATGTGTCACGCATTCCAAGTGACATGGCTCGCTGAAAAGTGCTTCAGCTTCTTCCAGTCACAGGTGGATGCTGTTAAGGATGACCAATATGGCGATCAGCTCTATGTCTACGAAGAAGCGATGTTCGTTTTGGATACTCATGAGAAGAGACATTTCATGGAAACTGTTATCAAAAGGTTCTCGTCCCAGAGAACCTGCACCCAGCATTTTGTTACTAACTACCTCGCCGACACTTTACCTCGCTCCGTAAAAAGTCTCGATGTGATCATCAAAATGACAGCAAAACAAGAACACATTCTTGTAGATTTTCTTGTCAGAGACTTTGAAAAAACCAACTCCTCGCTGAGTAAGAACAGTAGGTACATATTGGAAAGACTGGACGTCACTATCTATCAGCCTACCTACGAGTTGTCTTATAGACGTCTGTTGGAGAAGCTGGAGAACATTGATAATCCATCAACTGAAGACTATCGGCTGATAGTAAAGATTCTGAGACAGTCTAACAATGCACTTAAACGAATGAGAGATTCCACCTCTTACACCAGCTTACCAAATCTGTTTCACGACTTTCAACAACTTAAAGATTTAAATGACCCCGAGGCCCTTACTGCTTTCGTAGTTGAGTCTACTTCGACAAAAACCAGTTTCATAACCTTCGATGCAGTATATTGCTGGCTGCTAGAAAACCAATTAGATGGATCTCCGTGCCTCTCTGTTAATCACACATTTCTTAGAACACTCTGGAAAAAGCTATCAAAGAGTGGATGGAGACCTTTGGCTCGTGAATACATCGAACACAAAGCTAAGTCATGGGCGGGTGGTCTAACTGAAAATATACAGCAAAACCCGAAACTTGTGACTGAGAAGCATTACTACATCACCCGATCTGTCTCTAAATACACACCAGATGAACTGTTTTCCAGAGACCACCACATGAACTTTAAACTCAAGATAAATCCGACAGAAAATGCAGCGAAGCAGGAGATTGTGGGTTTATTCTCCGTGTTACAGCAGAATCAGGAGATGCTCCTTTCAATATACAGCTGGTTACAGACCCCACCCTTTACTCCACAGACATCCACTTACACAAAGAAGATTCCCTAGTTTGTAAACTTCACCTGGCTCTTGATGTTACCAATCACAACGGAAATGCTAACCGTCCGGTCACGTGGTACGGTAAACCATGTCGGGATGGAACCAACAAATACTGGTGCTGGGGTCCCTACCAGTTCTACAAGAAGGGGGAAGGAGCAGCTCCTGCTGGTGGCATTTATGAGCAGTTCTTGTTCTATGGCAGTAATGTCAAGATACGACCCGTGGTTTACATCTTTGATTGAATAGATATCATTTTAAGTGGCATTTTAGTCACACATTAATTTGGCAAGGACGGTAAAATTTTGGCTCTTAGACTATCCATTTGCATTATTATTATTTTTTTTTTTAGAGAGGCTGGGCCAAGATAGCCCACGAGAGGATAGCATTGAGATGCTCTGCCTACCTCTGGGGTGTGGCAACCTTGGGGAAGGTTGCCGGTGAAATCAGAGTGATTGGTGGAGGATGGTGTAAGATGATATATGAGTCAAAATGATACGCTTAAATGCCAGCTGGGTTTGGAAAAGTAAAACGAGACGAGACAGCATATGAGATAATACTTTAAGTCACCCCGGTCTGATCCAGCTCTTCCGGCACAATTAAGCGTTTGGTGCGGTTTGCGAAATTGACAATTGTGGTGATGTGTTGGTTGTCGAATATGTCATTGACAGAGAGGTAGTAGTCCTGGAAATATTGACCTCTAATTTGGGCAATAGCTGGACACTGTCCAAGGAAGTGTGAGACAGTTTCCTCTCCGTCGCCGCACATAGGACAAGCACTGGTGTTTGATTTGCAAATGGTGTGAAGGTGTTTGTTTAAGCCGCAGTGACCCGTGATGAGGTGAACTGCAGTTCTGTAATCTTGTCTGTTTTTGCTGAGTGTAGTGTTGAGGTTTTTGATGATTTGCATTATTGTGTATCGTAGATTAGTTGTTCGGCACAATTTACGCCATTGCATGTAATGTTTTAGACTTAACTTTTATCCACGAGGGCATTATAATAGATTTAGAACTTTTAAAGCTAATTCGGAAGAAGCTGTTCTAAAACTTGTTGCGTGACGGCGCAAATGTAATTTTAGAAACTTCGAGCATGGGAACAAAGATTTTATTGTAATTTTCAAACTCGAGTGGTTCCTTTTTGTTTTGACGAGACATTATTTTAAATCTTTACTGCGTAGTTCATTGTACACGTCAATTCAAAACTGTTTAATTATTGCTGCGACAAATGGTCTATCTAAGTTACTACTAACTCTGCTAAACTGAACAAATTCTGAAACTTAGGTGAATAAGTGTACAACGTGCTAAACCGAAGTTCAGACTGACCAGTGAAAATGGGCGAGCGTACCAAGTGTCATTTTAATTAGAAGTTTTAGTCAGTGATTTATTATTGAAGCTTGTAATTACAATATCTAATACTCCTATAAATACTTTAATTAATTGTTTGTCCCGTTATTCTTTTTCCTTCCTCTTTTCCTTGTCATCCCCTTTAGTTTTAAGATTCTTGCTATAAATGGCTACAGCTAACACTATTAATGCTAAGTACCAAACAACAAGTGGGAGGTGGATCGTTGGTACCATTAATTCGATTTAACACCGCAATTCCAGTCGCAAGCCTGGGACCACTACTAGCATAGTCACAACATCTACAAAGCTGCCATATAGCCTGACTGACAATTTTCTCGACTGACTGACAATGTTTCTTCTTTTTCCCCATTTAGAATACAAAGATTAGTACATTTTAGCTTATGATTAATATTATATTTTTACCTATAGTTTACCTAGATTAAAATCATGGATAGACGATAAGAATGAAGAAAAAAACAGAAACAATTCTCCAACCTGAAATCACTGATAGCATTAGCATCTACAATAACGTTCTGTTCCTTGGTCCAGTCGACTCGTTCTGGTCTGTCAGATTTGACGGTACAGGTCAGGGTTACTGATGATCCTAGAATACCGAACTCTGGCTTCACCTCGATGTCTGTAGAAGGTGATGTCAGTTAAAAAATGTAAGATAAGTTTTGAATTGAAGTTCTTCTCTTCTAAAACACTAAAAAAGTACTAAACACAAAATCTTATAATAATAATTGTAGATAATATAACAAAACTTACTGTAGATGACAAGAGAGGTGGCTCCAGATTCAGCAGTTGCAGAGTTTCCAAAATCAGCCACACACCGATACACGCCCTCGTACTGAGTGCTAGCCGAGTTGATTGTCAGCACAGATTTCAGGGTCTGGTCTCTGTCTTGGTACACGCCAGAGGACACAGCTGAGGGTGGAGGACTTGTTAATGAGGTAAGTAATCATCGCGGTCGTTTTTTAATAGCACATCTTGGTTTGCGGTCTGACTTTGGTCTAGAAAGAAATATTCATAAGGTCTATTGAAGTTTCATTCCCACGAATTTCCAGGAATAATTCATTCGTATATTAAATTGTTTTGTTAACTTGTTATTTCAGCCAACTTTCAGCCAATGCTGCTTATCAACAAAGCGCAAAAATAAAAATATATTGCCGTATTTTTAAGTCGAACGTGCTTATCTTGTCAAGGAGAACTCACAAGCTTCACTGAGAGAGCTGGACGGTATCTGATTATCGTTGAAGTTCCAAGTTATAGTTGCCGGACCTCCACTAGAGACACAGGTAAAGGTAGCTGACTCGCCAACCTTGGGATTCTGAATCTGCGGTGAAATTGCAAACCCTGGGAAAGAGATCTTGTGTCATGAACAGTTTTGTGATAACGGGCTTGGCAAGCAAGCTCAGGGGAATAGATCAGACAAACATGATTTTAGAATTATCGAATTATTCAAGTGATATTCATTACAGTAGAAAAAACAGAGCTGCATTCATTATCTTGATTCAGTGTGAAGGATGTAAAATTTGAAATGGAGTCGCAATACACCCACCTTGAACAAAGAGAGTAACTTGGTCACTTTCAACAACTTTGTTGTCAGTATAAGTAGCCTTGCAGTAGTACTCTCCCTTGCTCCCCAGGACCAGGTTACCCAAAATAAGTTTAGACTCATACTGGGTGTTCCCCAAATCCTGGTTTATAACGCTCATTTGCTGGATGTCTGACCCAGCAGAGTTTACTTTGTACCTGAGTTACAAGTGAGTCAGACGAGAGGGTGAAGAATAGCAAAACACAAGCTGTATTCACAACAACAATCTTATTAAGACGTAGAAGAGGAACGACTTTATAGTTTGGTAATAAGCTGATAATCTTCTGAACAGAGAGAAAACACGTACCATTGTACGTTGGTTACAGGGTTGATTACAGGGTTGCCCAAAGTGCAGGTAAACTGAACACTTTCACCCTCCGCTGCACTTATGTCTTCAGGTGGGATCACTACTCCCTCATCTGGAGAGAGAAAACACGGTGTTAATATAAAACACGGTGTTAATAAAAAATACGGTGTTAATAGAAAACACGGTGTTAATAGAAAACACGGTGTTAATAGAAAACACGGTGTTAATAGAAAACACGGTGTTAATAGAAAACACGGTGTTAATAGAAAACACGGTGTTAATAGAAAACACGGTGTTAATAGAAAACACGGTGTTAATAGAAAACACGGTGTTAATAGAAAACACGGTGTTAATAGAAAACACGGTGTTAATAGGAAACACGGTGTTAATAGGAAACATGGTGTTAATAGAAAACACGGTGTTAATAAAAAACACGACCGTGTTAATAGAAAACACGGCGTTAATAGAAAACACGGTGTAGATCGTTATGACGTTATCTTAACTTCAAGAGATGATTTTAGAGAACGGTTATAAATCTACTGTGATCTGTGAGTGTGACCAACAATCAGTGTGATATACTGATATACATTCTACTTCTATAAGTGTGATCTTCTAGTGATCTATCTGATTGATCTAACTTTTCAGAGTCCCCATTTTGATCATGAAATCATCATGTACAAACACAAGTGACTTTACAATGAATTCTACCCTCACTTTCATGTGTCAGGAATTTTGATAAAATCACAGCATGATAGATGCTTGTTGTTTGGATAATAAATTGCACAAGAGACTGAGTCACGAGTCTGGGCCAAACAATTAAACAGCAAAAAATCGACTTCCTAAAAAACCCCTTACCTAGGCAATTTCCATCGCATATCTGAGTATCAACCGCATCAGGCAGCCACTGTTGTTCTGTTAATGACAGAAAACAGAGCAGTATAACAATTATCATGGTGAGAGAGCGAGATGATCGGACTAAATATTAGCCCCTCTTTCTCCTTTTCTTGAAGTAATAAAGTCACGAAGATTCGATCAGTAAAATAACAAACTATAGCAGGCACAGTCCAGCTGAAAAAACCCGCAGCGAGAAACGAAACAACTAAGCAAAATCTAGTTCTGAAACGAGCTTTTAAAATTGATCGAGTTTAATATGCATTGCAAAAGTTGGACACGTGACGTCAGTGGAGTGGTGCGTGCTTGTTATAGTCTGCAGGTCAAAGTTCGGAGCAGCGTAATGATAACAATACAAGTCGAGGTAGGATGACATAATACATAGTATAGGAGCATTGGTGTAGTATTTGAATAATGGTATGGACTGTAGGAACTACAATGCATAGTTATTGGGAGCCTGGTTAGATTAGTACCAGAGTATACAACCAGATTACTTCCTATGAGTACGAAAGGGGATGTTTTGACAGCTCCATCAACCGCAGGTGAATAGCTAGGGCTGGGCTTACGTGCTGTTCAAGGACTCAACGTTAGTTCACTATGCACTGTGCGTGGTAGGTTACAATACAAAAGATCGAAAACGGAATTACGACCCTGTTAATTATGAACATTGCGATGCGGCTACATCATAGGCCTAGAATTGTTGTGAACTTCAACTACCAAAACTCGACAGATATCAGTCAAACAAAATTAATTATGAACATTGGAAACACTAAGGTATACTACATGTTTACATGATACGATTACAGTTACGTCACGGAATTCCTATAATTGTTCCCAAGACATGATACAGACAAGAGAGTGAGAAGTGTGGAGAATAATGTACAATAACAAAGGTGTACTCTTCATAGTTGTACGTGTAATGTGCCAATGAGGACGCTCAATGACGCTACGATTGAGTTATTCTGATTGGGGAATGTGCAGTGATTGTCCAGGCTAGGCAGCTGGCAATTTGTCAACTCGTCATCGGCAAATCAAGTTTTGTTTGCGTGAGAAATCAGATTCCGCCACCACAAAATAATATTAGTAGTAGCCAGTAGGTAAAGACCGCCACACAAAAAAAACAAAGGAATGTCATGAATACCGCGGTGGTGTCTCGGTAACATAAATTAAGGGGTAAATGCCATTGTTGGAACTAGATCGCAAGCAATTTTAATAACCTGCTGCTGTTTTCTGGCGTGCACTTTATTTGACAGTGCACTACACTCTAGCTATCCAATATGCCATCCACTTAGCCATTATATGTCCCAATTGTACGTTTATATTATTGACAATGTGTCGCGACTCCAACGCTCCAGAGGCAATGGTCATTATTATAAAATTATAATCATAGCATAATCCTGTTTTTTGTTATATTTGCACCATGATCAGACAGCTTTGAGATCAATCCAAGTTGAGTATACTTATTTCATAAAATATTTGATTCTTCAAGTTCAAACAGGTTCAATTTTGAATCAAATCTAATCAATAATGTTCAATGGGTAATCATCACGCTGCAAATCAGAAAAAACGAACTTACCAAACATTCTCAGAACCTGAGCTAAAATTTACTGTATAAGCTTTTAGCGAAAAGATTATAAATTTCCCAAGAGTCGAGTGGGCCACAAAAATAAATGTTAGAAAAGTAAAATCGACCAGCTCGCGGTTTTTAGCAAACACAGGATATTATGCTATCGAATAATGCATACAAATATTATTGATGCAATTACAACGAACTGAAACTTACTGGTATTAACGAAAAGCAGAGCACTGGAGACGAGGGTTGTGTCAGATGTGACCATGGTGCACTTGTAGTTGACACCGTTCTTAGCAGTGGAGACAGAGGACAGAGAGAGCACCGAGGTGGTCTCCTTACTGGTGGGACTGTACGAGGTGGAGATGCTTTCTGCGTCTGAGGGGAGTGGCGTTAACATTTGCAGATATTATAATCATACCAGTAATCATTGTAATTATTGTAATTATTGTCTCATTGTGATCATTGTAATCATTGCAATCATTGTAATCATTGTAATCATTGTAATCATTGTAATTATTTTAATTATTGTCTCATTGTGATCATTGTAATCATTGTAATCATTGTGATCATTGTTTAGGTATGATTCATGATGTGAATCGTACGTATATATATTATATACTTTGTAGATATACATAGATGGGTATTAAAAGGTTTATTTAACAAATATAGTGTCAGAATATTGTTATAACCTTAAAGTCTTAGATAATACAAATAATAAAGATGGAATTATAAAATGAAATATCCTCACTGGAGTAAGCAATGTAGTTTTCAGTCCAAGAGACTGAAGCCTGTGCGTCTCCAACATAAACACATGTCAGTTCTACGTTTTCACCGACACGGGCGTATTTGTTTACTAATCCCTTCTTTATTGCTGAAATATGGTGGTTTAACAATCAAGCTACAAAAAGCTAGAGCTTACATTTTTAAAGAAATTTGCAGGTGAATATGCTCCTGACAGCGATAATTTTAAAGATCAAGATCTGATCAATTCACTAGATAAACCTCAATTTTGTGAATCGACAATTGACAAATTCTCTGCTGGTGGCCTCACCAGTTTGGTGACATCATCACTCTTATACTCATATCATGACGATCTAAATTATTAATTCTTTATTTTCGTAAAGGTCAACGAACGAATTTGATCCTAATAATTGTACGGGTACGAGAGGTTAGCTCATGGTTAGGGGTCGGAACTACGAATGAGTATAAACCACATTATAATTATAAACCACACATTCTCCTGATTATTCCACGAAGGTGAACCCTTCAGAGTCTTTCCATGATGACGCTCATGCTTGTGGTAAGCAAATGCATGTCTTGGAAACTTTAAACTCCCGACCAGGCTCTGTCGTTGCTCGTTGAAATCTACATGTGTTACGCTGCAGTGCCAGTGAAATAGCTGTTTAACAGCACTAGCTTGGCAAAGATAGCCGTTCATTGTGATAGCGAGCTTCACTGTGTTTGTTGTCATGCGACACTATGGGTGACGTCTGTAGTGCGGTTTGAGTGATGTAACGCGCTATATTTGCACCCGGATAACATCATGGTGATGGCAAACTTTGCATCTCCCAAGCAACCAAACTTCATGGTTAAGTAAAAACATTCATCTGTGGTATAGCATGCGAAATTGTCATGAACTAGACTGCGATCGCTTAGCGACTGCCGACTATAGCTAGCGACTCGAAAGACTACTGCGACCAAACTCAAAATCAGTCCCAGACATTCTCAATTTTAATTCTTGAACCTAAAATTTTGAAAACTGGCTTTCGCCTGTTCCAATACTCCCAAGAGACTTTATAGGAACTTTAAGTTTTAATGTTTACCTCTGACATATACAGGTTTAGGATTGCTTGTGATGACTCCAATCCCCTGGTAGGAGGCGACGCACTTGTAGTCGGCAGCATCAGATACTGTCACAGAGTTCAGATCCAGAGTTGCAACTCCCGGTTCAAATATCATGGAGCTGGGGGAGCCTAGTAGATCACCGTCCTGAGGGGAGATTGGTTAAGAATCTGATCAAATTATGAATTCGCGTTTTCATTTAAATCTGTTTTTTGAATTATTATGATGAGAGATGTTATCCGCACTCTTTTTAGTTCTCTTCCTCAGAATTAGTACTCTTAGATGAAGAAATAATGATTTCTACAATAAACTATTGAATGAGACTAAAATAGTTTTGTTTAACAACATTGTATGCGGATATTTAAGCATGTGTTTATGAACATTCGAAAAGTGTTCAGGATAGAGTAGTTTAATAATTAGAATAAAAACATTTTCTGCGATCTGCATGAGAAAAGAATAAAGTACTGTCAGAGATTGGAGCTGTTCTCTTTAATAAAAAACAAAGCTATATTCAAGAAAAACTACAATTTATTAAGTATGCATTAAAATGACGAATCACATACCTTCATCCACATACAATTAAGTATTCAAACAATATCCACATAATATCAGCATACCTTCATCCACTGAACCTCCGCAGGGAGGTCTAGATCGTCAGGGTTGGTCACTGTGCAGGTTAAAGTTGCAGACTGACCTACCTCTATCGCCAGGGATGAGGTATCATACGTGATCTCTGGGATTAATTGTGAAATTAGAAAGATTGTTAATCTTTTAATCACTAAAACTACAATAATATCAAAGCACTTAATAAAAGTTAAGCGAGAGAGATTCAGTATTGATTCCTCACCTAGTAATCCAACCTCTACATTACGAGCAGCTAACTCAGTGTTCCCATTGATGACGGCTCTACATTGGTACTTGGCAACATCGTTGGAGGAGAAGGAGGGTAGGGTCAGCGTGCACTGGTGGGTGTCCCCGTCGGAGGAGATACTACTGATCCCAGAGGACACCTGGAACACAGGAACAGGGTCAGATATTTTATTGTAACAGTCCCTAGATTTATGACAAGAGAGGAATCTTGAAGCAGCTCAGGAAGATTCTCGAAGTAGGATTGCGAATCAGTTTATTTATCAAATTACGAACCTGTTGACTGTCTTTCCACCAAGTACAGGTAGAGGGGGCATCTCCTGATGTCACCTGACACGTCAGAACACCGTTTGTTCCTCCGATTACTTGACTGTTTTCTGCTCTTGTTGTTACGTCTGAGGGGAGGGTGTGTTAAGGGGTTTAGATTCGTTTTAAGAGATACACCTTATCTGAGGGGGTCTTCAAGGGGACCCTGACAATACAAGCCAGCAACTAAATCTACTGACAATGATAAGAAATTAATCCACAAACTCACAGCTACAGGAAGGTAAATCAGATGCGCAGGTGGTGGTAAACACGTTGTTGTTGTTGATCTTATAGGTGGAATCACAGGTTATGGTAACTTGAGACCCGTCTGCAATTTGGTAGCCGGCGGGTGGGTCTGGTGTTCCGTAGGGCACTTCAGGGATCTTACAAACGACTGTGGGGAAATGTTTGGTGTCAACATACATCAAATTTGGGAGCGTTTTTAATGTTTTATATGGAAATTTTGTTAGGCGATAATAATCAAAATTTCAATAAAAAGATTGGAAGACAGAGAAATAAAATACAACATTGTATAACAGCTACCATTATCCTGTAAAATCACGAACCTATGCAGCTGTCCTCAGATGCGCTACCAACAGAGATGGTAGATTTTCCTGCGTTACAACTGTTACAGAAAGTCTGCCCTGAGCTGCTCTGATAGGTGCCCTTGGGACACTGCACACAGACTCCGCCTGAGGCAAAGGTTCCGGCTCCACATTGACCTGGTGGGGTTATAGTTTTAAAATGTGAAACTGAGGGGTCGGTCGTTACACACTACACAGTTTTTTTGTTGTTGCAGTAAATACAACTCTTCAATGAATAAATGAACATTTAAATGAATAGGTTGGTTTGGGTATTTGCCTAAAGAAGTGCTCATCAAAAGTCGAAATAAGCGTGGATGTTTTGAATTATAAATTCAATGTTAGTAATTTGTCAGGGTTTTGTCAAGTACCTGACGTTTTGTCGTAATCTGGGATCAGTATTTTGTCATGGTCATTTATAAGAACATATTTGTGTATCGTGTAAGTGTCCGTTAATGTTTGTTGGTTGTCTTTGTGGGTGCCTAGCAAAGAGTCTGTGTCGGTGTTGACGCATGAAATAAAATAGTTTGTATGAGCGGAAAACGTTTCAAAAGAAAATAAAGATTTACAACACAAAGAACACCGACAGTTTTTGGTCCGGTTGTGGATATACCCAGTATAAACACGAGCCCTCAGAGCTAGTGTTTATACATTATCGATCCAAGCACTGGAGGCGTTTTAAAAATTTGACAGCAAAAAGTCCTAGAAATTGTTAAAACACTAATTGTTGTATGAAGTTTAAAGATTGTATCCAACAAGAAGCGAAGAAGCTTGAGTAGTGACAAAGTAACAAATAGAGATATACTTACTGCACTGGCCGTCAATACCGACTGATCCTTCAGAGCATTCTTGGCTAATTGTAGACTCTGAGTTCCTTCTCAACTTAGAGGTAGATCGTTGTAGACCGACTATACCGTCTATACCGATATCTACATCTTCTGGGAGGCCGGCGTTGTACCTCTTATTTCTCAATACAGATCGTCTAAAACGATATGGTAGATCTCTCTTCTTTCTGTTGGAACCCCCCTCAGCGAGCTGAAATAACCATTTGTAAATTGATATAAGTCAAGGTTACCAGACGTTTTACCCTCCATAATGAAAAAGTTAAGATAAATTCAAAATGATGTAAGATAGTTAGGGCCATGTTGTACCCACCTGACAGAATCCAATGAGTACAAATACCACCAACAGGGTAAAATAACACTTCATAAAGGTAGTTATCCGAACTTCTTGACCTTCAGTAAACTAAGAAAATACTTAAAATGTTTTAAAGGCTGTGGAAGTTAACAAAAGCAAACGGAAGCCGGATCAAACTGAAAAATTATGAGAATCGAACAGAGCAGCTCTTATGTAACAGAGACGAAGTTGCTTGTGAAGCAATTGCTTGCCAACACTTCGAATAAAAGATCTCGTTCTGGTTTGGCTATGTCGTGGATAACTTACGAGAAATTGTGTACTCAGCTAATTTAAACTCTGAAGGTGATCAAGAAACAATGACATGAAACAAATGGTGCGCGTTCTGACAAAGTGCCTTCAGAAAGCATCGATTACAGTCTACATATTAACTATTAAGACGCAATGAAACTACCGGACCACGATGTCTGGGGACTTGCCAGTTGCCACCCCATGGCAACATTAAAATATATCGACTCTGTTACATCGTTTCCTGTTAATATAAACCTCCGTTACAAATTGAACTGGGATCTGGCAATACTACACCTTAGTTCAATAAAATATGATAAAGTATTGTATAATATTCAGTCTCATGGTGGGGACATGCATATTTTCGCGATAAAATGTGAAAGTAACCAATACAAGGCTTTTTGTTGTTTTTTCATTGCATTCGGTAAGTAAACCTATAATGTTTTCTCACGAACAACAACAGACGAGGATACGACTGAACAGACATCAAAGTATCATAACGATCAGCTGAGTGACGGTGCATAAATTCAATGTAATGCTTCCTATACTGAACATTAATATGTGTTTTGCGGAAAAAAACCGTGCTTTCTGTAAACCTTCATCGGATATAAAAGCGAATATTTGTAAATCGATTCTAAGCTCTCCTCATCCTTTAAGAAGTTAGAACAAGAAAAGGATTCTGGAAAATATATTACATCGAATCAATAATATTAGCTTCATCATAACTGCTTTAACTTCATATTGGGAGTGAAATTATGGTGGCCATATTTCATAGCTTCATGTTCGAGTATTCTTACATATATTAAAATATGCAGACCACAGGTTTAAACAAATAGGTGATAAATTAGGCATGCTCCACACTACTCCATTATCACTGATAATGTGGAGCATCCCAATAACGGTTACAAAATGCTAGGAAATTACAGTCGAGTATCCTCTTGTTGTTTTGACATTATGCAGCTTGTTTACAACTCTTTGGAACTGAGAGGCCTGTGTTTATCAAATATGTAACTGCATTGCTCTGGTAAAGCTTATAGGCTCCTGGCTCGGGCAATTCTTTGGTATTTCAGAATGTCTGTCATTTGGTTCTACAAAGTTTTCGTTGGTTATTACCTATCAAAGAATCAAGCAAGTCCAACGACAAATGACAACGGCAATAAAACAGAGAATACTAATGTTTTACCAGTGGTAGGCCGTAGGTTGCCATCACAGCTTATTGTGTAAAGATAGAAAACCTTGGTTATACTTATAGATGTCTAGATAGTGATACCGAATGTACTGTTCAAACTGGATTCTGAGAAGCACAGATAATCAGGTGTGTTACAGGTGCTGATAACTGCTCATGTTCTATTCATATATTTATAACACTGAATGGGTACTATTTGTATATCAGTCATTGCACAATACAGTATCATAGCCTTTCTTGTGGTGAGATCATATTCATAGAAATATACGCCAGAGTATGAATAAAGAAGCAGTGCGACAAAAATATCAAAACGATAAGGCAGTTAAAACTGAGAAACATTTGCGGTCAAACTAAAAACACATGTAGCTACGTGTGTAATTAACCGAGCTAAGCGTGAACAATATACCGTAATAATATGTTGCTCAGAAGAGACAATAGACGTTGTGACGCCTGATAGAGTTAAGATATAACACAGACCAAGCTAGACGCGGGAAATAATATTATGAGGTAGATGGTCTACTAAACTGCTTTCGCATTCATCACATAGTGTGATGTGTGTTCACGCCCATGATGTGTAGAAAATAAATTTGTAAGGTTAACTCTCAAGCATCATGACTGCATTGACGTCCTCATTCGAACTAATGATATACTAATATAGTACAGTTCTGATGATGATGATGTTGTTGTTGCGAAGAAATTAATTGATGAATAATTATTTTCGATTGTCTTTGTCAGATGATGTTAGATACAAGTCACAAGTCACTTATTCAAAATATATCTCGATTCGACAGATATTGAATTAAACTGTGAAGATTGTAGATTCTAATCATTTGTCAGTGAGACTTTATTTATGAAAGATCATTGTCGTTTCAAGCCACTTGATCCGTGAAGTTTCAGTCTGGATTGTGAAATACTAAATAATCTTTACGTCTCATAAAACTTAGAAATGTTACGCTCAGGTGATTTATAGGAATCGTTCTTTAGGGATTGGATCAGAGTTTTACTAGGATGAATGAGCATTGTCGTTCACGAATTAAAATTATGAGTCTATTGACTATTCGTTTTAAACTCAGAAAAACAACAAAACAAATTCTTCGTCAATCATCGTGGTGACAGTAAACAGAGTTGATCACTCAAATTTCCACAATTGCGTAGATGTCACACTCGGAAATCAACGAAGTACTGAATTAAGACCAGTTTCAGTGAATACCAATTGCCAAGAGTTACAAAAATTCAGAAAAATAATGAGTTTTCAAAAAATTAGATAGCTTACCAATTCATCAAGATCGAGTGTTGTTGTTCTAAGATACGGTGCGACTTCGTTGAGCAGGTCCACAAGAACGTTTGCATCTTCTAAGTTTGTGTCCTGAAAATATTTTATCGTTGAATTTGACGATTCAGTTTTGTTCATTATATCAATATTGTAGAGATTTTTCGAGCGTGATTTGTTTGCTTCCAAGAATTTCTAAATTGCATGCTTGTCACTTTCTCGGTTGTTAGTTTCATAACAAGTAATTTTGATCTTGTTGAAAAACTTTAGATGCATGCCTCTAGATTCAAATTTACTTCTTAAAAATCTAAAGCATGAATAACTCCAAAACTTCTTCGGACCAGTTGATGCAAAGCTTATTTCTGGAGATAAAAACCACACTAACTTTAACACGAATCGTCAAAGAAATATATGCTAAATTAAAATCGATTATTACAATATTAAGAATATCATCACGTATTTCCCCAAAAGAGCAAAAGGAAGTAACTAGCTATCATGTGATCAGTATCTTGACAATTGGGACTAACCTGAATGTACCGGAAGGTAATCCTCATGACTTGTGATGTGCCCGAACATGTTATTTGATCGTACAGGTACGCTTTTCCCGCCTGAGCATGAAAAAGTTAATATTTTATCGTCGATTAGGATGTACAAGAGGAGCCAAAACATTAATACATTCACTTTATGTGTGTCGAGTTATCAAAATTTATACAATTAATACCAAATTGGGTGAACAGTCTTAACTTACCAAAACTTCGGCGAATTGGCCGTTCGCCAAATGTATCGGGTAGGCAGCAATAAACTTGGGACCTATTCCAATAGAACAGTAGTCTTTACCACTGAGACCAGTGTACGATACCACAACTCGTCCTATCCTTCTTGAGGGTAGCACTTTCACTGTGGGACAAAAGTCCGGTGATGATATATTATCGGGAACAGTAAATCTAAAACTCTTGGACATAAGTTGGTTGATTTTTTTCGAGCTATGCTCTCTCTTTGTAAGAGAGAAACGAAATATCACAGAGTGTCATGAGTAAACTTACAGTTGCAAGAGCCGACTTTTCCCGTGGGGTTGTCAGCTGACACGTGGTCCCACACTCCGTCATTACAGGTGTAAGTTATACCAGGACCGACGTAGCCGTCATTACAAACCACCTGTTATATACATAATAAATAAATTATGATGATTATATGAATTTTGCTTGATCTTAAATGTTTTACAAGCTCTAAAGATATATTTTATTTACGAAGGATTCAAGCCTAATATTGTGTGTTTTCCTTCGTGTCCAAATGCAACATGTAATACATAATGTTAGACGGATCGTGATTTCAGCTGATAGCTTATGTCGGTGTCGTTTACAATCGATTCGTGTATAAAAGATCATCTCCATAGATTGCAAGTTCTACTTGTGATCAACGTTTAAAATACGCGGAAAATCATGAGCTCAATGTAAATTGAATATTATGAATTTTGACTGTCCCGCGATGCTGCTCTCACCACACAAGTTTTTTCAGTATCGGGGCCGCTGCACTCCAGTCGACCATTATCCGGAACCTCGAGCACAGGGCACGAAGCCAGCACGGTGACAAAGGTGGACTCCTCCGCCGAGGTTCGGGTGTCATATTGGACCGCACAGCCGTACGAAGCGGTGTCAGCAACTTGCAAGTCTGTCAGCACTTTTTTACCTCGAATCTGAGGGTAGTTTAGGTAGAGTCCGAGCAGTGATGGTGACTATCAGTGATTGTATATTGACAGCATGACTAATTATGCTTTCAACAACAATGTTAATATTGATAAAAGCACAACTTTATTTACAAAGGTCTTCCTAAGCCTTACCCCCCAGTTCCATGGCCGGATATTATGCCAAATTATTAGACCATGGAACTGGGGGTGAAATCAGTAAGGAAACCCGGACATGCTTCTTCCAATAGAAGACATAATAAACTCACGGCAGTCAATGATATCTGTTCAGCAGCACTGGCATCACTGTCACCGTCTGAGATTTCGAACCCGTTCTTGTACCACAGGAACTTAGGATTCGCTTGGTTATCCGCTGTACAAGTTATCGTGACGTCATCGCCTATGTTAACCGTTGTCTTGGTAAGCTTTAGAGAAATTATACCGTAGACGTTCAGGTTTACTTCTTCAGACTGGATTTCTCCCCCGAGGAAGACGTCTCCGAGAGGAGCGTAAGAAACTTTACAAATGAACTTTCCTGCTGCTTCCTGGATGGAATAAAAGGATAAGAGGAAGATAAGGTTCCAATGCATGAAAAAATCATAATCCTGGCAATTGATTTCTTATGGTATGCACTTTATCCTAAAAATAAGCGTAACCGCAATAGTGATTAGTGGTGCCGCAAATGCTCACCCTGCCGATGTCCCTGATTCTGAGGTAAGAGGTATAACGGTTACCGCTGGCGGACACGAAATCGTCACCACCAGTGTATTCCACTCCGTCTCTCAGCCAGGTGAAACTAGGTTGTGGGGGACCTGTGTACGGAGAAGATTAGCTAGGAATAATCAAATTTAAGAAACGACAAAAATCCGCTATCAACAGTATCATCAAAGAAATATCTATTTCAATCAGATTTCCTAAGGAAAAAGTTAGAAACATTAAAATTTAAACCAGAAACCCCCGCTTTAAACCACCAACCTGTAGCAATACAGAAGAGTTTGCCAGTCTCTCCGATTAAGAAATCACTACTAGTTGGAGGCTGCTCTATTCCGATTACCACCAGAGCACAAGGTTTAGATCGCACTGTCTTTGATCCTAGATCCATAGCACACTCCAGGTTTCCAGCATTTTCGGGTTTGAGCGAGTCGATAGTCAGGACTGATGTTGTCATAAACTTTCCTCCCGATTGAGTTTTAACTAAAAATGAACCATGTACAATTTTTATTAATATTCATAAATCGTTTGGCCTATAAAACTGATCAATGCAATTCACTTAAAAAGTCAAAGCTGTCATTAATCATTATACAATGCAAGTTTTACTCGTTTTATTAGTTCACCTGGTGCCGAGATAGATCCTAGACCGATTGTAGTTACGTCCGTTCCATCTTCATACCAGATAATATTAGATGCATAGCTGTCTCCACTAGCAACACACGTGATCACAACCTTGTCGTTTACCACCCCACGTGCGGCTGTTGGGAATGACTTGATTCCCTCAACCGACAAAATCGCAGGAGCAGACTTAATAACCTGGTCGTCGTAGAAACTGATGAAGGAGATGTAGGAACCATCCATATCGCCAGTAACACTGAAGAAGACCAGGAAACTGGTGATACCGTCCTCATCCTCCCTGATATAGGTGTAAGTGCCGGTGGGGAGACCTCCACCGTCCATCTGCCAGTAGTTGGTGGGGGGAACACCTGGTGGCCCAGGTTCTATCTTGCAGGACAGTGTCAGAGAATCTCCAATCTGTATTGAGCTGCTGGGAGTGGGCTGAGCCAAAGTAGCTGAAAGGAGACAGAATTTATCTTTGAGTGTGAGGATGAGATCAGACATGGTTGCTTACAATTTTATAGCAGAAACTCATCCAACATCGGGTCACATACTAGCTTCATAATGAACGAAATCCCAAAGTAGCAGTATTAAGATGGGAAGAAAAGAAGGCTTTATAGTTGACTTACTCAGAACATTGAGTTCCACGACCCGCTCCAAGGAGTTTCCTCCGAACACCACAACACACGTGTACTCCCCGTTCTGGGTCTTGGTTACACTACCCAGAACCAGGTCCAACTGCTGGGAGGTGGTGGTGGTGGACAGTTGGGTGGCATCTTGTTTCCAGGTAATGGAGCTGGCAGCCGGGCTTCCCTCGTAGATACAGGGTATTGTCAATTCTTCACCCTGCTGCGCTACGAACGCTCCTTGTCGGGGTTTCAGACCTAGAAAGGTTATAGTGAGGATTTTTTGATGTGCGCTAAGAAAAAAAGTGAACTTTATCATAGATCTTTATGCAGATAACAATAGCATGAGTTGGAAATTAAAAACCTACCGAAACATTGAGAAGGATCAGAAGAACCAGGGTTAGCGGTGGTAAAGTCGTCCGGACACGGTGTACATTTGATAACAACACCTCCGGGGGAGTAAGAACCAACAGGACAGTCTTCACAACCACCATCCCCTCGGAACTGTCCCACAGGACATGTGGCTGCAAGGGAAGTTAGTTAAGAACGGGTCCTAAATTTGGAGGATAAAGTCTCTAACTAGCAAGTATTGGATGATAGATACCCTGATATATATGCTATCTTGAGTTATATCTGGAAAAGCTAGTGAATTGGGAAATATTCTGGTCAATCTTACCGAGGACTGTGACAGTAGTGATTCTAGTCAACTCCTCGTCCCCCCACGCTGCTTTACAAGTGTAACTCTTATCCTCTTTAGTAGCACCCAGAGTCAAAGTGAGAGTCTGAGAGTAAGAACTGGTGCTGAAGCTGCCCTTGACAACAGACTCTGAGTTGGTGTTGATGTTCCCAACACCTCCCACCTTCTCACCATTACTGTAGAACCAGTCAAATGAGCCTGGTTCGGTTCCTTTAGCAGTACAGACTATTGGGTTGCTTGCGGAGTCTATGAAGACTGTCACTGATGTGGGTTCCACTTCGAGATCCAGAACGTAGTACTTTAGCGGGTCTGGGGAAGATTATTTTCATAAATTATACCGCGTTATTCATATTTTCATCGGGCGTTGAAGCAGATTCACTCAATTTAGGGAGTATAGTTCGAAATTTAACAGTAAGTTCAGAATACAGAACAGAAGTCGACAGTCACCTGATAGATAGTTAAGGAGGAAGTTGTTCTGCTGAGGGAAAGAGTAGGAAACCTTGCAGACCAGGGCATCCTGGGTGTTGAGACTGGAGGAGAGAGAGGATCCTATCCACACCAACTTACCTGTCTGACTGTCGTCTGGAGAAGGAGGTAGGGTCAAGACTATATTTTCAGGTTAGCCTTAAGTTTATTAAAAGTTAATCAAGCTAGATTTTTCAGTTTATTTACAGAATCTGTAGATCTGATCGCAACTATACAATTTAAAAAAGATCCAATCATGAGTAGAAATAGTAACCTATTTGAGCGTTGGAAATGAGAGAAGTGACTGGGGTATTCCCGAATGAGATTTCAGGAGTTATGGTCACCCCAGCGATGTACGTGAATGAGCAAGTAAACTGTTCATCTCCTCCGATCTTAACGGCGTTTTCGCCGCTCAAAGTAGCAATGCTGGTTGAATCTAAAAGGGTGATTCAATTAAGAAATCCACTCAGCAATAAAATCATCAGTCATATCGCTCACCTTGTTACAGAAGAGGGAAAATCAGAAATTTTGAACAATCAATCCAATTTAAAATGGATACTATATTTGATCCCATTACGACGATAACACGTGCGTTGTAACAAAGGAGCACTTACCAGCAATGTACTTCACGTCAGCTGACACCTCCACTCTCTGATTATCAGCAATGTAACGGAATGAGCAGCTTATCTTGTCATCAGCTGCAGATCTGACTGCTGAAAACACAGACTCCGTCCTGAAATCTGTGTAGTCTGTGTTGGTGATCTGACTGTCTGACAGACTACCCCCGGTTTCACTGGTCCACTGGACTGATGAGCTGGCTTCGTCCCCGTACACAGTACAGGTCAAGGTTACCTGAGTGGTTTTTGGTCAGGGATTACATACAATTTGTTGACTTTCATAGGACATTTTGGATTGAAATACGAACCTTCTCCATCGATCTGTTGATAAATATTAATGTACGCATGTACATCAAAGTAACACGCAATTGCAACTAATTGTAAACTATAAAATAAAGACGATCTAGAAACCTGGAGATTGCTAGCCCCGATGAACCACGCGTCAGAGGAGATGGTAACGTCCCGAATGTACAGAATATAGTCCGGTGTTGTGAAGGAGCCCACGTCATCTGGCCAGGTTACTTGGCACTTGTACTGGCCTGAGGTCATTGAATATTCAGCAATATTCAGCAGTAGTCAGCAGTAGTCAGCAGTAGTCAGCATTATTTGCAGCAATAAAAGTAGTGGATGATGCGTTCTTTCGGTATGATATGAACACTAATATACAGTATACTTGCTATACAGTATACACTATACACTTCATATAAAATAACAACGGTGATGGTAACTGGTCGCTAATAAATACATACTTAACATAAAGTTTGAACACAAAAGTACTTTTCCAAATACCTGAATCAGGACCGGCAGGATTCACTATTGGAAGAGTGGGGTTGGTTTCAGAAGAGAGGGGAGAAGATTTGAAGAGCCACTGGAGAGTAGGGGTGAGGGGAGAAGAGGTGTAATCACATGTTAGAGTGACGGGTGTTCCAGCGGGGATGGTGTTGCTGGAATCACTGCTCCTTACTCGTGCATCTGAATTACATGACGGTATAAGAAGCTATCATCCGATAAAGTATTAGAATATCATGACAAATCCATCGAAATCACGGAATATTTCAGTACAAACTATGTAAATAATGATATCAACTTTAGGTGTTTAGTCGTTTACGTTAAGTTATTCCAGTTATCTCACAGAGTAGAGCAAATACACCTTACAAGCTTACAAGCTTACACAACTTAACGATCAATCTCACCTAATATTTCCAACTGTTTTGTGGCTGTAAGAACTGTATCCGCAGAATCGTCCAGAACAACTCTACAGGCGAAGGTCGTCCCATCGGTGGTTGTTAGACTACTTACTGTCGTGGTCACTGTTCCTGAAACACAGTCATTAACGTTTTGTAAACAAGTATTAGCTAATAACTCAGAGTAAGCAAAGAACCCGGTTAGAATAATTGCACATGTCCCTGAATCGTATTGTTGACCTGAGCAACAGTTATACGTGTTAGCAATAGCTGTTACAACTGTGTTCAACTAACCAGAAGTAGATGTTTGGAGGACGGAGCCGCCAGTTTTAACGATCTCTGTGCTAGTAACAGTGGCAGTGCTGGTGAAGGAGCAAAACAACTCAACACTTCCTCCCACTGCTCGGTATACCGTGCCATCTCCAAACTCCAATTCTGTGGGCAAATTTGTTTATGAAATTACTTTCTAACTTTCTAAATCATTTCTAAACGGTGCAAGATAATTCATTTCTCTAAAATATTTTTTCTATAAAGATGATTTTTAGAATGTTGGTATGGCATTACACCCTAAAAATTAAAATGAGAAGTACGAACTAGTCGTACTTTTCAATTCGACGGTGCCAAGCCATACGTACTTTTAAATTTTTATTAAAAAGTACTGTCCCAAAAAACCATGCGCGAGAGAAAAATTTTGAAACACGACTGTTTGAAAATAGATATACATTATAGAACTGTTTGAAAATAGATATAGGAGTAAGGACTGATTGAAAATAGATCTAGGACTGTTTGAAAATAGATATAGGAGTTAGGACTGGTTGAAAATAGATACAGGACTGTTTGAAAAATATAGATATAGAACTGCTTGAAAATAGATATAGGAGTTAGGACTGTTTGAAAAGCCTCTGTCTTACCGTATGTTGTAATAAAGAGGTTTAGCTGATCAGTAAGGAACTGAGCTGATGTAGTAGAGGACTGAAGAGTAGCTTGACAAGTGTACGTTCCTGTATCATCCAGGGAAGCACTCTGAAATGAGAGAATTGTGAGGTTTATTGTTATTGTCACGTACGATGTGTAACTCGATGCTACCGCAATATTTAGAAATTCTAGATGGCAAATATCGCTCCGTGGAAGTGTTATCTCACTAAATTGTCTTCCTTTTTTTTGGTGAAGTCGGAAAAATAATAATTATTCAGAAGACATTAGGGAACAAAAAAAGATCATTTTGTGGACAAAATCCTGTCACTTTTCTGGAGAATAAGCGAGGATCTAAGCCGTTTATGAAGGTGCAAAATCTGATATTTAGTAGCTGGCTAGTAGTTTATTGGCTCGTGTAGTTCATATTTTTTCATACAAGCAGGACTTTGTTAGAAGGAATAAATTCTGTATCACTATTTGCTTCCTTTATTTAGGAATACTCGTAAAAACGCTTTGCAGGCATTTTCCGTACTTTATTTAAGCGCTCACCAAATTGAGAGAATGCCAATTGCCAAGTACGTAAATTTGATACGAGTTGCAAGCAACATTCGATGCAGGAATTTATTAGATAACACGTCCGACCAGTACCTACAGTTTGACCCGTGAAAGTTTTGCTTTTGTTTCGTGGCCTGATCGTCTGATTTTCAAATCATACCCGCATTATAACGTTCGCTGCCTCTTATAGATATCAAAAGTTGAACGATATTTATATTTTATGGATTGTGAAATTTAAGTTTAGCTGTCTAAGACTATGCATCGTAATGTAAATTCAAAATTAAAATGATATTTTGCCATAACATTCGAAGAATGGGCGAGTCATTTAAGATTCTAGAACATTATCTAAAACGTTTCTTTTAAAACGAGATTGTTATAACTTATAATCTAATTTGTAAGTTTCAATAGCGAATGAACAGAATTTTGCTGGTCACGTGTCTATTGTCCTACTCACGTGAGCAGTATACTTGCATTTGAAGAGCACAGCGTGGGTGTGTTAAATATTCAACCAACCCACAAAATCTGGCAACCAGTGATAGCAGGATACTAAGATAAGTAAATGAAGATAAATAGATAAAGAGCACGAGTCAAATAATCACGATAAACAGTGAAGTTCTGGTTTTGACTTTGAGAAGCCGTCGCCCGACAATTCGATATTTAAGCAGCTCATTTTAAAAAGAAACCCATTATGATTGTTGGGTTATTGTAGCTCGAACACAATTTATTCTCGTTCCATTCTTGGCCATGGCTAGTCTCTGGATTTTTTAGTTTATCGGATAATTTTTTCATTATGTACACTGGTAAAGTTAGTTATGAAATAAATTTTACTGCGGTAGTGAATTTTATATTATATACATATTAACACCTATTTTTCATTTGTTAGTTCATAGAAGGAAATCAACCAAAATTCAAGACGCTCACTATCATGGAAGGAAAGGTTAGTTCAATGAACAAATATGATTTCTTTTTAAGTTAGACACTTCCGCGTTATTTTTTTTGTAAATTTCAAAAGGTAATTAATCAGATTAATAATCTTTATAAATTCGCCCATAAACTGTCAAAAAACAACCGTAATTATTACTCAACAAATATTTTTTCTCAGAGCCCAAATAACGACAAATACGACGTGGCAATAGTTGGAGGCGGCATATCTGGACTGTATTGCGCCCTGAAATTACTGGAAAAGCCCGACAATCTTGAAGAGCTAGCTATCAAGAAAATCATCATCTTGGAGAAGTCTGTCAGGTGGGGCGGTCGACTGTGTACAGACATCATCAAAATAAAGAAAACTGAAGACAGAAGAGAATTTGTGAAAGAAGAAGAAGGTGCCATGCGCTTCACTTATCCGGACAAGAGCGATCCAAAGAGTAAGTCAAACATGCCCCTTCTAGCAGAACTGATTAAATTCCTCCAGATGGAAGACGACGTACTCCCCTTCTACATGGAACCCCGAAAAATTAAAAAGGAACCCCAAAATCAGCCAGGAGACGCAGATTCTGTGCCTAATTGTAACTCTCGCTATTTCAACGGGAGGCACTTTACTGACTGGTACACCACACAAAACCCCAATCTGTGGAAGAACCTGTTCAATCTGGAGGGGGATGAGGAGTTCAAGTCTGCGGGTGAAATTGTTAAAGATATTTACAGAAAACTCCTGGATCACAACAAATCTAAGCTTTTGTTCAATTTCTCAAAGACAGCAGAAGTTATTTTAGAACAAAAGGACACCAACCTTCTGCAAGAATATGAAGACCAAAAGTACTGGGCCTTTTTTAGGAACGAGTTCACATGGCCTGTGGGAATGCAAGAGATTCCTCTGAACAAATTCTCGATGCAAGCTCTACTGACAACAATGTAATATTCTCATGGATGTATCATGATGATGGTCCAAACGCAAGGTTTCTTATGTGTTAGTCTTTCTGAAGGGAATGTGGGGTCCATCCTGCAAGATCTTATAACCTTCAACCTCATCTGGAACAAACTCTACCAATTCAAGAAAGGGTGGTCATCCCTGGTCAACAATATTATAAAGAAACACTTAAAGAAAACCAACAGAAGCGATGGAGTGGAAGTAGAAATGTGGAACAGCTGCGGTGTTTCAACGATTTGTGAAGAAAAAAAAGGCTTTAAGTTGAGTCTTGAAAGTGTCGGCGAAATATCGGCAAAGCATGTGGTTATGGCTGTGCCACCGAAATCAGTTGAAGACATAACTTTCTCTTTCGAAAGCGAAAATAAAAGTCTAGATACCATATGCCGGCCAGTCGAGGGAATTCACTGCACAAAGATAAACCTCTACTTCGACAACGATTGGTGGAACCAAACGGAAGGCACTCTCATGTATGGACCTAACATCACAAGTTTACCCTGCGGGTTCGTATACCCTTTCTACGGAGATTGCAAGTCAATAGGATGCAAAGGCTGTGATAAGTGTGATGATGACCCCTGTCCAGCTGCCCTAACAATCTACTGTGACGTCAACAACGCTCAATACTGGAGCTCACTCCAGAAACTTGGCAATAACTTCCAGTCCCCACTTCAGATGGAAAAAAAGAAGCTCCGCCCTGCGTCAGAATCAGTAGTCGACGAAGCCATCAAGCAGTTTTCTAAAGTTTTCAACATCAAGGACATCCCTCATCCGATACTGACAAGCTACAGAAGCTGGGACGGTGGAGACAGAAGATGGAATGGTGAAGAAAGAAGCTGGGACGACGGAGACAATCATGCTACATCACCTACATGTGAGTATGGATATGCTATTCATATGTGGGGTGTAGGGGTTGATGATAGAAAGATAATGAAAAAGGCGACACAGCCGATGAAAGGAAAGAATATCTACTTCTGCAATGAATCTTGGAGCGGGTTTCAGGGGTGGGTTGAAGGTTCTCTACTGTCCACCGAAAAAGTTGTGGATGCGCTGTGGAAATCAGGTAAAGAAAGTGACTGAAACATTCGTAGTTTATAATTGTTTTCTTGTCATCTTTAGGTTGATTCAGTTGACATAGCTTTTCTAACTATTGTTTTTGACTACTATACACTTATACAATATACATACCACTGTAATGTAACTCTTCCATAGTAAGAGTTTATCAGTCTTGCAACTGAGACAAATATCTAATATTACAACTTTAATTTGCATAATTCTTTTAATTTGAAAATTCATTTACTTTTTATAGATGAGAATCAAGCGTTAATAATAATCTATACTATAATTATTGTGTGACTTTTATATTATGTATTCAGATAAAATGCGCATTATTTTCTGCAGCAAGTTTATTAGATTTCCTTTAAAATAAAATCATGACCAGAAAATAAAATCTACATAGGGATGGCCAACAAACCAGCAGTGGCATTGCAATATTGAAGAAATGCCCAATAAAGGGAAGGGGACTAGCTCATTACCCATATTGAACGGGAATAACAGCAGAAAACTACTCATTATCAATTAGTAATTAGCAATTAGCAATTAGTCATTAGCAATTATTAATTAGTCATTAGCAATTAGTAATTAGTAATTAGCAATTAGCATATTAGCAAATTAGCATTTAGCATATTAGCAAAACTACAACTTATACTAAATAAACGTACCACTAGAGTGTAAGTTGAGGTTGTGGAGGGTTGGCAGTTAGAGCAGCTAGCAGGGTAGGTATAGGAGTATGAGGTAACTTGACCGTGGTCAAGGTTCCTTACGGTGCAGGAGAGCGTCATTTCCTTGTCAACTGCTTGGTATTGTTCCCCGATTGAGGGTGCAAACGTTACATCTGATGGGTGAAGAGATGTGTTCATTGAAATGAGATCAATTCGTATTGTGACAGGAAATTTAAAATTTTGGTCCATCACTTCTTTAATTCTATAAATATATACTAAATTATTAAAACAGTGATCCTAATTCCTAGGCATTTTGAGTGAGGACTGACGAACTTTAAACTGATAATAATATGATGAAAATCCTGATGCGTGTTATACTTTACAAGGTACATACCGAACACATCAATACGGAGGTTGTAGTTGAAGTCAGTAAACTGGTCACCCACGCTGAAGCTCATTCTTCCGGACAGGGTGTTTTGATCCTCTGTTCCGGAGTATGTAAACACCACCGCGGTATCGCCCGTAGACGGGTTGAAGACTTTTGAGAACACCATATCATCTGAATTGAAGTATGATTCGTGACCAGAAATAACTAAAATTGGAAAAATAGACGTTGTTTTGTATCTAAATATGTTGTAAATTATAAGTGTGGAAAAATAAAAATTAGCACCAAAAAACGAGCATCACATATAAACCAACATAGCAATTAAACATTTGGAGCTACAGTCAAACATTTATCTTGGTTAGTTATTGTCACCCAGTTACCTGTTCCGCTGACAGCAGGAGAGTTGTTGTTAGTCCAGGACACGGTTGGTTCCAGTGGAGGTGATGACTTGATGGTGATGCTGAAGGTGGCAGTTTGTCCAGTTCGGATAAAGAACTCCTCTTGTGCGGTAGCGGGCTCAACTGGGACGAGGCGATTATTGAGTATGAATTATTAAAATATGTTGAATTTACAGTTTGAAAAATAAAGCGCAAACTCTTAATTACTATGGAGTCAGTGTATGCTACCTTCAACAACAGTAAGAGTAGCGGTCTTCACGTAAGTGTTTCCACCATACTCCGCGGTACATTTGTATTCCACCGCTCTGTCAGCTGTGAGTACGATAGAGCTAAATTGCTTTTCTCCGGACGTACTCAACCTGGGGTTGGTTGCAGGTTTAGCAGTTTTGTTAACATGAGGCAGGACTCACAAATTAGCAGCAATGGGTTATAATTTTGTTTTGAATTTAAGCCACATTCTCGAATAAAGAAATAAGAATGAATCCGAATGAAGTGGGACTTCTCGAGTCAAAAATTTGTCAAAACAATTTGAATAGAAAATAGAAAATATAAGAAACTTACTGATTAACTGCGGTGACAAATGAGTTGGTCTGAACAGGAACCCATGTACCCTGTGACTGAACCTCTAGTACCATACTGGTAACGGTGTCAGGTCCGGTGTACAAGCACTCCAAAGTCACCTCCTCTCCTCTCTCTGCCACTGAACTCACGAAATCGAGAGCTGAAATAAATTTAATATTCAATGATGTGAAAGATTCGAAGACAGCATCCGATTGAATTAATCCGAGGACAAGATAATTTATAAGAATCACTGAATGATGAGCACACCCCCAAGCCCCAGCACTAATGGAGTTATATCAATATATAACCTTTCACAGAGACAGAAGCAGGTGACGAAGTCAAAGAAAGTGTTCCTTTCGTGGCAACACATTGGTAACTACCAATCACACCTGGAGGATTTAGTATTTAACAATTTTAACAATATTCTTTGATAATGTTCTAAAGTTTCCGGTTCATTTTATATCATCATGCAGTACCAAGTTAGCAAGTAGCCGGTAATACTCAAAGTTTAAGCCTAACAAGCAAGGAACTAACTGGTGCCTGCATTAGCACTGGTGAGGATAGAGGTAGTGACACCCCCTGAGAAGATATCTTGTTGGCTGTAAATACTGTTCTCAGAGCTGATATCAACTCCATCCTTCTGCCAGGTAACTGTCACTTGTGCGCTGCCAGATATCTTGCAGGACAGGGAGAGACTGTCTCCGCCAACCAAGTCTTGCGCTGTCGGGTTCACGGTAAACTCTGAGAGAGATGATTTTGTTTGAAATCTGCTTGAAATATATTAAAAGTCGCCGGTTTTATCTTTCAAAGCACCTACTATAGTCATGCGAATAAACCAACACTCTGTACACTGCACAATTTACTGAGGTATGCTGAAAGTTAGAGACAATTCATAAGAAATCACCCTTACCGAATACAGTTGCAGACACAGATGTCTGCTGATTGGTGACAAGCCACTCGTTAGAAGTGATAACACAAGCGTATGTCGAGTCACCAGCATTAACAGCAGCTGGTACTGTGAGTGTTGTAGTTTGAGAGTTAGTACTGTAAGTTCCTGTAGATACAACATAGTTGCTTCCAGACAAAGATGTAACATCGGTGCCATCCTTTCTCCATACAACAGCGTCTAGTTGTTGGCTTATTCCAGTGATAATGCAAGACAGAATAGCGTTGGTTGCCTTTTCGACCTCCTGGTTTTTCGCTTCAATATCTGTTAAGAATTAACGAAGTCAGTCCATGTTTTCTTAGTTTCGGATAACGAATTATTAGTAACTAACCAAAAGGCTTTATTACTGTGGTTACTGTGGTTACTGTGGTTACTGTGGTTACTGTGGTTACTGTGGTTACTGTGGTTATTGTGGTTACTGTGGTTACTGTGGTTACTGTGGTTACAGCAATCAACTACTTACCGAACTGAAGCAGCGTCAGGCTGATTTGTGTAACAACATTAGGAGAATTTTCAGGATACTGGGAGGACTTTACTTTACATTTGTACACAGAATCAGATGAGAGTGTGGCTAGTTTAGCTGTCTTGATGAGAAGAGTCGCTGCTTTGGAGCCAAAAACATAAAATCCTTGATCAATGACATAGTTGTTGGTGTCAGTGTTTGATATCTCGTTGTTGTCAGGTCCAATCCAAGTTACAGGAGTGTTTTGTGATAGTCCACTCAAAGAGCAGGTTATAGTTTGATCAGTGGCTGTAGTAACAGACGTGTCTTCAAATAGTACCGCTGAAGAGAAAGCATTTTATAAGGTTAAATAAATCAATCAAATTACCAATCAATCAACTTTTTAGATCGGATGTTTCTATAATCTATACCATTATACCTTATCGGAATTTATTTGAACGGACATTAAATGGACGCTAGCGTTCATTTTAGTGTCTGATCAAATAACGTCCAATAAGGTAAATTCATTAGGAAGGGCAAAGTTGTTCTTACAGAATACGTTCAGGTTCACAATGGTTTCTTTGCCGACTTCCTGCCATGTGATAGCACAAGTGTAGGTTGAGTCAGCTGTATTAGCAGCAGCCTTTACAGTGAGTGTTGTAGTTTGAGTGTTGGAACCCCAAGTTCCTGCAGATACAACATAGTTGCTTCCGGACAAAGTTGTTACATCAGTTCCATCTTTCCTCCAAACAACAGCATCCAATTGTCGGGTGATGCCAGTAACGATGCAAGAGATGGTTGCATCAGTTGCAATGAGGACTTCCTTCTTTACTGGTTGTACACCTGAGCAAAATAATGAATAGTTGAAACGAAACATAAATAACCAAACAAGACTGACTTGAATTATGGAAAGCTTATGAAGGAAACAAAAACGGTGAACAAGGTAAGATCCCCAACCGCTTATGCTCTCAAAAACGGTGTCCCTGCTGAACAAAAGGCAACAATAAAATGGACGTACCTAGACCAACAAGAGTAAGAGTCATTTCCTTCACCACATCAGGTGAGTATGTTGGATAACGAGCTGATTTCAGTTTACACTTGAAGATCGATGATGATGGCAGATTCTCCAATTTAGATTGCTTGATCACGAGAGTCGATGATTTGCTTCCGAAAACATAGGTTCCCTGGTCAATCACATAGTTGTTGGTGTCGGAATTGGATATTTCGTTATTGTCAGGATCTATCCAAGTAACAGGGGTGTCCTGTGACAATCCACTAATAGTGCATGTCAGAGATTGGTCAGCTGCAGTTGGCACCGATCTATCAACAAATTCAACATCTGAAATTATCATGCGGTTAACAACTTTTCTTAATTTTTGAAAGTGCAATAAAGGGAAAATGTCACCAACTGAGTAAAAGTTGTACTGTTTAAGAAATTGTCATTTAAATAGACAGGGTGCAGGAAAAAACTCATACCTAACACATTCGAGACCACACTCGTCGGCTGATTGGTTACAAGCCACTCATCAGATGTGATAGCACAGGTGTAGGTAGAGTCAGCTGTATTAGCAGCAGCCTTTACAGTAAGCGTTGTAGTTTGAGAGTTGGAACCATAATTCCCTGCAGAAACAACATAGTTGCTTCCTGACAAAGACGTTACATCGGTTCCATCCTTTCTCCAAACAACAGCATCCAATTGTCGGGTGATACCAGAAATAACGCATGAAATTGTAGTATCTGTTCCACTTTCCACCTCTTTGTTGGTAGGATCAATATCTGATGATGAAATAATTTTAAGATTAAAGAGATCTAAATATTTATAATTGACACCGTCAAAAATTTTACAGAATGAACTTAAAATTTAAGGGGCTATTGTTCTTTGAACAGAGTTTAAGGGTACAAATTTGTAAAGAATAAGAGCGAATCAGATTCTGTGTTTGTCAAAAACGATGATAGAACACCGAATAAGTACAAACCTAGAGTTAGCAGAGTGAGAACCATTTCTTTCACAACATCTGGGGAGTCATTTGGATAGAACGAAGACTTGAGTTTACATTTGAACACATCTCCTGAAGATAGAGAAGCAAACTTGGCTGTCTTGATGGTTAATGTTGACGCCTTGCTTCCAAAGATATAAGTGCCTTGATCAATGACATAGTTGTTATTGTCAGAGTCTGATATTTCGTTGTTATCAGGATCTATCCAAGTTACAGGGGAGCTCTTTGACAATCCACTAATCGTGCAGATAAGATCTTGATCGGTTGCAGTTGTGATAGCTTTATCGTCAAGTGAAACAGCTGAGAAATCAAATTAGACTATTCTATCATTTCGTTACTGCTGGAAAATAATTTGCAACAAAAAGGTAAGCCAGGGGAGAAATAATATCAAACCATATTGCTCTATTATTAATGTAATTTCACCATGACAAACTTACAAAAGACATTCAGTGTGACGATAGTGGGTTTATTTGTCTCCTGACTCTCATTTGAAGTAATGACACATGTATAAGTTGAGTCAGCTGTATTAGCAGCTGCTTTAACACCAAGTGTTGTAGTCTGAGAGTTGGAACCGTAAGTCCCTGCAGAAACAACATAGTTGCTTCCTGGCAAAGATGTAACATCAGTACCATCTTTCCTCCAAACAACATCATCCAGTTGTCGAGTAATTCCAGAAATAACACAAGAAATAGTTGCATCAGTTGCAGTGAGGACTTCCTTGTTAACCGGTTGTACACCTGAACGATATAAGTAATTAGAATGTGAAGGCAGAAACACATTGTCAAATGAATAATAAACATCAAATAGTTTTCGAGACAGAAGCAATTGCTAAAAGAAATTCAAGCATCAAAATACATACTTAGGCCGATGAGTGTAAGAGTCATTTCCTTCACCACATCAGGTGAGTACGTTGGATAACGAGCTGATTTCAGTTTACACTTGAAGATCGATGATGAGGGCAGACTTTGTAATTTAGATTTCTTGATGCTTAAAGTCGATGCTTTGCTTCCGAATATAAAAGTTCCCTGATCAATCACATAGTTGTTGGTGTCACTATTGGATATTTCGTTATTGTCAGGATCTATCCAAGTAACAGGGGTGTCCTGTGACAATCCACTAATAGTGCATGTCAGAGATTGATCAATTCCAGTAGCCACAGTTCTATCAACAAGTTCAACAGCTGAAAATATATTGACGTCAAATGACTGTTCACAGGGAGAAATCGATGAATTCATCAATCTCATTAAACTATATAAAAAATAAGTATAAAGAATAAGGAAAAGGAGCGGGAATGAAGCCAATACCAGAAGTGAAACCCCACCAAAGAATAATTGATCCTTAGGTAGACCTGGTGAAATAAAGTAACTGAACTGTAAGTTTAAGAAAAGACGGAAGGAATAAAGGAGAGAGGAAATAATGTTATGTGAACATCATCAGCAGATGACTTGGCACACCGGTTTCGGGGGTTTAATACCTGTACCGGTTTAATGTGCCAAGACCCCCTAGCAATCACTCGTCAGTGATCACCTGTTCACGTTAAATGTGATGTCAAGGATGTCGCTGACATCAAGTATACTGTATTTGTACAGAATACTAGGTCGGTCTTTCAGAAGCTTTCTGAATTTACTCTTCAGGAGTCTGTCATTATAACATCTTGAAAGAAGTGTCCTATAAAGGGTGTTGGTAGAACACAGAAAAGAATCAAGGTCAGAGATAATGGAAGAGTAACGAAGGACCTGACCGTAAAAAACATTATAACCAACAGAAGAGGAAATATTACTGTTAGGAAAGGTGTACATGACCACAGGAAAGTTGAAGTCATCAAGTTTGTTGTAAAGCTTGGTGGCGACGTGTCCGGAGTTATTCATCGAGATGTTGATGTCGAGATAGTTTACGGACTTATTGTCGTCACCACTCCTCTCCATAAGCAGGTCAGGTGGATAAATGGACCTGATTAGGTTAGAGAAATGCAAATAGTTCATGGTGTTGAGGTCGTCGACATATCTGCAGTTTCTTGAGAGGAGCTTAGCGAGACCGAACTTCTTTTCTTTGATTAGGCGTGTCATGTAGTTGAATTCACACTTCCCTAGCGAAAGATCAGCGAACTGGCTACTAGAATTCCCTCCCATGGGAATGCCTTTCGTTTGTCTTAAAATCTGATCCCCAAAACAAACAAAAGTGTTAAACAGAATAAATGTAATAGCTGTTTTGAGTTTATCAGCAGAAAAACATAAGTATCCGTTATATTCCTTTTTAGAGAAAAAATTGTTGTTCTTATACAGAGAAACACAAATAAATTTATTCGTATTACTAAAGAGGAGATCTATTAGCTCGAAAAGCAGTGACTGTACAACCTGAAGGTCTAGATTGGTATACAGAGTGGTAAAGTCGTATACCTGCATATTAAAAATCTCTAGTCTAGGCAGCCTTTCCAGGAACTGTTTAGAGCTGTTAATGCTCCAGTCGCAGTTAATTCCAGTATTGTTGTAGATAGAGTTGCAGTATTTGGAAAAGTATTCTTTTAAAACTTTTAAAGCTTTGTTGACTACAACTGATATCTGCTTAGTGGTACATTTACTGGCCCCAGCTATAAATCTAGACTTATAAGGATTCTTGTGAAGTTTAGGAATCCAAAAGATTCTCGGTAGACAAAGGTTGTCCTCAGAAACACGAATATTAAAGTTATCTTTAATGAAGTTCACATGTTCCTGAATAATATCATCCTCTACAGAGTTAACCGGATGATAAGTAGAATTGCCACGACACTCTAGAGAAGTGAGATCGTAGCCAAGTTCGTTGAGAAGGGTTAAAAGATAAAACTTCTTGCAGACAAAAACATAATTATTTGAAGCTTTATCTACGGAGCAAATAATAAAAGAAGAAGAAAGACTGTCGAGATAAGATTTAACATCATCCCTTTGTAGAATGGAATTGTAGGGAGTGAAGTTATTAGGGGAGGAGGAGAGGAAGTTAAATTAGCTCAAATTAGCTTCAAAAAAATATAGTAAGCGAAGGATGAATCAAGCTACAGTGAACAATAAACATTTGCAAGATTAAACCGACAAATTCTTACCGAATATATTCAAGACAACATTTGTCTGCTGATTGGTTACAAGCCACTCGTTGGATGTAATAGCACAGGTGTAGGTAGAGTCAGCTGTATTAGCAGCAGCCTTTACAGTGAGTGTGGTGGTCTGAGAGTTGGAACCGTAAGTTCCTGCAGAGACAACATAGTTGCTTCCTGACAAGGTCATAACATCAGTACCATCCTTCCTCCAGACAACTGCATCCAGCTGTTGGGTGATGCCAGAAATAACACACGAAACTGTAGTATCTTTTCCACCCTCCACTTCTTTGTTGGTAGGCTCAATCTCTGACGGTGGTATATTTGTTAGATTATGATTAAAGAGATGTCAATACTTATAGTATTGGCACGGTATTCTTCTACTTCAGATTAAAAGCTACGGTTATTGAGTGAACGTCAAAACTAAGGAGCAATTTTTCCTCGACAATTTTTTAAGGGTACAAATTTATCAAACATAAAATTAAAAGCGAAACGGATTGTCTGTAAAAAGCGATCTAAAACACATGTATTGAAAATATCTACCTAGAGTAAGCAGAGTGAGAACCATTTCTTTCACAACATCTGGGGAGTCATTTGGATAGAAAGAAGACTTCAGTTTACATTTGAACACATCTTCTGAAGATAGAGAAGCAAACTTGGCTGTCTTGATGGTTAATGTTGACGCCTTGCTTCCAAAGATATAAGTGCCTTGATCAACAACATAGTTGTTGGTGTCAGAGTCTGATATCTCGTTGTTATCAGGATCTATCCAAGTAACAGGTGTGTCCTGTGACAATCCACTGATCGTGCACACCAAATTTTGGTCGGTTGCAGTTGTGACAACTTCATCGTCAAGAGCAACAGCTGGAAATAGAATTGGATTAAACTTATTATTCATTGATGACTGCAGGGTCTGGGACCAATAAAATTGTAACAAAGAGGAAAATGAAACAAAACCTGAAAAACTTACCAAAGACATTTAGTTTCACGACAGTCGGTTTATTTTTCTCCTGACTCTCATTTGAAGTAATAACACATGTATAAGTTGAATCAACTGTATTAGCAGCAGCTTTTACAGTCAGTGTTGTAGTTTGAGAATTGGAACCGTATGTCCCTGCTGACACAACATAGTTGCTTCCAGACAAAGACGTTACATCGGTTCCATCCTTTCTCCAAACAACAGCATCCAATTGTTTGGTGATGCCGGTAATAACACAAGAGATGGTGGCATCAGTGGCAGTAAGGACTTCCTTATTTATAGGTTGTACACCTGGAGAAAATATTAGATTAAAAGGTGAAACTTATTGCTCATAAAAATCAAATTATTTTTGAAACAAAAGCCAATTAACATAACAACTAACAAGGTTACATGAAAATATGCTTACTTAGACCGATGAGTGTTAGGGTCATTTCCTTTACCACTTCTGGGGAATACGTTGGATAAAGAGCAGATTTCAGTTTACACGTGAAGATCGATGATGAGGGCAGATTCTCCAATTTAGATTGTTTGATAGTCAGGGTTGAGGCTTTGCTCCCAAATATAAAAGTTCTCTGATCAATCGCGTAGTTATTGGTGTCACTATTGGATATTTCGTTATTGTCAGGATCTATCCAGGTAACAGGGGTGTTCTGCGACAATCCACTAATAGTGCATGTCAGAGATTGGTCAATTCCAGTTGCCACAGTTCTGTCTACAAAGTCAACAGCTGAAAATATGATCATGTAAGTTTCCGCGAAATAGAAAAATGAAAGAGAAATCCATGAATCAACATTTACATTAAATAATAATTATCTACAGTAGTAAACGGAGAAATCCTTACCGAACACATTTACGAGCACATTTGTCTGCCTGTTGGTAACAAGCCACTCGCTGGAAGCGATGAAACAAGTGTATGTTGAATCTACTGTATTAACAGCTGCTTTTACAGTAAGTGTTGTAGTTTGAGAGTTGGAACCGTAAGTTCCTGCAGATACAACATAGTTGCTTCCTGACAAAGATGTTACATCGGCTCCATCCTTTCTCCAAACAACAGCGTCAAGTTGTCGGGTGATACCAGAAATAACACATGAAACTGTAGTATCTGTTCCGCTTTCCACTTCTTTGTTGGTAGGTTCAATATCTGTTGAAGAAAATCATTATTTTAGAGAACCATTAAAAATCCAAATCGGAAGGGCCACAGATTTAAGTCATAGCTATAAAAATCAAATCGAATTTCAAGTATGATGTTAGCGTATGAATGCAATGATTTGTTACCTAGAGTCAGCAGAGTGAGAACCATTTCTTTCACAACATCTGGAGAATCATTTGGATAGAGGGCAGACTTGAGTTTACATTTGAACACATCTCCAGAAGATAGAGAAGCAAACTTTGATGTCTTGATGGTCAATGTTGACGCCTTGCTTCCAAAGATATAAGTGCCTTGATCAATAACATAGTTGTTGATGTCAGAGTCTGATAATTCATTGTTTTCAGGTCCAATCCAAGTAACAGGGGTGTTCTGTGCTAATCCACTGATCGTACACACCAAATTTTGTTCAGTTGCAGTTGAAACAGATTTGTCGTCAAGTAAAATAGCTGAGAAATTGAATCAAATTAGATGTCTTATTACTTCACTTCTGAATAACAACAGCTTAAGAATTCGAATGAATTAAGCTTGTTATTCTTTCTAACATTATAAGAATGGGACATAAAAATGATCGAAAGAGAGAAGGAAGAAAAACGAAATAAAATTGAATTTTGCAGCCGTATGACGTAATAACGATCTAAAAAACTTACAGAAGACATTCAGTTTCACAGAAGTCGGTTTATTGATCTCCTGGTGCTCATTAGATGTTATGACGCAAGTGTAGGTAGAGTCAGCTGTATTAGCAACAGCTTTAACACTAAGTGTTGTAGTTTGAGAGTTGGAACCGTAAGTCCCTGCAGATACAACATAGTTGCTTCCTGACAAAGATGTAACATCGGTACCATCTTTCCTCCAAACAACATCATCCAGTTGTTGGGTAATTCCAGAAATAACACAAGAAATGGTTGCATCAGTTGCAGTGAGGACTTCCTTGTTAACCGGTTGTACACCTGAGCAGAATAACTGATTAGAACACAATGCAAATTAAACTTCTTTTTAAAATTGCTTATGAACATCAAATTATCTTAGAAATATCAGCCAGTTGTAAGAAACTAAGTATCAATATATTTATACTTAGTCCGATGAGTGTTAGAGTCATTTCCTTCACCACTTCTGGGGAATACGTTGGATAAAGAGCAGATTTCAGTTTACACGTGAAGATCGATGATGAGGGCAGATTCTCCAATTTAGATTGCTTGATAGTCAGGGTTGAGGCTTTGCTTCCAAATATAAAAGTTCCCTGATCAATCGCATAGTTATTGGTGTCACTATTGGATATTTCGTTATTGTCAGGATCTATCCAGGTAACAGGGGTGTCCTGCGACAATCCACTAATAGTGCATGTTAGAGATTGATCAACTCCAGTTGCCACAGTTCTGTCTACAAAGTCAACAGCTGAAAATATGATCATGTAAGTTTCCGTGAAATAGAAAAATGAAGGAGGAATCCATGAATCAACATTAACATTAAATAATAATCATCTACAGTATTAAACGGAGAAATCCTTACCGAACACATTTACGAGCACATTTGTCTGCCTGTTGGTAACAAGCCACTCGCTGGAAGCGATGAAACAAGTGTATGTTGAGTCAGCTGTATTAACAGCAGCCTTTACAGTGAGTATTGTAGTTTGAGAGTTGGAACCGTAAGTCCCTGCAGATACAACATAGTTGCTTCCTGACAAAGATGTTACATCGGTTCCATCCTTTCTCCAAACAACAGCGTCAAGTTGTTGGGTGATACCGGAAATGAAACATGAAACTGTAGCATCTGTACCACTTTCCACTTCTTTGTTGGTAGGCTCAATATCTGTTGAATTGTATCATTATTTTAACTTGAAAGCTGCAGGGATACTGATTCATGGCACATATATATTCGCTTAAAATAACAATATAACCGGAATTAATGAATTAAATAAATATAGCATATGAATTATAAATATAGCATATGAATTATAAATGGCATTTTAATGGAATGATTTGTTACCTAGAGTCAGCAGAGTTAGAACCATCTCATTCACCACCTCCGGGGAGTCAGTAGGATAGAAAGAAGATTTCAGTTTACATTTGAACACATCTCCTGAAGATAGAGAAGCAAACTTGGCTGTTTTTATGGTCAGAGTTGATGCCTTGCTCCCGAAAATATATGTGCCTTGATCAACAACATAGTTGTTGGTGTCAGAGTCTGATATTTCGTTGTTATCAGGACCAATCCAAGTTACAGGGGAGTTTTGTGATAGTCCACTGATCGTACACACCAAATTTTGGTCGGTTGCAGTCGAGATAGCTTTATCGTCAAATGCAACAGCTGGGGGAACGAATTCTATTAAGCTTATTGTTCCTTTTATTTTGGATACCGAGAGCTTACAATAAGACCAAAAGTAAACAAATTTTTAAATTGATATAAACAGATTAATGAAGTAATCACGGTTAAAACAACTTACAAAAGACATTCAGTGTCACAACAGTCGCTTTATTGACTTCTTGATGCTCATTTGAAGTGATAGCACACGTATATGTTGAATCCACTGTATTAGCAGCGGCCTTTACAGTGACTGTTGTAGTTTGAGAGTTGGAACCATAAGTTCCTGCAGATACAACATAGTTGCTTCCGGAGAATGTTGTAACGTCGGTACCAGATTTTCTCCAAACAACAGCATCTAATTGTTGAGTGATGCCGGTAATAACACAAGAAATGGTTGCATCAGTGGCAGTAAGGATTTCCTTGTTAACTGGTTGTACACCTGAGCGATATAATTGATAAGAACGGGAAACAAAATTTCATTTTAATATACGATTAAAAGTTACAAATTATTATAGAAGAACCAGCTGATTATCACAAAAGACATCATCAATATTACTTACTTAGGCCGATTAGTGTGAGAGTCATTTCCTTCACCACTTCTGGTGAATACGTTGGATAACTAGTGGATTTTAGTTCACACTTGAAGATCGATGATGATGGAAGATTCTGTAATTTTGATTGCTTGATGGTGAGTGTTGATGCCTTGCTTCCAAATATAAAAGTTCCCTGATCAATCGCATAGTTATTGGTGTCACTATTGGATATTTCGTTATTGTCAGGATCTATCCAGGTAACAGGGGTGTCCTGCGACAATCCACTAATAGTGCATGTCAGAGATTGGTCAACTCCAGTAGCAACAGTTCTGTCTACAAAGTCAACAGCTGAAAATACGATTAAGTTAGATAACTGTTCTGAAAAGTAACGAAGAAGAAAAATGTGAATTCATTACATCAACTATATCTTAAACAATGAACGTTTACAAGAGTAATCGGTAAACCGACAAATCCTTACCAAATACATTTAAGAGCACATTGGTCTGCTGATTAGTTACAAGCCACTCATTGGATGTGATAGCACAAGTGTAGGTTGAGTCAGCTTTGTTAGCAACAGGCTTTACAGTAAGTGTTGTAGTTTGAGAGTTGGAACCATAAGTTCCTGCAAAAACAACATAACTGTTTCCTGACAAAGATGTTACATCGGTTCCATCCTTTCTCCAAACAACAGTGTCAAGTTGTTGGGTGATACCAGAAATGACACATGAAATTGTAGCATCTGTTCCAGTTTCCACCTCTTTGTTGGTAGGTTCAATATCTGACGAAAAATATATCAAGGCAACAATTAACTTCAAATCTAGGGGTTATGATTCAATGACATCATTTTGTTAATTTGTTAAAGATGAGATTCATATTGAATTTGAATTAAGACATCAATTTTCATAGTACCATATCAATGGAATGATTTGTTACCTAGAGTCAGCAGAGTGAGAACCATCTCCTTCAACACCTCCGGGGATTCATTTGGATAGAAAGAAGATTTCAGTTTACATTTGAACACATCTTCTGAAGATAAAGAAGCAAACTTGGCGGTCTTGATGGTTAAAGTTGACGCTTTGCTTCCAAATATATAAGTGCCTTGATCAATGACATAGTTGTTGGTGTCAGAGTCTGATATCTCGTTGTTGTCAGGTCCAATCCAATTTACAGGGGAGTTCTGTGATAATCCACTGATCGTACACACCAAATTTTGGTCGGTTGCAGTAGTGACAGATTTGTCGTCAAGTACAACAGCTGAAAATAGAATTGAATTACTTTTTATTGCTTCAACAATGACTTGGAAATTAAAATGAATAAAAAAGAAGAAAGAAAAAGAAATATATTGAAATTCCACAACCTTATGTCGCAATTGCGATATAAAGAAAAACAACTTACAAAATACATTCAGTGTCACGACAGTCGGTTTATTTATCTCCTGATGCTCGTTTGAAGTAATAACACATGTATATGTTGAGTCAGCTGTATTAGCAGCTGCTTTCACGGTGAGAGTTGTAGTTTGAGAGTTGGAACCGTAAGTTCCTGCAGATACAACATAATTGTTTCCGGAGAATGTTGTAACATCAGTGCCATCTATTCCCCAAGCAACAGCGTCCAGTTTTTGTGTAATTCCAGTAATGACACAAGAGATGGTGGCTTCTGTTGCAGTGAGGACTTCCTTGTTTACCGGTTGTATACCTGAGCGAAATGATCAATTATAATAATATTAATGAAAAATCTTTTCAATTATTCAATTCAAAAGTTAATTTGTATTATCATAGAAAAGAAGAATAGATTAAGATGAATACAATATCGTAATATTCATACTTAGGCCAATCAGTGTTAGAGTCATTTCCTTCACCACATCAGGTGAGTACGTTGGATAACGAGCTGATTTCAGTTTACACTTGAAGATTGATGGTGAGAACAGATTTTCTAATTTAGACTGTTTGATCACGAGAGTCGATGCTTTGCTTTCGAAGACGTAAGTTCCCTGGTCAATCACGTAGTTGTTGGTGTCAGTGTTGGATATTTCATTGTTATCAGGATCTATCCAGGTAACAGGGGTGTCCTGTGACAATCCACTAATAGTGCATGTCAGAGATTGGTCAATTCCAGAAGCCACAGTTCTGTCTACCAGTTCAACAGCTGAAAATACCAAGAAATTAAAAGGTAGTTCAAAACCGGATCTTTAATAAAATCCTTGAAATATTAAATCGGCTACAATAAACAGTAAAAACTAAAATTTACAAAAGTACACGGTAAATCCATACCGAATACGTCCAAGAGAACATTTGTCTGCTGATTGGTTACAAGCCACTCGTTGGAAGTGATAAGACAAGTGTAGGTAGAGTCAGCTGTATTAGCAGCAGCCTTTACAGTGAGTGTGGTGGTCTGCGAGATGGAAGTGGAATCGTAACTTCCTGCAGAGACAACATAGTTGCTTCCTGACAAAGTTGTTACATCGGCTCCATCCTTTCTCCAGACAACTGTATCAAGTTGTTGGTTGATACCAGAAATAACACATGAAACTGTAGCATCTGTTCCGCTTTCCACCTCTTTGTTTGTTGGTTCAATATCTGTTGATGATGATATTATTATATTGTGTATTTAGTCATTAGTATTAACTAATTAACGATTTTCTCTTTATCAATTAATGTTAAAAGAATGAAGCAGAACAATATGATTCTATAACATAACACTAAGCCAATAAGCTAAATGAAAAATAACGGTTTCAAAGCTCTTTGAGTTTCGAATGTAAATGTACAAGAACAAGAACCCAAAAGGTTCAAAATGTTTTTGTTATTGCTTCTGAACAATCACACTTGGCGTATTTTCATGGCATCATTACATTTAATATTAAAAGCTCCTTAATAATCTGTATATTGAATAACTATACCAAGAGTAAGCAGAGTGAGAACCATTTCTTTCACAACATCTGGAGAGTCATTTGGATAGAAAGAAGACTTCAGTTTACATTTGAACACATCTCCTGAAGATAGAGAAGCGAACTTGGCTGTCTTGATAGTCAAAGTTGACGCCTTGCTTCCAAATATATAAGTGCCTTGATCAATGACATAGTTGTTGATGTCAGTTCCTGATATTTCGTTGTTATCAGGTCCTATCCAAGTAACAGGGGTGTTTTGTGATATCCCACTGATCGTGCAGATAATATTTTGATCGGTTGCGGTCGTGGCTACTTTGTCTTCAAGAGCAACAGCTGAAAAATTGTAGTATAGTTACTATTCTTGTACTGCAAGATAACGAGAATTAGGAACAGAAACTCAGAAAGAAGTAAAAAAGTTAATCCACAGTATGATGACTTAATTACAATTTATAAAACTTACAGAACACATTCAGTTTCACAGAAGTCGCTTTATTTATCTCCTGGTGCTCATTTGATGTAATAACACATGTATAAGTTGAGTCAGCTGTATTAGCAGCTGCTTTAACACTAAGTGTTGTAGTTTGAGAGATGGAACCATAAGTCCCTGCGGATACAACATAGTTGCTTCCTGACAAAGATGTTACATCGGTTCCATCCTTTCTCCAAACAACAGCGTCAAGTTGCTGGGTGATGCCGGTAATCACACAAGAGATAGTGGCATCAGTGGCAGTAAGGACTTCCTTGTTAACCGGTTGTACGTCTGGGGAAAAATGAATTAAAACGTGAAGGTCATAAATTCTTTTTAACATTTTACATAAAAGTTGATGCTCATAAAATCAAATTATTTTAGAAACGAAAGACAATTAACGAAAGAAGGCGGAATAAAAATATGTATACTTAGGCTGATGAATGTAAGAGTCATTTCCTTTTCCACTTCAGGTGAATACGTTGGATAACGAGAGGATTTCAATGTACACTTGAAGATTGATGATGAGGGTAAATTTTGTAATTTGGATTGCTTGATGGTTAGTGTTGATGCTTTGCTTCCAAATATAAAATTTCCTTGGTCAATATCATAGTTGTTGGTGTCAGTATTGGATATTTCATTGTTATCAGGATCTATCCAGGTAACAGGGGTGTCCTGTGACAATCCACTAATAGTGCATGTCAGAGATTGGTCAACTCCAGTAGCCACAGTTCTGTCTACAAATTCAACAGCTGAAAATATGTTGACGTCAAATGGCTGTTAACGAGGAGAATGAAGGAGAAATCATTGATTATTTAAATTCGAATCAATAAAATATAAACATTTGCAACATTAAACTTATCAAAAAACTGACAAATCCTTACCGAATACATTCAAGATCAAATTAGTCTGCTTGTTGGTCTCAAGCCACTCATCAGATGTGATAGCACAGGCGTATGTTGAGTCAGAAGTAACAGCAGCAGCCTTTACAGTAAGTGTTGTAGTTTGAGAGTTGGAACCGTAAGTCCCTGCAGATACAACATAGTTGCTTCCTGACAAAGTCGTTACATCTGTTCCGTCCTTTCTCCAAACAACAGCGTCAAGTTGTCGGGTGATACCAGAAATAACACATGAAATTGTAGTATCTGTACCACTTTCCACCTCTTTGTTGGTAAGTTCAATCTCTGATAAATAATTTTTTTTAAATGAAATTTCTTGTACTAAAAATAAAAGATCATTTAAACGATTTAATGATTAATCAATTTAAATGATTTGTAATTTGCCCTGGATTTATTTTGATAGAACTTTAAATTTTGCGAATAAATTCATGCAAATTGAGGGACACGGATTTGTTAAACTTCGAATTTAACTCTTATTGGACATTAATATCAAGAATATCAATGGAATGATTTTGTTACCTAGAGTTAGCAGAGTAAGAACCATTTCTTTCATCGCAACCGGGGAGTCATTAGGATAGAGAGCAGACTTGAGTTTGCATTTGAACACATCTCCTGAAGAAAGAGAAGGGAACTTGGCTGTTTTGATGGTCAGAGTTGATGCCTTGCTTCCGAAAATATATGTTCCTTGATCAACAACATAGTTGTTGGTGTCAGAGTCTGATATTTCGTTGTTGTCAGGTCCAATCCAAGTTACAGGGGAGTTCTGCGCTAAACCACTTATCGTACAGGAAAGATCTTGATCAGTTGCAGTCGTAGCTACTTTGTCGTCAAGTGTAATAGCTGATGAATTGAATTCAGTTAAGTTTATATTCCTCAATTGCTAGTCAACAAAAAACGTTCCTAAAACCATACAAAATAAACTGCCCTGCTTAAAATCACAAGATAACTTACAAAAGACATTAAGCCTGACGGTAGTCGGTTTATTTATCTCCTGGTGCTCATTTGATGTTATGACGCAAGTGTATGTTGAGTCAGCTGTATTAGCAGCAGCTTTAACACTAAGTGTTGTAGTTTGAGAGTTGGAACCGTAAGTTCCTGCAGATACAACATAGTTGCTTCCAGACAAGGTCATAACATCGGTACCATCCTTCCTCCAGACAACTGCATCCAGTTTTTGGGTGATTCCAGAAATAACACAAGAAATAGTTGCATCCGTTGTAGTAAGGACTTCTTTGTTTACCGGTTGCACACCTGAGCAAAATTTTAAATTAGACTAGAACGGCCGAGATGTTGATGTTAATGAATATAAAAATATGTTATACTTATTATAGAAGTAACAGAAGAAGTCAATTCGAAAAACAAACATACTTAGGCCGATGAGTGTAAGAGTCATTTCCTTCAACACATCAGGTGAGTACGTTGGATAACGAGCGGATGTCAGTTTACACTTGAAAATTGATGATGATGGCAGACTTTGTAATTGGGATTGCTTGATGGTAAGAGTCGAAGATTTGCTTCCAAATACATAGGTTCCCTGATCAATCACATAGTTGTTGGTGTCAGAATTGGATATTTCATTGTTATCAGGATCTATCCAAGTAACAGGGGTGTCCTGTGACAATCCACTAATAGTGCATGTTAGAGATTGGTCAACTCCAGTTGCCACAGATCTGTCTACAAGTTCAACAGCTGCAAATATCATGTTGTTAAAGAAATTGTTACAATAGGAACGATGGAGCCTTGACGAATCTCTTTATTCTTTTATTCATTAAGTTTACAGAAGTGAACGGAAATTCTTACCGAAAACATTTAAGACCACATTTGTCTGCCGAGAGGTTACAAGCCACTCGTCTGATGTGATATCACAAGTGTAGGTTGAGTCAGCTGTGTTAGCAGCAGCCTTTACAACAAGTGTTGTAGTTTGAGAATTGAAACCGTAAGTTCCTGGCGATACAAAGTAGTTGCTTCCAGTTGTAATAGTTGTAACATCAGTACCATCCTTCCTCCAAATAACAGCGTCAAGTTGTCGGGTGATACCAGAAATAACACATGAAACTGTAGCATCTGTACCACTTTCCACTTCTTTGTTGGTAGGTTCAATATCTGGTAAATTGCAATAGGTTAGTAGATGACTGTATAAAGCTTTTACAACAATTATAATTTTCTGTGGAACAGATGAATGATAATCAAAGTCTTACTAAAAACATTTCACAAGGACTATGCAATTTCAATACGTGGAATATCATTATATTTTACCTAGAGACAGTAAGGTCAAAGTCATCTCCTTCACCACCTCCGGGGAGTCAGAAGGATAACGAGCAGACTTCAGTTTACATTTGAACACATCTCCTGATTTTAGGGAAGCAAACTTGGCGGTCTTGATGGTCAGGGTTGTCGCTACACTCTCAAAAATATAGTTGCCTTGATCAATGACATAGTTGTTGGTGTCAGAGTCTGATATCTCGTTGTTGTCTGGTCCGATCCAAGTAACAGGAGTGTACTGTGACAATCCACTAATTGTACATACCAGAGTTTGGTCGGTTGCGGTAATGACTGCCTTGTCCTCGAAAACAACAGCTGCAAAAAATTGAATTAAGTTTTTAATTTCAGGGAAAAACGAGACACAAAAAATACTTATCAATGAGAGTAGTTCATACATTAATTTTGACCGACTTGTGCTTTACTTACAGAACACTTTCAATGTCACCAAAGTTGCCTTGTCTGTCTCCTGATGCTCATCAGATGTGATAGCACAAGTGTAGGTGGAGTCAGCAGTATTAGCAGCAGCTTTTACAGTAAGTGTTGTAGTTTGAGAGTTGGAACCGTAAGTTCCTGCAGATACAACAAAGTTGCTTCCGGAGAATGTTGTAACATCGATTCCATCTTTTCTCCAAGCAACAGCGTCCAGTTTTTGAGTAATTCCAGAAATAACACAAGAAATGGTTGCATCAGTTGCAGTCAGGACTTCCTTGTTAACCGCTTGTACACCTGAGCGAAATGATAATTTAGTTAAAGGCACGAATGAAGGACTTCTACAGTATTGGAATCAAATTATATTGGTAGATGGATTTGTTTTTAATTTTTGTTTTCACTAGAATAAAGAAAAATACACATACTTAGACCAAAGGCGGTAAGAGTCATTTCCTTCACCACATCAGGTGAGTGCGTTGGATAACGTGCAGATTTCAGTTTACACTTGAAGATCGATGATGAGGGCAGATTCTGTAACTTGGATTCAAATATCTTGAGAGTGGATGCTTTGCTACCGAATATAAATGTCCTTGATCTATAAAATAGTTGCTGGTGTCTGTCCCGGATATCTCATTGTTAGATGGATCAATCCAAGTAACAGGAGTGTTTTCAGATAGTCCAATAACGGTGCACGTGATGGTTGTTGCAGCCCCAACAGCCGTTGTCCTGTCCTCGAACACAACAGCTGCAAAAGTTGGTAAAACTTTCATTTTAGAGTAGGAAAACTAGTTAAAATTGACTTAAACTATTTACAGTAAGAAAATGAATTGTGTGATTCTTTCTGAATTCTAATGGGATAGACATAGTTATATTATAGGAATCGTCAAAGTGAACTTACAAAAGACATCGAGACTAACAGCAGTCTCTTTATTAGTCTCCTGGTGCTCGTTTGAAGTGATAACACATGTAAATATTGAGTCAGCTGTATTAGCAGCAGCCTTTACAGTAAGTGTTGTAGTTTGAGAGTTGGATCCGTAAGTCCCCGTTGATACAACATAGTTGCTTCCTGATAAAGTCGTTACGTCGGTGCCAGATTTCGTCCAAACAACCTTATCCAACCCTTGACTGATTCCAGAAGCAATACAAGATATTGTAGCATCTGTGCCTTGCTCAACTTCAATGTTTGTTGGCTGGATAACTGGAAAGGATTGTTGTTAGTAAAACAATTGTGATTAATATAACTGCAAGAAGATTTGAGTTCAACGTTATCTTAGAGAGCGATTTTTTCCCTTGATAAGTATGTTTCATCCTCAAGCCCTGCCCATGGTACAATGTCCAACTATTATTATAAATTTGAAACATATTATGTCACCACACATATAGTGATTCTTTTATCATTTTCACCATCTGTGCCTTACCTAAGCCCAAAAAGCTGAAGCTGATCTCCTTAACAACATCTGGTGAGTACGTAGGGAAAATAGCCGACTTTAGTCTGCATCTGAACACAGAGCTGGAGCCTAGTGTCACAACTTTAGCTTCTTTGATGGTCAGAGTCGCGACCTTGTTTCCGAGCACGTACGTTCCTTGATCGATGACGTAGTTTTCAGTATCAAAGTTGTCTACTTGATTATTATCAGGATCTACCCAGAATACCGGTGTGTTTTGTGATAATCCAGATACCGTGCATGTCAGAGTCTGGTCTGTTTTAACACCATCTGTTACGTCTTTAACGATGACAGCTGAAAATATTCAACTTTTACAATTGACCGATTTATGATCTGCTCAATTCATTTTTTAAATAAGAAAATTGAATCTTGAAAAATCGTAGATTTTTTAGATAAATAAATTTATTGAGATCGATTGTATAGCATACGAATGAGAAAAAATTGAGCTTACAGTATGTGTTTAGAATGACATTAGTTTCCTTGTTTGTCTGTAGCCATTCGTCGGATGTGAAAGCACAAGTGTAGGTTGAGTCAGCTGTATTAGCAGCAGCCTTTACAGTTAGCTCTGTAGTTTGAGAGTTGGAACCGTACGTCCCTGCGGAAACAACATAGTTGCTTCCTGACAAAGTCGTTACATCGGTGCCGTCCTTTCTCCAAACGACCGAGTCCAGTTGTTTGGTAATGCCAGTGATAACACAGGAAATAGTTTCATCTGTACCCACTTCCACCTCCTTGTTTGTAGCTTCAACGTCTGAAAATTATAGGCTTCAGTAAAACATCATAACAATCAATCTGAGCAAAGTTTAGTTGTACGGCTCTAAAATACCACCCTGGAGAACACCGTGGTGAAAGTAAGCATTGCAAAATGTCAAATTGGCAGGGAGTCTAGACAACACATATCTAAATTATAAAGCAAATGTATAAAGTTGTTTACCTAAAGTCAACAAGGTTAGGATCATCTCCTTAACGACATCTGGTGAGTATGTTGAGAACTGGGCAGACCTCAATTTACATTTGAACGTATCTCCAGATGACAAAGAGTTGATTTTATCAGTTTTAATGGTCAGGGTTGACGCTTTGCTACCGAACACATAAGTTCCTTGGTCAATGACATAATCATTTGTGTCCGAGTCTGGTATCTCGTTGTTTTCAGGATCTATCCACGTGACGGGTGTGTTCTGTGATAGTCCGCTGACAGTACATGTTAAGAACTTATCAGTGGCTGTTGTGATGGATTTGTTGTCGAATACAACCGCTGAAAAGGAAATTCATGAATACAGTTGAAGTTAAACAGTTTTAGATAAGATAAATAATCAATTATCATTAAACCTGGTTGTAGCATAACAAATATAATCGTGGCATTTTGCCAACCAAGCTGCTATTAACGAAACTTGGCTAAAAACTATAACACTCACAGTACACATTAAGCACAACTTTCGTCTCTTTGTCCGTCTCCTGATGTTCGTTAGAAGTAATGGCACAAGTGTAGGTAGAGGCAGCTGTATTAACAGCAGCTTTTACGTTTAGAGTGGTAGTCTGAGAGTTAGAACCATAAGTCCCTGCAGATACAACATAGTTGCTTCCTGACAAAGTTGTAACATCGGTACCCTCTTTCCTCCAAACAACAGCGTCAAGTTTCCTGGTTATTCCGGTAACGATACAAGATATTGTTGTCTCAGTTCCGGTTTCGATTTCCTTGTTAGTTGGTTGAATGTCTGAAAATGTTAAAATTATACTCAAAATCAATAACAATAATTCAGCAAATTGTTTTCTTTCTGATTTACGCATTAAAATATCACAAAGTCAATAATTAACATATCATACGAAAGGAATCAAAGATTAAAGTAAAGAGACAAAATTGATTACGTATACCAGACATGACTTACTTAGACCCAAGAAGGTAAGAGTCGACTCCTTCACCACATCAGGAGAATAGGTTGGATAAAGAGAAGACTTCAATGTACATTTGTACACAGATCCAGTAGCGAGTGTCGCTAACTTTGTTTGTTTGATGGTTAGTGTTGAGGCTTTGCTTCCAAAGACAAAAGTTCCCTGCTCAATCACATAGTTGTTTGTGTCAGAGTCCGAAACATCGTTGTTGTCAGGGTCTACCCAAATAACAGGAGTATCTTGAGATAAACCACTAATTGTGCAGTCCAGAGTCTGATCGATTGCAGCCGAAACGAACTTGTCCTCAAACACGACACCTGAAATTATTTGTCTTCAATATGAAGGTCAAAAAACATTCCACTTAATGATATTCAACGATTTTTAAAATTGAAAACTATGTAAGTACAATAATTTGGATCACTTCTTACCGAACACATCCAATGCCACTGCTGTCTCCCTATTATTAACCAGATATTCTGTGGAGGTGATAGCGCAAATGTACGAAGAATCAGCGGTATTAGCAGCAGCTTTTACAGTAAGTGTTGTAGTTTGAGAGTTAGAACCGTAAGACCCTGCTGATACACCATAATTGCTTCCTGGCAAGGTCGTAACATCAGTTCCATCTTTCCTCCAAACAACAGCGTCCAGTTGTTGGGTTATTCCAGTAACTATACAGGAAACAGTCGCATCTGTTCTAGTCTCGACTTCCTTGTTCGTAGGCTCAATAACTGAAACAATCATAGTCACATTGAAGTTTATTCGAATCATACACCTTAAAATGATAAGTTGATAAATAGATGTGAATTCCTGAGTCAAGTTAATGTTTCGTTCCATTTTTCCTTAATTTTCATTCAAATCCACAAATTAAATAATATAAGTTACCTAGTTGTAGCAAAGTGAGAGTCATCTCCTTTATCACATCGGGTGAATAAGTAGGATAGCGAGCAGACTTGATTTTACATTTATACTCTGAAGTTACAGATAGTGTGGATATGACACTTTGTTTAATAGTCAATGTCGAGGCTTTGCTACCGAATACGTAGGTTCCTTGATCAATAACGTAACGTGTAGTATCAGATACCAATATTTCACTGTCATCGGGTCCTATCCAAGAAACTGGTGTATCTTGATATAGCCCACCAATAGTGCAAGTCAAAACTTGTTCCGTAGCCAGTGGTGCCGCAACATCGTCGAATAAAACAACTGAAAATAAAAAATCAGAACTAGTACTAGTAGTCGATGCGTCCAAAATATATTGGAACCTCTTCAATGCTCTGTACAAATTAACACAATGATTGAATGTTACTCACAGAACACTCCTAGGACCACATTGGTCTGCTTGTTGGTCTGAAGCCACTCGTTAGATGTAATGAAACAGGTATAGGTAGAATCAGCTGTATTAGCAGCAGCCTTTACAGTGAGTGTGGTGGTCTGCGAGATGGAAGTGGAATCGTAAGTTCCTGCAGAGACAACATAGTTGCTTCCTGGCAGAGTCGTTACATCGCTGCCATCCTTCCTCCAGACAACTGCATCAAGTTGTTGGGTGATACCGGAAATTACACAAGAGATGGTGACATCAGTTCCAGATTCTACTTCTTTATCAATTGATTGAACATCTGAAATTAATTGCGGTTTTTAGTAACATTAAAGGACGTCATAGAAGGTGTCGAATTTCGATTCTCCAAATTATAATCTTTATATTTAGCGTCTTTTGAAAAACCAACAAATAAAAAATTTAATAAAAATTATCACGTAACTTATTTTCGGAATTTATAAATAAAATACTGTTACAAACCTAAAGTCAGCAGAGTGAGAACCATTTCTTTCACAACATCTGGGGAGTCATTTGGATATAAAGAAGATTTTAGTTTACATTTGAACACATCTCCAGATGATATGAAAGCAAGCTTTGCAGTCTTGATGGTGAGTGTTGAAGCTTTGCTTCCAAAAACGAATGTTCCCTGATCAATAACATAGTTGTTGGTGTCAGAGTCTGATATTTCATTATTGTCGGGACCGATCCAAGTGACACCAGTTACTGCTGCTAGCCCACTGATCCCACATGTGAGTGTTTGAGCTGTGGCAGTTGTGATGGACCTGTTCTCTTCGAAGGATACCGCTGTAATTGTTTTAATTAAGAGCTGTTAGAAATTTAAAACTGAACATTTCTTGCTTTTAAATTCAAACCTGCGCAATTTTAAGTGGGATAAATCAATAGTGTAATATAAGATTTGGATTGGAAGATTATATGACTTACAGAAAACTTCCAATGATATAGTGGTGTCTTTATTAGCCAGTAGCCACTCATCAGATGTGATAGCACAAGTGTAGGTTGAGTCAGCTATATTAGCAGCAGCTTTTACAGTAAGTGTTGTAGTTTGAGAGTTGGAACCGTAAGTCCCTGCAGATACAACATAGTTGCTTCCTGACAAAGATGTAACATCGGTTCCATCCTTTCTCCAAACAACAGCATCAAGTTGTCGAGTGATACCGGTGATAACACACGAAATAGTTGCGTCTGTTCTCGTTTCAACCTCCTTGTTTGTTGGTTTTACATCTAAAGAATTATATTTATACTGACGATTAACAATCGTATTAAATTTATGTACAAAATTAAGTGTAATCTATCCAATAAACACCGTCCTGACTCAAGGAAAGCCTTCATATATTCAATCGAAAACATTTTCATCTGCTACCCATTTTTACCTAAAGTCAGTAAAGTCAGAGTCATCTCATTCACCACCTCCGGGGAGTCAGTAGGATAGAGAGCAGACTTCAGTTTACATTTGAACACATCTCCTGAAGGTAGAGAAGCAAACTTTGCTGTCTTGATGGTCAATGTTGACGCCTTGCTTCCAAAGATATAAGTGCCTTGATCAACAACATAGTTGTTGGTGTCAGAGTCTGATATTTCGTTGTCGTCAGGTCCAATCCAAGTTACAGGTGAGTTCTGCGCTAAACCACTGATAGTGCAGGTCAGTAGCTGATCTGTAGCAGTTGAAACGGCTCTGTCCTCCAATACAACAGCTGAAATTCGAGGGTAAATATTAATCAAATTGTTGGTGTTCTAGCATTATATGAAGTATTAAATTTTATTTCAGGCAAAATGGTTTCAGGTTATCCGAATTAAATAATATGAAAACTTCTACGAAAGAATTTCAGTTAAAATCTTACAGAAGACATCAAGTGCAACGTCCGTCTGCTGATTTGACACAAGCCATTCGTCAGATGCAATAGCACAAGTGTAGGTTGTGTCAGCGGTATTAGCAACAGCTTTTACTGCAAGTGTTGTAGTTTGAGAGTTGGAACCGTAAGTTCCTGCAGATACTGCATAGTTGCTTCCTGACAAGGTCGTAACATCGGTTCCACTTTTCCTCCAGACAACAGCGTCAAGTTGTTGGGTGATACCAGAAATTACACAAGAGATGGTGACATCAGTTCCAGATTCGACTTCTTTGCTAACAGGGCGAACCTCTGACAGATAATATTATTAGTAGAGTACATTTTAAAAACGTCCAAAATTAAGTAACGGGTATAGTGACAATTTTGTTCTCCATTTCCCAAACTTATGGCCCAACTCAATTCCATTCTAAAGCATCATATAATACATTTAAACAGGGTGTAAAAGCTGAAACTCATTACCTAGACTGAGAATAGTAAGAACCATCTGTTTGCAACATCAGGTGAATTATCCGGATAGCGAGCAGACCTAAGTGTACACTTAAACATATCCCCTGATGTAAGGCCTGCCATCATTGCTGTCGTAATGGTTAATGTAGCGGACTTGCTTCCGAAGATATAAGTCCCCTGATCCACAACATAGTTGACAGTATCAGATTCAGATATCTCGTTACCGTTGGGGTCGATCCAGGTAACGGGAGTGTTTTGGGATAGTTCGGATATCAGACAGGAGAGGGTTTGATCTGTTGCCGTGGAAACTGATCTATCGTCCAAGAAGATAACTGAAAAGGAAAATGGATTACTTTTTAACGACTATCTAAGCTTGACAAAGTGTTATTTTACATCGATAGTACTTGAATAACAATCTTTATAAAGGTGACCTTGATTGAATATCACTTATAGTTCCAGAATATTTTACAACGTCATGAAATTATCTCAGAGGGAAACAAGTCTTAAAGTCTTACCAAACACATCTAGTACCACCGAGGTTTCTTTATTGATTTCTTGATATTCATTAGATGTGATAGCACAAGTGTATGCTGAATCAGCTGTATTAGCAGCAGCTTTTACAGTAAGTGTTGTAGTTTGAGAGTTGGAACCGTAAGTTCCTGCAGATACAACGTAGTTGCTTCCTGGCAAAGATGTAACATCGGTTCCATCTTTTCTCCAAACAACAGCATCCAATTGTTGAGTGATACCAGTGATGACGCATGATATTGTTACATCAGTTCCTTTCTCCACTTCTTTGTTGATGGGTGAAACAGCTGAAAAAAAAAACCATTTCATTTACCCAGAACAAACATTGATCTTCAAACTAATTTGTACGTGGTTTATTGGTTTTATCTTAACCTTAGCCCAGTCAAATGACAGTGGATAGTAGTTCCCTAAAATCTCCTGACCCAGTACAATATAAAACACAAAGGGGCAAGGGAGCTGAATATTGGACGATTATGTCGAACAGAGATTTAATTAATAATTAATTATTAATAATTAATTTTATTGATTCCACTTACCTAGTTCCAGCAGAGTAAGAGTCATTTCGTTTACAACATCGGGAGAAAAGTCGGGATAAAATCCGGACTTTACTTTACACAAATAAACTGAGGTTGTTTCAAGAGTCTGCAACACAGTTGGCTTGATAGTTAGAGAAGCGGTCTTTGTGCCGGCGAAGAAGTTGCCTTGGTTGATGACATAATTGTCGGTGTCGGTGTTGGATATGTCATTGCCATCAGGATCTATCCAAGTTACGGGAGTGTTTTGTGATAACCCCGAAATTACACAAGATATTGTTTGATCAACCCCAGTAGAGACGGATCTGTCATCAAATGAAACAACTGAAGAATAATTATGAATATAAACGAGTGATCATGTAGTCTAGAGTGTCAATCACTATAATTGAGCAACGCCGATAATTTCCCACTTACAGATATTTAAGATGCAAAAAGTATGCAAAAATCAGTATGCAATTAAGATACGCAAAAGATAATAATCGTTTGAATCAAATGGAACCTACATAGCTAAATGGTCTATATGATATAGTGATATAATACAAATACTCACCAAACACATTCAGGAAAACACCAGTCTGCCTATCAGTGACAAGCCACTCATCAGATGTGATAGCACAAGTGTAGGTAGAGTCAGCTGTATTAGCAGCAGCTTTACGGTAAGTGTTGTAGTTTGAGAGTTGGAACCGTAAGTTCCTGCTGATACGACATAGTTGCTTCCTGACAAAGTTGTTACATCTGTGCCATCCTTTCTCCAAACAACAGCGTCCAATTGTCGGGTGATACCAGATATTACACAAGAAATGGTAGATTCAGTCGCAGATTCGATTTCTTTGTTGATTGGTTGAACAACTGAAAACAAGTAAAAATATTAAATGCAGCAGGTAGTCCTATTAGAAATGTATCGTTATTCGGAAATCGAGAAAACTACAAAGAACAAGAAAACATTGCTGGGTTAGTAAACACATAAGAAGTCATATGATACTTTCTAATCCCGAAATCATAGATATTGATACATAGATCGGAGAATACAGCCACACCAAATTAAGGAAAAACTTCAAAAGAGGAAACCATTGAGCCAGGGAGAAATAAAGCTTTATGGAGGATATTTGATCGACGAAGCTATCGAGGTCATACCTAGCTCAAGGAGAGTCAGAGTCATTTCATTCACCACCTCCGGGGAGTCAGTAGGATAGAGAGCAGACTTCAGTTTACATTTGAACACATCTCCTGAAGATAGAGAGGCAAACTTGGCTGTTTTGATGGTGAGTGTTGATGTCTTGCTTCCGAAAATATATGTGCCTTGATCAACAACATAGTTGTTGGTGTCAGAGTCAGATATCTCGTTGTTGTCAGGTCCAATCCAGTTACAGGGGTGTTCTGTGCTAACCCACTGATCGTGCAGATAAGATTTTGATCGGACGTAGTGGTGACAACCTTATCTTCAAAAGTAACGGCTGAAAATAATGTAATAATATCAGTATCAGCAGTATTAATTGTTTTTGCTACAAATTATTTTTGCCATTAGAAAATATATGTCTTGAATCAAAAGTTCGACTCACAAAACACGTTTAATATCACAGGTGGTTTCTTTATTTGTTTCCAGCCACTCATCAGATGTGATAGCACAAGTGTAGGTAGAGTCAGCAGTATTAGCAGCAGCCTTTACTGTAAGTGTTGTAGTTTGAGAGTTGGAACCGTAAGTCCCTGCAGATACAACGTAGTTGCTTCCTGACAAAGTTGTTACATCGGTACCAGATTTCCTCCAGATGACCGAGTCCAGGTTTTTGGTAATACCAGTGATGACACAAGATATGGTTGCATCAGCTCCAGATTGTACTTCCTTGTTTACAGTTTGAACCGCTGAAAAAGCAATTTAGATAAGAACAGGTTAAGTATTTACCATCATGAGTGTTGTGAGAAAAGTGGAATAAACGTGTCAAATCAAAGATTCAAAATTATCCTAAAATCATATTCAAATGGTAGTAATCGAATTCTTATCAACATACAAATTGGAAGTACATTTAAAAAGTCTGTATACCTAGGGTATAAAAAGAAAGTTCCATTTCTTTTACTACATCAGGCGAATGAGTTGGATAAAGAGACGACCTCAGTTTACATTTGAAAACTGCTCCAGACGTCAGGGAACTCATCTTAGCTGCTTTTATGGTCAGAGTGGCAGCTTTGCTTCCGAAAATAAAACTGCCTTGACTGATCAAGTAGTTGTTTGAGTCAGACTCTGATATCTCGTTATCATCAGGACCAATCCATGTTACAGGTGTGTTCTGTGATAACCCAGACACCGAACATATGATAGTCTGATCCGTGGCAGGCACAACTGTTCGGTCATCCAACGACGCATCTGTAATAGCATGAAAATGATAAGTAATAGTATAATAATCATAACGAACAATATTCACTACTATGAAAAAGAGTTGGAAGGCTGAAACATGCATGGCTTGTTGTAAATATAATAAAATAATTCCTTGGTTGTTGAGTGCTAAGCGCAATAATTCCCGACGCTTCACCGGAGTGATCGTTGGGCACGAAACTAAGCCAAGGTGTTATTTGTTATAAACTCGATAGAATTATACAATTAATTGCTTCTACTAATCTGATACAATAAGATGTCTTACCAAACACGTTCAAAGTAACAAAGGTTTCTTTATTGGTCTCTAGGTGTTCGTTAGAAGTGATGGCACACGTAAAAGTGGAATCAGCTGTATTAGCAGCAGCTTTTACAGTAAGTGTTGTAGTTTGAGAGTTGGAACCATAAGGCCCTGCAGATACAACATAGTTGCTTCCTGACAAAGTCGTTACATCGGTGCCGTCCTTTCTCCAAACAACAGCGTCAAGTTGTCGGGTGATACCCGAAATGAAACATGAAACTGTAGTATCTGTTCCACTTTCCACCTCTTTGTTGGTAGGCTCAACACCTTTAGAGGAGATGTGTTATATCATTGTTAAAAGGGCAGATATGACTTTTGGGCAAAAATACAATCATGGGAAACACCCTCTTTTAAAACGAATTAAAGACTGCCTGATAACTATGAGATCAACTGTAAGGTTATCTAACACATCTTTTAATGATTTTTACCGAGTTCCAATATAGTAAGGGTCATCTCGTTCACAACTTCAGGTGAAAAGTCAGGATAAGCAGCGGACTTGAGTTTACATTTGTAGACAGAGGTAGAGGGAAGAGATTCAAGAACCGATGGCGTTATAGTCAAGGTGGAGGCCTTGCTAGAAAACACAAATGTTTCTTGATTAATCACATAGTCGCTGGTGTCGGATTCAGAAATTTCGTTGTTGTCAGGTCCTATCCATGTAATCGGAGTATTTTGGGACAGTCCACTGATAGTGCAAGTAAGAGTTTGGTCTATTTTTGGTGTGACAGATCTATCGATGAATTGTACGGCTGAAGAAGAAGTTAGGATATTAGAAAATTGCTGGAAAACAAACTCAAAAGAAAAATACTTCTTTCTATCTTATTTATCAAATTTCCACTGTAAATATGGAAACAAAAGAATAATATTTACCGAAAACGTTTAGGATGACATTTGTCTCTTTATTAGTCTGAAGCCATTCATTTGATGTGATAGCACAAGTGTAGGTTGAATCTACTGTATTAGCAGCAGCTTTTACACTAAGTGTAGTAGTTTGAGAGTTGGAACCGTAAGTTCCTGCAGATACAACATAGTTGCTTCCTGACAAAGATGTTACATCGGTGCCATCCTTTCTCCAAACAACAGCATCAAGTTGTCGAGTGATACCGGTGATAACACACGAAATAGTTGCATCGGTTTCTTCCTCGACTTCTTTGTTTTTTGGTTGAACCTCTGAAAATCAATGCAATCAATAGACTAATTTCAAACATATCAAATTGATATGGTTTTCTTAAAACAATTATAAAAAATGACCTCTTTAAGCATACCTGCGCAGCTAACATAGATAATCTAATTTGATTTGAGCATAGTTTATATTGATCACTAACCTAGAGACAGTAAAGTCAGACTCATCTCATTGACCACCTCCGGGGAGTCAGTAGGATAGAGAGCAGACTTCAGTTTACATTTGAACACATCTCCTGAAGATAGAGAAGCAAACTTTGCGGTCTTGATGGTCAGGGTTGATGCTTTCCTTCCAAAGATAAAACTGCCTTGAGCAATGACATAGCTGTTGGTGTCAGAGTCTGATATTTCGTTGTTATCAGGATCTATCCAAGTAACAGGCGTGTCCTGTGACAATCCACTGATCGTGCAGATAATATCTTGATCAGTTGCAGTAGTAACAGTCTTGTCTTCCAAACCAACGGCTGAAAATAGTTTTGATATAAGACACACTAAAGATGTCGGGCTGAATTTTTTGCTAAACCGAACATAATATGTAACCCTTATATAATATCTAAACTTGTAAAACACGTTAAATATCACGGTGCAAAATATAAACTAAAACTTACATAAGACATTAAGTGCCACAGAGGTTTCTTTATTTGTTTCCAGCCACTCATTAGATGTGATAGCACAAGTGTAGGTAGAGTCAGCTGTATTAACAGCAGCTTTTACAGTGAGTGTTGTAGTTTGAGAGTTGGAACCGTAAGTTCCTGCTGATACAACGTAGTTGCTTCCTGACAAAGTTGTTACATCGGTACCAGATTTCCTCCAGATGACTGAGTCCAGGTCGTTGGTTATACCAGTGATGACACAAGAGATGGTTGCATCAGTTCCAGATTCAACTTCTTTGTTAATCGCTTGAACACCTGGCAAAGAAATAATTACCCAAATCTCAAACAAGCATGAGCACATTCAAATTAAAATCTCGATAGATCACGTATTTCGAAATGTTGTTCCTATGATTCGAAAATTAAGTTTTTGAATTTATCTTTAAATTCCCCTTAATATCAATATTTTGATATGTGAATGATCTTAACGTTGTATATTGAAAATTGGTACAAACCTAAATACATATTTCATCTCTGTAATGTAAGTTTGTTGAATACTGTTTAAGAGCGGTTACATAGTGTGTAGAGAAAAACCCCGCAAAAATAGTCTGAAATGATTACTCGGTTGCGCGTTACTCCAATACCACGTCCAATTGTAATCATAACTCAAAATAGTTGTTTTCAATTTTCTACATTCTTTGATTGACTTCAACATCCTTTAAGTACTTAAATTAGTAGGGTTATTGATTTAGCCAAAGAATTGCTGAAATCATTTATTATATAATTTTGAATTTGCGCCATTAATTTTTTAAGAGCCTAAATCAAAAATCCGTTTTTTAAAAAATAATTTCTAGTGAAAGCGCATTACGAATCTGATTTCAAAAATGTTCAAAAGTCAAACATTTAATATAGAGGGTTCTGTTACAATTAGGTGAAAAGTCGGATATAGCGCAGATTCGACTTGAAAAATGGGCAATTAGATCATTTTGAATACGAATTATTTTCGTCATAGTGACCTTGCTTCCAAACACGAATGATTTAAAGCTATAAATTACAAGATATTTTTTATTAGTACCATTTCATATAAGTATGTTACAACTATTGAATTGACAAATATGGTTATTTGAGAAAAAATGATGGGAGAAAATCGTCAAAATTGTGGCTGTAAATGTCCAATTATATATGGTTTTTGCATCATAATTAAAATGATTATTGTTTCCTTGATAAATTTTTCATATAACGAAAATTCGTAGATTATCTAGTAAAGTAGTAACATAAACGTTGGCATGTACAGGGTATTTGGCTAAATTGGGCCTAATTTGGACCAAATATGGGCGTGGCTGCCCTGCGCGCACCGTTTGGCGGTTGGGGTCCGGGACCCCCTCAAAAGTTCGGTCACTGGTAATAGTTTGTTGGTCAACTGCTATCTCGAAATCAAGTTTCACAAAAAAATACCCATTGGCCCCCCCCCCCCCCCTTAATCAAATGACCATATTATTGAATAATAAAATGTAGCGATCAATTAAAGGGTCATCTATCTACCTAGTGTGAAGAAAGAAAGTTCCATTTCCTTTACTACATCAGGTGAATGAGTTGGATAAAGCGACGACCTCAGTTTACATTTGAAAACTGCTCCAGACGTCAGGGAACTCATCTTAGCTGCTGTTATGGTGAGAGTGGCAGCTTTGTTTGTGAAAATAAAGTTGCCTTGACTGATCAAGTAGTTGTTCGTGTCAGACTCTGATATCTCGTTATCATCAGGACCAATCCATGTTACGGGTGTGTTCTGTGATAACCCAGATACCGAACATGTGATAGCCTGATCAGTGGCAGGAACAACTGTTCGGTCCTCAAGAGTCACCTCTGCAAATGTTAGAAAGTTACAATCGTAAAGAAATAATTAAGAAGGGAGTAAAAGTACCTGGAAAAATTGCTTCGTTTTCTTTATTTGACTAAAATCGCAGATTCTAAAACGTTTGTTAATTTTATCTTCAAATTTCGCCTTCTAATATCACTATGTTGATAGTGAATGATATCTCAGAAACGTTGTATATTAAAATATTCTTACCAAACACATTCAAAGTAACAGAGGTAGGTTTGTCAGATTCCTCATGCTCATTTGAAGTGATAGCACAAGTATATGTCGAATCCACTGTATTAGCAGCGGCCTTTACAGTGAGTGTTGTAGTTTGAGAGTTGGAACCGTAAGGCCCTGCAGATACAGCATAGTTGCTTCCTGACAAAGATGTAACATCGGTGCCGTCTTTACTCCAAACAACAGCGTCCAATTGTTGGGAGATTCCAGTAACTATACAAGAAATAGTTGCATCTATTCCAGTCTCTACTTCCTTACTGATTGCTTCAACACCTTTAAAGTAGTTAGAGCATTAGTTAGATAATTGATTAAAAGTCATGATAGTTGACTATTAAATCATTATTACTATTGATTATTATAGTCATTAACAGTAGATTTGTAAGAACAAACATAGCCTGATGAAGAAAAGCACTCGCTTGTTGAATAATATAATAAATTTACATTTAGTGAAAAAAGAGCATTCCCAAAATCTAGTATGTGATAGGTAAATGTAATCGAAATGTTAATCTTACCGAGTTCCAATATGGTAAGGGTCATCTCGTTCACAACTTCAGGTGAAAAGTCAGGATAAGCAGCGGACTTGAGTTTACATTTGAAAACAGTGGGGTCGAATGTAGGATCGATTTTAAATAACGAATTACTGATCGTCAAAGTGGAGGCTTTGCTTCCAAACACGAATGATCCTTGATCTACCGCATAATTGTCATCAATGATATTTTCTCTATTGCCAAGTACATTGTTACTATCATCAGTCCATGTTACAGGACTATCTTGGGATAGTCCACTGATGGTGCAGGTCAGAATGTGGTCTCTCTTTGAGAAAACAGATGCGGAGAAATATTCGTCATTAAATTGTACGGCTGAAAAATGTTTCAATTAATATATTGGATAATTATTGCATTATAAATTAAAAATACAATGTGATTGTTTCCGTTGATAAATTTTTTAATAGTAATGTGCAAAATTCCGTATATTATTTTTCTGTAGTAAGATAAGTTAATTAATAAATAGAGTAAGCAAGGGGATATTATTTACCGAAGACGTTCAAGATCACATCTGTCTGCTTGTTGGTCTGAAGCCACTCATCAGATGTGATAGAACAAGTATAGGTAGAGTCAGCTGTATTAGCAGCAGCTTTTACAGTAAGTGTTGTAGTTTGAGTGTTGTAACCGTAAGTCCCTGCAGATACAACATAGTTGCTTCCAGACAAAGATGTTACATCGGTTCCATCCTTTCTCCAAACAACAGCATCAAGTTGTTGAGTGATACCGGTGATAACACACGAAATAGTTGCATCAGTTTCTTCCTCGACTTCTTTGTTTGTTGGTTGAACATCTAAAAATTAATGCAGTAAATTAACTTGTTTCAAAGCATATAAACATGCTTAGCAAAGCTTAATAAAGCATATAAAGATCCACAAACTAAAATATCTCTTCATTTTTCGTTTCCTTTGAACCTTGTTTGGTTTGATCACTCACCTAGAGACAGTAAAGTCAAAGTCATCTCAGTCACCACCTCCGGGGAGTCAGTAGGATAGAGAGCAGACTTTAGTTTACATTTGAACACATCTCCTGAAGAAAGAGAAGGGAACTTCGCGGTCTTGATGGTCAAGGTTGAGGCTTTGCTTCCAAAAATAAAACTGCCTTGAGCAATGACATAGTTGTTGGTGTCAGAGTCTGATATCTCGTTGTTATCAGGATCTATCCAAGTAACAGGAGTGTCCTGTGACAATCCACTGATCGTACAGATAAGATCTTGATCAGTTGCAGTAGTAACAGTCTTATCTTCAAAGGTAACGGCTGAAAAGTGATTTGATATAAAAACACAGTTAAGATGCCAGGCTGAATTTTAACAAATTTTTGATTAATCAAACATTCGGAACCCTTGTGATATTTAAACTTACAAAACACGTTCAGTGTCACTGTGCTTTCTTTGTTAGATTGCAGCCACTCATTTGATGTTATGACGCAAGTGTATGTTGAGTCAGCAGAATTAGCAGCAGCTTTAACGCTAAGTGTTGTAGTTTGAGAGTTGGAACCGTAAGTTCCTGCAGATACAACATAGTTGCTTCCTGACAAAGATGTAACATCGGTACCAGATTTCCTCCAGATGACCGAGTCCAGCTTCTTTGTTATACCAGTGATGACACAAGAGATGGTTGCATCAGTTCCAGATTCAACTTCTTTGTTAATCGTTTGAACATCTGAACAAGAAATAATTACCCAAAGCTCAAACAAGTGTGAAATGAGCATATTCAAATTGGAAGCTTGACAGAATATTACGCTTTTATAAAAACCGTATTTTTAAATGTTGTTCTTATGATTTTGAAAATTAAAAGTGACCATATTATTGATTAATAAAATGTAGCGATCATAAATAAAGGATTATGTTAAATGTACCTAGTGTGAAGAAAGAAAGTTCCATTTCCTTTACTACATCAGGCGAGTGAGTTGGATAAAGAGACGACCTCAGTTTACATTTGAAAACTGCTCCCGAGGACAGGGAACTCATCTTAGCTGCTGTTATGGTGAGAGTGGCAGCTTTGTTTGTGAAAATAAAGTTGCCTTGACTGATCAAGTAGTTGTTCGTGTCAGACTCTGATATCTCGTTATCATCAGGACCAATCCATGTTACAGGTGTGTTCTGTGATAACCCAGACACCGAACATGTGATAGTCTGATCCGTGGCAGGTACAACTGTTCGGTCCTCAAGAGTTACCTCTGCAAATGTAAAATCGTCAACAAAAACAGATGATGTGGAAATGAGAAGAAGTATAACAAATAAACGTTAAATCGTCTTAAACCCCTAATCTAAAGTAATAAATTTTCGTATAAAAATGTTCTTACCAAACACATTCAAAGTAACAGGGGTAGGCTTGTCAGACTCCAAATGCTCATCTGAAGAAATGAAACATGTGTATATTGAGTCAACGGTATTAGCAGCAGCTGTTACAGTAAGTGTTGTAGTTTGAGAATTTGAACCATAAGTTCCTGCAGATACAACATAGTTGCTTCCTGACAAAGATGTCACATCGGTGCCATCCTTTCTCCAGACAATAGCATCAAGTTGTTGAGTGATTCCAGTAACGATACAAGAAATTGTGGCATCTGTTCCTGATTCGACCTCTTTGCCGATTGCTTCAACACCTTAAGAAAAATAGATATTAACGAATGGAGGCAGTAGTTGAAACAATACAAAACGTTATGGGTCGCCAATCGTCAGTCAATAAGAAGCGATTTAAACAAAATATCTTCGCTAAATTACCGAGTTCCAGTATAGTAAGGGTCATCTCGTTCACAACTTCAGGTGAAAAGTCAGGATAAGCAGCGGACTTGAGTTTACATTTGTAGACAGAGGTAGAGGGAAGAGATTTAAGAACCGACGGCTTTATAGTCAAGGTAGAGGCCTTGCTAGAAGTAATAAATATTCCTTGGTTAATCACATAATTGCTTGTGTCGGATACAGATATTTCGTTGTTGTCAGGTCCTATCCAAGTAACAGGAGTGGTTTGCAACAGTCCACTGATAGTGCATGTAAGAGCTTGATCTATTTTTGAGGTGACAGCTCTGTCGACAAATTGTACGGCTGAAAATAAAATCGGGTTAGAATATTGAAAAATTGTTAAAAAATGGTCTGAAAGGTAAAATAGTTCTTACAGTTGATAAATATTGATTGAGTTTCCAAGTAAGCAAAGGGATAATCTTTACCGAAAACACTTAGGATCACATTCGTTTCCTTATTAGTCTGAAGCCACTCATTAGATGTGATAGCACAAGTGTAAGTTGAGTCGGCTGTATTAGCAGCAGCTTTAACAGCTAGTGTTGTAGTTTGAGAGTTGGAACCGTAAGTTCCTGCAGATACAACATAGTTGCTTCCAGACAAAGTTGTAACGTCGGTTCCACTTTTCCTCCAAACAACAGCATCGACTTGTTGGGTGATGCCGGTAATCACGCAGGAGATGGTGGCGTCAGTGGCAGTTAGGACTTCCTTGTTAATAGGTTGAACTCCTGAGTGGAAAATATAATTGTCATAAGCAGTCTATTAAGACAGACTCAGCAGCAATTTGTAGAACCACATACTAACACTTTCAGAGAATTTATAATCAAATCGTTAAGCGTATCAGTAGTCAGTACTCCTCATTTATATATATATTCCCACTTACCCAATGACAGTAACGTCAGTGTCATCTCATTCACCACATCCGGGGAGTCAGTAGGATAGAGAGCAGACTTCAGTTTACATTTAAACACATCTCCTGAAGATAGAGAACCAAACTTGGCGGTCTTGATGGTCAAAGTTGGGGCTTTGCTTCCAAAAATGAAACTGCCTTGAGCTATGACATAGTTGTTGGTATCAGAGTCAGATATTTCGTTGTTGTCAGGATCTATCCAGGTTACAGGAGTGCTTTGTGCTAGTCCACTGATAGTGCAGGTCAGTAGCTGATCTGTAGCAGTTGAAACGACTCTGTCCTCCAATACAACAGCTGAAAATCAAAAGTCAATTAAATGATAGGAACGGTAGGAATTATGTACATATCAGCGATTGAAGGAGAAAAACATCATCTTTGCATTAAAAAATTTACATCATCTACGATGCATTTGCTTCCAATTACACTGGTATCAAGCAACTTTGGGTTAAGTGCTGAACCTTCTGCATATCTATAACACTCAAACTAAAACTTACTAAAGACATTTAATATCACGGTGGTTTCTTTGTTGCTCTGCAACCACTCATCAGATGTGATAGCACAAGTGTAGGTTGAGTCAGCTGTATTAGCAGCAGCTTTTACAGTCAGTGTTGTAGTTTGAGAGTTGGAACCGTAAGTCTCTGCAGATACAACATAGTCGCTTTCTGACAAAGTTGTAACATCGGTGCCACTCTTCCTCCAAATAACAGCGTTTAGTTGATTATTAATTCCAGTAACAACGCATGAAATTACAGCATCGGTTCCAGATTCTTGTTCTTTGTTGATTGGAAGAACCTCTGAAAAAATAAGCGGTTTAAATATTTTTCTATCGCAGGAGTAAAACTTTGCTTATACGTGAACCAATTAAACAAAAATTTGTAGTTTCGATAAATGAGATATTTACTATTTAATAAAAATAGTAAAGTTTTCCGTACCTAGCGTCAGTAAAGTAAGGGTCATCTCATTGACAACATCGGGAGAGTACGTGGCATACTGACTAGATTTCAGTCTACACTTGAATTTATCCCCAGATGTAAGCGAGCCTATTTTTGATGTCGTGATGGTCAACGAAGATGATTTGCTTCCCAGGACATAAGCCCCCTGATCAATAACGTAATTGTTGGTGTCAGAGATAGATATCTCGTTATCATCAGGTCCTATCCAAGTGACAGGAGTTTCTGCTGACAAACCAGTAATACCACAGGTTATAGCTTGATTAGTAGCAGTAGTGATAGATTGATCCTCAAATGTAACGACTGAAATTATAATGGCATGAAATCAACTGCAAAGACACAAAGCCACAAGGGTATCTTGTTTTCCCTGCAAGAAAGACCCGACAGCTATTCTGACTCTATTTTACCCTTATTTTCAGCTCTATAATTTGAAAATTTATATGCTAATCTTACTAAACCAGCGTGAGTATATGTATATGTTTGCTTTATTTAATATAAAAAGAATAACCAAACAACTGATGAATAGTCATTACCGAAAACGTTCAATATCACACTCGTCTGTTGATTGGTCACAAGCCACTCATCAGATGTGATAGCACAAGCGTAGGTTGAGTCAGCTGTATTAGCAGCAGCTTTTACAGTCAGTGTTGTAGTTTGAGAGTTGGAACCGTAAGTTCCTGCAGACACAACATAGTTGATTCCTGACAAAGTCGTTACGTCGGTGCCGTCCTTTCTCCAAACAACAGTATCAAGCTGTCGACTGACGCCGGTGATGATGCATGACACAGTAGCATCGGTCCCAGATTCTATTTCTTTGTTTGTTGGTTGAACATCTGAAAGAAAATGATTGTTACATCGCCTGGAAAATTATCGTCGATTCATTCGCCATAACTTCTCTATATGGAATTTATCAGGCCCTTAATAGTTATACTAATAATGCGACAAAACAAGAAAAGAAATAAGGCACAATATATTACCAAGAGTAAGGAAGGAGAGTGTCATTTCCTTGACTACATCAGAAGAATAAGTAGCGTACAGACTAGACTTCACTCTACACCTAAACCTATCTCCGGAGGTCAACGTTGCAATTTTGGCAGTTGTAATTGTCAGGGTTGCAGCTTTGCTTCCGAATATAAGTTTTCCCTGATTGATGACGTAGTTGTTGGTATCAGTGTCGGTGATATCGTTATTGTCAGGATCTATCCATGTGACAGATGTGTCCTGTGACAATCCACTCAAAGTACATGTTATCGTCTGGTCCGTGGCAGTTGTAACAGTTCTGTCCTCCAATGACACAGCTGAAAGTGAAAAATAATTTAAACGAATAATTTAAACTCGATCTTGAGATTCATTCTTAGATTCAGGATGTTCTACCTACTACTGGAGTAACATCTAAGTACATACTTTTTTAAAAAGATCTCCTGAAAGATACTCACAGAACACGTTCAATGTCACAACAGTCCCCTTGTCCGTCTCCCGATGCTCATCAGATGTAATAGCACAAGTGTAGGTTGAGTCAGCTGTATTGACAGCAGCTTTTACGTTTAGAGTCGTGGTCTGAGAGTTGGAACCGTAAGTCCCTGCAGATACAACATAGTTGCTTCCTGACAAAGTTGTAACATCGGTACCATCTTTCCTCCAAACAATAGCGTCAAGTTTACTGGTTATTCCGGTAACGATGCAAGATATTGTTGTCTCAGTTCCGGTTTCGATTTCCTTGTTAGTTGGTTGAATGTCTGAAAATGTTAAAATTATACTCAAAATCAAAAACCATAATTCAGCAAATTGTCTTCTTTCTGATTTACGCATTAAAATATCACAAAGTCAATAATTAACATATCATACGAACGAAATCAAAGATTAAAGTAAAGAGACAAAATTGATTACGTATACCAGATTTGACTTACTTAGACCCAAAAAGGTAAGAGTCGACTCCTTCACCACATCAGGAGAATAGGTTGGATAAAGAGAAGATTTCAATGTACATTTGTACACAGATCCAGTAGCGAGTGTCGCTAACTTTGTTTGTTTGATGGTTAGTGTTGAGGCTTTGCTTCCAAAAACAAGATTGCCTTGATCAATGACATAGTTGTTGGTGTCAGAGTCAGATATCTCATTATTGTCAGGATCTATCCAAGTGATTGGAGTGTTTTGTGATAGTCCACTGATAGTGCAGGTAAGATCTTGATCGGTTGCAGTTGTCATAGCCTTATCATCAAATGTCATGCCTGAAACGTTATATAACTGGTAACATACGTGTAGATGCGATCCATTTTACCAAAACTCATATTAGACTCGGAGAATCACAAGTTAATGTTGTCAAAGGATGAATGGTCTTACCGAACACATTTAAAGTCACTAAAGTTTCTTTGTTCGTTTCTTGGTACTCGTTGGAAGTAATAACACAAGTGTAGGTAGAGTCAGCTGTATTACCAGCAGCCTTTACAGTGAGTGTTGTAGTTTGAGAGTTGGAACCATAAGTTCCTGCTGATACATCATAGTTGTCTTCTGACAAAGTTGTTACATCGGTTCCACTTTTCCTCCAAACAACAGCTTCTAGTTGTTTAGTAGTTCCAGTAACTATACAGGATAAAGTAGCATCTGTTCCGGTCTCTACTTCCTTGTCCGTGGGCTCAATGGCTGCAAAAGGTTAAGTTTACAAAAAGGTATCATTTGCGAGTCATAAACGAGCAGTTGAAACGAATTTATAAAACACAATTACATTATTTAATATCCGGAACCCGGATTGGAACATAATTTATGAGTCACATTGTCTTTTATCTGAAGAGAGCATTTTCCCTTTGTCGCATGTACGGAATTATCAAAAATTTTCATCAGAAATACCAGAATTATATTAAATATTTTATAATACTTCAAATTTCGAATTAAGACGTGAAAATGCCGACAAATAATGTTATACAGGGTTATCATTTCTTACACCAACCTAGTTCCAAAAACGTGAGAGTCATCTCCTTTACTACTTCAGGAGATATAGTGGGGTAGAGCGCGGACTTTAGTTTACACTTGAATACGGACTCTGTTGTTAGAGTTGACAGTTTGGCTTCTTTGATATTCAAAGTAGAAGCTTTATTGCCAAAGACATAAGTTCCTTGATTTATAACGTAGTTGTTGGTGTCAGAGTCGGATATTTCGATATCATCAGGTCCTATCCATGTGATCGGTGTGTTTTGTGAAAGTTCAGTTATTATGCACGAAATTGATAGTTCGGTTGGAGGAGGGAGGGAAACATCGTCAAACTGGACAGCTGAAAATATTCGGTTTATGTATCACGAATAATAATCGTTTTGCAGAATAACTTTAAAGTCTTAGAGAATCACCAGTATTTGACTTACTGAGCGTACTGAAACACGAAGAATAAAATGCTGGAAAGAAATTCAATTGCTTACCGAATACGTTCAAAATTACATCTGTCTGCTTGTTGGTCTGAAGCCACTCATTGGATGTGATATCACAAGTATAGGTAGAGTCAGCTGTATTAACAGCAGCCTTTACAGTGAGTGTTGTAGTTTGAGAGTTGAATCCGTAAGACCCTGCAGATACAACATAGTTGCTTCCTGGCAAAGATGTAACATCGGTTCCACTTTTTCTCCAAACTACAGCGTCAAGTTGTCGGGTGATACCAGAAATAACACAAGAGATGGTCGCATCAGTTGCTGATTCAACTTCCTTATCCTTGGGTTCGACATCTGAGGATATATTGAATTAATTAAAACCTAAATATACTTTTAAATGAAGAGATTTCTGCAAGATAAAATTATTTAGGACCTAGTGCAGAACATAACTTTACCCATCAAGTTCGACATTACCTAGCGTCAGTAAAGTAAGGGTCATCTCATTAACAACATCGGGAGAGTACGTGGCATACTGACTAGATTTCAGTTTACACTTGAATTTATCTCCAGATGTGAGCGAGCCTATTTTTGATGTCGTGATGGTCAACGATGATGATTTGCTTCCCAGGACATAAGCCCCCTGATCAATAACGTAATTGTTGGTCTCGGAGATAGATATCTCGTTATCATCAGGTCCTATCCAAGTGACAGGAGTTTCTGCTGACAAACCAGTAATACCACAGGTTATAGCTTGATCAGTAGCAGTTGTTATTGATCTGTCCTCAAATGTGACCGCTGAAAATAGAGAATTGATAAAAATCTGATCAAAATTTCTTCAGATTAATCCTGAATTTTGTTTCACAATTTATCAAGATCGCTATAAATTAAGCTATTTAAATGCATGTCATCCAGAGGGAAAGTCGCTCGATCTATTTTTGTCTTATATCTGTTACTAACCAAATACGTTCAGGATGACATTTGTCTCTCTATTTGTCACCAGCCATTCATTAGATGTGATAGTACAAGTGTAGGTTGAGTCAGCTGTATCAGCAGCAGCTTTCACTGTAAGTGTTGTAGTTTGAGAGTTGGAACCGTAAGTCCCAGCAGATACAACATAGTTGCTTCCAGACAAAGTTGTAACGTCGGTACCATCTTTTCTCCAAACAAAAGCATCCAATTGTTGGCTGATGCCGGTAATCACACAAGAAATGGTTGTATCTGTTCCTGTCTCTACTTCTTTATCGGTTGGCAAAACATCTGAAATTAATATAGTCAAATATCAATGAACAGTTCCATATGAAATCAATATGAAATCTTTTCGATATTTAAAGATTTCAAAAGATATATGTATATATTTCAAACTATTACACGTAACTCACCCAGTGTTAGCAGGGTCAGAGTCATCTCATTCACCACCTCCGGGGAGTCAGTAGGATAGATAGCAGACTTCAGTTTACATTTGAACACTTCTCCTGAAGATAGAGAAGCAAACTTGGCTGTCTTGATGGTCAGAGTTGAGGCTTTGCTTCCAAAGATGAGATTGCCTTGAGCAATGACATAGTTATTGGTGTCAGAGTCTGATATTTCATTGTTATCAGGATCTATCCAAGTAACAGGGGTGTCCTGTGACAATCCACTGATCGTGCAGATAAGATCTTGATTGGTTGCAGTCGTGACAGATTTGTCTTCAAAAACAACAGCTGAAAGATATGGTTGCGATAATAAATGGTGAAACTGACATGGAAGAGGAAAATATTTCTGTCTATTAAGCTTTAAAAGAGTAACTACGTTAATATTATAGAAGAGAGAATACTTACAGAAAACGTTCAGGATAACATCGGTCTGCTTGTTGGTCTGAAGCCACTCATTAGATGTGATAGCACAAGTGTAGGTTGAGTCAGCTGTATTAGCAGCAGCTTTTACACTAAGTGTAGTAGTTTGAGAATTGGAACCATAAGTTCCTGCAGATACATCATAGTTGCTTCCTGACAAAGTTGTTACATCGGTGCCATCCTTCCTCCAGACAACAGCATCAAGTTGTTGAGTTATACCAGAAATGACACAAGAAATCGTAGCATCTGTTCCCGATTCTACTTCTTTGTTCTTAGATTCGACATCTGAGGAAAGACGTTAAAGAAAATGCTTACCTGCAGTGGTATTCTGCATCAATTATCATTTGAAGGTGACTAGAAATACGGAAACAAAAAATAATCATTGTTTGGGCTGCAAGGTTTTTGACAAAGCAATATGACTGGATGTACCTAGATTCAAGAAAGTAAGAACCATCTCGTTCGTCACATCAGGAGAATACAGAGAAAACAGAGAGGATCTGAGTTGGCACTTGAATCTATCTCCGGATGTAAGACTGCTTAATTTGGATGCCGTGATGGTTAATGTTGGTTGTTTGTTCCCAAAGACATAAGTGGCTTGATCAATAACATAATTGGGGGTGTCGAGTACAGAAATTTGGCTGTTGTCAGGATCTATCCATGTGACAGAGGAGTCTTGTGATAGTCCAGTGATGGAACATGTAATCGTCTGATCCGTTGCAGTTGAGACAGTTCTGTCCACCAGTGACAGTACTAAAAATAATAATTTTATTAAAAACTAAAACATCTAAAAATTTAAATATAAAATTATTGATAATTTGCAGAGTGAAAGATTAAATAAAAAATGAATGTGAAGTCTTTAAAACATATTAGGTATTAGTTTCCAGAAGTGACCTACCAAATACGTTCAGAACCACAGTTGTCTCCCTATTCGACACAAGCCACTCATCAGATGTGATAGCACAAGTGTAGGTTGAGTCAGCTGTATTAGCAGCGGCTTTTACAGTGAGTGTTGTAGTTTGAGAATTGGAACCATAAGTTCCTGCAGATACAACATAGTTGCTTCCTGACAAAGTCGTAACATCGTTGCCGTCCTTTCTCCAAACAATAGTGTCAATTTGTTGAGTTATACCAGAAATGACGCAGGATACTGTTGTTTCTGTCCCTGATTCCACTTCTTTGTTCGTAGGTTCAACATCTAAGGAAAGCATATTTGGTTACATGTACTGTTGTTGATAAACAAATTTTACTAAACTTATAGAAAATGCAAAGGAGCTAGCCTTTGAAAATAGTAATGTTTAAGTTCTTAATCTGCCATAAAGACTAAAAGAATCAGTAACAAGGTAATTAATACTGTACATTCGTGTCAACGTCACGTGGAATTAATGAAGATCGATAATGTTGTAGCATGTATTCCAAAGAAGTATATGCATTTGTATATGATTCACATAATTATACAAATTCACTTACCCAGGGTGAGAAGAGTCAATACCATCTGCTTCACAACAGCTGGTGACTCATCAGGATACTGCGAGGATGTGAGTTTGCACTTGTATAGCACTCCTGATGTCAGGGAAGCCAACTTGGCTGTTGTGATGGTCAGTAAAGATGATTTACTACCAGACAAATAAGATCCTTGATTAATGACATAGTTGCTAGTGTCGGAGCTAGATATCTCGTTATCATCAGGTCCTATCCAAGTGACAGGAGTTTCTGCTGACAATCCGGTGATAGCACAGGTTATAGTTTGATCAGTAGCAGTTGTTACGGATCGATCATCAAATGTGGCCACTGAAACAATCATCATAATCAGTTTAATGAGACATAATTAATGAGATCTATTATTGGTAACAGTACTGAAAAATCAATCGAGAATATGAGGTAGAATCAAAACGTTACTCACAGAACACATTCAATATCACATTTGTCTGCCTATCAGTGATAAGCCACTCGTTGGATGTGAAAAAACAGGTATAGATTGAGTCAGCTGTATTAGCAGCAGCCTTTACAGTAAGTGTTGTAGTTTGAGAATTGGAACTGTAAGTTCCTGCAGATACAACATAGTTGCTTCCTGACAAAGTCGTTACATCATTTCCACCTTTCCTCCAAACAACAGCGTCAAGTTGTTGAGTGATACCGGTGACTACGCAAGAAACGACCGCATCTGTTGCAGCTTCAACTTCCTTATTAACAGGTTGAACACCTGAAAGGGAAATAATCATAAGAAACGGTCCGCAAACACGAAAAACTGATTAGCATCAATTAAAAAAATCACATGACAAAAGACTGAAAGAGGAACCAAAGCGTTATACGTAGTATAGCCATACTACCTACTAAATTAAATTTATTCAATGACTTACCCAATGATAATAACGTCAGGGTCATCTCATTCACCACCTCCGGGGAGTCAGTAGGATAGAGAGCAGACTTCAGTTTACATTTGAACACATCTCCTGAAGAAAGAGAAGCAAACTTGGCTGTCTTGATGGTCAGAGTTGAGGCTTTGCTTCCAAAGATGAAATTGTCATGAGCAATGACATAGTTGTTGGTGTCAGAGTCTGATATTTCATTGTTATCAGGATCTATCCAAGTAACAGGTGTGTCCTGTGACAATCCACTGATCGTGCAGATAAGATCTTGATTGGTTGCAGTCGTGACAGATTTGTCTTCAAACACAATAGCTGAAAGATTTGGTTGCGATAACAAATGGTGAAACTGACATAGAAGAGGGAAATTTTTCTGTCTAAGCTTTAAAAGAGCAACTAAGTTAATATTATAGAAGGGAGCAATACTTACAGAAAACGTTCAGGATAACATCGGTCTGCTTGTTGGTCTGAAGCCACTCATTGGATGTGATAGCACACGTGTAGGTTGAGTCAGCTGTGTTAGCAGCAGCCTTTACAGTGAGTGTTGTAGTTTGAGAATTGGAACCGTAAGTTCCTTCAGAAACAACATAGTTGCTTCCTGACAAAGATGTAACATCGGTTCCACTTTTCCTCCAAACAACAGCATCAAGTTGTTGGGTGATACCGGAAATCACACACGAAACAGTTGCATCAGTGCCACTTTTTACTTCTTTGTCTATGGGCTGAACATCTGAAGCAAGAGCGGTTACTCAATTTTATTCTAACAAATTGTTTCCAGACAAGCCAATAGTACATGATAACAATCTCTAATCGTTCCCTAGTTAACTAGTTGCAAGCCAGGGACCATAAAACGCTGAATAAGCATAACTGATAACGCAAGCTAGATATAATGCACATTTAAAACATGAAGAGTATCAACTTTGATAAAAGATAACTGAGTTAGTTAATGCTATATTCAGAAGAGTTTCATACCAGTTCAGTATGAGTTAACTATCAATTGTTTTGCGGCAAATATTATAAAGTGAAACATCAAATGTTTTTAATGACTGAAGAGCCCTGCATTCTGCAATCTACATGTTGTTCAGATAAAACACTTACCCAGAGCGAGGAAGGAGAGGGCCATACTTTTGACAACATCAGGAGAGTGTACAGAGTACAAAGCAGATCTTAGTTCACACTTGAATATGTCTCCAGATGTTAGGGCGGCTATTCTGGCTGTTGTAATTGTCAAAGTTGGGGCTTTGCTTCCAAAGATGAAAATGCCTTGAGAAATCACATAGTTGCTGGTGTCAGTATTGGATATTTCATTATTGTCAGGATCTATCCAGGTAACAGAGGAGTCTTGTGATAATCCAGAGATCGAACATGTGATCGTCTGGTCTGTTGCCGTAGTAACCAATCTGTTCTCCAACGACATCACTTGAAAATAGAACAATTTTGAAAAAAAAACAGAATTAACAATTCTTGTAAACCTTGTAAACCTTGTAAACCTTGATAAGGTATCATATTCAAAACACGTGTAACAAGATATGATTGTCCTTCAACAGATCTATTTTTAAATGCTTTTCAAAATGTTAATAAATATATATCTTACCGAAAACATTGAGCAATACGGAAGTTTCCTTGTTCGTTTGAAGCCACTCATCAGATGTGATAGCACAAGTGTAGGTTGTATCAGCTGTATTAGCAGCAGCTTTAACACTAAGTGTTGTTGTTTGAGAGTTGGAACCATAAGTTCCTGCAGATACAGCATAGTTGCTTCCTGACAAAGTCGTTACATCGGTTCCACTTTTCTCCAAACAACACCATTCAGTGCTTGAGTAATACCGGTGATAACACACGAAATAGTCGTGTCTGTCCCTGATTCAACTTCCTTGCTGATAGGCTGAACATCTGTAAAAAGAAACTTCGTTAAAATTCATTAAAACTTGCTGTCAACTCAAGGTTCGAATGGATGGATAAACTTAAAATTGAAATGAAAATGTCACAAATCTATAAAGAAACATCAATGCACGGTTGTTCGAACTTACCCAATGTAAGTAAAGTAAGAGTCATTTCCTTTACAACATCGGGCGAATGAGTTGGATAGACTGAAGACCTCAGTTTACATTTGAAAACTGAAGTACTACTGAGGGATAACATTTTTCCTGTTGTTATGGTTAAAGATGATGACTTGCTCCCAACTGAATATGAACCCTGACTGATGACATAGTTACTAGTGTCGGAGCTAGATATCTCGTTATCATCAGGTCCTATCCAAGTGACAGGAGTTTCTGCTGACAATCCAGTAATAGCACAGGTTATAGTTTGATCAGTAGCGGTTATGAAGGATCGGTCAACAAATGTTACGGCTGAAATATTGATGATTAGTTAACATATGAATTCATAGCAATGATCGAACGAATCCAAAAAAGGATGAAACATCAATTTTTCAGCGAAAGGCATCCAAATTAAGTTTCCAATTCCTTACCAAACACGTTCAGGCGAACATTACTCTCCCTATCAGTAACAAGCCACTCATCAGATGTAATAGCACAAGTGTAGGTTGTGTCAGCTGTATTGGCAACAGCTTTTACAGTAAGTGTTGTAGTCTGAGAGTTGGAATCGTAAGTTCCTGCAGATACAGCATAGTTGCTTCCTGACAAAGTTGTTACATCGCTGCCAGACATTTTCCAAACAACAGCGTCCAGTTGTCTCGTGATACCAGTGATGACGCAGGAAATGGTATTTTCTGTTCCAATGTCAACTTCCTTGCTGATGACCTGGACATCTGAGAGAAAAAACGTAATGTTAAGACATTTAATAGAAGGGAGGAACAAGTCCAGATGATAGAAATTAATATCGTCTTCACTTTATTAATGTACAGTAAAACCCCGATTCACCGCTCCCCAATTAACCGCAAACCCCGCTTTACCGCGGCTATTTCCTTCCCCCAAATAGAGCTTAACATAGATAATGTAAACAAGCAAAACCCCGATTTACCGCAAACCCCGATTTACCGCGGCTTCATGCTTTCTCTCAAACACCGCAGAAAATCGGGGTTTTACTGTATGTATTTTTGAGTCACTGCTCCCGACAGCATTGACTGTTTATAATGAACAGCTAATATATGTGTTGCGTTAGAAAAGTGATATAGCATTTGCAGTGTATGGACATGACAGTTAGAAGTTACAAACTATAAGCAGCAGACACCAAGACTTAATAAATAGGACAAGAAAAGTTCGAAATGAAGATTTACTGCAGAAATATTCATAATGCACTCACCTAGAGACAGTAAAGTCAGAGTCATCTCATTCACCACCTCCGGGGAGTCAGTAGGATAGAGAGCAGACTTCAGTTTACATTTGAACACATCTCCTGAAGATAGAAAAGCAAACTTGGCTGTTTTGATGGTCAAGGTTGAGGCTTTGCTTCCAAAGATAAAACTGCCTTGAGCAATGACATAGTTGTTGGTGTCAGAGTCTGATATCTCGTTGTTATCAGGATCTATCCAAGTAACAGGTGTTTCCAGCGACAATCCACTGATCGTACAAATAATATTTTGATCGGATGCAGTTGTGACAGCTTTGTTATCGAATGCAACAGCTGAAAATGAATCATACGATATATCAATCATTCAGTTACGATGTAAAATAGATAGTGTAAATACATGTAAACAATAAAAAGTCAAACGATTACTCTTGCAATGAACCCATACAAGGACAAATTGATTGAACAGTTTGAACTCCGAAATTCGAATTTATAAGATTTTTTACCGAAAACGTTAAGTGATACGGCCGTTTCCTTGTTCGTTTGAAGCCACTCATCTGATGCGATAGCACAAGTGTAGGTTGAGTCAGCTGTGTTCGCAGCAGCTTTTACAGTAAGAGTTGTTGTTTGAGAGTTGGAACCGTAAGTCCTGCAGATACAACGTAGTTGCTTCCAGACAAAGATGTAACATCGGTTCCAGCTTTCTTCCAAGCAACAGCGTTCAGTTGCTGAGTGATACCGGTGATAACGCACGAAATAGTCGTGTCTGTACCCGACTCGACTTCTTTGTTGATAGGCTGAACACCTGAAAGGATAGTTATCATTAAAAACAGTCCTCCAAGAAAACAAACTGTGGAACAGCAACTTTTCATGGCAACATTTTATAAAGGAACATTACTTCTTACTCATCCGTATTAAGTCACACTTACCCAATGATAATAAAGTCAGAGTCATCTCATTCACCACCTCCGGGGAGTCAGTAGGATAGAGAGCAGACTTCAGTTTACATTTGAACACATCTTCTGTAGATAGAGAAGCAAACTTGGCGGTCTTGATGGTCAGAGTTGAGGCCTTGCTTCCAAAGATAAAAGTGCCTTGAGCAATGACATAGTTGTTGGTGTCAGAGTCAGATATTTCGTTGTTGTCAGGATCTATCCAGGTTACAGGAGTGCTTTGTGCTAGTCCACTGATAGTGCAGGTCAGTAGCTGATCTGTAGCAGTTGAAACGACTCTGTCCTCCAATACAACAGCTGAAAATAAAAGTTTGTTATATAATGTCAACAAAGTAATGGTCATTAAATCTTTTTTAAAGTATGTATATTGTTTATTGTATATGTTTCACTATGATATTGAGAACTCCTTAATGGTTTTTAAAATCCTTACAGAATAAGTTCAGAACCACAGTTGTCTCTCTATTTGTTTCAAGCCACTCATCAGATGTGATAGCACAAGTATATGTTGAATCAGCTGTATTAGCAGCAGCCTTTACAGTGAGTGTTGTAGTTTGAGAGTTTGAACTGTAAGTTCCTGCAGATACAACATAGTTGCTTCCTGACAAAGTCGTTACATCTGTTCCACTTTTCCTCCACACAATACTGTCCAGTTGTTGGGTGATACCCGTAATAACACAAGAGACAGTGGCATCAGTACTAGTCTCCACCTCTTTGTTTGTAGGTGTGACCTCTGAAAAAAGGAAAAATTATATTCACTCAAAGCATTAACGCTCATAAATCTCGATACCACCACCTTTATGTTATAAAACTTCCCTCAACAGAAAAACACAATTGTAATCAGTATCTGAAGAAGTTTTGCCTCCGACCAATAACATACCCAAAGCAAGCAGAGTAAGAGTCATTTCCTTTACAACTTCTGGTGAATCAGTAGGATAAGCTGCAGACTTCAGTTTACATTTGAAAACTGAAGCAGCGCTTAGGGTGGAGAGTTTTCCTGTTTTGATGGCCAAAAATGATGACTTGCTACCGAGTTGGTATGCACTTTGACTGATGACGTAGTTGCTAGTGTCAGAGCTAGATATCTCATTATCATCAGGTCCTATCCAAGTGATGGGGGGTTCGGCTGACAATCCAGTAATACCACAGGTTATAGTTTGAGCTGCAGCAGTAGTGACAGATTGGTCCTCAAACGTAACGGCTGAAATAAATACAAAAATTATAAATTATGTAATTAAATAATTACAAAACTGCGAGGGACATAATTCATTACACGAGTAATTGACAAAACTTTTTCAATCGTTTGAATCTGTTAACAGTTGGTTAAAGATGTAGAAAAAAAAGCTGCTAATATTCTTACCGAATACGTTGAGAATGACATTGGTCTGTGAGTCAGTCACAAGCCATTCATCGGATGTGATAGCACAAGCGTAGGTTGAGTCAGCTAAATTAGCAGCAGCCTTTACAGTCAGTACAGAAGTTTGAGAGCTGGAACCGTAAGTTCCTTCAGAGACATCATAGTTGCTTCCAGACAAAGTAGTGACGTCGGTGCCAAACTTCTTCCAAACAACAGCGTCGAGCTGTTTCGTGATACCAGTAATTACACAAGAGATGGTAGTCTCTGTGCCAATATCAACTTCTTTGTTGATTGCCTGAACGCCTGAAAGAGAAATTGAAGTTTAAACATTTGATCAATAAAAAAAGTATCTGTGGAAGCCTATTACTCTGAATTCAATAAAGCAATAAGAATGATTTATAAAAAGATGATGTTGCAAATTATATGCTTCTTGCTCACCCAGTGTTAGCAGGGTCAGGGTCATTTCATTCACCACCTCCGGAGAGTCAGTAGGATAGAGAGCAGATTTCAGTTTACATTTGAACATATCTCCTGAAGATAGAGAAGCAAACTTGGCTGCTTTGATGGTCAGAGTTGATGCCTTGCTTCCGAAAATATAAGTGCCTTGAGCAATGACATAGTTGTTGGTGTCAGAATCGGATATTTCGTTATTGTCAGGGTCTATCCAGGTAACAGGGGTGTCCTGTGACAATCCACTTATCGTACAGAAAAGATCTTGATCAGTTGCAGTGGTAACAGCTCTGTTTTCAAATGCAACAGCTGAAAATCGAAAGTTGGTTATGCAATATAAATATAAAAAAGGATTAACAAAATGAAGTGTTAGTACTCGAATGATAACGTTTTTTTGTGTTCATTTCAGCAATTTTTAGTGTACTATAGAATCCTTACAGAATACGTTCAGAACCACAGTCGTCTCCCTATTTGACACAAGCCATTCATTGGATGCAATAGCACAAGTGTAGGTAGAGTTGGCTGTATTAGCAGCAGCCTTTACAGTAAGTGTTGTAGTTTGAGAGTTAGAACCGTAAGTTCCTGCAGATACATCATAGTTGCTTCCTGACAAAGTTGTAACATCCGTTCCATCTTTTCTCCAAATGATAGTGTTCAGTTGTTGGGTGATACCAGAGATAACACACGATATCGTTGTATCTGTTCCAGATTCCACTTCTTTGTTTGTAGACTGGACATCTGAAATGAATTTAGTAAAACATTTTACTCTCGGGGTTCTTCAGTGTCCTTTTTCCGTACAGAAATGTAGACAACGAGTTGAATTTTTGCATCACTACCCGGTTAATAATTGAATAAATAATATCTCATAAAAATGTGTCTTCTTCAACTTACCTAACACAAGTAATGTCAGAGCCATTTCTTTATTCACGTCAGAGGAATATGTAGGATACAGAGCAGACTTTAGTTTACACTTGAATGTGTCTGCGGATGTTAATCCGGATATTTTGGCTGTTTTGATGGTCAAAGTTGAAGTTTTGCTTCCCGTTATAAATGTTCCTTGATTTATGTCGTAGTTATTAGTGTCTGTGTTGGATATTTCGCTGTTGTCAGGATCTATCCAGGTAATAGGAGTGTCCAGTGATAATCCAGAGATCGAACATGTAATCGTTTGATCTGTCACCGTAACAATCGATCTGTCTTCAAAGGTAGCACCTAGAAGAGATTAGATTTTATTTATGGCATTTTCCCGCAAATGTGTTTTTTTAACAACTAAATTTTGTTATACTTCAAAAATCTAAACTGGGTGTAAATGTTGTTCATGTTCAATCTACTAATCCAGAAATTAGGTAAATCAGCGTGTCTTACTGAAAACATTTAGAGACACAGTCGTCTCTTTGTTTTGTTCCAGCCACTCAAAAGACGTGATAGAACAAGTGTAGGTTGTGTCAGCGGTATTAGCAGCAGCCTTTACAACAAGTGTTGTAGTTTGAGAGTTGGAACCCCAAGTCCCTGCTGATACATCATAGTTGTCTTCTGACAAAGTTGTTACATCGGTTCCATCTTTCCTCCAATCAACAGCTGTCAGCTGCTCCCCGATTCCGGTCACGATGCAAGATAAGGTTACGTCGGTACCAGATTCCACTTCTTTGTCAGTTGGCTGCACCTCTGCAATTAACAAAAATTATTGATGAAACTGGTTCAACACAGTACTTTTGGTAAGCAATGCTTCAGGATTAAGGAATGGAGTATCGTAAATTACAATTTCAGAAAGAATCGGTTAGTGAAAGCCTGAAACCTCTTTGAACCTCAAATTATGACAGATTTATACATCAGTGGCCGGTGGCTTTAATATTGATAACATACCAAGAGTAAGAGCTGTGAGAGTCATTTCATTGATAGATTCAGGCGAGTAAACCGGGTAAACCGCGGACTTTACTTTACATTTATACACCGTGGTCTCGGCCAAGGACTGCATCACAACCTTCTTGATGGTGAGGAAGAACTCTTTGCTTCCGTCGATGTAGTTGCCTTGGTTGAGGACGTAGTTGTTGGTGTCGGAGTCGGATATTTCGTTGTTGTTTGGGTCTACCCAGGTGACGGTAGTGTCAGCAGACAAGCCGGTTACAGCACACGTGAGGACTTGATCGGAGTTAGCGACCACAGTCTTGTCAGGGAAATTAATCGCTGAAAGATATGTAATTCAGAGTGGCAGAATCAATTTCCTTCTGCTCAAGTGTATGGTTTCGATTAAAGTTTTGATTGGGTGTTATACCCAGTATTGGATATTTTAGTCTGATCTGATGATGCTTACAATTAGTTTTTATAGATTCCTGAATCATTTCGATGATAAATTATACGAACCGAATGTGTTGAGAGTTACAGACGTCTGCTGATCAGTTACAAGCCATTCGTTGGAAGTGATAGCACAAGTGTAGGTCGAGTCACCAGAATTAACAGCAGCTTTAACAGCAAGGATTGTAGTTTGAGAGTTGGAACCGTAAGTTCCTGCAGATACAACATAGTTGCTTCCTGGCAAAGCTGTAACATCAGTGCTATCTTTCTTCCAAACGACAGTTGTCAATTGTTGGGTGATTCCGGTAATCACACATGAAACTGTTGCATCAGTTCCAGATTGGACCTCCTTGTTAATCGGTTGAACACCTGAAAAATAAAGCTCGTTAGCATTCTAACTTATTCAATATTCAGTTCCAATATTTTGAATTCCAATAAACAATGAGAAAGTACACTAATATAACAAAAAGACGGGGAAACTATCTTACTTAGTTCAAGAAGAGTGAGAACCATCATGTTCACAACGAAAGGAGAGTCGTCAGGATACTGGGCAGACTTCAGTTTGCATTTGTAATTATAAGTCTGTCCGGCATTAAACGTATCAAGCTTTGCTTTCTTGATCGTCAGAATGGAAGCTTTGCTGCCAAAGGCGTAGGTCCCTTGATCTATGATATAGTTATCAGTGTCAGTGTCGAGGATTGACAAGTTATCATTGTCCACCCAGGTGACGCTGGTCTCTGCAGAAAGGCCGGAGATGGTGCAGGTTAGCTCCTGATCTGAAGATGTCACTACGGATCTGTCGACAAATGTTACCGCTGAAATAATAATTAGTTGTCATAACAGAGTATATATATAGAGGTTTATGTTATAGTATAAGAAGTGTTTTCAGATTTAGCAGTTATTGCTGGTCATGTGGCAATGTTTTTTTAATCATAGTGAAATTTGTATCTTGCGTGATCAGTAAATATTTACCGAACACGTTCAGAGCAACACTCGTCTCCCTGTTTGTTATCTCCCATTCAGTGGAAGAGACTGCACAAGTATAAATTGAGTCAGCTGTGTTAGCAGCAGCTTTTACGGTTAGCGTTGTAGTTTGAGAGTTGGAACCGTAAGTCCCTGCAGATACAACATAGTTGCTTCCTGACAAAGTTGTAACATCCGTGCCAACTTTCTTCCAGACAACCGTGTTCAGCTGCTGAGTAATGCCGGTAATGACGCACGAGAGCGTAGCATCAGCTCCGGCTAGTACTTCAATGTTAGCAGGCCGGACTCCTGAGGGATTGTGTGATATGTTGACATATATCAAGTAATAACTTCATCATATCATTCAGAGGCACTAGAGTGTTTACCAATCCAAGATGGGATACACAGGATTTATGAACAATCGCAAGAATTTTCCTGATCAAATTATGTTACGAACAACAAGAACTTACCAAATTCGAGGATGGTAAGTGTCATTGCTTTAATGACCTCTGGTGAATCTGAGTACAAAGCTGATTTCAGTTTGCAGGAGTAGTTCACATCCGAAGAGAGGGTCCCTAATTTTGCTTTGAATATAGTCAGAGTTGACGCTTTGCTTCCAGCGGAATAAGAGCCTTGATTAACAACATAGTTGTTGGTATCAGAAGTAGATATCTCGTTGTTATCAGGACCAAGCCAGGCTATAGTGGTGTCTTGTGATAGTCCAGTGATAGTGCAAGTGATAATTGTCTGGGCAGCAAGTGGAACCACTGACTTATCATTTACAGTTATGGCTGAAAATGTTGAGGGTTATTTTCATGTTTTTTAGGGGATTTTTATTGTTAGATAATTTACATTCAGTTCAGCTGGCATATTTTATATTTTGATCCATATTCTAGAGTAGTTGATAACTTAAACCACCAAATTCTAGGGATTCGATCTAAAAACAAACTGAAGTCGTCTTGTATTTGAAACTCACTGAATACGTTCAGATTAACAGTCGTCTCTCTGTCCGTAATCCCGTACTCATCAGAAGAAATAACACAAGTGTAGGTGGAATCAGCCGTGTTAAGGGCAGCTTTAACCGTTAGAGTTGTGGTCTGGGTGGAGGAGACTATAACCCCCGTGCTAACTACGTAGTTAATATTGGAGAGAGATGTGACGTCACTACCGTCCTTCTTCCAGGAGACTGCGTTCAGTTGCTTGGTGATACCACTGGCTACACAAGACAGGGTGGCGTCCGTGCCTGTTTCTACTTCTTTTTCGATTGGGATGACATCTGTTGGGAGTGTAATTGTGAAGAATACGATTTGAACAATACTGGATGTCGATATGATGCCAGTATCACATACCATCTTTCGCTAGTAAGCTTCAAAATGTCCATGTCAACTGTCAAGTCATGATCAGCTTTAAACCGCATCAGCTATTTTACGTGTTTACAAAATACACGTAAAATTAAAAATATAAATCACAAGCGAACTCACCGAACACAACGATCTCAGCCTCTCCACTGAACACAGTGCCCTGAGACAAGGTCTGACTTCCGACCGTCTGGGTCGGGTAAGTAGCAGCACACTTGTACACTCCGGCGGTGCTCAGGGACAGTGTTACGGGGTATGTGGAGGTGTAGAGCTGGTTAGCTGCTACTGATTCTGTGTTACCAACCTGGGGGAGTGACTGATGGGTCAGAGATACTGTTTACTTGTTTAGCACATGAGGGATCATAGGGCTCGTTTAAAATTGAGGGAGTAACTGCTCGAAACATCAATAGCATTAGCATACAGCCTTGCTCTTTCAACACGTATAAGTCGTATCTTATTTGGCGCGGGTGCAGAACGCGGGTCAGATAACCGCACTTTGTTCGCTCGTTTCTTGTGCCATGAATATTTACCATCAGCTGATGGTAAATATCAATAACCCGGACGATGAGACATGAACCAGTTTAAAGTTCCGCTGATAATTCATAATAGTAATAGGGCCAAAACTCACTTGCATATCAAAAATATTAATGAACAAGTTATACTCCAGTAGCAGGGAATAGTTGAGTGTGCACTTCGATGTACACGATTTCTGACAACACAGGGTTGTTTGTTAGATCATTCTTAACCAAAATCGATTAGGTACGCAATTTGTGTCGCTAGACATAACCCTACAGGGCAAATTTTCTAAATTACCCTCAGTCGCGTATACGGGATTTTTGTATTTCAGCTCCTAAAGGTCATAGAGACTTAAACTTTAGCTTAAAATTACCGCAATGGCCACATTTATATACAAGTTATGAAGCAACATAAGGTCTCCAGTGCTTCGTTTTATAGATATTGACAAAAAACTGTTTTTTGGCTCAGCGAACCAAAAATGGCACTGAATTTTGGTAACTTGAACTAGGAAGGTCGTAGAGACTTGAATTTTAGCTTAAAATGACCGCAAACATCATATTTATATACAACTTATAAAGCAATATAAGCCCTTTAATGCTTATTTGTTAAGATATTGACAAAAATCAGTCATTTTGGCTACACGTGTTAGGAAAAATACCAAATTGGGCAACTACTTTGGTCTTTTTTTGACAAGTTTTGTGCTCAAGTTATTAAAATGTGCTTTGCAGTTGTATATCGGGTGTTTTCTTCCAATATGGGTTTCGGTATAAATCCGGAAGCACCCGGTTCATGGTTGATAAGGGCTAAAAACCCTGAAATGTCAGGCGATGGGCGAGACAATTGTCTGAATTTGGTTATAAAATCACTCTTTGTTGATACATGTTTCGTATCCCAATATCAGAGATAATATGCCTTCGGCGGCCTTCGGCGGATAATATGCCTTCGGCGGCGCGCGCTTCGCGCGCGAAAAGTGGCATGCAACGTATGTCAAACTCTTTGCTAGGGTTTGCTTTTTTTCCGCTACATCGATCCGCTTTCTTACTACTAATCATCCCCCTCTACATCATTCACTTTTAGATACATGATTTCTATAAGTTCTTGAAGGTACATCCGGCATGATGTAAACTACTACTACTACTACTACTATGTCGGAGCTAAGTCCGATCTACGCCAGAAAACCCCCTCCATATATCCCTGTCCCGCATCAGGGTTCGCAGTTCCTCTTTAGAGTTTGTCCCAACTTCCTTCAGTAACATAGACAAGTAGCTTTGTCTTGGTCGGCCTTGCTGTGCTCTACCGTGCGTAGGTTCCCATAAGACTAAATCACTGGCAAGTAGCTCAGGATGTCGGATGCAGTGTCCCGCCATTTTTAATCTCCTGCTTCGTAACTTGTTTGACAGCCTTGGGAGGCTACCATACAAAGTTATATTGCTGACCTTGTCCTTCCATGAGATACCCAGCACCATACGCAACATCTTTGTGTATGTCCCGTCCAAACTTTTCTCTTGAGCCTTTGTCAGTGTCCAGGTTTCTGATCCGTAGAGCAGTACTGATTCACAAGCCGCTATGAACAATCTAATCTTTAGGCTCTTTGAGAGTTTGGATTTCCAGATATCCTTCAGTCTATGTAGGGCACCCCACGCTTTTCCCTTTCTAACCCTTATCTCCCTATCTGTGCTCTCAATCCAGGAGCCTAAGTAGATGAAATCATCTACATTTTCTATGGCTTCCCCGGATCGACTTTGTAGGTCGCTAGATCGATCCTCCATATTCAGTGTCATGACCTTGGTCTTGCCTTCGTTTATGTGTAGTCCCACGCTTGCTGCCGCCGATTCTACTCTGAGCAGGAACTCGTTAGCCTTGTCCATGTCCTCAGATATAAGTGCTATATCATCTGCAAAGTCCACATCGGTGATGATCTTGGGCCCCACTCTTCTGCTTTTTCTACGTTCGAGGGTGAGTCCAAGTCGCTCCGCATCATCGCCTATGGCTTGCCTCATACAGTAGTCGATGACTATTGCAAAGAGGTAAGGTGCTAAGGTATCACCCTGTAACACACCTGCAAGTATCTCGAACAATTCAGTTTCTCCGTCTGGAGTTAGGACTTTGGCCATTGTCATGATGTAAAGTCTATATCAAAGCATTTTAATGTGGTTTTAACAAGTTGCAAGATATTCAAGTTCACAAATAAAACAAAGATTGTAGGTTATCCTTCTATTACATATTGAGTAATTGTGGGCTTTTTGAGGGGGGAGGCTATAAAATGGCCAAATATAATTTAAACGTAAACGACCCAATAATAATATTAAAAGTAGAATGAAACTACTTAAAACTTATACAGATTTATGGTATCCTGTTTCAAGACGCTTGCTCCTGATTTGTAGCAACAATATCGACTGACCCCACGGGCCACGACGTTGTAATATAATTGTGGGTAGCCAATCTAACTACTGTTCTATAAGTTTTGAACGGTAGTTTGTAAAAATAATTATTTCCAAGGTAATACTAACCTTCAAAGGTACATTTTTAGTTATTATCAAATTATTCGGGTTGACAGTATTAAACATTTTGAATCGGGAAATCAAAGCGTAACTTTTTGATTACAGATAAACGTTGTGGATGCAGATGTTGTACAGTGTACATTAGCGTCATCTTAAATCTATTTTGAATGGAGTATCATACAGTAGTTCAACTATATAATTGCATATTCAGTATTCACCTACAAGCATAACTGTTTGGCGTGATAGGGTACATCTTTGAATGGTAGTAGGGTCTTTCAGCGACACAGCAATATCACTTCCATGGTAGTCCCCGGCTTATAACGGGTTCATAGCGGTATCAAACATGTTTTATGGGCCCAATCATCTGTCCATATAATGGTGTTTCTGGACAGATAGATGGTGTATGATGCCCTCATGCTAATTTCAGTGATCTTCATGCAGGCCTTTTTCTCTTAAGTTTACACTCAGGTGGTTCATAAAGGTTTGGAGGCTGCAGTTGTAAATGCCTCGAGCTCCCACTCCTACTGTCTGGAGCTTGCAAGCCCATCCGTTGGCTTCTATCTCTTCTGTCAGCTGCTGATATCTCTTCATATTCTTTTCTCTTGATCAGCAAAGTTCTCCTCATTCAGATGCACCTTCTTCGCTTTATCTGAATAGATCACTACATCTGGTCTCAGTGGTATTACACTAATGTAATGTCTAACAATAACGTTTATAAGCGCTAAAATTTCGAACTAGCGGACCATATTCGGAGGAGATATTTGGGACAGTTTTTTTGCTTGGAAATACTGATTTAATCGAATTGTAACCACAACAATGACTCCCAATAATATTCTTATAGAAAATGTGGATAAATATTAAATATTAAAAAGAATACAGGTTTGACTATGAAGTTTCGTAAATAATCACGTAAAGAATAATAGGTAACCTACAGTCTTTGTTTGGTAAACCAATTTGGTATCTTTCCTCACATGTGTAGCCAAAATTACTCAATATGTAATAGAAGGATAACCTACAATCTTTGTTTTATTTGTGAACTTGAATATCTTGCAACTTGTTGAAACCACATTAAAATGCTTTGATATAGACTTTACATCATGCCGGATGTACCTTCAAGAACTTATAGAAATCATGTATCTAAAAGTGAATGATGTAGAGGGGGATGATTAGTAGTAAGAAAGCGGATCGATGTAGCGGAAAAAAGCAAACCCTAGCAAAGAGTGATTTTATAACCAAATTCAGACAATTGTCTCGCCCATCGCCTGACATTTCAGGGTTTTTAGCCCTTATCAACCATGAACCGGGTGCTTCCGGATTTATACCGAAACCCATGTTAGAAGAAAACACCCGATATACAACTGCAAAGCACATTTTAATAACTTGAGCACAAAACTTGTCAAAAAAAAGACCAAAGTAGTTGCCCAATTTGGTATTTTTCCTAACACGTGTAGCCAAAATGACTGATTTTTGTCAATATCTTAACAAATAAGCATTAAAGGGCTTATATTGCTTTATAAGTTGTATATAAATATGATGTTTGCGGTCATTTTAAGCTAAAATTCAAGTCTCTACGACCTTCCTAGTTCAAGTTACCAAAATTCAGTGCCATTTTTGGTTCGCTGAGCCAAAAAACAGTTTTTTGTCAATATCTATAAAACGAAGCACTGGAGACCTTATGTTGCTTCATAACTTGTATATAAATGTGGCCATTGCGGTAATTTTAAGCTAAAGTTTAAGTCTCTATGACCTTTAGGAGCTGAAATACAAAAATCCCGTATACGCGACTGAGGGTAATTTAGAAAATTTGCCCTGTAGGGTTATGTCTAGCGACACAAATTGCGTACCTAATCGATTTTGGTTAAGAATGATCTAACAAACAACCCTGTGTTGTCAGAAATCGTGTACATCGAAGTGCACACTCAACTATTCCCTGCTACTAGAGTATTACGACCACATTTCACAACCACTGTTCAATACAAACCTGTTGGTTGTCTTTTGTCCAGATAAGTGTGGCAGACCACTGGGATGACGCCAGGATACAAGACAGCGTGGTGGAGGCTGCAGCCAGCCCTTTGAAGAACTGAGGGTCTGTTGTGAAACCTGCGAGAAAGCTAGCGAGTCAGATTGGAAATGGGTGTGCAGGCAAAAACAATAATAAATAAAAGATTATTGGATCTAAAGCTTAGAATTACTGGGTACACAGGAATCAAACTTGATGTTGTTGGTAAGAGCTGGTTGATGACGACATATTTTAAATTTGAGGGAAGCGGAAGGCTCGATTTAGTCACATTCCAAATTGTGATTAATTTCAAAATGTATTTTCGATATAATTACAAAAATAATTATCTGGCGTTTGCATGGTTATCGTGGTTATATGTTATCGTTCCCTCCCATGTTCAATCGACGCACAATTTGTCCAAAATTTGAATCTTGGAGCAACTTAGCATTAGCAAGGATATAATCAACTTATATTTCCGCCATTATTGTTCGTCTATCATTGCTTGGGTCGCGCTCCCAAGTGCCACTACAATTCTAGAGCACCTTCTAAAAATATAATTTTCCCTTAGATTATGTATCGTGCTCATATAAATAATTGATTTTGATGTATTGTGAGTGTTTACAATCAAAAGTTCTTTAATTAATTTGACCGGGATGTGAATACCTTATTTCATTTTAGTGATACAGATTTTCCGACGATTTTGAAAGATAGCAGCACACTCAGATTATAGTAAAAGTTATTTTGTTTGATGTTGAACACAATATGATATAAGTTCATAAAAAGTAACAGGTAAAATTATTTTATCAATACAAACATGTAGTGCAACATACAAAATTCAAGAAAACTAAAAGCCACATGCAAATGCTAACAGAAGTGCCAGTTCCAGTTGTGTTGTCTGTAATGGTTTCTGTACTAGCGCAGTCTTCAGCACTCCTAGTTTTGGAAAAGACAGGACAATCCTTCATGATATTATATCGTTCTTTATACGTTGTTGTTAACGCATTGATCAAGTCTAGAAACGAAAAAAATGTTAAAGGTTCGCTTCCCTTCGCAAGATTTTCATTGCATCCAACTGTAGCTGTGCACTTATCCGTAATGATGGCACATTCTTGAACATCACTTTTGCAAGTTTCCTTCTTGTCGCAATGTTTTTCGGCAAAGTTTTTCCATTCATTATCGTCGGTGGAACAAGAATCAAACTCTGCCAGGTCTATAACACAAACATTACAAACAACCGGCTCCACACAGTTACCAGCCTCTTTACATAGAGAATCTGAATCAAGATTACACTCTTTATCCTCACATACCGAACACGTTGTAGACCCTTCTTCACATGCTAGTTCTGGAGGTTTACATCCCTGGGTTATTTCACAAGCATCAAACTGGGAATAGCACTCCCTCACCCCGGAAGGACAGTCCTGGAAGTCTTGACAGGTATCCGTAACGTCACTACCACAAGCTTGGTGGGTACAGGTGCTACAGACATGAGGAGGTTGCTCTATACATCCTCCGCCTGGTACACAGAGGGGGGTTGTATCCAGAGCACACTCTTCATCTTCACAAACAGAACAATTGTCAGAATCTTCCTCGCAATCGGTAATTTCCGGGGTTTTACAACCATAACTGATATTGCAGGAGTCGACCTTGGTAAAACACTGGCTAACACCAGCGGTACAGTTCACTAGCTCACAGGACTCAATGTTACTAGAATCCTGATCACAGATATCACTAATTGGTAACTTACACGTAGAACAGACATGAGGTGGGGGTGTGGTTGGAGTGGTCGGGTAATTACAGCCAACTTCCCCGCAGTTGGCCGTCACGTTACAATCCAGTCCCTCCTCCGCACCCTCGTGAGCACATATCTCCATCTCTACCTCGTTCTCGATACTATTGTTATCAAAAGTACATGCAGAAGAACACTTCAACAGACTCAACCCCATCTGTTATAGAATGATCTGGACCCATTGTTACCGAGGTGCAGTTATGCATTCCATAGTCGTCATCCTCTTCACAAGGCTGGGGTTTCTCGAGGCAAGACGATCCAAGCTCTTCATGCTCCAAATTATAGTAGGAGTATGACTTAGGACTTTCAGGGTCAAGGAGGGTTTCTCTTCTACATTGGTGGCAAAAGATGGTGAGCCCAGAGCCGAATAACGTTATTATTAGGATGAGGGATCGGGTCATTACATTGCATCTGATAGAGATGGGGATGATTAAACATTCTTTGCATATTTTATTAGATTTGACGTTTAATCTAGATCGAAATGAAAAATAATCCAGAAATTAAGATAAACGCTGAGAAGTGGAGCCTGTTCTCGTGGGATATTTCGACGGTTCATGTGGGTTGAATTATGATTTTGATAAAATCATTTTCCAACTCCAGATGTAAGTCAAGTTGGAATAATATGATTACAATTTGGTGACAATCTTTTGTACGATTTTGAGGATAATACCGAGATAAAACCAATATTCGCCGTCTTAAATTGCTTAGTGCTCAAATTCATAAAGCTTTAAGGATGTATAAAGTATGTATATTGTATAATGTATATTGTATAACAGCACCTAATGTTATTTAAATTACGTTATATCTATAAGCCCGCCTTGTAAAGAGAATATTACGTAATCATAAATAAAATAATACATAATATGCGAGTACGTAACAAGCTGAAACATGACAACTTGATTAACACTATTATACTAAACTAATTAAGGGTAACTTTGTGAACTAACACTATTAAAGTATCATAGTTACAAAACACTGAAAAATAGATGGGACAAACTCGTTGAGGCATGATCAAAGAGGGATGTGGCTGAGTGTAATAATGGACTCCTGATCAATAATGGGTACCGATACGACGTTATTTTAATAATTTAGTTGGAATAAATATCATTACACTTTGGAAGCAGCAGTGGTAGGTACGCAACACAACTAAGTAAGGTGCATGGTGACTGTCAACGGACTAAACCGTGACAGAAAGTTAATAACATCCCTAAAAGGGAAGATTACGGGCACAGTTTCGAAACGATATTAGTTATTCTGTTCAAATATGCTCCTACACTCGGTATAGTACTTCAGAAATCAGACCATATCATTGACGATCAGGTTAACAGCTGAAAAAGAAATAAGGCTCATCGGAAATGAATGTATGACTCGACTCAGATGATTTCAATTCATATACATTACAGCACTTTAAAACATGTTACTGAAGCTGAGCTAGTTTGTACTCTGTGAGGTAACTTCACAAGATAGGATTACTACAAAAAACCTTCACAAATCAGTCTTTACTCAGTTCAATCAGGTGACTGCAGGCTTGAAACTCAAACAAGGAAATGTACATAATATGCATACTAGAGCACATATAATACACACATATGATGCAAGAGCATATAAATCGTAACTTAATACTGCATACTGAAGCTAAACTGACCCAGTGCCTCGTTCTAGAATGTGGTTGTGTAAAAATGTGCTTTGTTTAAGAAAAACATCATGTAAGACCACTGCAGATAGCATGAACATTACACTGAGCTTCATTGGAAAAGAGGGCGGTCACGAAAACAAAAGTTCATCCGGTTATAGGTTCATGCTTGGTAAGAAAACTTGAGAATACGGGTGCGGTTACTTTTTAATTCGCGTTATTAGTAGCAGAATAACTGATAGGTATCGAACATAAACAATCAAACTGATAGATACTGAAAGATACACATAGAAGATATTCGGAGAGCAACTTAATGAATTAATGATTGTTTGCACCTACACAGCTACACGCACACACGAGTGTGTTTACACTAGTGACTACTGACTAGGGCTCCAATTAAGAGACAATGTTGACCGCGCGGTGACATCATGAGCACGAGTCATTGGTATGGTCATTGTTTATCTTTACATTCCCCGTGTAGTGGGTAGTCTCATCAAGTTTACTAGGTACAGCTGTGGAAAATGATGAAGGATGGACATAATTTGATACTAATAACTCATTACGATCGATAACAACTGAAATGCGAACTCGATTTAGGAATTATAAGCAAGGCTACCTGTACTTTTATAATGCGTGCTAAATTAATTTCGCGGCAATTTAGAAACAAAAACGAATTTAACACTAAGTACCGGTATATGAAACATTGCATATATTCGTCAATAATTTGTATATTTGAGATCCCATTCGCTACATCATGTATACTTCCAGAAAAAGCTGACATGCATTATCCAGCGGCTATCATGCAAATCTTTATTCAGGGAAACTTTAATTTGTACATTTTAATAATCGGTAAACATATTTTATAGGTATTTGTAACCTTATCTCATTTCATCTTTACATAACACTTAATAACATGGAGTGTGCACATTCAGTGTGCAATCAATCTTTTCGCTGAGTGTGCAATCAATCTTTTCGCTTGTGAGTTGATATCAGTTGTCTCTTATCAGTAAATAGGTAATTGCACTGCCTTTTACTGTGCAGCTTTGCTATACACGAAGTATACACAATATGGAATTTTCGGTCAGTACTCTTCACGAACTGGAGAAACAGATTGAGGACTTATCAGACTCGGTTTTAGCGAATCTTAATTGCAGGAAACTAGAGGACCTCACTCATGACTTGTTCAAGCCAAAAGGCGTTACAAAGGATGTAATAACCGAAATAGTTTTGAAGATGGGGTCTATGATATGTAAATCGAGAAATGTTTTGAGATCAGCAGCAGAGACGCTTGACCAACAGAAATCAGAACAGATAAAAACTCAGAACGAGCTCATCCAATGCAAATCTGGTAAACTAGCTTCAGTGAAGGAGACAGTGAAAACAGAAATGAAACTGTTTACAGATGTTGTAAAGAATAACAGCGTAGCTTCTGATATCTCTCCAGCTAAAATCAAAATGGCTGTGAAATCGGCGATTACAGAAGATGATCGGTCGAAAAACTTTATCATCTTCGGGGCCCCAGAACAGCTCGAATGTGAAGAGCAAGAAATGAACGAACGGGATCTCGTGGGTGATATTTGGGGTTTTATGAAGTTCATTGGAAGGCCGACTATAACAAACATTGAGAGAGTGGGAGTAAAGAAGTCTGACAGCCCTCGATCACGGCCGATAAAAGTTACTTTGCGAGATCCTGAAATTGTACGTGAATTTCTGAGCAGAGCAAAAGTCTTGAAATCGGTTGATGTGGCAGACTACAATTTCAACTACAACAAACTCTACTTATCTCCAGACAGGTCGCAGGATGAGCGAATCTCTCGCCAAAAGCTCGTACAGGAAATGAAAGAGGGAATCAAGAAGGACCCGAGCAAGAAATATTACATAAAAAACAACAAAGTTTGTGTCGCTGAGTGACTAATTATTTGAGAAAGTCAAGCATTTGTGTATGTGTGTGACGTTAATTTCATGGAGTTTAATACTTTTTGTATAACTGAGAACAGAGGTTAGAGGAACTACTGATAAGAGTATGATTAGACTGTGTTGCGTTATCAGTTGACTTTTTGCATCACTCTTCTAGATTATACGTAATAGGGTAACTTAGTTATAGAATAGGATTTTAGTTGTTGCAAGCATTGCACTAAGGTTTTAAGTTAGGTAAGTAGGCCACGAACTGTTGAGCAAACTGGGCTGGAAGCCCAAGCAATATGCAGTTCTGGTCTTGAGGCTATTTTACAATGTTTTATAACATGTGCTTGCAACTAGATCTTGAATGTCGCGTGCCCCACGGGGATTTGATTTATTCATACAATTTATTATATATTGGTTCCAAAGCCCTTATGGGTACCAGCAAAAACTGGTTTTCAAACAAACAAAAAAAAAAGTACTCCAGCAAAACGGGCGAAGCAATATGCAAAAAGCAAAATAACGGGAGATTATTAATAAAACAACAGTAATAAAATATTACTTACTTATATGGAGCTATCAAAAATTGTAAAAAGAATTAAGAAATAACTCTATTATATGTCTCGCTGGAGAGTTGTAGACCGTGAAATGCATGTGAAATCGTTAATACGAAGATAATAAACGTGCTGAATCGTGAATGTAAAACATTCCGTCTCAGGTTTTTATGCAATCGAAGTAAAGACAGACAACATATTTTTACATAACCTGATTTTGTTATCTAAAACTTAGCAATTCTATTACATAGACAAATTAGATGAACTTCCAGCTACGTGAACCACACCTTACCCGAGTGATCACTTTATTAAACAGTTATTTATAACATTAGCTTCAGGTATCTGGTATAAGACTATAAAAGTCAGGCATAGTGCATACCAAGATTAGTAAATCCAAACGTTTGAGGAAAATGGTAATTTTGATCTGATAATTAAATGGAAACGACCACAGTATTTGAGTTCTTACGTCAGCTTATATTTAGCATTTACAACACACTAATAACAATGAATAAGTAATTACTGAAACAGAAAGTTTCACTGAACGAAAGGTAATCCGAACGAAAGGTAAACCTGAAAGAAGGGCAAAACCGATTAGATAAATCAATATGGAAACAGGAACTAAATTTAAAAATCACAAATAGCAATATTGTACTTGTAGCGCATACGCGGAATTTGAACCTACATGTATAATATTCTAAACTGCATACCGATGAAGATATATAATGAGCTAATTTTAGGACCGTAGTTAATGAGAGAAAACATAATAACATTAACATGTCTTGCTAACTCCGTTGGACTTCACCTCAACGAGAGTGAGACGAAGTACATCAGAGTCAATCTCTCTGAGTCTGACTCTACCGTCATTAAAGCAGCAAGTGGGCAGGAGATAGAGCAAGTAGATGACTTTGTCTACCTTGGAAGCAGAATAATGAGTGCGGAAAAGGACTTTGATGTTAGGAAAGCAAAGGCATGGGGGGCCTGTCATCAGTTAAAGACAACCTGGAAGTCTGGAATGCGCAGGGACTTAAAGATCCGTGTCTTTCGAGCAACGGTTGAGCCCGTACTCTTGTACGGCTCTGAAGCTTGGACGATAAGCCAATCCATGACTAAGCGGATCAATGGATGCTACACTAGAATGCTCCGGATGGCCTTGAACATACGTTGGCCACAAATCATCAACAACAGTGATTTATACGGCAACATCCCCAAGCCATCAGCGATGATAGCCTCCAGAAGAATGAGACTGGCTGGACATGTAGCCAGGCATGACGACCTTCTGGCAAACCAACTTCTGTTCTGGGACCCTCAGCATGGATACAGGAGACCGGGGAGGCCCCACCTTACGTTTCTGGACATGCTAAAGAAGGACACCAGCCTTTCCTGTGTTGAAGAGATAAGATCTGTTATGCTTGACCGCGACGTGTGGCGAGGAATTGTAGTTGCTCGGACCAAGAAGCCGACTTAAGTCTTAAGTCAGTGAACAGGCTTCCCTGAACCCTGAACAGACATTTACAAAAGAGTGAACTTTTGGGTTGCGGTAGAAATCTCATACCAGAAAACATCAAAGTTCCGTCCGTCCTGTCCTATTATTACCCACCTATAATAAATACCACGTGGTACGCTTTCACATTTATGGTAGGCCGATTTGAATTTGACTGCAGGTTGGACACAAAGGCATGATTTCATAAATATTTGAGATAACGAGCGCGGCTTAAACTGCCAAATATGTCGACATCAGGATAATTTTGCCAAATTTAGCTTTAGCAAAATTCCAAGGGCGGTCTAATGAGCTCATTATTTTATCTGTCAGCAACAATCAAACTACTTTTCACTTTTCAGATTTGAGAGCTGAACCACAACAAAGTGTCGTGAGACTATTTGACTACAGCTTGACAACGAGCACTCTGCTGCCAATGTTTACGACATTTAACTCATGCTTCAGAGCTTGCACTTTAGCAAAATGATTTATGTCTAAAACTATTGAACGATTCCAGATCTTCCTTTACTTATTCCTACAATCTTATTCCCACCCTTTCATTTGGCAAACCCCTGAACCCCGAAATCCGATAACGCTTTGAAGCGAATTTGAAAAATGATCTCAGTAGAGACAGCTAGCCTTGGCCCAAATATTTTAACTGATCTGAACAACAGTAATTGAAAAAACCTCATTACCGTAGCCTTATTCGAGTATATAATTTCGGAGAAATCCAATTGCGCCAAGGTCAAAGATATAAATCATACCGTTCGCAACTCCATAGAACTCCACGCAAAGTATTATTAATATTAGTCACCCAGCATAGCTACATATTGCTTTATTTGTCAATGTTGTTAGAAAACTTAAAGTAGTAATCAGCAGTGATATCCCCAATTTGTCGAACAATAAGGTAATGATAATTATGTGACATTACATGAAGAGCAGCCCCAAGGACCCAGGGTGGTGGCTTTTAGTTTTACAAACGTTATGGAATTGAGCATACAACTGTTTACCGAATCCCAAGCTAACACCGTAACGGGACCACAAAACGACGTTACAAAACCACAAGGGTTACAGGACACGTCACGTCCTGGCAGCTGCTCATGCATACTTTGCTAAATTCCTTGACAAGTTGGTCTGATACATGTGTAAAAATTAAACTGCAAACTGCACACAACGAATGAAGCGACTGAAGCCATTTTGCAATGCAAAGAAAACAATGATTACGAATAGAAAATGAATACTGTAAATAAGTAAATAGTAAAAACAATCTCATAATTTTTTAACTTATGGGCTGGTCAACAACAGATGCTCTTCTATCTGGTATATCCGTAGCGAGCACAATTTCAGTTAAGGATGGACTACAATTAGTTATGTTGTGATACTTGAAACTGTTCTAAATTTGTCAGCCCCAGTTTAATCCATAATAACATAGTCCATATCACTGACAAGCAGAGTCACATTGTCAATACTTATTTGACAAATTAAGCAAAATGATATTAATAAGCGTATGATATGTGGTTGAATAAATAAAAGTAAGCAAGGTGAGGTAGAAATAAAGTACGAAAACCAAACCTTAGATTCTCCTTATGCCCCTTATTCTCATCATAAAACTTAACTAAATGAATTATATCCATGAGTGTGGCATGCCAACCACATTAATAAAGTAATAATAACGGAGAGCTGAGTGAGAGATTAAGCTGGAATATTCTCACATGATCGGATGACGTACTTCGCTAAATTTCCACTATAAGAATCATTATTATCGGCATCACCCGATTTGAACGAAGAGATACTTTTTTCAAAAGCGAAACTCAACTCCTCTATTAATGTGAAAGGACTGGAGGACGAACAAATAACATTTGAGAAGAAAGGGAGAAAACCCGATTTAAATCTCGTCTAAATTGTCTTGTCAAGTCGATACTAAATGGTCTGGCTACACTGACCGAGATAATCAACTGCTATTAACAGATGACATAATGAGTATAAACTAACAATGCTATGCATTTTACTTTTCACCGTCATTTCTCATTTTTAATTTCTCTAGGAAGGGTTTTTTAATGACAGATATTCGTTTGAACGTTATTAATGGTCACAGAACAAAGCATTAGAAATTTTCCACATTTATTGTGTAGTTAACACACGGCAGATTGAGACTGTAGATCGGACTCGACGATTAGGCACTAACATGCTGACTAGACAGCTATAACGGTGAGATGAATCATAAACGGTAAATCAGGTATTTGAAAATTACAGCGATAAGCGATCGATGACGCGAAGCGATTCAATATTTAAACCTTAAAACTTAAATTTGATACTAATTACAATACTCGATAGCGATGTCTCGAACTGTGATGCCATCGTGATTATTTCATATAGATTATTCGCGTGTCACTATAATGGTCATTATGATTTTGGTGATTGTAACCTTTTCCGGCTCTATTACCAATTCTTTACACAAAATCCACTTAATAACACATAGAACTGAGACCAATATTAACAGTGACTAACTGTAAGTAACTGCAAGTAACTTAAGCAACATTAACTGATTAACAGCCCGAACACATGTACCTAGCACAGTGAGAGTAACAGTCCCAGAAGACAGCACCTCTCTGCTGTCCTCAGTAGCAGTACACTTGTAATCTCCGGCATCTGCTACTGTCAGGGAGGCGAACACTAGAGTTCCTAGATTCTTCCCGTTTCCAAGGTGAGTTGTTGTTCCCGTGGTTATCACGTCGTTTCCCTGGAGATTAGTTATTGTTATAGTAGTGAATTTTAATACTGAATATGAATAGGGATATCGAATTGAGAGCAAAAAGAGGTAGTGTCGGTTGAAAAAATAATATGATAGCGAAAAATCAAATTAAACTCAACAGGCTTCAAATTGTAATTAATAATACAGAAGCACAGCTTCTTGTGACGAACTTGTTTCCAAGAAACGGTGACAGCCTGGTTAGACATGTAGCTACAGGAGAGGGTGAAAGCAGCTCCAGCAAACTCATTGTTGGTAACCGTCGAGTAATTGATGATTTCTGGGATAACATTGGTTATTAATTTCTTTCATCATTATGTAATATGAGAAGCCTCTTCTTAAATTCTAAGTCTAGCGTACTCAACGCTTTAATCATGATATATGGTGATAAACAAAAAATGTTCATAAAAAAACACTGAATGGTTAAGTAAAGACTAAAGTGGCTCAACAACTCTCTCAGGTCAGTGCAGACCCTCACCTCTGACGTAAACATCAGCGAAGTTAGACTGGAGAGTTCCGACCCCGGTGTACGCGACACTGCACTGGTACTGGTCCTGTGTGTTTAGAAGTTAGAAATATCTTAATAATTTAACACATGTATCAGATCAAAACTGAAGTTTTAAATGAATATTATTTAACCAAATTCAGTAAACATACCAAAAATAAAGGAAATTATCTAAAAATACCTGTGTGTTGGTAACCGTATTGTAGGACAGAGATCCTATAGTCAGGGTACTGGCTCCGTTTGTGTTTGTTACTGTGATTCCACTTGTAGTGCCAGCTGTAGGGATGTTATTATTATATGACTGTTCCAATACGAATAGTTGCCAAGACGTCTGACATTTATACTTCTATAACAGTGAATTACGAACCTTGTTGAAATGTGCTACGTTTGAATCTGAAAAAAAAACATTAATCTCTATAACATGTATTATGAGTAACCTGAGAAAGTAGTACCAGCAGCATTGATCCAGGTAAAGGTGGTGGGGAGGGAGGAGTAGTAGCTCGCTCCACAGGTCAGGGTTAGAGCATCTCCGGAGAAACCGATGGACGTCACTGGCTGTGTCAGCACCTCTGCAAATGAAATTGTTAATAACAATGTAACTAGATTGAATACATTTTCTACAAAAAATATATCCACCTGTAAACACTTGCAATTTTCTTGATTCCTAAGTTAAGGGACGGGGGTGTTAGGATTTTTAAATTAGTAAAAGATAAATCATGCAACGTACGGAGTAGATTAGGAGATTTAGCGTCTGCCTTCAAGACTCCAGCACCAATGCTGGAGAAGTCAGCCTGACAGAGGAAGGTTTTCCCGGTCAGCAGAGAGACTGAGTAGGTGGTAGTGGCCTGGTACTCGGAGCTGGAGATCTCTGATAGCGTGGTCGTTTCTATAGCTGTGGGTGGGAGAGTGGTGAGTGAGGAAGAAGAAGAAGACGATTTACACAAGTATTTTGAAAGCTCCTGCTTATAAATATTTCGTATCACTTATATGTTTATATGTTTTGAACAGACCCCCTCCAAATGAGGTTTGTCTGTCTTTTTAAACAAGAGAATTTTAATAATCAAGTTTTAGTTAGATGAATTACAATTTACAAGTGATAACATATTCATTTTGGTATTTACTTGTAGAGGAACCACCAGAGTCCAGGTAAGTAAAAGTTGCAGAGTTTGTGCTGGGCTTAGAGGACAAAACGCACGTCAAAGTTACTGTTGCTGCGTTGGATGTGTAGTAGATATCCGACAAGGACACCTCTGAAGAGAAGAGGTGTTTATGTTTCTTTATTTTAGAATTAATCTTTTGAAACAAATCATATATCAGTAAAGTTTTAGAGTGAATCGAGAAGAATATTTATTCGTTTTTTGACGTTCTAACGCCCAACTCTAACAAAGGTTTTGGGTTGACAGCTATTTCATATTTGCTCAATACGTTACAGAAAACATCTTATATTTAATCTTCATCATACTCTGTTTCTACAGTTTCATAAGGTATACCACAATTTCCAATATAATAATACGTTACCTATAGGTTGGACGAGAACAGGGTCTGTTTCTTTTTCTGAGTTATCAGAGAACTTGGCTTTACACACATAGCTGCCTTTAGAGAAGCTAGTCACGTACTCCACTACCAGCAGAGATTGCTGTGGGAGGATAATTTTGTTTTCAAAGTGATGTGGACTGGTGGACTATGTTTTTTTTGACAGCGAAATCAAATAAAGTTGGCCATAACAAATATGATGTTGAACAATCAAATTGTACCTTTGTGAAAGTTAATGGATCATAATTTGATTGAATCTCAAATACAGCAGAAGCAGAAACCACCAAAGCATCGTCCTTGAACCAGGTGATGGAGTCAGGTTCATCACCGGACACCACACAGGTCAAAGTCAGTCCCTCTCCTGTCCTTACTGCTACAGCCTCGGGTTCCGTCATGAATCCTGGCAATCAAATGGTTAAGTATTGCAGTTAACATAATAACAACATAACGTTTCCCAAATAGCTCCGTAAAATTCAATCAAAAGTATTACAACGATACCATAGTTCAAGATATCCCTATCAATTATAAACCCAAAGAAATGTCCTCACCTCGATAGAAGAGATCAGCCTTGTCACTGGTGAAGGACTCCCCAGTCTGATAGTCTATTTGACAGTAGACCTGCAGGTTCTCCACAGAGGAAGTAGAAGTGTAGGTGAAGGTGTGGGTGCGGTCCTCACCACCGGAGCCAACAGATGCTGTAGTGGTGACGGGACTGTTGCTTGATAGGGGTATCTGACAAGGAGATTACTGAGTTAGATCACACCATTTTATATAGAGTACAATAACGCAAGAAGTTAAACAACCCAAATTTAGTTTTATTTATAGGAAGGTAACGATGCCAAATATAGATATAGTCTTTGTTTAATACGAAATAATGGGTTTTTTGTACCTTCTCCGTGATCCACGAGATTTGGCTCAGTTGGCTGCTGGTCGAGGTTTTGCAGGTGAATGTCACTGTTCCTGCGGCTGTCACGTAAACATCAGCAGGGTGCTGAATCAAGCCCAGACCTGTGATAGTATGTGTTAAGATTGTGTGAAAAGAATAAATCCATTTGAAGTTTACATAATTGTGCTGATGTTACTCCCACGTGACAGTATACAGCTTATTTTCGAGCGAATGCACCATTAATCATTGTATTCCAAAAATCTTATTCTTACTATCACGGTTTTACAATTAGATTATGATGATTTCATTAACTAACTGGAGGTGGTGATAGTGGAGACAGTTGAGTAATAAGTCTCGACATCACTCCAGATTGCTCTACATTTGTAGCTCCCAGCGTCGTTTACTTGGACACTGGAGAACACCGCTGTTGATGTCGTCTTCTTCGTTTCACTGAGCAAAAAGTAACTTTTAATAGAACAGGATCCAATGTTGATTAACTTTAACTGAAGTACTCCTCAGAGTAAAGAAAAATAAAATAAAACAGCATCTATTTTAATCGACTAAATCTGTGAAAGGTAGCAAAGTTTAGCAAAGTTTGAAAGATCCATGACAAACCTATCGTAAGACGGACTGGTAACACTGGTAGTATAAAGCTGGTCATCCTTCAACCAACTCAGGGAGGATGGCTGAGAATCTGCTCTAGCGACACAGGTCAGTGTCATGCTCTTATCCACAATTCCCAGAGTAGACACGGGGTTGACAGAGAATCCTGGTGAGATATTTCGGTTCATATTGTTAAATTAATAAAAGTTTTTGAAGCAGTCCTCATCGCATATCCTTGCACAATGCATATAAACTGAGAGGTTCCGAAAAGTTATGCTTGATAATTCATATCCCATAAAATTACTACTCAAAAACTGATTTCAGGAAAAAAAATACTTCAATGGAATCAAACGTTTCGATTTCAGCCAAAGCTATAATATCTGGTTTCTCGAACTCACCATACACAGTAACCTGAGTGTACTCTGTCTCCAAAGATCCACCCAGGAAGTTGTCACTAGCCCCGTAGGTTACTTCGTAGAAGTAGTTACCCGCATCTCCGAACGCTATTACAGGCACAGTCATGGTGGACTGGTAGAGGTTTCCTACAGTGGTTGTAACTATGTTGTCGGTTACCTGTTGGAGAGGTGTTCGTGGGTAATCTAGTGCTAACATTGGTTAACAGCACGTAATCTAGTGCTAACATTGGTTAACAGCACGTAATCTAGTGCTAACATTGGTTAACAGCACGTAATCTAGTGCTAACATTGGTTAACAGCATGTAATCTAGTGCTAACATTGGTTAACAGCACGTAATCTAGTGCTAACATTGGTTAACAGCACGTCATCTAGTGCTAACATTGGTTAACAGCACGTAAACGTTAGCATGGAGTTGGCCGGCGACACACGTTTTTAAACACGTAACTCTGAAAATCTAGAGTAAACATACATAACCTCCCATGCTTGCCCTACCCTACATTCCTGCTTCAACTTTACAAGAAGCAGGATCTACAGACAGTATGATACTGTATACATTGTGCATGATTTGTAAACTTTACACCTTGTCGTACACTAACTTTACGTTACTGACCTGAGTGAAGGACTTGAACCAGTTGATAGTGATTGTCTCCCCAGTGGAAACAGGAGCTGAACCAGCCAGAGAGATTGAAGATCCCAGCTCCACGGAAATAGAGGGTAAGGCGGTAGGCTCTGAAACGATAATATGTTAAAAGTGAGTAAAATACTAATCGCGGGCAATGCGGCTGGTTGTTTTTTTTTTGCCGAGTTAAACAGCATTGCATTCATTTCCACACTGACACATTAAAATTCAGGAATTTAAAAACATGTAACAAGATAATCTATATTATAGGTGAATAAAGAATAGTTATTTTTTTCTTCTGAATGGCTCTGATAAATTTACTGTTCAAACACGTGGCGGCCCTGAGAGCCAATCAAAAGCAAGATAAGATGACAACCTAATATCATTAGAGGTCATTCATAAAAGTAATTATATACTCGAGTAGATACTCATAATCCGAGACTGACTTCGAGTGAGTCAAAAATTAGGAATTCATAAACGCAATCCAGGCTCACCGATTCAGACGAATAGCTCGAATTAGTGGCTTATTGGCTTACTTTCTGTAAGTCTCGGTCCACTGGCTAACTTTTTCGACTCAGTGGCTCAAACTTTCGGACTATCAACTAAGCATAATAGAAGGGAAAAACGCAAAAAGTAAGGATACTGAAGCCGACAACCAGTTTGTTTTTCTGTAAACGGAAGAGATAAAATAAGTTAAATCAGAGTTTAAAGCACAGACGCTGATAAACAGAACAGAAAGGAAGAGCATATTGCCAAGGGATAAAAACGGAAATGGGACTTTGCTATTTTACAAAACTGGTAGGGGCTTCGATCACGTGATAAGCTGACCAATCACGTGATGTTCCTCCTGTCACGTGACGCTAGGCCTACCAATCACACGATTCGCGTGCTGCTTATCTTTTGTTATGATTTCTTATCTTATAGGAGATAAACTCCGTCGTACGGGAAGGTTCCCGATCAGTATCGAGTTGGATAACCACGTGACATCTTATCGGCCAATCAGAATCGAGTACGATAATTATAAATATAAGGACGTTTGCCACGAAATTGTCGATGACGATGATTTATCTTGCACTATCTGGCTCAGTTTGCGCCAATAATAATCCTTTAATTGGTAGATTTGACAATACAAAAGCATAATGTATACATAATGATTAATGGGCACAGTTTTAAAAACTTTGATAATAACAAAAATCAACAGCAGCTTTTTTAAACAAGATACGAAAGCATATCTGCATGGTCCATAACCTTTTAAGCCCCGTGACCCACTGAATAATCACTTTAACTCTTTAACTTTAACTTCGATAATTATCATGATTATAAATCTAGTGAGAGTTAGTGGTGGTGGGGTTTCAATATCTCCTCTTGAAAAATCAAGCTTTCCCACAATTTATAAAAGCCGAGGTAACAAAATTTTCGTTGAAGATCCCAAGAATATTGATCACAATGTAAATCAGCAATATGCCTAACACTTACGGTAAACAGTCATGGTAACAGTACTAGAATCCACAGTGACCCCTCCCAGTGTAGCTCTGCAAAACAGTTGGGCCTGATCATCACTAGCGGTTACTTGGGACAGGGAGAGCACACTGGTTGTCAGAAAGTTGGAGAAGGTCAGGGTGTTTTGGTTCTCGTTCACGGTGGAGCCTCCAGCTGTCAATGCAACGTTGTTCTTGTACCACCTGTGTGTGTATGTTAGTTAAACTTGTCATAAGACGGAGATAAATCGATGTGCAACTATTTTGATGTTATCAGATAAATATATTTATATAGCAACTACCACTATAATTGGGGAAAATGTTTCTTATCAGATTAAATAGCACAGTTCGCAAGTTCTATTCTATTATTTTATGTTGCTTACAACCTATCAGTATCTTTTTATAGTAAAATACTGAGGTACTTACGTGACGGCTGTCTGAACTTCGTTTTTATAAACACAAGTCAACTTAGCATCATTGTCCTTTACCGCGTTCAGATCCCTCGGATTGGTGAATACTCCTGAAAATGAACAATGTTGATGATTTGCTTTACTGGTGGAGGAAATTGTGTGGTCAAATAGAGATTTCATTTAATTCATTATCACTTTTTCACCTTGTTCATTTTATCATATGCGCTTACGATTATCCTATGATAAATATGGGGATCAGGCGACTTAAAACCTATAAATATTAGCCCGATTTTAATCCCCTCCTCGTGATCAATAACGGTATGTGACACTCTCCTTGTCTGCATATAACAAGAGCTATTATTACCGATGACATCGTTCATTCCACTAATTAAAACCGCTTATATTTGCCAGACCGTACGAGGTTACATAGACAATAAAATTGTCAAAAAATACCAAATACTGAGTTAAAATCCCAATCTTGTGACGTTTTATCATGCTCGACGACACACTATCGTCATCGTCAAGCTTGCAGCAAACACAGTTGTTCATTACTTTTAATTTTATTCGGTCTTTGTTTTTCTTGGTAAGCAAATTTGATTCCAAGAAGGCATGCAATTATGAGTTTTACTAATAATATTTAAAACAATTGCTCCTCTAGCATGTACGGTCGACTGATTGCTGCCGAAACGAGCAAATTTATTAAATTTCATGCAGGTGAAGTAAAGCCATTGTATCAAAACTTTAAATGCCAAATTGATCATGGACGTCAGAATAGACAATTGTATTTCTTTTAAATTAAAAAATAGCCACATACAACTACCGGTACTTGAAAGTTAAGTAAAGACATTACATCGTTAACAATCGAACGATCTTGAATCATTACATGGCAAAAAAACTGTTCAATTCTCACCTCTGACAAAAAGTTCGAATTCGGTAGATTGGAGGTTTCCAGTAAGTCCAGAGTATGTGGCCTGGCACTTGTACTGGCCCTCGTCAGCAAACACTACTGAGCTGAACACTAACGTACTCGTTGATCTGAGGGAGGATGTTAACTAATTATATGGTAACTAATTAAATGAATGTTAACTAATTAGATGAATGTTATCTAATTAGATGGATTTCAACTAATTATATCGATGTTAACTAATTAAAAGGATGTTAACTAATTAGATGGATGTTAACTAATTAGATAAATGTTATCTAATTAGATGAATGTTAACTAATTAGATGAATGTTAACTTATTAGATCGATGTTCACTAATTAGATGGATGTTAACAAATTAGATGGATGTTAACAAATTAGATGGATGTTAACAAATTAGATGACTGTCAAGTACAAAGATTGTTTGTAACCAGCAGTAATGTCCAATGTGACTTGTAAACAATCCACCATGAGGATAAAACAAATAAGCACTTGTCAGGGTAAGAGCCAGATTGTTTAAATTACAATAAGACAACACCGTATTATTTCTACTAACACTAGATTGTCATCGTCGTTACTCTGGGTGGCACTCTGAGTTGCGAGATCAGCGCCCTTGTACCAAACTATGGTAGGCGGCGAGTTAGAGTAGTTGATACTGCAGGTTACTTTTACTTCGGTGTTAGCGTTAACTTGGGTTGTCGTCTCCGGTAGAGTGATGAACGCTGAAACAAGGTACAAATTATTTAAAATCTCCTAACTTAGAAAAGAATTTTCTTTCTAAAATTGTGGTATGCTTTTGTCGGTTGATGAAGAAATAAGTTTTATCAAGACCGTACCATATCTGCGAGGGTTATTTGAGTTGATACAGCGTGAAGTATATTTGTCCAGAAAGCATCACACGAGTACAGTGTGAAGTCCGACTCCTGGAGATTCTCTAGCACCAGAGTGCTGGTGGTGAGACCTGATTCCAGATCAAATGTGTCAGTAGACACCACGTTCACCAGGTCTTTCTCTCTTAAGAAGTTAACCTGGAGTGGAAATAGTTAAGAAATAAAAGCCTCGGAATGTTACACTAACGAGAAGAAATTACTGATTAGTATTCAGATATTACAAGAATTTATGAGCATAAAGAACTGGTAATCTATTATATCTAGATAGCGCCAGAGTATTTGTGGGTGACAGTCGACAGATTCCACTAAAATTTATAGAATTGATTGATCATGAGTGTAAACTGTACATCTAACTATTAAAGTACTTACCAAGTTAGGCTGCTCCCCAGCGTAGATCTTACAGGTGAGCGTCGTGGTTCCACCGACAAAACTTTGTCCAACAACCATCAGCGAATCTAAAGCTAAGAGTATGAAGTCGAGGTTTTTGGTGATAGAACATTTGACACGACTTGGTTGGGAACGCTGGTGTTCCCACCCAAGTCTTGTCACATCTCGGGGTTCTGCTCGACCGTACGTGATTCATTTAAAACGGTTAAATTATAGAGGGGTAAGGGAAGAAAAATTGATGAAGGCACACAATCATGTCTCAAAGTTCACAACCTAACACAAGGGAAAATAAAAAAGACTCACAGTATATCTCAAGATTCCCAGTAACACTGTCCACCACAGTACCACTATCATAAGTCACCTTACAGTTGTAATTCCCCTTATCAGCAAGTTCGAGCGAGGTGATGGCCAAGTTCCCCGAGTCTCACCCTCGACAATCTCCACACGCTTGGTGTGCTTGGAAGAGTCTGATACCTCTGAAGACTCGTGATACCACTGAACAGTGCTTGGCACCGGACCACTGATGACACAGGTCAGAGTGGCCTCATTGTCCAAAACTCCTACCACTGTGCCCGGACTTGTTTTGATGCCTGAGGTGATCGGGGTTAGTGGTAGATTGTGGAGAGGAGACTAAGGGCCACCATTGAGTAGCAATTAAGGATATCGCAATATTTCCTACACAGACCAGTATCTGCATTCTGCAAACCCTACTATCTACCATATTTATCTGATCTATCATATCTAAGGGGGGAAAAGATAGATATAGCTTGATCTTTACCGTAAACAAGAAGGTAAGCATTAGCGCTACTGATAACAGTGTTATCAGCGTAAGTTGCTTTGCAGTAGAACCCTCCTTCAGAGCTTGTCTGTACTGTCATTTGGATAAACTTGGAAGTGCCTGTTGGGTCGCCTGGGAATATATATGATAAGATAAAAAATAATACTTCATTAGAATCACATGTTCAGAAATTTAATTGTCATACTTTCTGTTTCATAGGAAGTCTTACGTTGCTCTATTGATCTAAATCAGGGCTTTAATGAAAAAATATGCTCTAGGTAATGAAAAATACTCCATAACTGATGGATAAAGCTGAAATATGATAAACATTATCTCAGTTATCTTACCAAGGAAAGTGGTGACTCCCTCTGTTAGCTCCACATCAGTATCCCCCTTATACCAGCGAATATGGGTTACTAGGTTGATCGAGGGAGAAAGTACTGTACAGGACATCGTTACTGTGACTCCCACATTTACAGTTTGGGAAGTGGGTGGGGTGTCTATTCCTATTGCTAGAGATGGAGAGAGAGAGGGTTAGAGGAGTCGTAAAATGATTCAGTTGATATAGCTTACTTCATATATTGATGGAAATATGACGTTCGTTTCGTTGATAGTAGAGTATATAATTAAAGCACTTTGGCATCTCTGGTCAATGGTCTGTAAACCATTTCTACCGCCCTGTTCTCTAAACTATGTTTTACAGTTGTATTCCATAGATTGTACTCACATTGGACAGTAATGGAAGCAACTCCGGTGACCTTTACCCCGTTATACAGTGCAGTGCACGTGTAAGGTGTATCAGAATTAACAGATCCGATAGTCAGTGTAGAGGTTGTGTGTTTACTGAAACATTAGATAGTTAATAATCCTCAATCCTCCGCAGAACATTCTGTGTTTTGCACATGTCTTTCTTGTGTTTTGATATGTGAAAATAATTCAACTTTACAAGAAACAGGCCACTCTCGACTTCGTGTAATTTCTTATTTCTGCACATTTCTGTGAGCAAGCATGTACATGCAGCGGTTCTTAAAAGTGATACTAGAACATTCAAGAAAGTTTTTATTCCTCTCTGCATATCACAGGGGCCACTTCATGGCTGGGCCACAGAACAACTGCTTACAAAGTTTTTATAGAATTCACCACATTAAATTCAGTACAAGAAACTATATTGTTTTTGAAATGCTAGCGAAACGGTTCGCAGAAGAATATCTACTTATCTAAATAGTATCTAAATAGTACGACCTAACTCTTCATTTGAACGAGATAGCGCTCCCAGTACTTCCACAGTCACACTGTGGAAGAGACATGTAGTTGAAGGGTGAAATATAAAATTAAGATTTTCAACCATCAATACCTAACAGAGTTGAAGGAAACGGCGGCTCCAGAGATATCAGAGTCCAGGGTGGTGCTCCAAGTGATGGTGGCCTGTTGAGCTGAGGATGCTACACAGGTCAGGGTTACTGACCTCCCCGTCACGATTGTTTTTGATTCCGGTGCATCGTACATCGCTGATGTGGGGTTCTCTCGTTATTTTAAGGGAGTAAAATTGGAAAATATTGAGGTTAAACGTTTTTAAATCTCATTTGATGGTAGTTGGCAAAGGAGCGAAGATAGGTACACTAACAGAAAAGTACAGTTAATGAAGATGACTCACTGATAGTGGACACAGAAACGGAGCTGACTAGAAGGTTATCAGAAAAGTCGCTGTAGGATACTGTACAAATGTAGGAGTCCACCAGAGCAGTGGGGGTCAGGGTCAGGTAACTGTACCGGATGTTGTTAGAAGTACTGTAAGTTACAAACTCGCTGTATCCAGTGTTTCCTTCGTCTGAGAGGGGGGTTTGGTTAGAGGTTAGAGGTTGGGTAAAGGTTATCATAACTAGTATGAAAATATCTGTTGTAAATATCTGTGCAATACCGTGTTCCGGTGTTCGGTCTCCCGTCAGATTTTACAGACGGGAGCAATAATTTATTTGAGTTTATTTTATACGTTATAATTGCTGTACTCTGTAAAGTTTGAAAAGTATTTTTTTTAACGAGAGGAGGACGAGCTGACAATATATTAGGAAGAAAAACAGGAGCTGTTACTGACCATCAGCCCAAGCAATAGTAGGAAGGTAGTTGAGTTGAGAAGGAGCGTCAGCTCCACACGTCAGTATGATCTGACTTCCTCCTATCACATACACAGGACTGGTGTTGAACACAGATTCTAGTAGAAAGAGAGAGATGGATGTGGAGGGGGTAGTTACACTGTTGATGGACGCGCTGCACGTGTACACTCCTTCGTTAGATGTACTGAAACTCCTGTAAAGGGGGACAGGAGGTAAACAGCCAATGTTGCAATGGTTTAACTTCTTTACGGCCTTAAAAATAGCTAAAAACGGGCTTTAAAAGGTTAAAGAAAGCTTAAATTGACTCACGCAAGACTGTAGGTGCATGTGTGGACGTTGTTGCTGCTGGTGAATGTACCACCAGACACCACTACATTGCCGTCTTTGTTCCAGACACAGTTACTTGGTGTGTACTCTGAGGGAGATATCGTGTGGTCAGTTTTTATTTTCACCTTTGGCACTTTCACTTTCACTTTCACCTTTAGCACTTATTTATACGATAGCTGTTTGACCAGCAGCCTGATAGTAGATAAAAGGGAAACTTTAGGCCTAGCGTACATCTCCAGTCTCCACCTTGGATTTATTTTTCAGGTCTTTTTAGAAAACATTCAATTAAATGCCTAATAATGAACAAGGGAAAACACTAACCTGAAGAAACTTCACATGTGATCGTTGCGTCGTATCCCTTCACTATTTGAGTGTACTGAGTTGTCGCCTCCACCTCTGAAATTTTTTAAAAATATCATACTAAAAGATTGAAAGCAGAGTGAATCTTTAAGTTTATTATGAATAATATATTCTACACAAGTATAAAAAGAACATGCAAGCTAAAGAAATATCAAAACAACCCCATTCATCTCAAATAATTGAAAGTAAACTAACTTGAACATGAGACGATCTTCTCACACTCGTAGCTGACAATGTTCTGGTTGTTGGAAGAGTAACCTGTGTTACAGTTAACAACCACTGCCCCGTTCTGCGCTACAAACGTACCGGATTGCGGGCTGGGTGTACCGGCAAACACTGTCGGCACCGTGCATATCACTGCAAAATCATAACTGTTATTAATGCTTCATCAGATGAAAATTATGCAAAACCGAAATCCTGATTTTTGGTGTGAAGGAAGGCTTTTTAAAGTTTTGTAAAATTACTAAAATTGACCAGATTACCATACATATCATGGCCAAACAGTCCTAAATTTTGAATCCTACAAACCGATGCAAAGTGAGGCAGAGGTGGAAGCAGTGTTAATAGTGCTGAGTCCTGTGCCACAAGGGGTGCATTCAGTAGCACCCTCTCTGTCTGAATATGTGCCTCGAGCACAATCCACACAACTGTCCTCTAATGCGTACGTACCCGTGGCGCATGCCACTGTAAAGGAGGTTCAAGATTAGAATCTCTTATTTATTTAATGTTTTTTATAGTTAATTGTTTTGCAATAGCAAATAAGTGCCGCTCAAAGATGAAATTTTAAATCAAATACCTTGAATGGTCACGATAAAAATGTATTAAGTATTCTGCAGTTAATTTTTTCAAAGGTTAAACGTATCAACTACTATAGATCTACAGGTGAATTGATGCACATACCACACGTAGTCCCATCAGACGATGCGACCTGTCCTTCTCCACAGATCACAGCCTCGTTTTCACTCGACGGGTCCCCTCCGTCCAGACTAAAGTCACTGGTGACTCCTGGGTGAGCACATTATTAGCTTAGGCCTTAGATTGTCTATCTTTTGTGGGTGTTGGTACGTTTCACTAAGTTTTTATACTGGTTTAATCATATTTAAATGATGTATATATATGAACTAGGCTGCTCTGTCAAGCGTTAATAATGTTTTCAATTTTCATTCATAAATTGGAAAATGGAACATGATTAAAATTAAAATGGATCTTACCATTTAGTAAAAGTACCACAGAAAACCACTGTAATACTCTCATACGTTTAATGATGCAAACACGTTGTTTGATATTAGGTCAACACCTAACACATTAAGTAGGAAAGTGTTAATAAAGTGATAATATATTAAATGTTAATAATATAATTATAGTTTAATATAAAGTAACTAACGATGGAGAAACAGCAAGAGTGCAATATAGGTAAAGCTGGGACTAAAAAGTAAAGATCTGTCCAAAGGTTGTAGAAAGCAGCAAATGTTTCTAACTTTCAATTTAATGACAAGCAGCAAAAAAACGCCGTTGAAAATAACAAGCTTCAATCCTTATACTGGCGCGATCGTTATAAGTTTAATGTCAAACCTAATCAGCTATCATCAAGCAGCAAGCATGTAGAATATCAAGCAAAATCCGGAAAGCAAAAGTGCGACACTATAAATATTATCGGAGCTAACAACATTGGCGGTTAACCAGGGTTTGGCAACCTCGTGCACTTCATACCGCTGAATCTATAACCCATAGATCATGCTGTGATTGGTTCAAAGTTTTTAAGCAAAGTTTTTAAGCAAGATACATCTCTCTGGTGAAGGTCTCGGGTGTACCGAGCTCTATAAACGGTTCAGTGTATTTCAGAACGTACTAAGATACAGGGTATATGAGCAATAAAGCAATATGAAGTAAGAGGATCATTACAATTGTACTTAAATTATTTGTTATGCAGCGGTGTTGAAAGTATTTTAAACGTTTATCATCATGCCGCTATACAAATATTAATCCAAGAATGCGATCGATATGAGAAGTGCATTAGGAATTATTGAAAAAAATAGTGACTTCACTGTAGTACTACCTAACTGTAGAACTGGACGTGCTTTTAGGCTCTTCTAGTCCCTGTCTGCAAGTGTAGTAATGCTTTTATGAAATTAGAAGATGTGTGCATGCGCTGAGCTCTAAAAAAGAGTGTCTGCCTTGTTCAATAAAGCGTTTCTATTTTGGTTTTAAACTTCGACTTCTTACGATTGCATATTAATTTGACCTAGATAGCTATCATAGTCCCTGACATCACTCATCAGTTACCAGTAATGCTTCAGATGGCATCGCGCTTCACCTTGTCCAGAGAACCGAGACAGCTTGTATGAAGTAAAACATGGACAAAAACGGGCGCAAACAAGCAGAAATGAAAAATTAGGACTAGCGGTATAGTAGTGAGTGGGATCTACGAAATCGCTTATCTATCTAAGATACCATTTTATACAATAAACAACTTCACGCTCGCTAAATGTATACATTCCTGGAGCGCGCTTTTTTCTCAAGCCTAACGCGAGTCACGGCGTCGAGTCACGTGATATCAGTTAAGCGTCGTTATGTTAAAGTACGGCCATGACAACAAAGCTTAAATGTAATGCGGTGCTGAGTGTGTGATAGGTCCACGGTAACATATCAGCGGCCACCATCACTGTCTATGCAGTCCTCTTCACGTTCCTAAAAATTCTCACCCCTATAACACGCACTGAACTATAATATCACTGTTAGCTTAATGCACCTGCTCTTTCTTCCGTGCGATGCAATTCACGTTATGTACTCTATAAAATTCCAATCAAATTGATTTTTTATCGTTTCCACTTCACGTCCTATTCACGGCTACTTGTCTACATGTTGAGATCTAATAGACTGCACTGAGTACACGTATCAAGTTCTCAGCGTAATCAGTGAACTGTGACATGGTCATATGATCGACTCGAGTGAGGGCAAATAGGACAAGATAAGATAAAACGATTGAGAATATAGGTGTACTAATAGTATTAGGGTCTAATAGAGGCGTAGTGTGGGCAGACCCTAATACGATGACAGAGCTTACGAACCTGCACGTACGGAGAGTGTGCGGCAAGCGAGTTACCATCTCAGTAGTTGTTAACAATGAAATGCACACCAACACCCGCACGACAAGCAGTTGCACAATAACAATGTCAAGTAACGATACTGATGCTGCTCCTGAGAAAAATAGCTATAACTTCAACTATCAATAGTATAAAACGCGATATATTCACCGTCCAAACAAGCAAGCAGCCTCGATCGCTTACGTTAGTAGTTTGGCTAGCTCGTCAAAAGAGAGTTGAGTTAGTAGAGCGTATTGTCGCATTGTGTTCTAGCTTGAGATGAAGCAATGATGTGCTTGTTTTCAGAGGGAGGTCACACACCTGTATTGAAAACGCACATCATACGGTGGGAGATCGTAAAAGATATTGATACATGTGGAGAGGTGCATAAATTATGATTATTAAAACTAATTACGATGTAATTGTAATCATTTTTAGGCTCGGCTGAACCATTTGACTGGGTAATCGTCAATTTAAGCATAACAAAATAAAAACAGCGGGAAATGATAATGTTTAAAATCAAAGGATGTCACCACATGAAAACGAACCAAGTTAATTTAATCATAATTTTTTAACTTTATGAGGTAAATCATCATCCATAACACGTGAAATAAAACATTTACATATTCATGCAAGTCAAGCTGTTCAATGAGAAAACCCTATCTATATGACGACCAGTCTGTGACGTCTGCCATAAAAAATAAAAACATCCACAGACGTAATTTTAATAACTTTTTAAAATCATGATGTTGTTGGCGGACGTGATAAAACTCAGATATATCCATATTTTACATAATTTTCACTTAACTGATCAAAGTCGTGAAATTAACGTTTGTTTTTATATTTGGTTTCCTATTAACAAACAAAATACCACATTTTTAAATATAAATAGTTTTCTTAATCTTATGAACATATCATAAAGTAACAAGGAGGTGCTACATAAACATATCCGGCCCTAGTGATTCACCCTATCACAGATCTTCAAAATCTTATGTCGCCGAGATGCTGTAAAGGTTTACAAGGCTCGTATGAAACATCACAGCAATGATGAACATCTCAAGCAGCTTGTTGAAAAACGTCACGATCTCTGGCAGCTGCCGAACATTAATCAGTCTCTTGATCGATCTACGAACTGAGGTCATCCATCATCCATATCATCCACCTGATTAATAGCATCAATAGAAGATTAGCTGTAATAAAATCTGCTGAAGCTGATCAGACAACGAACATAAATGATCCCAGAAAAGCAAAAACCTAAAAATTAATCAATTGTTTGTGTTCCTGATGAATAGGATTTTTTTTCTGTTGTCAGAGACTATCTCAAAAATGTATGTGATGAGCAACCTCTTCACTCTTGGGCCATTTAAGGTTGTATCATGTGCAGCTCTTAATGTCCTTTTTACTGAAGTTGAAACACATGCAAGCACCTCCTTTAAAATGAGAGTGTTAACGGTCATGATGGCATAGCTTACTGCTTAGTAGCACAGTATGTGAATACTACAACTGCAGCTTGGATGCGACTAATTGTAAAGCTACGCCACTACTTCTGCTGCTACAATTCAACTGCCACTTACCTGTATCACAAAAAGGGATTTGTAGAACATTCTCTGGTAATAAATTTCCTCCACAAGATCAGTTTGTAAAGCTCTCCGGGGATGATGATCCTATTTAATTTTTGGAGAGAGTAGAATTTAAACAAGTTTTGAATATATCATCTTTTTAAATCTAGAATCAAACCGCAATAAAGTTGTCTAGGCAGTATCCAATAAGCCCGACCAGCGGAGTTCCGAGTACAGTGAACCCTAACCCTGAGCACAACCATAACCAATACCATAACCCTAACTCTAACTGGAAGCCCCAAGTCCCAACCACATTCCACTTCGAGAGATTCGCGCGGAATTCCGCTGGTCTGGCTTTTTGGACAGTACTGTTGCCTGAAGAGAAAACAGATTTACACATGTTCTCTGGCAGTCCTAACCCTCCAGACCTGCATATCTTCTCTGAGACACTGACTCTCCATTCAATATCGCATTCACATTTCCTCTGCCATCCCCACATTTGTGTGAGTCAAAATCATAATCATCACTTCATTATCATTATGATATGCTGATCTATACAATGGAAACCATTACGATGCTAATGTGATTATGCTGATTGTATCCATTTCTCATTACCACAGATTCACAGAACAGAAAGATAGAAACAATTACAATTCATTCCTCTTCTAAATGTAAATTCTTGATGAGTTGATGAGATCGAGAATCTATTGGCTTTTCAACTTCAAGAAGGGCTGCAATTCCGCTCGGTACATTTTACTTCTGTGTTTAAGTAGCCATTTTTCTTACTCTTATGTTACAAATAGATGGGATGTAACATTGAACGTATTTAGGTGGAGTTTTCCCACATTAGCTGTCAACAAAGGTAGAGTACGCTGTTTCTCAAGCTACATAGGCGAGATATTCAACAATGTAGCTGATTCATAAATTAGTAGGTCAATACATTTGAAAATCGTTAAAATTTACCGTTCCATATCAAGTTGTCTGTCCAACTATAACTTTTGTATCTTTCTTGACAGCGTACAAGCAGTCAGTCCTCTTCAACCCACCAGAATGCAGGGCCCAGTTTGTAAATACAAACACAAACAGTAATCTAATTAGCATATTGACAGAGGAGCCGTGCGCAGGATATAAACCTGCACCACATAGCATTAGGTTTGTCACCAGGACGACAGCTCTTTTCACACTGTTTAGTTTTATGCTGTAAACACGTTTAAAATATTACTGATGTTGTGGGAACACCTATTTCTGTCTTCCTGTGAATCTTCTTCGTTAATTCCAGGTTTCACACTTCTATTGCTATTAATTGAGTAGTCCACGTATGAGGCTAATTTAACTTCTCTAAATTGATTTTCCCAGAGAAACGAATCCATAAAAACTTACATTAGCTAGTGAATTAAGGCTGTAATTATTTTACAATTTATGTATTTTCGTCACTTCATTTGGTTTTCTTTTGCTTTTCGATGATTATTTTCCTTTATTAGTTTATTCGGTAATTACAGCAAACTATCGGCTACAGCGCGGGGACTTTAACTTTTATATTGTATACTGATTACTACTGCACGTCATTCTCTAAAGTTTAATTGTCTTTAATTTTTGTTTGAAAGTTCACAGCGCTATTTTAAAATCAATGCAACACAGCAACATAGTTTCCTTGAAAAAACCCATTTTTGTATCACTCCAACTCAAACTAAAATTCAATGGTCAATATTGATTCCACACGACCGATGCCGGACCACGGGAGGACAGTCGAGAAGTGTTAGAAAGTAACTGAGTCGGTCACTGGTCAGCCCCGGTTCACACAGTCACCGGTGCTAATTAGAGAAGTGTGCCGGGGACGTGCTGTTAATTACACTTGGACCTGTGAACTTGCTACTTCACGACTGCTCTGTGATATCTGTTGTCTAGTTGATAGTCCCGATTTTTCTAGTGGTACGTTCACAATCACAACTTTAAAATAATTGATAAACGTTCACAATCATATTTTCAGATTAGGGTTGATGAGAACTGGTTGAAATGTAGATAACACCAGAATTTAGCCGTTTACACTTACAGGACATTTAACAATGATCCTCCTCCTTTTCCTTCTCTACATCTCTCCTCCTCTCCACTCTGCTAACACCTGCTACCGAGCCCAGCAAGCCTACCCCTTTGCCTCCTACTCTGTTCAGCACCACGTGTTCTGGCCCTCCCTCTGTCCGGGCGAGGTTTCCTGCTGCTCCTCTGCCACCTGAACAGGCCATGATTAAAAATGCCTGGGGATTCCCTGACCTGGTTTACTCTAACCTAGACCAGTATCTGGTGATGTTCGAGAATCACACCATGATGCCGCTCTTCTTTATACCAAAGGTGAGTGAGTTTATGTACTCTGACAAGAAGATGACTGAGATTTCCTACACTGATGTACTGTATGGAATAATCAGACTGGTCGTGGACGACCCTGGGAACTGTCTGGACGATGAACAAATTCAGAAAATCGCAGATAGATCACTTCCCCACGTCAAAAACATAACAAACAATTTCTACGCACTCCAATCCAACCTGGATGCTATATACGAGTCTCTGCAAGCGGTGAGGTTCCACAACATAACAAACCAGTGCTACGAGAAGGTGATACAGAATGGGATCCCAGTAGATCGGGAGCTGGGGAATGTAATGTGCCCGGTTTGTAACGATGAAACAGCCGCTGCTAGGACCTGTCACAGTACTTGTATGAACACTGTTAGGGGCTGTTTTGCTGATGTCACCAGTATCATTGCTCTTTATGAAGAGCTGCTAAAGGTTATGGACAGGCAGCATTTGGAGCTTAAGTTTATGATGATATCTAGGTATGGAGATCTCTCTAAGATAATCTTCTTCATAAAACAAGTCATGACAACAGACACTATTGATTGCGTGCGGAGGAACCCGTTCTCCGGAGGCTACAAAGACAGTGGGAACTATCTGAACAAGCACCCTAGAATGTACTCAGTTAACAAGGGTCTCTCCGGGATACTCTCCAGCCCTGATGAGCTTCCCTGCTCTCTCTCCAAAGACTCGACCACCAGCTGCTGGACTGGTTCACGAGCAGGTGTTAGCTACGATTCAGGGTTTGTGAGGCCATTTACAGAGCCTGGCCAGATGATGAACCCACAGCTGCCATACCAGAGAGAACCTTCCCCGTACATACTGGAAGCTAAGACTACTCTGGAGAACGCGTTACGGATGAGCCAGATGGCTAGAGACGGGGAGTTGTTGATGGCAGTCAGTAGTACGAAGGGGCATGGCTTCAACAAGAACGGCGCTGCTCAAAACACCTGTGTGTATAGGGGTGTATATTTTGTGGTATTGTTGGCATCCATCATGATCTCAAATATTGCAGAAATTTAAAATATTGTAAGCTAAAAGATCTTCTCTCGAAAGTTAGTTGAAGCGCTTATTCTTTGATTAGGACGTTATTCTGATGCTATCATTATTAGAGTAGCAGCCATCAATGAAAGACTTGAAAATAGATGGTATCACAATTTTTTCTTGCGTGCTATGAAATATTACTTTATTAACTTTGCAATTGCAGTACATTATGTATGATACTTAAAGTTGATGACTCGATTTTATTTAAATCTGTTTTTATCACCTTGGCATCAATAACAAGTACTGCACTGAAGTGCATACTAGTTCCATAACGAAAGTTGAATAGTTTCACGTAAAAAGTTACCACATCGTGTGCAGAAGTTTAAATATTTTCCAAATAATCAATGGCGGTTCAGACGCCATGCCGCATAAAAATACAAATGAAAAGCATGCCATGCACAATAATAAATTCGCTTGATCCGCTAAGGTAGTCTCAAGGTGATTAGAAGATCTGTAATAAATAGGATGATGATTAATCACTCTACAGTGTAGAGTGATTAATCATCATGATAAGAAGTAAGTACGGTACCCGGCTTATAAAACGTACGGTACATGCAACCTTTCCTAAAAGTACGTACCGCAATTATGTTTAATACCGGTGAAGAATTTTTAATCTTAGGTCCAGTTTCTTGTCAGTCAATGACTAAATTCGAATTCAAGGTATAAAACGAGTTTTCATATGAATAATAAATGAATGAATTAGAATAATCAGACGTCAGTTCACATGTCTAAATTGTCATGCGCTTATTGTAATAGTAATACGCAAAAACTAGCTTGTCGGCCCTCTGGATTTAGCCGTAACCTCCTTTGATTGTAAATGTATTCGTAATTGGTTGTACATATTGACGAAGAACTAACTGAACAGCTATGCCTATAGTGAGTTAAGACCGAATCTGCAAGAGTCATTTTAGGGCCTACGAAATAATTTCCACCGGTATTTTGTCGAGCTGAACATCTTGCACCCTTTGAACATCCTCGATTTGCTTAAATCTCAAAAATGGTGAGCTGGAGGCCAGTCTTACAGGTTCTAGTCGGACGTATCAGAGCTTTTTCAGCTAGTGAGTTATGTCCAATTAAGGCTTAAGAGTCTACAATTTTTCAACCCGTTCTTTAGCTGGGCCTGAACGACTATTCGAAACCCTAACCCTCTAATCTGATCCCAACCCTAACCCAATCCCTGACAAAAGCATATTATGCTGAAACTTTAACCCTAACGAGAAATTAGACCAACTTCCTGATACGGTCATATCACGTGATCAAGACAGTTTTTCGCCGATATGTCGCCAGGGGAGCATTTTAACCCTATGTCATGGGGGGTGATTCGGAATTAGCGTCCGAAAATTCATCTATCCTAGTTGGTTTAGAGAAATCTCGAAGATCGAGTGTAGAGTGATTTAGCACGCTCGTAATGAATATTCGGGTAAAGTATAAAACTAAATTTCAACAAGAAAGACTGATTGATCTTCCAATTCTTCCTTGCAACGGACTTGGCCCGGGCGAAATGGAGAAGTTGGCTGTGAGCCAAGAATACGCCTTGTTAAGAATACACTGAGTTTCTCATCTAATCATTACTCATGAAGTGTCTGAGTAAAAGAGTAGAAATTGAAGATGATAAAAACGTTTAAAGTTCCAGTAAAGGTCCATCTTGCTCGGCTGTTGATACTACGTTTCTCATTCAAACATAATTGCATAACCTAACGAAAAGATAATGAATTGTGACGTATTATTAGGAAATATTCACTCTCCGGAACCATGATCTACTAATGACGTGTGACAAATCCCGAGCGTCTTACTAATCCTGCTTTACAAAAATGTGTGTAGGTACTTGAGCTGCTTTAGAGTGGAGTTAATATTTGAGAGAACAATACCATCAATACCTTGTCTTCCGTGTGGTTAATGATTTCTCTGCTTTCCTAACTATCCGTTAATCATTAGAATTCCACGCTAAAGATGTAGGACTAGAGACCACACGGAACTGCACACCGCCTGCTCAGACTGCAGTCCCACCAGAAAAATCTGCAGATCGGATTTGATTCTCCGTCTCTCTCTCTCTCTCTCTCTGTGGTATTATGATTTTCTGTTCTGTGATTTCAATACATGTTTTGTGCTTGTTGACACTTTATGAGGGCTTTTTAGTATCAGTTTCATTGCTTTTTGGGTTCTATGAAACATTTTATTCCAACGATATTTTTAGTCAATTTACACAAATTTACATAATTTTAGACCTCCATCTTGTTTTGCCTAAGATTAACCGATACCCACAGGATGGCCGTTCTGACCAAGCCAATCTTGGTTAAGGTCCGGGCCGGCGGGTGCTACGCAGTGAATAGTGATGTCTTGGTGTCTGACAGTTCTGTGCTGGACGACCTCATCTCCAAACAGGGGAAACAAGATGTCGACATGACAGACTTTGAACCCGAAACAGTGATTCTTTTTCTGACCTTGCTTGAGAGCAAATCCATTGACACCATCAATGATCTACATTTCCTTGACCTTCTTAGACTCTCTGTGCAATTTCTTGTCCAGTGGTTGACAAAAGAATGCCACAAGCACTTTGCTACAAAGATACGTAACCAGGAACAAAGATGCCTGAATGGAGAATGGGAGTATAAGGAAATGGAGAAAATATGGGAGGAATGCAAGTTTATGGTGACAAAGTGGGGGGATCCTTACATGGTTTTTGTTGACTTGTTTGTCAAAACAGCTAAAGAATTGAATGGAAGCGGCCATCTAAAGTTCGTCGAAGAATTTGTCAAAAGAGATTTGACGCCTCTTGAAATAAACGTGATTCTAAGATCTGCTGCGATCTCTACCCTAGGCTTTCTGATGAAAGCACTTCTTGTAGATGTCGAGGGTAACAAACAGCTGACAGAAAAGTCGAGAATTTTGTTGGAGAATCTTAACATGACACTCTGCAAGATCCTTTGTCGTGTGGACTATAACAAGATGGTTGATGTTTTGGCATCTAGGTTTCTCAGCATGCCGCCCGAAGACATGAAGCTGGTTTTCGACGTCGTAAGAGATTCATCTAGTTTAGCGATCTCAAAAGATATTTCCCAAGAGAATGCGGTATTTGACTACAAGTGGATGCAAAACAGGTTCTTCCCAGAGAGTGGTCCTGTACCCATCACACAAGTAGCTGGAGATACTGAAATAAAGAGTGTAAACACTTTGGTGGACTATATTCTTCACATGCTGCTCGGATTCGAGGGTGACATACAGCAGCTCGATGGGATCGAAGACATTTGCAAGGAACTGGAAGAAATATGCTGTAAAAAGAATCTTAATCGAGCTCACAGGCCGTACATTCGCTCATCCATAAACCTCCTGAAGAATATAAACGTGGACATGGGGGACGGTCTACTGGAAAGCTACATCAGATTACTGAATCTGATTGAGTACAGCGAGATCCTATCTTCTGAATACGATAACGTTGAGGTTGGTTGCGGTGGTGAAAGCAGAGGTGTCTCCCATTTCTTGTTCGCCCATCCAGGTGTGAATAGGGAGTCTTGTGCTTGGAAAGGGACTAACTGTGGCTTCCTTCTTACGAAAGTTGAAACTAAGATTGAATCTGAGGTCGAATCTAAAGTCGAATCTAAAGTCGAATCTGAGATTGGAGCTAAAGTTGAATTTGCGATTGTACATGATGCTGAAGATCAGCCTGCAGACATTGAAAAAGTGGAAGTGACAATTAAGTTTATCCGGAGTGATGCATACATATGTAACCAAGAAGAGGAGGCAGTATTGGTTGAGGTCCCAGCCGTGGAGGAGGAAATCCCGTCGTCTGATAACGACATTCTCCGCAAGATGAGTGAGACTGTTGGAAGCTGGAAGGCGGCGCTAGGTGGTAAGCCAAATAAAAGTAATACTGAGAACCTGCTGTGTATCGAGGCTGCAGAACCTACTGAGGGCGAACCTGAGCCTCCGTTAGTTCTGCACACTCATGACCTGATATCGGCTGCTGATATGAGCTTACTGTACACCAAGTTGGAGGTAGAAAAGTTAGACACCCCCGGTGAAGGTTTCACTGCAATGGTGCCGGTTACATTAAGTGAGGTGATCACTTCTCTTTTGAATCGTGGCGAGAATTACAAGGTATCTGATCTGTCGTCAACTGAGAGCAGTACGTGGTTTAACCAGTTCGTGGTTTACAATATTGCTAACTGTTTGGTTAAAACTAAATATGATAACATGGCAGCCCACGTGCAAGCCGAAGAGGTTGAAGTTGCGGCAAAGAACATCGTGTGCAACATCGTGAGGCGTGCTTCACAAGCTGTGGCACTCCAGGATATAGACGAGGTACATCCGGAGCCAGAAGCAGTGACACCACCCCAGGAGCCAGAAGCAGTGATACCACCCCAGGAGCCAGAAGCAGTGACACCAGCTCAGGAGCCAAAGGATACCGTGTGATTGATTAATAGTAAGTAGATATTAGAATGTTGACAATGTGACGGTAGAAGTTTAAATTTAATGATTTGAATTATCAATTTCATAGTGAGTCAAGTGGTGTGTGCTTTTAAGTCAAATTGCATCTGAATTGTCGTAATTGTAGGAATTTATTTTCGCTATCATCTTGTTAAGATAAATTACTGTGCTATAAGAACTCAAGACTATTACTGCAGTGACTATATATAGCATGTACTTTGAGTCTAAATGGCTAAAACTGTCTAAAAGAAACTTTACCACCGTATTTATGAACTTTGATTTAATGTAATTGCCAATTTTGTTTTATCGCACGAAAGTTTCATCGTTTGACTCAATGGTTATCGGTTGTTTGATTCAAATAAATGTTAAGCCAAATGATCAAAAAGATTAAGTAAAGATTGCTTTTAATTAAAATTAAAATACAAGAAGATTTTAGGTTTTGCTTTCGGGTTATGAAATTTGAATCTTAAAAAGTTGATAGATCTTGTACTCAATGGTTATCGGTTGTTTGATTCAAATAAATGTTAAGCCAAATGATCAAAAAGATTAAGTAAAGATTGCTTTTAATTAAAATTAAAATACAAGAAGATTTTAGGTTTTGCTTTCGGGTTATGAAATTTGAATCTTAAAAAGTTGATGGATCTTGTACTTACTGTTTTAAAACAGGATTAAGATATCCTAAGAATGTATCCCAGTTAATATACAAATATAGTGAAACTGAATATAAGGAGTCAAACGCCAAGATTAGCGCAAATATAGATTTGAAAACAAGTAGTTTTTGTTTGAATTTTAATACCAATCTACCAAAGGTGGAAACCTAGCACGCTGACGATGGTCTACAAATAATATTCTACGATTCGATCAAAATATATCCTTCTTCTAAAAATCTATATCCTAAATAACGAATAAAATACGATCATCTTATGTCACTATAAACGAGACATTAAAAGTCGAAAAGCTGAGTCATAAAAATTTACCGTTGAGGGCTCTGGAACGAATGATCGTGTAATATTCAGCAACCATAGCACAGACCACTGTACTCGGAATGCTTATATAAAGGGAGAACAGGATCAACTCTCTTTTTCCAAACCAGTCTGAAAGTGGTCCGGAAATAACAAGAGTCACTGCTAGTGTGAAGTAAAGTTTACAATCCAATGTTCCATTCTGCCACGGCGACAATTTCATGTCACACGATTTCAAGATATTTGTTGATTTATCACTCCGGGAAAATTAGTTTCCACTCCATGTCCGAGACTCATCAAAACAACAAACACATACTAAAAACTTATCCTTTCGCGTCCAAGACAGCTTCCGTTCAATCAAAGAAGCTTTCTCCGTATCATCTTTTCCATGTAGGGCGTCAGAGTTTGTCATTTTGTTTGAGGTATAGGTCAGGTCCGATGAAAGCTTACCTCGGAGACGTGGTCGTTAAGGTCAGGTCCGATGCTTACCTCGGAGACGTGGCCGTTAAGGTCAGGTCCGATGATATCGTTGAGGCCCTGGTTAGTTGTAGCAACCGTGGAGAAGGGAAAATTGATGGGAGAGTGGTCCCGGCACACTACACGGATAAAGTTTATAGTTTTACCTGGGAGAGAGTGGTATGTGTAAGTGTGTTAGTGTGTTAGTAATTAGCAGTAATTAGCAGTAATTAGCAATACCTATTAAATCCACAGGGTGTTAGCTGATGTGAAAAAAAAACAATACGTTAATTAAAGATTTATCTCCTAAGTTAATCAATGACTGATGACGAGCCTTTCTAAATTCAAACTCTAAAATTTATTTTGATCAGCTCAAGATCTCACTAAAGTCACCCAAGCACAAAGCAATGATGCGATTCACAAGATTTGTTTCAAAATCTAGGCGAGCAATTTAGTGGGAGCGATGCAACTGACAATACTTTGCAACTATCAAACCGGCCTCTGAATATACAGTTTATCATGAAAAGTTCATTATTTTCTTTGGCATTTAACTTTATTAATTTCGTAATTAATCATATCACGTTTTATGTCACGTTGTGTCAAAGCACCACTTTTAATTGTTTATCACAATGCTGGCAAGCATTACCGTCGCCCTTATATTCACAATACTATTTACCCCCTATACTATTATATCCCCTTTATTGATTTCCAGGCATTAAGACTCATCGAAAGTAGTTCAGCAGGTACATTTAAGTTCAAAACATTCTAATTCAATGTTAAAGATGACAGGAATAAGAAATAGTTATATGGAGGTTTTTAAGAAATTTGCGCAAAATACGCGCCAGCATGTTATACGAAATTAGGTAAAAAACCCAAAATCGCCATATTCAGGTGCCTTAAAAACCATGTTAAAATTGAGTTAGAGATCTGAAACTTTGCAGGGCGTCTAGACCTTGTCCAAATCGACTGTAAAAAAAAATTCATGTTTCAGGAGTATCGTGAAGTGGGTTTTCTGGAACCCCTGTTTTACAACAGATTGTTGTGAAGATATATAATAATAATAATATGTACCTTATCGGACCTAATTTGGACGGACATTACATGAACGGACATAATTATGAACGGACATTAATATGAACGCTCGAAGGCATTCAAAAAAAATCCGAATTTTTTTCAATTTTTTGACGTTTTTTTAATTTCAGCAAATGATTTTCAATCCATTTTTAATACAGTAAGTAAGAAAAGCAGTCGTTAAGCATTAAAAATGTTAAAATATGTGTACATGATCAGTGTCTAATATCACATATCATCTTCATCAAATGGGTTTTCGTGCATAGAATAGTCCATGCTTAAAGCATATGTGGTTTCTAGCTTTATGGAAACCTTTTTTATCAAACTACCCCGCCCCCCGGTCCTGCATTTCAGTGTTAACTTTTACAAGCCATTCGGCGTGAAGTGGTTTTATCTTAGACAACTTTAGGTTTACCTTAACATCACGTGGGGCTTTCCTAGCACTGTTTCATTACCTCCCCTGAGTTATATGAACTATAACAACGTCGGACAATGTCCTTGGCAACACGATTTACCGTAATATCTAGAGGCTGGAACAAGTTTGTCATGTTGGCGGGGACTAACTCATGAACTATGTTGTTGAGTGCCATAATTTCGGTGACTTTTCCGCCAAGTGACCCTTGAAAACATCATATACTAGTAGAACTAGTGTTATATTATTTGTAGAGAATATTTTAATGGTGTACAGTGTAAGCATAGTTCAAAAATGTCTCTATTAGTATTGCCAAATTGCTTCCAGGCGTTTTGCACGAGCAAAATGTTCAAAAATGTTTGCCTTCGGCAAACTTTAACTGCACGATACTACTACTATAGTATTGAAATTTATAAAACCTTTGAAATTCTGACTGTGGCGCACAGAAAATCATTCCTACACCCCTGAATTATCTGCTATTACATGTGAACATTGCGAGGTATCTAGAGGTGGGAAAGGAGGAATTATTTTTGTTTTACGGGGAATTGAATAATGATTGAATCAAGTAATCAAGCTTTCTTGGAAACGCGTAGCTCCAGTATAGACATGGGTTTAAGTATAAGTATAAATTACAAGTCATTATCAGGGTACCATACCAACTACCACATAACGATTGAGAAATTTAATTATAACTCCCCACGAATTTTACCTGGGGACCTCTCTGTTCATAAACAGGTTGAATATATATTGGAATAACAATTGATAGGCCGAGCGCCGCCCAGTAACAAGAATTTTGATAGAATTAATTTGTTTATAATAATATGCTCTCTCGTACCACAATTACTATTAGAAAGTTTCTTATTTTACTCTTAGTTCCCAAAAATTATTTCGACAAACATTTTGGTGGCCCTCTCGTAAATTAATGGCACATATAAATGTTTGCATTGCATTGACACTTTTATTTGTCACTGACACTATACAATATACATGTAGTTAAACTTAAATTATTTCATGTTCAAATCCATTGGAAATAGTTTTCAACCAAAACCCAAAATTGGGTAATAATATAAAGTGCATGGAACGTAACAAAAGTTTCCTTTTTCCAAATAAAAGGAAATGATATCAAATTAAATTACCGTTTCTGTACTAAACGCGAAATGTTGCCGAGAATGAAATCGCCCGTGAATGAATCAGAATAAGAAAAGCGAACGACCAATATAAACTGAAGTGTTTTTTTTTCTCACATTATCTGGCATCCTGAGGATAGAAATAGCCGCAGAGATATATGTTTATCTTAGAAACATAGTATGTCCACAGGCTGGGTTATCGTCAAGGGAAGCATTACCTTACCGTAGATGTTTACTTAACGGCTAGGAAAGATTCATAGATTCCTCTACTGGGTTAACTTCCGGTTACCTGATTAAGATTTGTATGAAGTCGTGACCCCCATACCATTGTCGTGACCCTCATACCATCATGTCGTGACCCCCATACCATTGTCGGTCCACTTAGTGTCGGGGTGCAAACGTGAGGTAAAGTAAGATCATTTCCAGAAATTCCAGAAATCCTCCATAAATTGCAGAATGTTTAAGGGCTGTTCCACACCAATTATACAGTCTTAAAATATTTCTTGTTTCATTGAATCATTCAGTCGGCTAAGCTAATTTATCATTCGATCCCACCGCCAGCTCATTTCTGGACTTGTGTCTTATTTTCAATTTTCAATTTTCTTCGTCCATCAAATTTTCCTGAACGTCACTTATCATATATTATTATTGACTTTTTCCGCCAAGTGACCCTTGGAAACATCATATACTAATAGAGTTTTCTGTGCCTCCAGCAGAACAAGGAGAACATTTCCTTCGTTAACTTACGGCACAATAAAGTTCTCATAGTTGTCATATTCTGGACAAAAAGTTCGAAATGGACAAATTTTTGAAAAAATTTCAACGGACTTTAACTTGGACGGACATTAATTGAACGGACTTTATTTGAACGGACATTAAAATGAACGCTAGGGCCTCCAGCGTTCAAGTAATGTCCGTCCAAATAAGGTCCGATAAGGTAGTTCCCAAAAATTATTTCGACAAAAATTTTGGCGGCCTTCCCGTAAATTAATGGCACATATAAATGTTTGCATTGCATTGACACTTTTATTTGTCACTGACACTATACAATATACATGTACTTGTAGTTAAACTTAAATTATTTCATGTTCAATTCCATTATTATTCCAAAACCTAAAATTGGGTAATAATATAAAGTGCATGGAACGTAACAAAAGTTTCCTTTTTCCAAATAAAAAGAAATGATATCAATTTAAATTACCGTTTCTGTACTAAACGCGAAATGTTGCCGAGAATGAAATCGGTCGTGAATGAATCAGAATAAGAAAAGCTAACGACCAATATAAAGTTAAACTGTTCTGTTTTTTCACATTATCTGGTATCCTGAGGATAGAAATAGCCGCAGAGATATATGTTTATCTTAGAAACATAGTATGTCTGCAGGCTAGGTTATCGTCAAGGGAAGCATTACCTTACCGTAGATGTTTACTTAACGGCTAGGAAAGATTCATAGATTCCTCTACTGGGTTAACTTCCGGTTACCTGATTAAGATTTGTATATGAAGTCTTGACCCCCATACCATTGTCGTGACCCCTATACCATCATGTCGTGACCCCCATACCGTTGTCGGTCCACTTAGTGTCGGGTGCAAACGTGAGGTAAAGTAAGATCATTTCCAGAAATTTCAGAAATCCTCCAGAAATTTCAAAATGTTTAAGGGCTGTTCCACACCAATTATACAGTCTTAAAATATTTATTGATTCATTGAATCATTCAGTCGGCTAAGCTAATTTATCATTCGATCCCAACGCCAGCTCATTTCCGGACTTGTGTCTTATTTTCAATTTTCAATTTTCTTCGTCCATCAAATTTTCCTGAACGTCACTTATTATATTATTGACTTTTTCCGCCAAGTGACCCTTGAAAACATCATATACTAGTAGAGTTTTCTGTGCCTCCAGTTGTAGGTTTACAACCTACCAGGACGCGCGCCGAGTTGGACTCGTCGACGGTCCAATATATGGAACAGATATTTTACGAGTATCACCCGTTAATGCCTCCAGCAGACCAAGGAGACCCTTTCCGTCGTTAACTTACGGCACAATAAAGTTCTCATAGTTGTCATATTCTGGACAAAAAGTTCGAAATGGACAAATTTTTGAAAAAATTTCAACGGACTTTAACTTGGACGGACATTAATTGAACGGACTTTATTTGAACGGACATTAAAATGAACGCTAGGGCCTCCAGCGTTCAAGTAATGTCCGTCCAAATAAGGTCCGATAAGGTATAGACGCTTTTTGCAGTCAATTGTAGCCTACATTTAAGTGTCCGTAGATTCGAAAGTATAAACGATACAGTCATCTCGAACCTCAGGTTTTAAAGATAATTGTTTAAGCTTTAGTTTACATTGTATTGAAAAATAATTTAACGTCATCATCATCACTTGATGACGTCATCAAATTAAGTGTTTTAAAAACTTGATTTTTGACAAAGTAACAACTTTTCAAATCGATTTTACACCATTAAGGAGTAATTTTATTCAAAATCTGAGGACATTTTCACCCTAGATAATTGTTCAAGCATTCCGAAAATCTACCGGAATAGTTTCCTACCTTGCTCCTTCATAAAGATATTTGCTATTGAAGTTAGTGCTTTTTTGAAGAATAATTTTATAAAAACACAAAAGTTGTGAATTAGTATTCTCTGGTGTTGGGCTATCTGTTGGGTTGTGGAGCTCAATTTTACTTCTTAAAGGTCTAAATTGTGTTATAGGCTAGTTTTAAAGTTAAAAATTGAAAAGTTGCACACGTGGGGACACGCCCAAATTTATTTAAAATAGCTAAAATCACTAAAAATTTTGATTTTCACGATTTTTATCAACTTTGGAGTCCCGTTGTGATCCAAGTTCTTTTTGAAATCTTCTGAAACTTTGCATGCTTATCAAACTATATATTAAATACCACTATGCAAAAATTTACGGTGATTCAATATTGTATGCGCACGCAACGTCCGCTCAAAGTTTGCACGTGCGAAAGGTGAGAATTTTGCTCATTCGTGATTTCGAATATATTCTGCTTTCCACGATATTTAAATGGCATTATATATGAACTAGTGTAACCCGTGCCTTCGGCCGGGAATTTACTGTCACAGTTGCAATGTAAAAGTATACAACCGACAACCGCATTATATATTTGATATCACGCATAATGCTGTCTTATGAAAGTATGAAATCACCCTACAGTTAAAACAAAGCGGCCGCAAGAGTGAGCTCTGATATTACGTGGGGCTAAACTAATTACGGTACATGTTATCCTCCTCGTTCTCTCTCCCATCCATTTATGTCACATTTCTGGAACAAAATCATCAATTAAACCACATACCACCGGCCGATTTTTATAAAATTTTCTTATGGGCTTCATCAGAGTTTTGTCGGCACTATACCGAAAAAACCAGTCCCGTAACTATTACCGTTTTTTTTGTATAACTGTTCGGAAATTACACACAGACACACAGACACACAGACACACAGACACACAGACACACACACATTCTGGTGTTATTAAGTTGATTTAATGCCAACTTGAATGAGTAAAAAGTGCCATATTCAGTCGGTTATCGACAGATATACCTAACTAAACACAAGGAAACGTTTTCAAAGGCAGAATTTCGAAATCGTCGGAATTACCTCCTTGTTAATGAAGTTTCGATTGTGTAAATTATCCTGACATTATAATCAAAAAGAGATGATATTTGACCAAAACCCATAATCATGGGTAGAGTGTACCGCTGCCAGTGTCTCTCTTTTCCAAACAAAAGGAAATGATATTAATTTGAGGAACCTTCCGCTAATGCAAATTGATACCTTTGCAGCGAGCGACCGATTTCATTCTCGGTATCAATTTGCATTAGCGGAAGGTTCCTCAAATTAATATCATTTCCTTTTGTTTGGAAAAAAGAGACACTGGCAGCGGTACACTCTACCCATGATTATGGGTTTTGGTCAAATATTCATATCCGATTTTGATTTTTGTAATTTAAGTTATAACTTAATAGATTCAAATTATACTAATTAATGGGCAGAAAAAAATAATCACTGACTTACAATTGCAATATAAATAATCAATGGCTAAGAATGGCTTAAATTTAGAACAATGCGCACAAGAGCTAATTCAGGCACAATGCCATAAATTAACGGGTATTACTTTATAAGTGAAACTGTACAATGACACTGTAGACAAGTTGCTGTCATTATATTTATCATTACATCTACATATTGTACACTATCAGCTGCTATCGTATCTGGTAGTCTTTGTACAACAGCTCGCTTTATTTTTGATACTGATCGTACTTTGTGCTTGACGCTAAGTACAGCGTCATATTTTCCTATTTCTACAATGTACAATAGTGGTACTGGTCTTATTTTATGTTGTTGTAACATGCCGACACATGTTTTGGGCTGCCTAGCAGCTCATTGCCGAAATTTAAGATGAGCATGTAAAAAGTTTGTTATCACCTGTGGATGTGATTATTGAGCTTAGGTTTAAGATTGGGCTTTAATGGTTTCGGTACAACTGTTTCAATTTCACTTTGCTAGAACGTCGTAAAAAGAAAAAACCAAAGTCACGTAAAATTCGAAGGTAAGTGAAAAAACTAGCTTTGTTTAATTGCCTTTTTTGGAATAAATTCGACCTCAAAACAGCATTAATTCTATAGTTATATTAAAATTATGAATTTTTAATTATATTACTGCGCAGGCGGATACTTATTAGGGGTCGTACCCTCCTGGCCTGCCAGAAAGGAATTATTTTATTTATACATATTTAGTTCCTACTTATAGTAAAGTAGTAACATAAATAGTAATCTATTATACTCATCACTGTCCGAAAGCTTTCCTACCAACGTAAACCATCTTACAATACATGCCAAATATAGATTACTCCGCATAACTTAACAGATATGAAGGCCAGTATAACTTGGATCTAGTAGGGGGAAATGCCCGGATCAATTAATCTACAATTAGCCGAGCAGTGCCCACACTCCACTCTCGTAGCTGTTCTTTACTTTAATAGTGCTTATACTATATCTTGTAAGAAGACGAGCAGCTTGCCCCACGTATTTCATTCAGCGTAGAAAAATAATCGATATTTCAGCTACTTTCGTACACATACTCGAATCACGATTTAAAATATCAAACTTTGCAAATTTGTGTAAGCCGTGATTATTTGATCTAGATTATTTGATAGATTTTAGATAGTATTGTGTAATAAGGCAGTATTGTGTAATAAGGCAGTATTGTGTAATAAGGCAGTGGAAGTGGAACATCCAGTTCTGGTCTGTGGTTAGGGAAAGTTAGAGAAAGAGAATACAATGGAGATTGTGGGTTGGACCTCACCTGGGCAGGCGAGAAATATATCACCCTCTAGAGGAGAGACAATGAATTTAGGAAACCTCAGACGTAAAGCCTTTGTGTAGATAGAGAGTCAAAGATAGCTCCTAGAAGATGTGAGTTCTAACAAACTATGGATTCAGAGGTCATCAGACAGGAAGCTTTGGTAAAAAGATGAATAGTCGTAACACCTGGACAGTGGACTCGGGACAATGAAGCTTTAGTGGGAGATAAGACCAGCTGCCAAAGGTGTGAGCAGGGGCACGTGAGTCTGGTTAGAGAGGTCGGGTGAAAAACCACGGACAGGACATTATATAAGGTCCGGTGAAAAGGTTAGAAGGGAGATGGAGTTTGCCCGAATCGAGGGCCATTGATGTAGGTTACTTTGGAGCCAGGACCTGTTACGATGGGGTCCTGGAGAGAGCATTATTGTGGACTGTAGTTAGTGGAACTGTGCGGAGTACATGAGCAGTCTGGCTTAAGCGTAGTGAGAGTCAACATTGGTTAACTCAGGAGAGCAGGAATAGGCTGTGTTGTAGCCAGGGTTAACACGTGGGTTAATCCAACACGAGTAGGTTCGTGTCAACAACAATCGGGCTCAGGTAGAGCGAGAATGAACTATAGTGGATTTGGGCCTGATATAAGGACAGTCAGCGAGGACTGAAAGTGTTATGTAAGTGTAGTTTAAGGGTAAGACTCCGTTAGAGACGGTTAACGATGGTTAACCGTGATAGGTGAACGTAGAGTAAGGGCGTGTGTTTTACAACTTAGATGTAGGGCGGTATAAGTCAGAGTAATTAGGAAGTGTATTTTGTAAGTAATTGAATTGTTAATCATTTTGTTTCTTACCCTTTTTACCATCATTATTACTTTCGTTTTTGTTGTTCGTAACCTAAATTACTACAAATGATCTACGAATCTGAAGCAAGTGATGACTGCTTACAAATGGCGCGAACGGTAGGATCCTATTTTATTATAGGATAGATTGTTTGTAGTTTAATTAAGGTAGGGAGGAGATTATTTATTATTCAAGAGTGAATTGACAGGTGTGAGGAGTATAGTTACGTTATGTTGTAACAGTGTTGCCAGGTACCGTTGTCAGATTAGTGCAGTGCAAGAGCAGTAAATGAAGGCACGGTTAAGTGTGAAGTTTAAATGATATTTTTGGGTTTCTTTCATCATGGAGGGGAAGGGAGGTTAGATACCGGGGGGCACAGGTTAGGAGGGGCTGAGGAGATATTTTGAGGAATAAATATCAGTCCGTTGAGAGATTTTATCGAGAGAGTGTTATGATTATTATCGAGGGGGGTACGTGAGCAGTTCATGGTTTACTGTTTCTTATTTTAAGTTTTAAGACGGCAGACTTGACATACTTTCAGCCACCAGGGCCTCAGTGGGAGTGGCTGCCTGCTGAATCGTTCTGTTGTGTGTCAGACTAATTGTTCTCTTTTTTTAGCGCTACGAATGTTTATATTATGGAAGATAGCGAGAGGGGGAGTTTGGAGAGGGGGAGTTTGGAGTGGGCGAGAGAGGTATGGGGAGAGAGATGAAATTTATATAAAAGAGACCCGGGTGAGGCTAGCATTGGAAAGGGAGAGGGAGGTTATTCGGAGAGATGTGACGTCACTAGTGAATTTACGCGGTGTATTAGTTTTAAAACGTGGTACGTTTTGAGTGCGTTTTATGTTTTGGGGGGTGCCAGGGTATGGTATTTTCTAGGATGAAAGAAACTAGTTATAGTTATAATACTGCTTTTTATGTGAAGACTGTGATAAATTAGCAGGTCGAATATTTGAATATGATGATACGAAAGCAGTTTTGTAATTAAAGTCAAGGAGTGACTGTGTGAGACACTGGTTTAATAATGAGAGTAAAAGCCGAGAAATACAGGGCTGAGAAATGTAACGGACAGGTGCGTATTGTATTGAGTGAGTGAAGTGCAGGATAGAAAGCTATGGTTGTATTGGTGTGCACTTGAAACATTTATATTAGTTGAAGTATAATATCGTGTTACGTCTGAGCCGTGTGTTTATTATGAAAGAGCACCTGGGGCTGAGCCATGATCTAAGTTTCATATAGAGTGGCTATCGTTAAATGTTCAGTTATAGTTTGCGAGTTTTATAAAGTATTCAGTTTCCTCTAATAAACGAAGTAGCGGTTGTTCGGTCGTTTGCTTGTTTTGTTTGTTTTACATATATGGATCCACTCGGAGACATGGTGGTGGCAATACTAGTAGAATTACTATTGGAGGTGGTGGTACTAGTGGTGACTAGTGGAATTACTATTGGAGGTGGTGACAGGTGACAATAGTGGATTTACTATTGGAGGTGGTGGTACTAGTGGTGACTAGTGGAATTACTATTGGAGGTGGTGGTACTAGTGGTGACTAGTGGAATTACTATTGGAGGTGGTGGTACTACTGGTGACTAGTGGAATTACTATTGGAGGTGGTGGTACTAGTGGTGACTAGTGGAATTACTATTGGAGGTGGTGGTACTAGTGGTGACTAGTGGAATTACTATTGGAGGTGGTGGTACTAGTGGTGACTAGTGGAATTACTATTGGAGGTGGTGGTACTAGTGGTGACTAGTGGAATTACTATTGGAGGTGGTGGTACTAGTGGTGACTAGTGGAATTACTATTGGAGGTGGTGATACTAGCAGTGACTAGTAAAATACTATTGGAGCATGGTGAGATAGGAAAATAGTGGAATTACTATTAGAGCATGGTGAGAGAGGATAAATAGTGGAATTACTATTGGAGCATGGTGAGAGGTGATAAATAGTGGAATTACTATTGGAGCATGGTGACAGGTGACAATAGTGGATTTGCTATTGGAGCATGGTGAGAGGTGACAATAGTGGAATTACTATTGGAGCATGGCGAGAGGTGACAATAGTGGAATTACTATTGGAGCATGGTGAGAGGTGATAAATAGTGGAATTACTATTGGAGCATGGTGAGGGGTAATAAGTAGTGGAATTACTATTGGAGCATGGTAAGAGGTGATAAATAGTGGAAATACTATTGGAGCATGGTGATTGGTGACGGGTGAGAGTGGTATTAGAAATAGACACATCGAGGCACTAGGAGATATTGCGGTGGCGATACTAGTGGTAATTATAAAGGTGCTGTTGGACCTTGGTGAGTACTGATATTGGAAGGAGACACGTCAATCCACTTGGAGATATTGCAGTGGCAATACTAGTGGTAAATAGTGGAAATAATATAGGAACATGGTGAGTGGCGACAAGAAGCATGGTGAGTGGTGACCAGAAGCATGGATCGGAGACATATTGGAGGACACATGAATTGAAGGTCACATAGAAACATGGATCGGAGACTGATTGGATGACAGATGAATTGGAGGTCACATAGAAGCGTGGATCGGAGACAGATTGGAGGACACATGAATTGGAGGTCACATAGAAACGTGGATCGGAGACTGATTTGATGACAGATGAATTGGAGGTCACATAGAAGCATGGATCGGAGACAGATTGGAGGACACATGGATTGGAGGTCACATAGAAACATGGATCGGAGACTGATTGGATGACAGATGAATTGGAGGTCACGAAGAAGACACATGGAGACCTGTGAAGGAGACACGTAAGCACATTGGAAGAAGACACATGGAGACCTGTGAAGGAGACACGTGAGCACATTGGAAGAAGACACATGGAGACATTGGAAGAAGACACATGGCATTGGGAAGAGACATATGAAAACATTGGGAGGAGACACGTGGAGACCTGTGAAGGAGACACGTGAACATATTGGAAAAAGACACATGAAGACATTGGAAAAAGACACATGGAGACATTGGAAGGAGACACGTGAACACATTGGAAGAAGACACATGGAGAAATTGGAAGAAGACACATGGCATTGGAAAGAGACATATGAAAACATTGGGAGGAAACCTGTGAAGGAGACATGTGAATTGTGAACACATTGGAAGAAGACACATGTAGACATTGGATGTAGACACATGGAGACATTGGGAAGAGACACGTGAAACATTAGAAGGAGACACGTGAAACATTAGAAGAAGACACAGATATGGAAAGCTGGAGGGAAGAACAGTACGATAATACAGGGGACTGTCCAAAATGTTGGAAAACGAGTGGAAGACGGAGACATGGTGTGAGAAGAAGAGAGAGACGCAGAGAGGTTGATAATTAAGAGGAACACCAGTGGAACAAGAGAGATACACAGTAAAAGAAACAATGGAACGATGTTTGGAGGAGACTCGGAGACTTGGAGACTTACCAGGTTGTAAATACATTCTAGTAGGAGCAGTTGAATCCAAATGGTTTTACGCTATTCTTCCAACCTAAAAACGAAAAGATTTGATAGATGTGGAAGAGTAATGAATTTATAAAGTAAACTTAGACTGGATTGAATAACTATGGGGGATTATCATCCCCCAGGGGCGGTGGAGAAAAGCTGATCAATACATAGGAAGCGAATCTAATCATCCGGAGAGGAGCTGCTCACCATATCATTTTGGATAGGAGGACTTGGAGTCGGAGTCGGAGCTGTCGGGGCAACAAGTGGAGTGGGGAAAAGTACCCGACATAAAGTACAAAGTGACACGAGGAGGAGGAGCAGGGGGATCGTCAGAAGAACTGATTTCGCCATGTTGTACAGAGTCAGACATAATTAAGACGGAGTGAAGTAAGTCAAGCATTATACTTATATAGACAATAGAACATAATATGAAGATGAACAGTGAATAGATGACCCGTCATGGTGTTCAAAAAGGAACAATTTTATTTGGTTCTGGGACAGAGTAATGACTGAGTTGAAGATAGTCTTGGAACGATAGTCTGTAGTACGAGATTTTCTATAAAGTTATTATATGCACTATCATAGTAAAGTTATAAAAAAGCTCAGATTTTGTAAAGTTGTGTAAGCCGTGAATATTTAGTGATTAGGAGCAAGCATGGAATAGAGTCTGTAGTACGAGATTTTCTATTAAATTATTATACTATTATAGTAAAGTTCTAAAAAAGATCAGATTTTGTAAAGTTGTGTAAGCTGTGAATATTGAGCGAATAGAAGCTGATATGGAATATAGTCTGTAGTACGAGATGTTCTATTAAATTATTATACTACATATTATAGTAAAGTTCTAAAAAAGATCATATTTTGTAAAGTTGTGTAAGCCGTGATTATTTGATCTAGATTATTTGATAGATTTTAGATAGTATTGTGTAATAAGGCAGTATTGTGTAATAAGGCAGTATTGTGTAATAAGGCAGTGGAAGTGGAACATCCAGTTCTGGTCTGTGGTTAGGGAAAGTTAGAGAAAGAGAATACAATGGAGATTGTGGGTTGGACCTCACCTGGGCAGGCGAGAAATATATCACCCTCTAGAGGAGAGACAATGAATTTAGGAAACCTCAGACGTAAAGCCTTTGTGTAGATAGAGAGTCAAAGATAGCTCCTAGAAGATGTGAGTTCTAACAAACTATGGATTCAGAGGTCATCAGACAGGAAGCTTTGGTAAAAAGATGAATAGTCGTAACACCTGGACAGTGGACTCGGGACAATGAAGCTTTAGTGGGAGATAAGACCAGCTGCCAAAGGTGTGAGCAGGGGCACGTGAGTCTGGTTAGAGAGGTCGGGTGAAAAACCACGGACAGGACATTATATAAGGTCCGGTGAAAAGGTTAGAAAGGAGATGGAGTTTGCCCGAATCGAGGGCCATTGATGTAGGTTACTTTGGAGCCAGGACCTGTTACGATGGGGTCCTGGAGAGAGCATTATTGTGGACTGTAGTTAGTGGAACTGTGCGGAGTACATGAGCAGTCTGGCTTAAGCGTAGTGAGAGTCAACATTGGTTAACTCAGGAGAGCAGGAATAGGCTGTGTTGTAGCCAGGGTTAACACGTGGGTTAATCCAACACGAGTAGGTTCGTGTCAACAACAATCGGGCTCAGGTAGAGCGAGAATGAACTATAGTGGATTTGGGCCTGATATAAGGACAGTCAGCGAGGACTGAAAGTGGTATGTAAGTGTAGTTTAAGGGTAAGACTCCGTTAGAGACGGTTAACGATGGTTAACCGTGATAGGTGAACGTAGAGTAAGGGCGTGTGTTTTACAACTTAGATGTAGGGCGGTATAAGTCAGAGTAATTAGGAAGTGTATTTTGTAAGTTATTGAATTGCTAATCATTTTGTTTCTTACCCTTTTTACCATCATTATTACTTTCGTTTTTGTTGTTCGTAACCTAAATTACTACAAATGATCTACGAATCTGAAGCAAGTGATGACTGCTTACATTTGCTCTAAAAGTTTTGCTCATCAATTGGAGATGGAATCTTTTTTGTAGTACTCATGACCATGATAATTGATAAACAATATTTTAAAATTCGGTCAAGGTTGGATCCAATACTATTTAGTGTTGTCAGAGAGTGTACAGTTAATTGAGTGTACAGTTAATTGAGTGTACAGTTAATTGAGTGTACAGTTAATTGAGTGTACAGTTAATTGAGTGTACAGTTAATTGAGTGTACAGTTAATTGAGTGCACAGGTAATTGAGTGTACAGTTAATTGAGTGTACAGTTAATTGAGTGTACTGTTAATTGAGTGTACAGTTAATTGAGTGTACAGTTAATTGAGTGTACAGTTAATTGAGTGTACAGTTAATTGAGTGTACAGTTAATTGAGTGTACAGTTAATTGAGTGTACTATTAATTGAGTGTACAGTTAATTGAGTGTACAGTTAATTGAGTGTACAGTTAATTGAGCGTAAAGTTAATTGAGTGTACAGTTAATTGAGTGTACAGTTAATTGAGTGTACAGTTAATTTAGTGTGCAGTTAATTTAGTGTACAGTTAATTGAGTGTACAGTTAATTGAGTGTACAGTTAATTGAGTGTACAGTTAATTTAGTGTACAGTTAATTTAGTGTACAGTTAATTGATTATAACACTTGCACTCATACTGTACACATTACACAGGCACAGTAATGTTTGCCACATTAACTTTACTATGAGTACTACTACTACTACTACTACTACTACTATTGATGAATAGTATTTGTAAAAACACGCGATTTTCTTAAAACTTGCTTACATTTTACCTCAATTGGGCCAGCCATTTGAATATTGTATCTTCCATACACGGTTGTAATATTGTATCTTATTATTGATTAAGGGATTCAATTTAAGTGTTGTAATAATATCAAAATAAATGTGCCAATTGCTGTTGGTGTTATGAAGTTTGTACGAAAGTGCAATGCAAAGCAACTTCAAAGAAATCTTTGTTGTTCTTTTATCAGAACTATCATTAATAATATAACGATTTCGTAAGTAAACCTTGTATGCTGTTTCATAATAACTAAGAATGTTGGTTAAAGTTCTAGTCATTTACAAAAATACTTTTATCCATTTTCTTGATGAAATCTTATCATTTCCTGATACGATAATATTGTTTGTCTTTATTAGGAACTTCTCGCTCGTGAGCTTATGGAGGCCATAACTGGATCACCAACCCCTTAATCTTTTTGCAGAACTATCATTTAAGATTTCATATGTAAACCTTGTATGTTGTTGGTGAATTCCGGATATGGTTATCATGATTGGATCATCAATCACTTCCTCCGAATTGGGGGGCAAATTTTGGTTAATAAAGGCCCGTCGCTCGTAGGGTGCTGCTAGGCTTTTCTAAATCTATTAGTGGTTTCATATTTCCTATTTTATTGTTTCTTGATCGAACATCAAATTTCGTTTCATTTATTTGACCAATTAATATTTGATTGTTGATTGACGATGCCAACCCTTTCCAGCTCGAGATAGCTCTGCTAAGATCTTGCCAAAGTGACGCAAGCGCAGCATGAGCATTGCTGTTGTGTTTTGCACTTCAATTAATTTTCCTTCTATTACTGATCGAGACAGTTTTTGCCGATATCTCGCCAGGGGAGCATTTTAACCCGGAGTCATGTAAGGTGATTCGGAATCAGCGTCCGAAAATACATTGATTTAAATTAATTTCAACTGTCTTGGGCCCTTTTAGAAGATCGAGTGTAGATAAGAGTGATTTAGCACACTCGAGTCTGCACACCTAAAGGAGACGGCTAACTTTTGACAACCAACTTATACTAATACTAATAGTAATACCATTTGTGATTTAGGTATTTTATCGATATTAAATTTGACCAAAACCCATAATTTGGTAGAGTGGACCGCTGCCAGCGTTTCTCTTTCCCAAACAAAAGGAAATGATATTAATTTGAATGACCGCCCGCAAATGCAAAATCTAATTCCATTCTAATGTGTGGCGTGTACGAATATTTTGTACCATATAATCGTAAGACGTCCACTAATCACTCGAGGGCAATCGGAATTTATGGTAATGAACTTTTGGTGAACTCAGGTATTAATATACAGAATAATATGTAAAATAAATATTAGAGTATGTAATTTAAGATAATTCGTCAGATTTCATATCAGCTGTGCTTTGTCGTGCCAGTGGCAGTTGCAGTGCCACCCTGCGTGATTATACGATGCTAAAACTTGTCCGGACTCCGGTTCTGGTAGCATTCTTATATTAATACTTTATAATATTACATTTTCCTGTTAACTGAATACAGTCCCGAGAAATCAACCCCACTAGTTTTATTTCTGACTTCAAAGTTGAAACTTTTCGCAATGTTTCCCCTATTCCCTACGTCTCCCTGTCTCCCTGTCTCCCTGTCTCCCTGTCTCCATGTCTCCCTGTCTCCATGTCTCCCTGTCTCCATGTCTCCCTGTCTCCCTGTCTCCCTGTCTCCCTGTCTCCCTGTCTCCCTGTCTCCCTGTCTCCCTGTCTCCCTGTCTCCCTGTCTCCCTGTCTCCCTGTCTCCCTGTCTCCCTGTCTCCCTGTCTCCCTGTCTCCCTGTCTCCCTGTCATGTTTCGAAACGATTATATGGTACAAAATATTCGTACACACCACACATTAGAATGGAATTAGATTTTGCATTTGCGGGCGGTCTCCCTGTCTCCCTGTCTCCCTGTCTCCCTGTCTCCCTGTCTCCCTGTCTCCCTGTCTCCCTGTCTCCCTGTCTCCCTGTCTCCCTGTCTCCCTGTCTCCCTGTCTCCAGTCTCCCTGTCTCCATCTCTCCCTGTCTCCCTGTCTCCATGTCTCCATGTCTCCATGTCTCCATGTCTCCATGTCTCCATGTCTCCATGTCTCCATGTCTCCATGTCTCCATGTCTCCATGTCTCCATGTCTCCATGTCTCCATGTCTCCATGTCTCCATGTCTCCATGTCTCCATGTCTCCATGTCTCCATGTCTCCCTGTCTCCCTGTCTCCCTGTCTCCCTGTCTCCCTGTCTCCCTGTCTCCCTGTCTCCCTGTCTCCCTGTCTCCCTGTCTCCCTGTCTCCCTGTCTCCCTGTCATGTTCGAAACGATTATATGGTACAAAATATTCGTACACACCACACATTAGAATGGAATTAGATTTTGCATTTGCGGGCGGTCTCCCTGTCTCCCTGTCTCCCTGTCTCCCTGTCTCCCTGTCTCCCTGTCTCCCTGTCTCCCTGTCATGTTTCGAAACGATTATATGGTACAAAATATTCGTACACACCACACATTAGAATGGAATTAGATTTTGCATTTGCGGGCGGTCTCCCTGTCTCCCTGTCTCCCTGTCTCCCTGTCTCCCTTCCTCCTGTCTCCCTGTCTCCCTGTCTCCCTGTCTCCCTGTCTCCCGGTCTCCCGGTCTCCCGGTCTCCCTGTCTCCCTGTCTCCAGTCTCCAGTCTCCATGTCTCCATGTCTCCATGTCTCCATGTCTCCATGTCTCCATGTCTCCATGTCTCCATGTCTCCATGTCTCCATGTCTCCATGTCTCCATGTCTCCATGTCTCCATGTCTCCATGTCTCCATGTCTCCATGTCTCCATGTCTCCATGTCTCCATGTCTCCATGTCTCCATGTCTCCATGTCTCCATGTCTCCATGTCTCCATGTCTCCATGTCTCCATGTCTCCATGTCTCCATGTCTCCATGTCTCCATGTCTCCATGTCTCCATGTCTCCATGTCTCCATGTCTCCATGTCTCCATGTCTCCATGTCTCCATGTCTCCCTCTCTCCTCTCCCTCTCCCTCTCCCTCTCCCTCTCCCTCTCCCTCTCCCTCTCCCTCTCCCTCTCCCTCTCCCTCTCCCTCTCCCTCTCCCTCTCCCTCTCCCTCTCCCTCTCCCTCTCCCTCTCCCTCTCCCTCTCCCTCTCCCTCTCCCTCTCCCTCTCCCTCTCCCTCTCCCTCTCCCTCTCCCTCTCCCTCTCCCTCTCCCTCTCCCTCTCCCTCTCCCTCTCCCTCTCCCTCTCCCTCTCCCTCTCCCTCTCCCTCTCCCTCTCCCTCTCCCTCTCCCTCTCCCTCTCCCTCTCCCTCTCCCTCTCCCTCTCCCTCTCCCTCTCCCTCTCCCTCTCCCTCTCCCTCTCCCTCTCCCTCTCCCTCTCCCTCTCCCTCTCCCTCTCCCTCTCCCTCTCCCTCTCCCTCTCCCTCTCCCTCTCCCTCTCCCTCTCCCTCTCCCTCTCCCTCTCCCTCTCCCTCTCCCTCTCCCTCTCCCTCTCCCTCTCCCTCTCCCTCTCCCTCTCCCTCTCCCTCTCCCTCTCCCTCTCCCTCTCCCTCTCCCTCTCCCTCTCCCTCTCCCTCTCCCTCTCCCTCTCCCTCTCCCTCTCCCTCTCCCTCTCCCTCTCCCTCTCCCTCTCCCTCTCCCTCTCCCTCTCCCTCTCCCTCTCCCTCTCCCTCTCCCTCTCCCTCTCCCTCTCCCTCTCCCTCTCCCTCTCCCTCTCCCTCTCCCTCTCCCTCTCCCTCTCCCTCTCCCTCTCCCTCTCCCTCTCCCTCTCCCTCTCCCTCTCCCTCTCCCTCTCCCTCTCCCTCTCCCTCTCCCTCTCCCTCTCCCTCTCCCTCTCCCTCTCCCTCTCCCTCTCCCTCTCCCTCTCCCTCTCCCTCTCCCTCTCCCTCTCCCTCTCCCTCTCCCTCTCCCTCTCCCTCTCCCTCTCCCTCTCCCTCTCCCTCTCCCTCTCCCTCTCCCTCTCCCTCTCCCTCTCCCTCTCCCTCTCCCTCTCCCTCTCCCTCTCCCTCTCCCTCTCCCTCTCCCTCTCCCTCTCCCTCTCCCTCTCCCTCTCCCTCTCCCTCTCCCTCTCCCTCTCCCTCTCCCTCTCCCTCTGCACGATCAAAATAAACTAATAAACTTGCTCGACTTTTCAAAACTTTTGTACCATTGTTTTCTAGAGACTGTGAGAATTTTCACAGTACCAAATTATTTGCTACACCTTTTTGGAATGATCAGTGAGTTTCGCCTAGGTACCATATTTGATGGTGCGTGGCTTTTGGAGCAAAAGTAGGTGTAAAAGTTGCGTAATTTGACGAAATTTGTTGATTTTTGTCGTATTATTCTGTCATATCTTCGGTTCCTTGAAGTTGAATGAGATCATTCTGAAAATTTGTCAGAACCTTCCAACCATACTTAACTACCGAACCTAAATTAGTTGGGAGAGATTGGCCTTGAATATAAGACTAAGAGCTGAGGTCTTAAAATGTCAAAATAGGTATAAATTCGTTGATAACTCAAATTCTGACCATCAAAATTGCTCAAACTAATTCAGGTTCAGTAAAACATGAATGTTTACGTAAGCTGACCAAATTTTAACAAAATTGTTATATGGGAAGTATTATAAAATTTTGATTGTTTCCGAAATAATTTGCTGGCCGAAATACGAGCTAAAAAACCTTCGATGGTCAGCGCGCGCGTTTTACGGTCGATGGTGCACGGCACGGCCTAAATTTATAAATCTTACCCTTGCCCACATCTTACCCTTGTTGATTTTAGTTAGATTCGAGGTATCTAGATTTGAGGTATCTCGCATATCAAATGAAGCGGTATGCAGTACAATACAAAACAAGTCACAGTAGATGTTGGAAGGTGTATTTACACGTACTTGCTTCCTATAGAATCAACAGCTAGCTGCTGTTCCTTGGTTTCCCTGGTCTTTTTTTGCCTTCTTCGAGCTGTAAATGATCCATGAGGCCAAGTAGACGTTTTCGTGATAAAACCTCTCTATACCGGGTTTCTCGCGGTATAAAGCGTTTCATATACCGCATAAAATGATAGTACAGCAGGCTATCGGTTCGATCTTGACTGTGCCAACTGCCAACTGCCATTGGTGCAGTTTCTGTGAAAATCGATAAGGCTGTATTGTAATTAGTTATGAAACTCTGATATCGTATGGTTAACGTTTTTCAGTTTCAGACCTTTTCACTTAGTAATTCCTGATTATCAAAATCTGCCGAGATTTACTGAACTCCGACTACAAATATTGGTGATTTAAGTATTCTTGAAAGGAAAAATTCACTAAGTTTTTTGAAAAGCATTTTTCTCCGCGTTTCATGCAATTTGATAATTTTTTGAATTTTATTAATTTCTAGTTTGCAGAATATGTCGACACAGAAGATAACAGGGGCAGCGAGCAAAATTTACAAAAGAGTGATGATGGTACCACCGCAACACTTCGACGTCATACATAAAAATCTGAACGCTCATATGAGGTATGTTTATCCAAGTTTCAAATCAAATTCGGAATTTTAGGTGTTCATTATTACTTTATTATTATCAGTAATTGGTAATGGTATTGTTTGTTTAAGTTCAAACATCTTATTTTTTAGATTGAAATACCTGGATAACTACATTAATTAACCACATTTCCTTATCAGCTTCCCTATCAATTGATAACATTGACCGATATTGTCTTGTTTAAAAAGAGACTAAAGACTCATCTCTTTGAAATATTATTCATATAAGTATCATATAAAACATTAGTTGCAACTGTTTAAAGTCAGGATGTGGCAATGCTTGTTCATGCAGAAAAGCAGGAATAAATTGTGAATCAACCTGCCTCAAATGTCAGGACAATTGCATCAATGTGCCAGCTGAGGACTTATAAGTAGGAGTATGACTCTTATCTAGTATATCACAATGCTGACAAGCATTACCGTTGCCATTATATTCACAATATTATTTACCCCCTATACTATTATATCCCCTTTGTTGTTTTTCAGACATTAATACTCATCGAAAGTAGTTCAGCAGGTATATTTAAGTTCAAAACATTCTAATTACGCACCAGCATGTTATATATATATATATACCAAATGCATGAGGAGCATATAATAAATATATATTATATTATGCTCCTCATGCATTTGGTCCGAGTCCGAGTAGCGTCGGAACACCTGGGAGTGGTAACACCACAAGCCAACTATGGACTCACATGCCTGGATCTGGCACCACTCTACTGGACAATGGCAGTCTATTCATCCATTCCGGTAGAGTCGACGGGATCAAGAGACAGGGAGTCGGCCTCAAGTCTTTCAAAACGAATCAGAAACTCCCTGATATCGTTCACTCCCACATCGGAGCGGGTTTTAACTGCTAGGCTGCATAGTAAGCAAATCAACATCTCTGTCGTTGTGGCCTATGCTCCAACAGAGGGTGCAGAGGAGAGTGAGAAAGATAAGTTTTATAGGACACTCACAGACACATTTGATGGGCTACCTCGTCACGATATCAAGTTACTGCTCGGCGATTCTAATGCAAAAATAACATCAGGCAGATATGGAAGTGAAGCGGTCATCGGTGGGGAATCACTCCATAGCTCATCAAATGACAACGGGACAAGACTTGTGGATTTCTGTGCGACGAACCAGCTTGTCATCGGGGGAACTCTCTTCGAGCACAAGAACATTCACAAGGGAACATGGCGGTCCCCCAACGGGCTCACGGTCAATCAGATAGACCATATCTGCATTGGAAAGCGGCTTCGTCAGTCACTTTTTGATGTTAGGGTATGTCGCGGGGCAGATATCGGCTCCGATCATTATCTGGTGCTAGGACTGCTAAAAATCAAACTTCAGTCAGTGACGAAGATCAACGCCAGCAGGCACAATGTGCCTGGCATTGAGCGCCTGAGGGATAGAACTAAGGTTACTGAGTACAATGTGGCTCTTCAAAACCGATTCGCAAGTCTGGATAGTGAGGTCGACCTCGAGGATATGTGGTGTAATCTCAGTCAGACCGTCACTGATGTCTCACTGGAGGTACTCGGCAAAAGACCCCGGAAGGCAAAGAAGCAACACCTGTCACGGAAGACCAAGGATCTACTGATTCAGCGGGCACAGTTTAAGCGCAGAGACCCAAACTCGGACGCTAACAGGTCAGAGTATTCTAAACTTAATAAGTTAGTCAAGAAAAGCAGCAAGCTAGACGACAATAACTGGGCAGTAAGAGTAGCTACTGATCTTGAGGAAGCAGCGAGCAAAGGTCAGCAGCGTGAGGTATGGGCAAAGATCAAGAAGATCTCTGGTAAGAACAAGAAGCCTCAAGCATCTTTTGTCCGGGACAAGGACGATAGGAAGATCACGGATCCCCAACAGCAGATGGATAGGTGGAAGGAGCACTTTACCGAACTTCTGAATCCTCGATTATCAAGTGTCGACCTAGCCGACCTTGATACAGTATCACCCCAACCCCACTTAGACTCTCTCTCTTGTTCGGATGGACCACCCACCAGAGACTAGATTAGTTATTCCCTGACAAAGAGCAGAGATCCTGGTCCATCGCTCTAAGAAGATGACAAAGGAACGTGCAGCGACATCGGACACATCAACTAAACGGATCGTTGCTGAAGTTCTTTCAGGACTGGACTTCGAGTGCAGAGCTAACCTTGGATGTCGGACCAGCAGCCTCTCGAAGATGGTACCAACAGCACGAGCGGCTGCGAACAGACAACCAAACCACCCCACATCCCTCGAGTTCCTGTCAATTCCCCCTTCATACCTCAACACTGCGACTGGCGATCCCCTCCTCTGGGATGACCCTTGTCACTATATAGTGTTGTCATTATATAGTGCGTTTTGCAGACTATATAATGACAAAGATCAGCTGTCATTATAAAGTGCTTGTCACTATATAGTGTTGTCATTATATAGTGTGATTACCGGACGGGATAACTAACGAGCAACTGAAGTATGATGCGAGTGCTCTAGTTGATCAACTAGAGTGTCTATTCAAGAAAGTGTGGGAAGAAGAGACTGTTCCTCAAGATTGGTTAAAGGGTGTGATAATTGTTATTGGGAAGACAGGGGACACTTCAGTCTGCGGGAACAACAGAGGGATCACTTTAAGGTCTACAGCATCCAAGCTTTTTCAGATGATTCTTCTCAAGCGGTTACATGCTGGTATGGAGTGTCTTCTCAGGGAGAATCAGTGCGGATTCAGACAGAACCGCTCATGTATTGATTAGATTTATTCTCTCCGAACTATTATTCATAACTGTCTTGAGTTTAACATTCCTCTTTTCATTAATTTTGTCGATTTCAAGGCAGCATTCGATTCTATTAGAAGGACCTTTATTTGGTGCAGTATGAGACACTATGGGCTGTCTGAAAAATATATCAGAATATTTCAGTCATTTTTTGGGGGTACTATGAGTGCAGTGAGGGTTAATGGAGAGCTGACAGACTGGTTTGATGTTAACTCAGGCACAGGTCAGGGTGACATTCAAGCACCTCCTGTCTTTAATTTCTGCCTAAACTTTTCTGCATATCTAGCTGAGACCAACAACACCATCAGTCAAGGCGCAGTGCTGCAGAAGGAGATGAAGACAGTTGAGGAAAAGGTCATTCTGGACACCGATTATGCTGATGACATGGCTATTAAGGACAACTCAGGTGAAGGCCTACAGGAGTCAACTGATCTACTAGTTTATTACAGCTCCTACGCTGGGCTCAGAATAAATGCAAAGAAGACCCAATTCATGGCTGTAAGCAATTGCGCCTCCCAGCGACCTTTCATCAAGGATGACTGTATTGAGCTGTCGGTTGAGGGTGAACCCGTTGAGCAGGTTAGCAACTTTGTCTACCTGGGTGCAACAATCAGTGGGGATGGGACAATCGACAGAGACTTGGATGTCCGTATCCAGAAGGCTAATGGCGCCTTTCATCAGCTCTGGAACATTTGGAATAGCAGAACTATAAAGACTCCAACCAAGATCAGGATCTTTAAGGCTGCTGTCCTCACCATCTTGTTGTATGGAGCTGAAGTCTGGAACACCACCAAAAAGCAAATGAAACGCTTCGAGGTTTTCCATCAGACCTCCCTAAGAAGGATCCTTAGGATTAAATGGTTCTTCTATGTTTCCAACGAAGAAGTTCTTAGGAGGGCTGGCATCAAGTCAGTCGAGACTTTCATCAGTGCTGCCAGGCTACGTTGGTATGGACATGTAGTTAGAATGCCAGACTCTAGACTACCGAGGTTTCTGTTGAACTGGAAGCCAAATTATGGAAAGAGGTCAAGGGGTAGACCCCGTAAGAACTGGAAGACCTGCGTACTTGAAGAATGAAGATTGAAGATGCTGCTAAGTTTACAGGTGTTGAAAACATCGACAACAACACAATAGGAGCTCTGGCTACCAACCGAGTACAGTGGAGACATATGCTACGCCGTCAACGCGATGTGTGTGATGCAGGCCACTCCGACGACTAGGAGGAGACCTTACCATGTAACATGTAACATGTATGTATGTATGTTATACGAAATTCGGTAAAAAACCCAAAATCGCCATATTCAGCTAGATTAAAATACCTGGATAACTACATTAATTAACCACATTTCCTTATCAGCTTCCCTATCAATTGAGAACATTGACCGATATAATTGTCTTGTTTAAAAAGTGTAATGATTCTTATTTATTCATTTACTTCAGTTTATGTTAATATTTACTAATGTTTTAAATTGTTTCAGAATGTTATCTTTACCTCACTGAATTTAATTAATCATGAATCAAGTATTTCAAACTTATGTGTGTTTCAGACTAAAAAGTGTTTCAGACTAAAAAGTGTTTCAGACTAAAGACTCTTCTCTTTGAAAAAGAATTCATATAAGTATCATATAATATCTTTTTCATAAAAACCATATTTCATAAAATTTTAAGTTTTTACTAATGTTTTAAATTGTTTCAGAATGTTATCTTTACCTCAGTGAATTTAATTCATCATGAATCAAGTGTTTTAAACTTATGTGTGTTTCAGACTAAAAAGTGTTTCAGACTAAAGACTCTTCTCTTTGAAAAAGAATTCATATAAGTATCATATAATATCTTTTTCATAAAAACTATATTTCATAAAATTTTAAGTTTTTATGTACATGTTCATGAGTCGCTTTAGAATTTAGATGGCTTGAACTGAATCTTTGGGTTTTGAGTTCTTTTTGGCTATAAAGCGATGTATAAATTTCTAATTATTATTATTACTATTATTATTTATTAGTTTACTCATGCGTAACTATCGATAAATGTTCACAGTTATATCTGTAGTTGTTCAAAGCCAGTTAACAAAGTAAAGGCTGTGTCGCAATGGCAAGCTCTTAGAGAAACTTTTAACAATCTTGGACTTCACACAGATATCTGTCCTGCAGCTCCAGGTATATATTATAAGCGAATCTTTGATTTCAATACCATCACTATCCTTCGGGCACTTTCCTTCCGACGAAAATGACCTAAATGCACGATTATTGACAGGTAAATATATTTGCACAAAAATATCAATCACGTTCGCGTTTTAGCACTCCTTCATTTACCAACAATCCAGGGGAAGTTGACATGGTATTTGCTGCCAACTCAGCGATAGTGCTGAACAACAAAGCTCTGATAGCGAAGATGGCAGTGGAGCCACGAAGGACAGAATCTGCGCACTTCGCTAACTGGTTTAGAAACCAGGGGTTCGAAGTGGAGGAACTTGAGAAGATCGTGAGTTATTCAAACCTCGTCATTAATATTCCAACTACCTCACAAGACATATTCAATATTCATGTTCGACATAATTCCGGTGACCTAAATGATTTGGGAACGAAAATATGGGGATTTTTCCGAAAACTGAAAAATTTCGTACCCCAAATTAAATCGTGGTATTTGGGGATTTTTTCCAAAAACCACCAACTTTCGCACCATGTCCATTTTAATATGTCTAGTAAGTTGCAAAAATTTTATATCACATCCAAAAGTTAAAACTCGAGTAAACTGTATGTCTAATATCGACATAACCAAACATTGCTACAGGGTAAACCGTACATGTTCTGCGAGGGTAACGCGGAGTTTAGCCCCACTCATGATCTGTCAAGGTATTTCTTTGGTTGGGGACAGAGAACTGCCGAGAGTTCTTATGAGCTTGTCTTGGACTTTTTCTCTTTGGACAAGAAGGACGCATTTAAAGTTAGACTGATTGACGGTTAGGAAAGTTATTTTTGCATAAGCAACTTTGGACGGCTATAACTACAATTTTAACAAGAATTGCGCCGGTTAGCGGACGCTAGATTTCCATCGCCCGTAATTAATTACAATTAACAATCGTTTCATATTGGTTAAATTACCAAATTTCTTTGGGGCGTTACAGAGAACAAAATGGAGGGGTTGCCGTTGTCAATTATTTGAATCGAAAGTTAAACGACCGGACAACCGTAGCGCAGCCTGTGCGGTGATATGCAATATGCATGATGCAGTTAAAAGGACATCTGTCCGACAGCGACTCTTGTCCGACTCAATATGTTACCAGAAAAAAAAGACATCTGTCCGAAATTGTGATCTAATTGCAATACGACACATTTCCATTTTCCAATTAGAGACATGATCTGAACTGAGATATGACCTGAGCTGAACTCTACCATAGTTTATTTTCATTTAAAGTCAAAAATTGGACAATAGTTTAAATGTTATATAAATAACTGATCTCCATACCGCTCTCCTGTGTGTAATGTAGGCTGTGATGTGATTGGCAGCTTGTTACAGCTTGTTAGTGTACGGCTATAGCATGATCCTGTCCTCAAATAGTCAATCACGTATCGATGGATCAGATCTCAATGGATCAAATCAGCATTATATTAGGACTGTAGGAGCAACGTCACAAGATTACACGTGACTCGTGAACGTAAAGGTACAGAACAAGGTCACCCACTCTCACCTGATCTTTTTAAAGTTTTTCTCAGTGATATGTCCTGCCTCCTAGATTTTCCAAATTGCCCCGTACTTTCAAATTTGACTGTTAGCCACCTACTGTGGGCGGATGACCTTATACTCCTTTCACTCGACCAGGAAACCACTCAAAAGCAACTTAATATTCTCGGTAATTTTTGTAAGGAGTGGGGCATTGAAATCAATGAACTCAAAACTCAAGCAGTCATCTTTGGTAAGAAAACGTTAAAACAGGACACACAAAACATCAAATTTACACTCAACGGATCTAATCTTGAAATTGTTGACAGTTATTGTTACCTTGGATTTGAACTTCATCAATCGGGTCAAGTACAGATCGCTCAACAAAATCTTAAAACCAAAGCAATGCGTGCATTTTTTGGCCTGAAAAGGGTTGTCATGCGTTCAAAGTTATCTTTTAAAGCCTTAGTTGTAGTGAACGTACGGAACGTTCACTAAAAATAGTTTGTGAACGCGTTCGCTAAAAGATTTTAACGTTCGGAACATAAGGAACGTTAATTGCTATAATGAAATTAAAATGCCGGACATAGCCCAATTATCCGGCAAAGTACTAGCGTTTCCATTGCCACTTGCCGACAGGATTTGCCACGTTGTAACAGACAATCCAAATGTCAATAAATCTCTACGACGCTTAATCGAAGCTGATTATGAACACATCATACGATCATGCTGTGTAACCCACCAGTTCGATCTACTTGCCGAGGATGTCGGGAAGTTGAGCTGGACCAAGGAGACATTGTCGAATTGTAACAAAATAGTTACAAATGTGAAGAATCACGACATGATTCTAAAAACGTTAAGAACCCATTCTCTTGTCAATTTGCTAAAACCAGGGGAAACTCGGTTTGCCACCCAGTTTATTATGTTAGAGAGACTGAAGGGTTCCAAGGATACTTTGATTAAGACTTATATTGATCCAACCCTTACTGAGTCTGTTAGCAATAAAAGTAATGCATACAAGAATTTGTTTGAGTGCGCTAAAGATTTAGTGTTTGACCCCCATTTCTGGATAGAAGTCGACTATTTATGCTCAATTCTCGAGCCGATAATGGTCTTGCTTAGATTTTCAGACAATACAGGGTGAGTTGAAAATAGTGTGTGGAAAGTAAATGGCTCTACTTTTTTTGACAAATGAAATTTCCAGTTAACTTTTGCATATTTAGGTAATGAAAATATATACTTTTTATGATAATACAATTAAAATACTTAATGATTAATAATTTGCTCAACCCATCGTCCTTTATTAACTAGGACATATTGATAACGTGTAAGACAATTGTCTATAGCCGACTTGACTGTATTATGGGGGCAGGGGAGTCTTATGGAAATTTTCTCAAAATCGACTTTTTAGTTAGTTGTTTCTGATAGAGGGGAGTAATATCTATCAGATGCTTTTGATGCCGTGGAAAAATATCGTTCCTAGCCGAAATTATTGCCGGTCAAAGGTCAGCGCGTGTGTGGTAATTGTATTGCGCGAGCGATTTTTGATCGCGTGCCCTGAAAATCGAGTCTAAAAATCCATTTTCTCCTACATTTTTTGAGCAATCACCCTGAAACTTTCAGTATATGTTCTAAGGATCATTTAGAAGAGATGAGCCAGACAGAATTTCGAGATAGGCCTTTAAAAAATTTTATTCGATTTTGAAAATCTTGGACCTCGTTTTTTGATGATTTTTTGATTCTTAAGATTCCTGTTGGTTTCATCGGTGTAATTTATTACAAATATTATCTGTTCACCTTAAAGTTAGCAAATTTTGCTTTCCGCAATAGAAACCATAAAAGTGATATGGTTAGTCTTGCCAACAAAAGGTGGCTCGAGCTCCATTCCCCCTACATTCAGTAGGGTTTTGTGCTCACCCGGCTTATCAGGGATATGATCAGCACACGAATCAGGATGTCTGGAAGGAGTTTCTAGATGTCATGGACACGTGGTGTGACGGCGCAACAAAGAAGAAGATAATTTCGCAGTACACGTTCTACCGAGAAAAAAAGAGGCTTATTCTGTACTGACGCTGCCTCAAGTTTTAGCCAAGATTCTGACGATCCAGTCTCTTGGTGGAGCAACTTCGGTTGCGAGGTACCCGAACTACAGAGTTTTGCAATGAAAGCGCTGTCGCAATCGACATCAGCCTCATGTCACCCTGTGAGACGAATTGGAGCTTGTACGACTGGGTGATAAACAAAAAAAGAAACCGCCTCACAGTTGACAAGCAGCGAGACCTTATTTATGTTAACGCAAGTTTGCGTCTTATGAACAATTCACGAATTAAGGAGCAATAATTTCATTACTATTTGCTATACTAGTGACTTATTTTTATTCATTATTGTTTATTTACTGTCTAATTCCGACAACATGGTTTTATCTCATTGTACGACTAAGTTCAGCGTTCACTACAACTAAGATCAGAATTAAGCAATAGCTAAGGTTCATGATACAATCTAAATTTTGGGTTGGTTTTTTGCGAACATTTGACTTTATAATGAATTTACGTTTACCTGATATGGTTAGGAGTTGGCTGGTGGCCATGATGGTATCAAAGGATGAGGAAAGATTAGTTGGTGCACAACTTGATGAAAAACGATATTTTCTGGCAACTGATTTATGGGCATTGTCTCTTACTTTTATATTCGTGTGCTGCCAAGTGTTTTATCTTTTAATTTGCTAGCCAGATAAAATTATTGATTGAAATTCCCATTGAGCAGTGAGCACGATTGAAATGATTCAAATTATAATCGTTAAATGCACAATTTTCCTCTGTACTCCTGTAACTCTTTCTTAAAATGAAACAATTGCCGTAATTAAAATCGTTCTACAAAGAGCGGTACGGACCACTTACGTTTCAAATGAATTCAAATTTTTCGTTAAATCACCCTTGTTAAATATCTTTGGCACTATCTTACTATATACTTACTATATACCGCCCACTTGCACTGGTCGGAGATTTATGGGTTTCGGCTCTCTGGAAAGAATTAAATTTTTATTTAAATAACCCGCAAGGGAGGGTTGCATCTGTCACAATGTAATTACGCCATTAATTGTATAATATTTAGTTTCAAACAACTCCGTCGTAACTTTATTTATTGCACGCGACTTAGTTTGAAGAAATGGAGTGACCTGTAACAGTGTAACCGGGCGAGGGGTTCTCCCCGAAATCAACCATAAATTTGACTTTGGGTATGTTGAAAACATATTAAAAACACATGCTGTACGACCTCTTATAAAATTTCAACCTCAGGGAGAGTTCATAGTGCACCCTAATGTTAAATATCTCAACTTCAAGGAGAGTTCATAGCGCACCCTAATGTTAAATATTTCAACCTCAGGGAGAGTTCATAATCATAGCGCACCCTAACGTTAAATATCTCAACCTCAAGGAGAGTTCATAGCGCACCCTAACGTTAAATATCTCAACCTCAAGGAGAGTTCATAGTGCACCCTAACGTTAAATATCTCAACCTCAGGGAGAGTTCATAGCGCACCCTAACGTTAAATATCTCAACCTCAAAGAGAGTTCATAGCGCACCCTAACGTTGAATATCTCAACTTCAGAGAGAGTTCATAGCGCACCCTAACGTTAAATATCTCAACCTCAAAGAGAGTTCATAGTGCACCCTAACGTAAAATATCTCAACTTCAAGGAGAGTTCATAGCGCACCCTAACGTTAAATATCTCAACCTCAGGGAGAGTTCATAGCGCACCCTAACGTTAAATATCTCAACCTCAAAGAGAGTTCATAGCGCACCCTAACGTTAAATATCTCAACCTCAGGGAGAGTTCATAGCGCACCCTAACGTTAAATATCTCAACCTCAGGGAGAGTTCATAGCGCACCCCAACGTTAAATATCTCAACCTCAAAGAGAGTTCATAGCGCACCCTAACGTTGAATATCTCAACTTCAGGGAGAGTTCATAGCGCACCCTAACGTTAAATATCTCAACCTCAAAGAGAGTTCATAGCGCACCCTAACGTAAAATATCTCAACTTCAGGGAGAGTTCATAGCGCACCCTAACGTTGACAGCATCACAAAATATTGACTAACGTTCACTAACGTTCACAAACGTTCGCGTTCACTACAAAATGATTGGAACGTACGTTCAGTACGACTAAGTTCAGCGTTCACTACAACTAAGTTTAAAGCACTCCTTACACTGTTCGACTCTCTCATCAAGCCCATTCTATTATATGGTGCTCCGATATGGACACCCACTAGTACGATCAATAAATCTCTTTGCAAAACGATTAACTCGACAGAAGCAACCGCTACTAACTTACTTAAAAAAATCAGCGCCTCTCTGCAAGAAAGAGTGCATATTTCATTCCTAAAATGGGCATTGGGAGTCCATCGTAAAGCATCAAATGTAGGTGTTTGGGGAGAAACAGGAAGAATTCCTTTGATTTATCAATCAATTCGCTTAACGTTAAATTACTTCAAAAGGCTAAATACAAAATCAAAGTCGAATTCGTTTGTCACTGCAGCCGTAAAAGAACAAAAATCACTAAACTTACCTTGGTATCGATACATAAAACCACTCCTTGAACTAGATGAAATTTACAAACTAGATCACGTAACTGCGCACCGAATTCTCAATACAAATGCAGCTAACAAAGCCGCGCCCAACCCTGTAAGTGATCACAAATTATTAAAAGACTCCCTCATAAATCAGTCAAATTTTAGTCAATCCATCAAACCACTATGCAGCAAAAAGTATAGAATTCCTAAAATCATCGAAGCTCTAACCAATCAATTCAAAAAATGTTGGCAATATCAAAAATCTACTTCTTCTAAACTCTCATTCTATCACTCAATCAAACACACCTTCAACCGAGAGCCCTACTTATACTTATGCAAAGGCTTTTCTCGTCGTTACAGTACCACAAAACTTAGAATCAGCGCACATGATCTCCATATTGAAAGAGGCAGATACTCCAACACACCCCGTGAGCAAAGACTATGTGGTTGGTGCCAATCAAGTATGGGCGTTGAGACCATCGAAGACGAGTCGCATGTTCTTTACATATGTGACTTGTATTCAAAACAGAGGTCGAAATTAGTCAAAAATCTTTCTCAAATGCCAATCATTGAAATAAGCAATGAAATCACCGACTCCAGCAATATCAATGAAACAAATCTCAAAGATCATCTCATGGAAATTTTGTCTCCTTACTCAACTGTAATTCCTCAAAATCACCAGAGCCTCCATATTCACTGCCACCGCTCACTTGATATTCAACCAAACACCCCACAGTATACTCAATTTCAAGAAAGGCGCTCCTATGCTGTCAATTGTGTGTGCACTTTTTTCCTTCGCTGCTCCGAAGAGCGAAATAGCTTCACCGAAGATACGCGTCAGCGTAATTCAAATGCACGAAACTTAAACAATTTTACTATCAATTTGGTGAGAACCTCGCGAATTAGTCATAATTAAGACTCAAGGATAACCCTGGCCCTGACTTCAAGCAAAGATGATTGTTTTCATTAACTTCTGTAAACAATTATGACGGTCCATGATAATGGATCTATAATTTAATTTTAATCCTGTGTAATCCTGTGTAATCCAATCCTGTGTAATCCGTGAGCTTGTGAAATACGAACGTGATCCGAAATTGGAAATGTGATCCGAAAGTTGGACAGATGTCGCCAAAAACGACTCCTATCTGACAGCGACTCTTGTCCGAAACCGGTAATTCGACTGTCGGACAGATGTCACCCAATCAAATCTGTGGTAGTTAATACAATGTGAATCATAATAAAATGTATCGTTCATTTCGTCTAAATATAATGAATCAATCTATTGGCAATCATGTTCAACATGATAGTCATAACATCATAATTTATACAACAGCATAACGGATTACTAATATCGGGTTGCACCAAGCACCCACAAAAAAATGAGAAGTTTGTATCGCATGAAGTTAACGAAAGCTTAAACGACAAATATCAATGCGAATCAAAATGTATAATAGCGAAAAGAGATATACATGCGCGACGACACGATTTATTAGCTCGATTCTTGGTATAGAGTACACCTTGACATAAAAGCATTGTAAAATGCGCGCGCGACCATCAAGTGATAATTTGTAAAGGAGCACGTGTTTGCGGAGGTTAATGCATGTTTTGCTTTGTGACACGACGAAAAACCTATACCCACTGTACCCATTCTCAAATCCTACCACTTCTAACCATCTATTGCCTTTTTAGGCGATGGAAAAAATGTTGTCCTTACAATAGCCAATAACGACGGTATGTACTAGTCGTGTTGGTTACTAGCATTACTACTTTACTATAGAGAGTCAGAGACGTTTAGTAGAGAGTGACGAATAATTGTCATAATATTTCCAGGTGGATTCTTTCTCAGTATCACCTTGATAACAAAGGCAACATGTAGATTGTAGGTGTTGCAATATTTTGTAAATAGTGTGAACTGCGATTCTGCACCTGGCCAAAACGTTTTATGTGCAGCAAAGTTGCTTGTTGACAATTAATTCTATTATGTACAGTAATAGTATCCATCGAACAACATAATTTTAACGGGATCACTTCAAATTTTTTCCCAGAAACAGTATTATGTAGACTTAAAATTCTTCAATTAAACTCTGTTGGAAGCAAATCTAAATTACAAAAGTGGAACTGAGTCGGAAGCTAATCTAAATTACAAAAGCTAATCTAAATTTATCTTCGTGAATGTCTTTTTATCCAATCGCAGTTCTTTTGTCAAACAGTACGTGTCGAACTAGAATTCAGGTAGCGAAATGAGGTTCTACAGTTTTGTCGAACTTCAGTGTGTGTCGAACTACAGTCCAAGGTAGCGCAATAAAGTTCGACAGAGTCGAACTTTAGGGTTTATCGAACTACAGTACGTGTGTACCCTGGCGATGAGCAGATTGAAATTGAGTCACTTTATTTTAGTTCCGTTGGTCGACACAGAATCTTTAGGTGTATAAGCGACTTACAGTTACACTGACACAGAATGTGTTGGACCCTTGTGACTAAAATAAAGTGACTCAATTTCAATCTGTTGAGGTTGCGATCAGCTTGATAAGTTGTTCATATGCCAAGATTCGCCATCTTTTGTTTAATAAAAAGATGTGTGCCCCTAACCATAGTTATGGGCATGTCAATATTTTCTCACTGTATACAGCGATGTCAAATTGACGTACACAAATCTGATAAAACGAACAACAGCCGATGGTGCAAAAAAGTGCGGTGATAGATCAATAGTGCAATTCCGCACTTTCGAATTGCCTCTGCTTGATAATCGTCATATTTACAGAGAGATTCTATCGGTTATCAGTATCACCTAATTAATAATTACCTTAATAATGGTCATATCTACAGAGAGATTCTATCAGTTATCAGAATCACCTAATTAATAATCGTCCGCGTATTTTCAGAGAGATTTTATCACCTGGATGTTAGCATGTTGCCTCTGCTTGATAATCGTCATATTTTCAGATAGATTCTATCGGTTATCAGTAACACCTAATTAATAATTACCTTAGTAATCGGCATATTTTCAGATAGATTCTATCGGTTATCAGTAACACCTAATTAATCATTACCTTAGTAATCGGCATATTTTCAGAGAGATTCTATCGGTTATCAGTATCACTTAATTAATAATTACCTTAATAATGGTCATATTTTCAGAGAGATTCTATCAGTTATCAGAATCACCTACTTAATAATCGTCGTATTTTCAGAGAGATTCTATCACCTGGATGTTAGCATGGCACCACTGTCTCTAGGACATGTTATGCTCTACCCGGGAGCATTTGACGAAGCATCCCTGAAGAACGTATATGACGCTCTAGGTAATTAACAGTCACATGATCAATCAAGCCTTTTTACTTTTAGCTATTGGAGCCCGAGTTGGAGTATCTTTACCGTTTTATTTAGTGGTGGATGTTTGACCGTCGGCCAGTTCGAAGCGGATCCGCATTGCAGAACCTTCGAATCTATTTATCGCTGTAACGAGGTTTGATCGTCATCTTCGTACAGCGTTCGATGTCTGTCTGAAGGTAAAATGGTGACATCCTCTGTATCAGGCAGAGGTCGAGTGTTAGCCGCAACTAAATTATTCTAGATTCCTCTCGAATAATTTTAAAGATTTTATGTCAATTTATTATCGAAGAAAAAGACGATTTATGAAGGAGCAACCCTGCATTGTACCTAATAAAAATTTCTCGAGATGTCCACTTCATGATGCTGCTCTACCACTTTAACTTATGTCCTTTAAGCGCTTTTAACTATCGTTCACCGAACCTTGACTTTGGCTTTGTTAACAATAACAAGTTTTGGCCGGTAGAGGGTCCACAGTAGTCCCATTACCTTAGTATTGCTGTACAACTTCTACATATTGATACATATCGCTGTATTTGGACATGAAACAGCTATGTAAGCCCTATAAAACATAGCTTTTATAACTATATCCAATAACCCAGGTAGTAGAGATAAAGTGATCGAGCTAACTTTGGAGGAGGGTCTCCAGTTTTCCTGCAACTGTGTATCCTTTATCAGCAACGACCTGGAAGCAGTTGTAGTTGCTCCACATTTCAGTGACAGACTCGGAAATGTTTTACAAGACCTAGGGTTTGTGAAAACTACGTATTTTGTTTGATCTGAATCTGATATAAAATTACGATTATAGGGATGGAAAATGTTAAAATTAAAACGTAGCTTACTTTTACTACCACAAATCGAAATGATTGCGCCAATTTATTCCATGATAATAACTGTAATTTTCCCGAATGACTAAAAAGAACCTCACGCCACAGGTACAAATGTGTACAAATAGATTACGATCAGTTTCTGCTCAGTGGAGGTGCAGTGAGATGCTGTGTGGTTGACATCGCTCAGACAAGAGATGTGTAAATCATAAAACACCTGGAGTAGCTTTACAAGGACGCTTGTGACGGATGAAACGAATCCAGGGAAGTTGTTTGAGTATTTAACACCATACCACCAAACATCTCATCATGTCATGAAGAGTGAAGAGCAGGAGACCATTGCTTGTTAGTGAACATTGGTTAGAGAAAATAACGAACACATATCATATATATAAATAATATCATACATTATATACTACAACCATACTTCATAACATTCTAAGTTCTTATGTACATGTTCATGAGTCGCTTTAGATGGCTTGAACTGAATCTTTGGATTTTGAGTTCTTTTTGGCTATAAAGCGATGTATGAATTTCTAGTTATTATTATTATTATTATATTGAATCTAAGTATCATATTATCAGTAAATATCAGATATATAAATTCAGTATAGGGGCATATATTTTTAGTATAGGGGCATTATTATCAACAGTTACATTGTTTATTAATTATTTCATATGTTTATTTCAATTTGACAGATTTTAATAATTTTATCATGAATATTTTTGATTTAAAACAAAAGAATTTGTTTCAATTTCGCCATTGAAGTTGGCTTCAGCCGCTTATTTATTGTAACTCTGGAGATTTCAATATTCAAATTCGTATTTTTCTTTTTCGTACGATAAAGATGAAATAAGATTTTAGATAGTTGATGATTATTCGATTGATTTTATGAGTGAAGTTAGAATCTGATTACAGAACTGAATTCAATACTGAGAGAAGGTCCCATATAGGGGCCCTATTAAAGGCCCTATTAGGGGCCCTATTAGGGGCCTATTAAAGGCCCTATTAAAGGCCCTATTTATACGCTCTTGCTTGGAATCACTACTCGATCCAAAAATGTTTATCACTAGTAGCTTAGTAGGGTGTCCTGATCATTAGGCAGATAATTAATTTTTTATTTTGCCACATACAGTTACAAGCCGTGACGCTGCGTTAAGAACTACTATTTTTAAATTTAACTTTAAGAACTTTATTGACAGATGAAATTTCCAGTTTTTGTACACTGAAGGAGTTTTTAGACAAGCCTGACATCTCGCCAAGTGGGGCAGCAGTGGTCTAGACACATATATTTACTGTCTGAGCTGTATCAAGGCTCTGAACAATTCTACAAAAATGTGATTGTTAAATGTTAGCTTATGCCTGATAAGTTTATGATAGAGTAATAGGCTTATAGAATCAGATTTCTGAATAACAAAGAATCCGGAAAAGTATTCAACTTCAAGTGGCTTAAAAGAAAAATACCAGCGCTAAGATCCGAGATCGAATTTCGGCGGGCTTCCAAACTTGGTCAGGATTGTACATTGAAATTAAGTTCTAATATTACAGAGGTATTTTCATAATAGAGTAAGGATTCTCTCATCTCGTGTGTTATACTAGGTAATATGCTATTACGTTTTTACCGACGCGACATACCTAAAGTTAAACCTTTCTGTTTAACATTTGATTAAATAACTGTTTTTAAACATTGTTAGTTGGAAGTTGATATATTCAAATTTATATTCAAATTTCTGTTAAAGTTCAGATTATTCATGCATTTTGCGTATTTGCATACACTCAATTTGTAAATTCCATCCATATTTCGTCGTATATAAAGATAATCGCTTTGTTTGCTATCCTTTTTGAGCTTGTTGAACTTGATCCTTGCTGAGTCATGTCAGTTTGTGGAAGTTTCCGGTCGGATATTAGCGCTTACACACTAATGTCCGTCCGAATTACCTTATCGGACCTTATTTGAACAGACATTATGTGAACAGACATAATGTTGAACGGACATTAAAATGAACGCTCGAAGGACTTCAAAACCATTAAAAATCCGCATTTATTCATCTTCCCCAAATACATTTTGAGAATTATCTATAATGGAGGAATCTAAAATATTTCGCATACAACGTCTGCTTTTAAAGTTTTAACAAATCCTCATAAGCTACTAACGTAATTTTAAATGGGCACGATCCCAAACTGGACTTATCTTGTATCTGTGTATTTTAAACTATGAAAATAACTTCTGTAACCAGGACTAGTAGTACTACTAGTACTATTTACTGCTAGTACCTGTACAGTAAAACATCGCGAGGGACAGAATAATGTTTACCAAAAAACCGCGTCACAGCCAGGTCCGTTATTATAGCGAGCGAGGTTGATAATTGGGGCGCATTATTGATATCGCTTGTAATCTCTACTGTAATTCAAAGAATTATTTTTGTATGTATGTATGTACGACCGCCCACGTGCAAAACAAACGAAAAATATGAACTTGCGTAGTAACCATGGTAACGAGGGTTGTTACACGCACGTGCACGTGCAAAGATTGTTAAAACGGCATTTTTTATCGGTTTTGTTGATATTACGTTGTGTTTAGTGCGAGCAACATTTTAATCGGCTGTATCTTCGGTTTGTTTAGGATATTTTTTGACGCGATTTAAACTTACTAACAAAAAATACTATTAGATTCCTCCCTGTGACCACGGGTTTTTTATTTGTATTATAAGCAGTTGAGGGGGACAATTTACCCAAAACTGCGTTATACTTATAACGAGGTCCGTGTTATATTAAAGCAGGCTATATACCCGCTAAGCTCTATTAGTATTAGCTGAGATTTTCACATAAAATAACTTCACTCGATTAAATTGTTTTTATTTTTAATGAGTCATTCACTTACAATCCAAGTTTGAAGTTAAGGACATGACAAATCTCGCTGTCAGATCTTGGAAGCGGTTGATGATGTGCCAACCCACTTCCTTTGACGTAATACACCAGGTGAGAGTCTGATCTCATCGATCCTGAGAACAAATTTACTGAAATACTTAATCATATTCATAAATACTGACTGTGCAAAATTATTCACCAAAATTGTATTCTGCCAAATATTTGAAAAGTAACAACGAAATACATTTTCTGGTTAGCTCGTCAGTCGTCTCACGTGAACTTATATTTGCAGGGGCATAACGCGTACATGACAATGGATTCACCAGTGGATAGGGCTCTTGCTATGAAACAGTGGGAGGGAGTCAAATCAACATTTGAGTCTATCGGAGTGGAGGTACAATCACATTAAACATTTTTTCACTAACCATTATGGCACTACAAACAAACACGGTCAGATCACTTGGGTAACTTCCAAGAACGGTTAACTTTCAACAAAATTGTGTCTTGTTCCCTCTCAATTCTGTCCTGTACTTACCTTAAAAGAAATATTTCCTCTACTTCCATACTAATGATCTTGTTGTATGATGATGCAACAAATGCGTCACAAAGCCGTCTCAGCCACCCTGCACTGCCTAGGTGGAGGTTATAAAGAACATGCCGGGTCAGGTTGACCAGGTTTTCTGTGCTAATTGTGCTCTGGTCTGGGGAGGGAAAGCTCTTATTTCAAACATGTTCAACCCGCCACGCAGAGCTGAGTCAGAGCCCACAATAGAGTGGTTTAAGGAAAGGAACTTCGAGGTAAGTGGTGGAAACCGCTGTCGGCTGTCGGGAAGTCATGACCCGCATTGACATTAATAAAGTAAATTATTAGTTTTTATCAAACATCATTCAATTAATAATAAATTGAATATTGTTATCCCTTAGTCTCTTCTTGACTTCTTGCAGCACAGCAATCATATTGAAATAATCACAGAACGTTCCAATTATCTTACTGACCTGGACCAGACTAAAATTATTGCAGGTATACGATTCTCGACCTCATGGTTTGAACCTGGAGGGATGTGGTGATTTTGCTTACAACTACAACAGAAAACATGCTTACTTAGGATACGGATTCAGGTAGACTTTTCTTGCGTGTGAATATGAATTGTCATCGTCAATATGTCTCCACACCCAAAATTAGAAACTCTTGATCGCCGACGGTACCAACCTTACTCTCATAATCATGAATGAATTACCTTATGTTCCTGCCAAATCGACTGTCGCAGCACGTAATGTACAATTAATGATGACTTGAATGTTTGAGCACGAAAAACACAGCAAGCAATACCAATATTGTCTTTCGTTAATACCAGGCGGCATCAGCACCTTCTTCTATAAATCTATATTTTATTGGCAAAAAAAGAACACAATTGCCGGTCTAACTATACACTAACTATAACATTAACTATCAGATCAGATAAAGAATCCTACGACCTAGTAAAGGACGTTATCGACTTCACAGGAACGGAGTTTCACAGCCTGCACCTAGTCTCCGAGTTGTGTTATCATCTTGATACAGCCATGTTGAGCCTGTCTCAGGGCCATGTTCTAGTGTTCCCTCCGGCATTTGATACACACTCCTTCAATCTTATCAAGTGAGCATGTTACAGCTGTGGTTATCTTGAACCGTTTGGGTGATCTTTGAATTTTATGAGTTTAAAGCAAACAGCACTTAACTGCACCCGGCAATTGTCTAAGAGACTGGCTGAAGCAATATTATAACGATATCTTACACTCTAACAGTAACGTGTATAAAAAGTTTATTTCCCCAGAGAAGTGAACGGGGCAGATAACATTATAGAGATATCAGAAGAGGATTGTGTGGACAACTTTGTACCAAACGCTATTCCTGTCCACGGTTAGATCCTTTATCAGCTGTTTAAGCAGTGTTAATTGTACTTGTTGGTCGTTTCTGATACCATGTGCCAACACTTAACCTGTTATTAAAATGAGTATAACCATGCTACAAAGCTTCCACATAACGTTACATTAGCCTGGCATCTTGCCTGAAAACTTAATACTTGTTCATTCGTGTAGCCAGCCAAAAACGCAAACAAATTCCGGAAATTGCAGCTAGTTCATGTAACACACTAAACTAGCTACCCAGTTACCATAGTTACCATAGTTACCATAGTTACCATAGTTACCATAGTTACCATAGTTACCATAGTTACCATAGTTACCATAGTTACCATAGTTACCATAGTTACCATAGTTACCATAGTTACCATAGTTACCATAGTTACCATAGTTACCATAGTTACCAGTAACTACTGACAATCCTGACTATCTCCTCTCCCCTGCCAGATGGAGACAAGCACTATGTAGTTGGGATGGCATTCTCTCCGGAACTGCACAAGAAGTTAACAGATCTTGGTTACGAGATTCTAATCACCCCTTACCAGGAGTTCCGTAAAAGTGGTGGCAGTATCAGGTGCTCTGTTCTCGATATTGGTATTTAGAAGGAGGGATACTGTAAAAGTGGTGGCAGTATCAGGTGCTCTGTTCTCGATATTGGTATTTAGAAGGAGGGATACTGTAAAAGTGGTGGCAGTATCAGGTGCTCTGTTCTCGATATTGGTATTTAGAAGGAGGGATACTGTAAAAGTGGTGGCAGTATCAGGTGCTCTGTTCTCGATATTGGTATTTAGAAGGAGGGATACTGTAAAAGTGGTGGCAGTATCAGGTGCTCTGTTCTCGATATTGGTATTTAGAAGGAGGGATACTGTAAAAGTGGTGGCAGTATCAGGTGCTCTGTTCTCGATATTGGTATTTAGAAGGAGGGATACTGTAAAAGTGGTGGCAGTATCAGGTGCTCTGTTCTCGATATTGGTATTTAGAAGGAGGGATACTGTAAAAGTGGTGGCAGTATCAGGTGCTCTGTTCTCGATATTGGTATTTAGAAGGAGGGATACTGTAAAAGTGGTGGCAGTATCAGGTGCTCTGTTCTCGATATTGGTATTTAGAAGGAGGGATACTGTAAAAGTGGTGGCAGTATCAGGTGCTCTGTTCTCGATATTGGTATTTAGAAGGAGGGATACTGTAAAAGTGGTGGCAGTATCAGGTGCTCTGTTCTCGATATTGGTATCTAGAAGGAGGGATACTGTAAAAGTGGTGGCAGTATCAGGTGCTCTGTTCTCGATATTGGTATTTAGAAAGAGGGATACTGTTTGTGGTGGCAGTATCAGGTGCTCTGTTCTCGATATTGGTATTTAGAAGGAGGGATACTGTAAAAGTGGTGGCAGTATCAGGTGCTCTGTTCTCGATATTGGTATCTAGAAGGAGGGATACTGTAAAAGTGGTGGTAGTATCAGGTGCTCTGTTCTCGATATTGGTATTTAGAAAGAGGGATACTGTTTGTGGTGGCAGTATCAGGTGCTCTGTTCTCGATATTGGTATTTAGAAAGAGGGATGCTGTAAAAGTGGTGGCAGTATCAGAGTATCAGGTGCTCTGTTCTCGATATTGGTATTTAGAAGGAGGGATACCGTAAAAGTGGTGGCAGTATCAGGTGCTCTGTTCTCGATATTGGTATTTAGAAGGAGGGATACTGTAAAAGTGGTGGCAGTATCAGGTGCTCTGTTCTCGATATTGGTATTTAGAAGGAGGGATACCGTAAAAGTGGTGGCAGTATCAGGTGCTCTGTTCTCGATATTGGTATCTAGAAGGAGGGATACCGTAAAAGTGGTGGCAGTATCAGGTGCTCTGTTCTCGATATTGGTATTTAGAAGGAGGGATACTGTTTTTGATTGGGGCTAGTAATATAGTTGAGGGCACTGACTCTGGACACACTAGTGGAGCGTGGATAATTATGTGGATATTATTCCAGTAAATCATTTTACTCTTGATTACTCTTTTATTGGGTATTTTATTTTAGTTGAATTGTAGGCAACTTTACATTATTCTGTTAGTGTTATGAGAACATGCTAATAATTATTTCAGCTATGAAATGCGTTTATAAATGCCATGATATTATCTGTTTTGTGTATAAATAAATAGCGTGCTTTTGTTAAATAAAATAGATACGGATATATTTTACCAATAAATAAACCACAACATAAGCTGGTTATAAACCCATACATCCAACACAACATATCTCTTACTAAGTTATACAAACCTATCTTATTAAACGTAAATCCAATCAACTCAATCAAAAGGTGAAAAATATTTGGTCCAATTTCAGGGTCTTGTTGGTAAAAGTCTTGGAGATTCTTAGATTGGACAGTTTATACACCGAATTTGGTTCGAAATACAGGAAAAAAAGAAACGAATAAAAAGGGACATGGTCTCAAGAATTTAAAGTTCAAGAAAGAAAGAGACTTTGAATCTCCTGTAGAATATCCTGGTTAATACCAAAAGAAACAATCCCAATTCCCATTTCACACTTCCTTTAGCAGTTACAAATTTTACCAAGTTTGACTCAAATAGTATTTCGATGGTAGAAATTAGGTTCAAAGTTTACTGTTAAGAGATAGTACATTTTGGCTTATTATCAAAAATTATGAACAGGAAATTAAAAAGAATAACTTAATCTAGTTTAAATATTAACAATCTCCATTTAAAATTGTAATAGTCATATTATGGGCATGTCTTAAGTCTTTATTAAGAAACTGTAGTTTGTCGAGTAACATTCAATGACACTGTGAGTATTCAGTAAACCAAAAATCCGTCAAAATATTCAAAATAAAATTTAAAATTCGAACATCATTCATAATACACGAACAAAATAAAATTGAATTGACATAATTTAAATCTAGATACACACGATCACCCAGCAGCTATAGTCCTATGCTGTCTCAGTTTCGACTTGGTTGCCATATAAACGTACATCCAGAGCGTGTACACGTACGAAAATACACTTCTCAGCGATCTTATTATCACCTGAAATGGAGAGTTGATGAGATAAGACAATTTTGTAACTTTTTAAGTATATTCAAGAAGCAGATATCTCAACGCAGAATAGGATCTGTTTCAAAATATTAGTCGACCTCGATACTAGCTTTTGAACAGCAAGTCTACTTAAGAAACTTTATATCTAGAGTCAATTATAGAAGAAGTTTTCGTCGTTTTAATTAGTCGTTTTGGTTGTTATAAATTCAATGTATCCCGCATGGTAAATCATTTCCTCAGCCAACAATATTCTAGACCACGGGGTCAAACGGTCACAAGATTAATTTGACGAGGCAGGTGTATTGTACATAACTAACTATAAGGTAATTGATTATAAGGCCATGTATTAGGTCACAAGGTCAAGTATACTAGGTTTCTCAAATTAATCTTACAGACGTCGAAATATTGAAAGATGTTTGAGATTTAATATGATACTTATATTTGGAGACCACCAGCACCTCCGCTATCTATTTAGAGGCCCGGGGTCCAATGAGACAACACTTTGATCTCGCTAAGGTTGACACTTCTTCACTAAACAAACTTTACTTTAGTTTGTGAGAACTCATTTGTACGTGGCCAATATGTTGTTATCACATTTATTATATAGAATAATATATAGAATAGATTCTTTAATGATATTACCAATACCATTATTATTATTATCTAAATCAGTATAAGATGAAGGACACGTACGATCTCTTATCTTATTATACTATTATTATACTTTATGTTATAGTCAAGCTCTCAGACTAGTGTTCAGTATTCCTAGTATTTTAGAGTCGGGTATTAATGTTAGGACCGAGACGGTCGAATTTTTGTACGAGATTGATAAATTTATAATGCTAACTATTAAATTATAACGCAAAGAACCGATTACAAGTTTGAAGCATCACTAAATGCCATCGCGACCACATGACTCCCTCTGTTATAATGCACGATAGTATTCTACAATCAGGTACGGACTAATGCCACTAAACCATTATAAAGGACAATCACAGCTCAGTATGTGGTTTTTTGGCGTTCCAGAAAGTTCTTTTAGTCTTTATCGATGCTGCACAGCGTAGTGAGGCTGCAGACGTGACCACTTGACTAGCTGGATTTGTACCATCCCCTAATTTTGTGCTCTGACGCAGAGACGAACGGCAAAATTAGAAATAAAAGGGCAATGAAAGCATTCTACGACATAATATTATAAAGATTCATTGAATCCTCGCTGATCGTTTGACTGCCCAGGAAAACCCATTTCAAAAGGGTGTTATTATCATACCTTTGTAAATCTGCCATTTCGACCGCCGGCCCTACCCAGGTTAACGGCAACAAAGGAAGAGTAAATGTGCCAAGAAGGTGGCTAATAGCCAAGAAGATGCGTTCCACCGGGTTTTAAATTTAAAATTCGGGACACGTTAAATGTTACAGCCAGAAAGAAGCGACTTTACAATTATTGTTTGTCTGTACTCTGCTGAGATATATGGCGAAAGCGGCTGATAGGATTGCATTTAAAGGCTAAGATACGCCCGATTTCCTATGATTTCCCATTTGCCTATTCAGCATTTGCTGCTTGGAATTTATTTACAATCAACTTAGATAAAGTTGATCTATCCAGTTAAATATACAAACGTAATTAAATATAGGACTTGTTGGAGATGCGGTAGTGTCAAAAATTGGATTCTTGCGATTGTCTTAAGAAGCTGGACCTACTGTCCCACTCCCTGCAGAGGCGGAGAGAGCGATATATCCTGATCCATACATCGTCACCTATAAATTAAAATAGAAAAGGCTTATGTCGAAAAAAGTCGTTTTGAGATAATGCATAAAAACCTATTTATGGAAATTAACTTTAGGATAGGCATTTGAATTTGATTTCTATGTATCCTAAATGGAAAGAATGACTGGCCGACACTCTGAAAATGTTCCTGAAGCTTTTCAATTAATTGGGGTAGTTGATTTAATTTTGACATATGCCCATTAAAAAAAACATGTGATACATAGGCCCCTCTTAATTAATTGAAACATCTAACATGTGAGAATTGGTACAGGGCGGTAATCGTACTGTAGTGCGACACGCACTCTAGTGCGACACGCACTCTAGTGCGACACGTACTCTAGTGTGAAGTCCGACAAAAAAAACCCTCTGTCGCACTACAGTACGTGTCGCACTACGATCCAGGTAGCGTACTCTAGTGCGACAAAATATCCTGACTTATTTCCAAGTTGAGGTCACATCCTATCCTTCTTATGGACCATTAAGTGATTCGTCGGGTCGGTTCACGTCACTTATTGCGAAGTGATCTTGCGAATACGATTCGTTGGTTCATATCACATGTTTCGAAGTGATCCACTGATCATAATTCCTTCGGGTCAGTTCAAGCCACGTATGCAGTGTGTGATCCACTGGGTAACTCGTCAGCAGCATATTATCCTCATTCCTATCACACGCACCGTATGAAGGTATGTATATCTCCAAGATTGGGCGACATCTGTCCGACAGCGACATCTGTCCGAAAGCTGAATTAGGGATTTCGGACAGATGTCGCTGTCGGACAGGAGTCGTTTTTGGCGACATCTGTCCGAATTTCGGATCATATTGTAATTTCGGTTCACATTCGTATTTCACAAGCTCACGGGTAATCTCGTGACGTTCTAAAGCTGATGTGATCCCTTAAGATCTGATCCATCGATACGTGATTGACTAGTTGAGAACAGGATCGTGCTAGCCGTACCCTAACAAGCTGTCGATCACATCACAGGACATGAATACATATAGGACAGCAGTATGGAGATCACTTATCGCAATCCACAATGGCAACCAATCTTCAGTTTATCCCTGGACGCAAACAAGGCTCGGAGAACCCTGTCCTAAATGGCTTCAGACACGCCTTCCTGGAAAAACGACGACCCTCTACCGCAACCTGTTCGAGGAGATAGACACCTGGGCTTCTGGGGGCTACCAACCACAATCCATCCTCATGGACTACGAGCTCGCCATTCACAACGCAGTTGCTTCCGTGTGGCCCTCCACTACCAGAAGCGGATGTAACTTCCACTACAAGAAAGCCCTCCTGAAGCATGTTAAGCAGACCAACATCTGGGAGGAGTACCTGACTCCAAACTCTCCTGTTCGGGATTTCTTCGCGATGACCGGAGCGATTGCCTACGTACCGGAGACTGACGTCCCTCGAATCTGGAGACACGAAAACACTTGGATCGGGACATCAACCACCAATCCTAACTTCGCTCCCCACATGTGGAATCAACACGAAGCTGCACAGATGAGGATTCCTCGCTCATCCAACATCGCAGAAGGTTGGCATCACGGATTCCATTCAATGCTGTCCTGCTCGAAGCCCTCAATTTGGAAGTTCCTTGATTGCCTTAAAGCAGAACAAGCCCTTACAGACGTGAAGAAAACCAAAAGAGACGGGCGGGAATTGCCTGAGCCTCGTGCACCCAAATGGATCCGTTATGATTGTAGATGATTTGTAGATGATTTGGTAGTAAACTATGGCTCAGATCATATCTCAAATTGGACATGTTACGTATACAATTTAGCAAGTAACAGTTTAGATCATGTCTCTAATTGGAAATGTGTCGTATTGAAATCAGGTCACAATTTCGGACAGATGTCGTTTTTTTCTGGTACCCTGATTCGGACAGATGTCGCTGTCGGACAGATGTCGCTGTCGGACAGGAGTCGTGTTACCTATCTCCAATTGGGATAACAAGTTCATATGCTTGGGCCAATTTTTATTGAATGTGTAAAGTGTTTCGTCGCACTTTAGTTCGTGTCGCACTACAGTCCAGGTAGCGCACTGTAGTGCGACAGTGTCGGCCTTGAAAATTCTCTGTCGCACTAGAGTACGTGTCGCACTACAGTACGTGACCCGTACAGGGCTTATGTGTACATAGGTCCTTTTAACTTTCAAATTTATATCTTTGAACATCACATTCCAATAATTTGTTTGGGCATATGTTGACTTAGGCCCTTTCTACCTAAGTCAACATATGCCCAAATACCTTACTGCAGTGAGACTATGGATTATGGAACCTTTTCCCACGACAAGTGAAGAGCCTAATTGCGAGTATCACTTGATGCCTCGTGTCCATGCTGTTGATATGTTAAAGTGAATATAATGAAATCCGCCCTCGTGTCCACCATTTTAGGAAAGTCCTCGTGTCCTACGCCCTCGTGTTCTCCGCCTATGTGTCCTCCTCCCTCGGGTCCGGTTCCCAGTTCCACGGTTTAACCAATAAAAGGTCGATATTTTTTTGACTAAACTGATACAACACGTTTAAGAGACATTGGAAATGTCATCCACAAACAGTCCCTATCCATGCTCGTATGTTGATAATATTTAGAGTATTTGAGCTACTTCTTGAGGTACAAATCTTATCTTGCTAAAAACTTATTTATTCTTCGAGTTTTTGATACACGAAATATATTCAACCACTAAACTTCGAATATCTCACTTAACTTCAAATATCTCAGAGCAGTATGTTAACAAGGCTTGACCTCTAAAACTCCCTTGGATCTTTACACTAAACCATCAACCAACGACAACCAAGATCCAATATTCACACTTCTCACAAGTGGGACAGAACTCCTTTATAAACGCAGGCATCTCCTTAACAAAACAAGATGCTCCCCTCTAACATCTCCAACATCGCTCTACATGGGATCCAGAACGCCGCACTACACGACACCTGGATAGGATACCACATCTTCATCCTGCTAGCATCTCTACTAGGAGACACCACCATCCTCATAGCTTCCGTAAAGTACCAGGCACTGAAACTGAACAAGCTGATCGTAGTGATAATCCACAATATAGCGGTATGTAACCTCCTGGTAGCTGTAACAACCGTGTTACCCAGAGCAGTGTCCCTTATAACCCAGAAGTGGGTGTTTGGGAAGGGGCTGTGTTACCTGCTCGGCTACACTTACAACTACTTCCACACGGTCAGCGTACTCCTGGTATGTGCCATGACAACCACCAAACTCTTCGTTCTAAAGTTCCCGCTAAAAACCAGGTTTCTGAGTTGGTGGCATTCTCATGTATCATGTGCAGCTGTCTGGATATCAGCTTCCTTCTTCCTACTCTTGCTCTTGCTGGTAGATAAGGACAATGTTAGGTTCGACTTCAGGTCTTATGGGTGCGACTACTTGTTCACTTCCCCCACGTGGGCCAGGCTGATGCCTCTACAAATAACCCTGACTATGATAATCCCCAACCTCGTGGTTGTAACCTGCACGGTGATCATGATACTGCACCTGATTCAAGCTAACAAACTCTCCCGGAAGGTAGGACAATACCCCAGGTACCAGGGGATAATAACTGCTGTTCTTACTGCTGTGGTGTACGGTATCTTATACCTGACCTTGATTCTTTTCTGTGTTCTACCAACACCCTTTATAGGACACTTCTTTCAAGATGTTATAATGACAGACTCCTGAAGAGTAAATTCAGAAAGCTTCTGAAAGACCGGCCTAGTATTCTGTACAAATACAGTATACTTGATGTCAGCGACATCCTTGACATCACATTTAACGTGAACAGGTGATCACTGACGAGTGATTGCTAGGGGGTCTTGGCACATTAAACCGGTACAGGTATTAAACCCCCGAAACCGGTGTGCCAAGTCATCTGCTGATGATGTTCACATAACATTATTTCCTCTCTCCTTTATTCCTTCCGTCTTTTCTTAAACTTACAGTTCAGTTACTTTATTTCACCAGGTCTACCTAAGGATCAATTATTCTTTGGTGGGGTTTCACTTCTGGTATTGGCTTCATTCCTGTTCCTTTTCCTTATTCTTTATTCTTATTTTTTATATAGTTTAATGAGACTGCCCTACGCAATATACCGGCTAGGAGAGGACCATGTTCCTGTCACAAACATTTACTTCCACCTCCACTTCTACAGACTGGCAGTCTCACTTGCTTATCTCAACACACTGAGCAACTTCTTCATCTATAACTTCGTGCCCAGTTTCAGAACTTTTGTGTGGTCACGATTAACTTTAGTAGTTCAGAAGTGGAGACAGTTCAAATCTAATCTCCAGCTGCTGGAAGCTTATCTGCAGTACTTTTAGAATTTATACACTATGTTGCTGAGTCGCAGGGAGTGGGGAGTAAACAAACTACTTTGTTGCTGGGTAAACAAACTACTTTGTTGCTGGGTAAACAAACTACTTTGTTGCTGGGTAAACAAACTACTTTGTTGCTGGGTTAACAAACTACTTTGTTGCTGGGTAAACAAGCTACTTTGTTGCTGGGTAAACAAACTACTTTGTTGCTGGGTAAACAAACTACTTTGTTGCTGGGTAAACAAACTACTTTGTTGCTGGGTAAACAAACTACTTTGTTGCTGGGTAAACAAGCTACTTTGTTGCTGGGTAAACAAGCTACTTTGATATAAATCTCACATATATTGTGGATGTTCTTTATATTTTGCAATAAATGATGAAATAGTGACCCCAGTATACCAAATTTTTCATTTATCCGTTTGTTTCGTTTCTTCATGGAAAATATTTGTATTGATTGGAAACATAAGCTCAATTCAGGTGCGACAAATCGCGAATTCGGATATAAAATTGCATAGAAATGTGGAAAGCATACGCGCAGTGGCGTAACGTTGCCTGTTGGCGCCCCCTGCCGAAAAAAGCGCCCCCCTGTTGGCGCCCCTCCCCTTTTGGTGCCCCTCCCTAAAATTGAACAAATTAGGTGATTTTAGAGAATACGCCGGTAAAATCTCTAAAAAAGTGTGTATCTAGAGCAAAACGCGCAGTTTTGCTAGTACTTTAGTTAAGTTTTCGAAATTGTCCCACATTCAAACGACGATTTGGCGCCCCCCTAAGACGGCGCCCCCCTGCACAGCGGGGTCAGCAGGGCCTTTCGTTACGCCACTGCATACGCGGCCATTCTGCAACCGCTGCAAATAAATAATATCTCTAATGGCACATATACAGTCCTCACACTTGACATGGATAGTTTATACAGCTTTAGACGAATGTGGAAGGAATCACAAATTAAGTTTGGCCACTTGAACCTACTCTAACAGATGCAAGGCTCGAAGTCAGTCTCAATAAATAATCAAAATTTCTTGAGATGAACGTATATAATATGATCAAATACTCAAATAGTTCCATTTTGATGAAAAGTATTCGAATTTGCTAATTTAATTCTAAACCGAGCCGGTTTTCTGGGTAGTATACTCAGCAGCTGATTCTAGGAGTCACGTGACCTATGGGTTGGTATCGGCCCAATTAGACACGTCCTAAACGCTCACGTGACCAGTTTTACCCGCACAATACGCAGTGATTCTGTGTCGGTACAGTGAAAGAGTAAACAACGGTTAAATCAGAGGAGAGAAAGAGACTGGGGGATCTATTTTTAGTAACTGGACTACATCCAGGTTTTACCCATTCCGAAAGAAATTATAATTGGTTTTGAGTTTTACTTTTAGTTTACGTCGCTCCCTTTCTGACATTACGCGTGAACGAACGCACCCGCGTCCCGCACCCACGGATTTTTTACTTATATTAAGGAAACAATCCTTCATGTGAGCTCTCCCATTGTATGATCTCCCATTCACTGTATGACTCTCTATAACCACATTCCACATTCCTTTATCTTTTTGCTCTCAGTTGAAAGTCAGACTTCAATTAATTTGTTTCCCTACTCTTGCCGAAGGCAAAAAGATCGTAGGGAATAAGTAATCGGGTTTGGATATATGAGGTGGCCCGATGAACCTACGGTGTCGAAAAAAGTCTGCTCCTTCGCAATATATACCACTCCCCTATAATTAAGTGTATAGGAAGCGTATGGTATGCTGCGCGCGACGAATGACGATAGCCATGTGTTAATTAATTACAGTGAAATTCCTCCTTCGCAAAGTTATTTTCTGGATTTATTAAATGTTGATGCGCGGCGCTGCATTGGTGAAATAAATTGTAAATTTTTACCATGCACGAATCCTTCTCATTTACAAAAAAAAACATTGCATAGTAATTAGTATGTAAATATGTTGCACTTTTTTCCAGTCACATTTTTCACTCAAAAGATTTGATGGTACAAGTAGTAGTACATCGTAGGGAAAATTGATCGTGGGTGGTTTAACCGCGGCGAAATTCTTGTTTATGATTAAGTTTCAATTGGATTCGTAGCTTTAATAGAATATGACCGGATCAGCATTATCGGAGACTCTTTTTACCTCAGAAAGTGCTAACATACGCTCTCTATATCACGTGACTAGAATATAGCTCTCTGATTGGTTAGTTGTCATACGTTTCTTGCTTAACTGCTTTTCCTTGCAATTTGCAAATATTCATCATTTGGATGACTCACAAATATAAATTGGAGTAAATTGAAGTTGAACTGCATGGACAGGAGATCAATGTGTTAAGAACTTGTCTCTAGAGCGAATATTGACTTCAAGAAGTGAGACCATGTTACGATTGGTACCAATATCCCTCATAGTCTCACTACTACACTCAATAGGAAACGGTTTGAAAATTGTTTTTTTTTTATTACACTATACTTCTGTTCAACACTGCAAAAGTTACTTTTTAAACGAATGTGGACAGGAATTAGTGGTAGCTAAATATCCTTTTCTTACTCTTTAACTTTAACATCCATGTTTTAATATTTCTAATTTTTTCAGCGGGGGGATGGAAAAATCAAGAAAATGGCGTCTGGTTTCCACATATATGGGATGATATACCTCTTGAAGTGAAGACAACCTCCACGATAGGAAGTGGTGATTCAATACGTTTTGATGTTGCGCACTTATACGGTATACCGTTTGCAAGAGTTGTAGTGCGATTAAGTAATACTCCTATCTTCTTCATTCACATGTGCCAAGATGACACTGCGCTGCAAGATCTACCCGACGCCCAAAATGACGTGAGGATTTGGACATTCATTAAGCTGGGATTCAAAGGAATTGCAATCAAGTGTAACGGAGTATTGGTGGCAGAAATGAATTTTGCTGAATCAAGTCAAAATGAAAGATGTTCATCCTCAGAATGGGAGACTAGTACAGTAAGGTTCATCAAGATTCCTACTTGGACACTATCAGTGGATATTAGAGGTGGGTTAATGTTTTATCACCATTTTATCACATCTGCATATCACTTTATGAAATTGTAAGATATTTTTTTTAAATATAAAGTTGAGCGTTTAATCAACTAAAAGCGTCACTTTGTTTCAGATGTGTGTTCGGAAGGGAGCTACAGAAACTACACTATGACGGACCAGGAATGTGTTAGATGCGAAGGAAACACCTTTAGCTCAACAAAAGGTGCTGGAATCTGCTCCGACTGCCCGGATGGAACAGTCGTAAACGAGCAGAACACACTTTGTGGTATGTACCTATCATAACTGCATTTTTGCAATGAATACTAAAACTCCCATCAAGTTATACTGGTATATTGTCCAATTTACCATTATCCAATGGCTCTTTTAAATTTAAAGAGGGAATATTATAATATTTGATATTTTAAGCAATGTATCTAATTACTTTGTTTCAGATGTGTGTTCGGAAGGGAGCTACAGGAACTACACTATGACGGACCAGGAATGTGTTAGATGCGAAGGAAACACTTTTAGCTCAATAAAAGGTGCGGCAATCTGCTCCGACTGCCCAGATGGAACAGTCGTAAACGAGCAGAAGACACTTTGTATTACCAGTGGTATGTCTAGATCAAATAGAATTCTTTACCCACTATGTAGTATGTAGTATGTAGTGGTATTTCCGCATCAACTTAATTCATTTCTGGTAAATGGAGTGTTTTTGGTATACAATATGAATGACGAGAACAATATCTCAGGTTACAATATTATTCTGCCTGTGGCATGTGCTTTAGCTGGCATGTTCTTAGTTCTGATAATAGTTGCTGCACGAAAATGTCTGCTAAGAAAATGCCTCTGTAGAAACGTGGAAGTGGAGTTGGAGGCTGAATATATCAACGCTGAAACCGTTGAACTGCAAGCAAGGTTGCCTCCCTTACCATCTCACGTCCCTCCAATACCACTGTAAGGTGCAAGCTGCAAGAAAATTGAGGAACAGAGAGCAGCAACTTACAATGACTCAGAACTAAACTGAGATATGTTTAGTTGTCTTTTGTAAGAGTTTGGGGGAAAAGGCTAGAGCCGCGAGTTTTTGACTTTTCGCTTTATTAAGCGCCAATTTGGGAAACGAAATGTTTGCAGTAAATCGGGGTTTAAATTTAAAACTTAATTGCTAGGAACTATGAATTAATTTTATCTATATTTCGGTTTTTCAAAAGATTTGTAAATGATTTAATTATAAGTAATAATATAGATATTACAGTGTATTAAGAGTTCAGCTTTATCTCTCTACCTTTCGTATCGATTACATATTTTCGGCCATTTTTATATTAACTTTAGCACTTTACATTATTAACTGGGAATATACATGCATTCTGGAGTTTAAATTATCACCATGCCAGCCGCTTTGAAATTGAATAGAAGTCTTAAGTTGTCAAGATAAGCCATAACTAGATAAGAGGTGACTGTAAAACTATAAAAGTTTCGGATAACAAACTCACTTCAAGTTCAATATCTGAAATATCTGACCTGCATGGGGGTAGGAGGAGGTTGACCGTCGTGCATATAGAGAATGTAACAGTAGGCGTTCTGAAAGTGTCCCATGATGCTGTAATAATGAGGTATGAACTCGCAGCACCCAAACCCCAGGGATTCGTAGAACTTTATAGCGTGCTTGTTGGACGCTAGCACGTGCAGATAGACTCCTTTTACTTCTGGCAGGGTTTTCAAACGGGACAAGATCTCTTTTACTAACACAGATGCTATACCTGCAAATTGCTGGGTGTTATAAGCAGTACTGTGTCACGATTTAGGTTATCTGTTATCAATAAACTGTACAATAGCTGAAGTAAAAATCGTGACTTAAGATAATATTTCCTTGTGTTTGAAGACGTACCCATACGGCGGAAGGGTTGTCTGACTCCAAGTGTCATGATATAAGTCAGGATACTATCCCTCAATTGTGCTCTGTCAAGGAGAGCTATCTCGTCCGGAGAACAAGACTTACTCTGTCTCAACTGAGAGGGGTCGGATCAGGTTATTTAAGTAGTCCAGTCATTTATGAGATTTGCAGGTAGATGTCCTTGAAGATGTTAAATGACCAGACTAAAGGTGGTTGTGTATGATATAATCAGCCTATTAAAGTTCATAATGATATTCTATTGTAAGCTATCATGAAGATTTTTGAAGCAATGTCCTGTTGTAAAGTTGTAAAGTTAGTGCACATCCGAAAAGAAAGCGAAAATGATAATTATGGTATAGTAGATCGTGGAGTGATAAATTCTGAATACCATGAAATTGTAGTTTATTACTCCATCAGAACTGAATAATTATAGAACGAATAAATGAGACCCTGGATGAGCTAGGAGAGATTATAGCTCCAGTAATGAAGTAATTATGCAATTATGTAATTATGTAATTATGTAATTACCGGATAATTACCTCGGTGACAACAAGTCCAATGATGGTGTCCTCCTGGACGGCTGCTAGTGTCATGTACCTCTCCGTGTCAGTGGTAATATCATGATACCAACTGTTCGGGTACTCCACCGGAAACCACTGTAAGATAATGGGACATGTTGCTATGTATCATGTCATTAATATGTTACTCTTATATAGATGATAATATAAAAGAGCACATATCGGCCTGTACGAGCCTTATGAAAAATGCCTTATTCCAAGAAATACGTCAGTAAGCTCATCACCACCTTCATTATTAGTACTAAGTAATTTTTACCACCATAATTAAAGAAATGAGGTTTAAACCTAAGTATATTGAGACGTAATGAAACTTAAAATACATCGACTCTGTTACATCGTTTCCTCAAATTATTTTTTTATATAGTAGTGTTGATCGGCCTGTACGAGCCTTAGGAAAAATGCCTTATTCCAAGAAATACGTCAGTAAGCTCATCACCACCTTCATTATTAGTACTAAGTAATTTTTACCACCATAATTAAAGAAATGAGGTTTAAACCTAAGTATATTGAGACGTAATGAAACTTAAAATACATCGACTCTGTTACATCGTTTCCTCAAATTATTTTTTTATATAGTAGTGTTGAAAGTATTAAAAAGTATATAAACTCCGAGTCTATGCTATAGAGTAGAATATAAAATTTAATAACCCAAACAATAACTATATAATAAGACCTGTAATAGTAACACAGCTAATTGTGCTGATATTCACAACCAGATAAAAATAGTCAATATACCTGAGTGTGGAGATATTTGAGCTGGGTCACGTCATCAGCCCGTAGAGGTCGGAGCTTGTAGTCCGGATATTTGGCGGCAGTACTCCGCATGCAGTCCACCTCCACTACAGCGCACAACCACCCAGCTCCCTCGCGAAGCGTTGTGCTCTCACTTTATCGCACGTCCGCACTTTCTACCGTACTTCTACCACGTGCAATGTTCGTCTTGTCTCGCACGTGTGTTGGTGTGGCTCGTTCTCCCGAGTAAGATCAGAGTTTCAGGCCCATAACGACAGAGAGGGTTCAATCGAGCTAGAAAATAAGTTTTACTGAGAGATGTGTTGCAATGAAGTAGCGTGGAAAATGTCAAATTATAAAACGTTGCAAATACTCGGTCACACTGCAGTTATGGGTATTGGTAACTACATTTTAAAAAGGGTGTTGAGCAACACCTGTACAGATCACTATGACAGAATCGCAGCGATGCAGCCGTCCGTGATCAAAGAGCAGCGAACCTTATAACGACCTTATAACCACTAGTGGCCGCCATCCAGGCACCAAACTAAAGACAAACAGCAATAACTTCCTAGTGTATTACTAGTATCAGTACACTCTTACACCCCTGTCCCTTGCACTGGTATGGAGATTATCCATAACTCGATGAACGATTTACTTAGTGTCAAAGCTAATGTAAGCTTTACCCTTCGCAACGGTTTGCTCGTCAAGTAATTTAAAAAACATTAAAATGAAAGTAGCTGAAGAAGGCTAATTTGTGGGGAGGGCGGTTGACAGATGTTGTACATGAGTCTGCAATACCGACTACAGTAACTTCATTACAAACTGTTAACTAGACATGGCGCAACTTGTCGGACACCGCAGAGCTTGTCAATAAGTCATATTGTAATAAAGCTGGCTATAATCGAGCGAAATATTTAGACACATGTGCTGTGACGGGCCCGCTATTCGAGCTGGCATGAAATTAGAAATATGCGTGATCACTGCAAATGTTCTGAATATAATGATCACTAAATATTCTGAATATATGCATATTGTAGAAGTATTATGTTCTAGAATATATAGGGCTGATAATACGATAATGTGCACCTCCATTGGAATGCTATTGGAACCACATTTTTGACACCAAGTTTTAACGCACTGAGAACTGAAGTCATACAAACAACCAATAAAAATACAAACAAAAAGGAAGAATATGCGAAATATTTGAATGATTTAGTTCAGGAATGAAATGACAGGTCGAAGTAAAGGAAACCACTGAAAAATGATACGTGTCGGGAGGATCATTGTTTGGAAGCTATGCTAATTTGTAACCTGAGCAGTGTTACACATTCACTCATCAAATAAGAAATATATTATACTGACGTCAGAATAAACTGACGTCACTGTGACACTAGGATTCCGCTTTACTTTGATATATAACTTTAAAACAAATTTCCGGCACACGCATTTTTAAATTAGACAAGTTTTGAAAACATTTCTTCTAATGTGATAGTGAAGTGGGGCATAAGAAAACAACCAAAATGCAGATTCTCAGGAAACTTTAAGTTGAATGTTTTATTTCTGATTGTTCTTGTACAATAAACATGTACAATGTACATGTACATTGTACAATGTACAATACATTTTACCGAAGAGGACACGCCCATGTATGGCGTGATCAGCAGTCCTCAACTTAGAATTTGCTCATTAAAACTGTCATCAATATCACATTTGGAGAACTAATGTAAGAGGGCATGAGCACACCACTACAAGTATCATGTACATAGCTCGACCGGGATTTGGTGATTTTGTCCCCGTCCCGGTCCCGGTCCCGGCCGGGATTTTGTTTTTAGCCGGGATTTTTCCAAAATAAAGTCGGTTTTTGAGCGTATATTTGAGCCCAAATTTCACGAACCTGTGAACATTTTCCGAAAAGTTTTACTACAACAGTGCTCTACAGTGCTTCTTAATAGTTAGATCATTTCACTTTCTCGTCGCCAAAAGTTTATTGAAAATTCAACTTTCAAGTCTTATGTGAAATGTTTATGTTACATGATCAAAATTCTATGAAAAATCTCAGAGATAAAGAGAGAGATAGAGAGAGATAGAGAGAGAGAGAGAGAGAGAGAGAGAGAGAGAGAGAGAGAGAGAGAGAGAGAGAGAGAGAGAGAGAGAGAGAGAGAGATAGAGAAAGATAGAGAGAGATAGAGATTAGAGAGAGATAGAGTAGTTACTACTACTTACTGTCAATTTTAACTTGACATGCCTCAGTTTGTTCTGGAAGATTTTATTTAACATTTAACACTGTTTCATTTTAACTGAGATTGAGAAATATTGGAAAAATCCCGGTCCCGGTCCCGGTCCCGGCCGGGATGAGGCTAATCCCGGTCCCGGCCGGGTTTTCATTTCGATCCCGGTCCCGGCCGGGATGAAGGTCATCCCGGCCCGGTCCCGGCCGGGACTAAATTTCTATCCCGGTCGACCACTGATCATGTACAATGTACAATGTACAGTGTACATAAAATGTATACCGATCTAAAAGTTTAAAAAGGAGTGGTGTTATATTGTTCATATATCACTTAAACTGTTAAGAGAATCGAGCGGGAACCTTATCTTAGCGGTAACGAACCATATACTGATAACAGTTCTACGAGAGATGAGCGGGTTAAGAGGCCCTAGTAAACCGCAAATGAGGGGGCAGTGTGGCGCAATACACCCTGTCTATTGGTACAACACTTTATTAGGGGACCATAGTACATTGGGATGTTAGAGCGATACAAAGCTCACCGTTTACAAGAGGGTACGGGAGGGGTACAGGAGGGGTACAGGAGGGGTACAAGAGGGGTACAAGAGGGGTACGGGAGGGGTACGGATGGAGTACGGGAGGGGTACGGGAGGGGTACAAGAGGGTACGGGAGGGGTACAAGAGGGTACGGGAGGGGTACAGGAGGGGTAGTGAGTCACTAGTGGTGACACAAGTGTGTACTGAGAAGTAAGTAATGAGATCTGACTGAGTAGACCTCAAGACAGGTATGTTATAGTAACAAGAGTGAGCTAAGGAGATCTCAAAGAGAGCTAGGTTCAAATATTCAGATACCAATTAGCAACTCTGATGTAATTGAAACAGTAGAGTTTTTCGCAGCTAATACGGATTCCTGCAGAAGGTCGCGTGGGAGGAAAACCAAGTTTTTCATCACACCCGAAGTGGAAATGCCATTTCTGTACCATTTTGGTTACAATTTGCAAAACGTGCAACCACGCTGGATAATTGTTGATCAGTTAACCATATGATGTAACCACCCAACAATCACTATACTGTAAATAGAACCAAAAGGATCACCTAGTACTGTGTAATCATTATACAGTGTATACACGGTATAATACTAATTGAGTAATCTCTCTCCCTCCCTCCCTCCCTCCCTCCCTCCCTCCCTCCCTCCCTCCCTCCCTCCCTCCCTCCCTCCCTCCCTCCCTCCCTCCCTCCCTCCCTCCCTCCCTCCCTCCCTCCCTCCCTCCCTCCCTCCCTCCCTCCCTCCCTCCCTCCCTCCCTCCCTCCCTCCCTCCCTCCCTCCCTCCCTCCCTCCCTCCCTCCCTCCCTCCCTCCCTCCCTCCCTCCCTCCCTCCCTCCCTCCCTCCCTCCCTCCCTCCCTCCCTCCCTCCCTCCCTCCCTCCCTCCCTCCCTCCCTCCCTCCCTCCCTCCCTCCCTCCCTCCCTCCCTCCCTCCCTCCCTCCCTCCCTCCCTCCCTCCCTCCCTCCCTCCCTCCCTCCCTCCCTCCCTCCCTCCCTCCCTCCCTCCCTCCCTCCCTCCCTCCCTCCCTCCCTCCCTCCCTCCCTCCCTCCCTCCCTCCCTCCCTCCCTCCCTCCCTCCCTCCCTCCCTCCCTCCCTCCCTCCCTCCCTCCCTCCCTCCCTCCCTCCCTCCCTCCCTCCCTCCCTCCCTCCCTCCCTCCCTCCCTCCCTCCCTCCCTCCCTCCCTCCCTCCCTCCCTCCCTCCCTCCCTCCCTCCCTCCCTCGCTCGCTCGCTCGCTCGCTCGCTCGCTCGCTCGCTCTCTCTCTCTCTCTCTCTCTCTCTCTCTCTCTCTCTCTCTCTCTCTCTCTCTCTCTCTCTCTCTCTCTCTCTCTCTCTCTCTCTCTCTCTCTCTCTCTCTCTCTCTCTCTCTCTCTCTCTCTCTCTCTCTCTCTCTCTCTCTCTCTCTCTCTCTCTCTCTCTCTCTCTCTCTCTCTCTCTCTCTCTCTCTCTCTCAAGCAGTTATTGGGCAATGTCTTGTGCAATGCAGCACAATGCAGCACAATAGCAATGATTCTTACAACTATAATACAAACTGTAATATGATTAACAAATAATATGATAAAATTAAAACCGTTCAATTCATTCCACAGTCAAGCTCAATATATATGGGCTTTACATTTATTTCTATAGGGCGATCAAGCGTTGCAACTCCAGGTTTAGTGAAACGATTAGGATAAACTAAACTCTGCCGGGCAAACCAATCCTGACAATAGCAGCTCTGAAGTAAAGCGAGTCCGTCAGATATGAGATAGTTAGTGTGGACCGTAATGAGGAGATCCAGGAAATGTGGGAAATTGCTACATAACGAGCACGTGCATTGTGTGTAAACTACACGTGTATTGTACAGTGTAAACTACACGTGTATTGTGTGTAAACTACACGTGTATTATGTGTAAAATACACGTGCATTGTGTGTAAACTACACGTGTATTGTGTGTAAACTACACGTGCATTGTGTGTAACCTACACGTGCATTGTGTGTAAACTACACGTGCATTGTGTGTAAACAACACGTGTATTGTGTGTAAACTACACGTGTATTGTTAATTGTACAGTGTAAACTAAACGTGTATTGTGTGTAAACTACACGTGTATTGTGTGTAAACTACACGTGTATTGTGTGTAAACTACAAGTGTATTGTGTGTAAACTACAAGTGTATTGTGTGTAAACTACACGTGTATTGTGTGTAAACTACACGTGTATTGTGTGTAAATTACACGTGTATTGTGTGTAAACTACACGTGTATTGTACAGTGTAACCTACACGTGTATTGTGTGTAAACTACACGTGTATTGTGTGTAAACTACACGTGCATTGTACAGTGTAAACTACACGTGTATTGTGTGTAAACTACACGTGTATTGTGTGTAAACTACACGTGTATTGTGTGTAAACTACACGTGTATTGTGTGAGTGTGTGTAAACTACACGCGTATTGTACAGTGTAAACTACACGTATATTGTGTGTAAACTACACGTGCATTGTGTGTAAACTACACGTGTATTGTGTGTAAACTACACGTGTATTGTGTGTAAACTACACGTGTATTGTGTGTAAACTACACGTGTATTGTACAGTGTAAACAACACGTGTATTGTACAGTGTAAACAACACGTGTATTGTACAGTGTAAACTACACGTGTATTGTACAATGTAAACTACACGTGCATTGTGTGTAAACTGTACAAGGTGTATAAACTACACGCGTAAATATTGTGCTGGGTGTGGGTCAAAAAACGAAATGTTTAACTTTTAAGTTGACTTGGAATCCAATGACGGAATACTCTTAAATTCTCTTAAATTCCCACAAATACCTCGGCAATCTGACCCTTAATATGAATCGTCAATAAATCTGATCGGTAGTGAAAGTTAAAGACTAAGTAAAAGGCTTCAATTTACGACAGCAACATTGAGAATTTCTCAAGCTCGAGTTAGCAAAAATTCAGACAAATTGAATCGTCTAGCTGTTGAGAAATACGCATATATCATATAATAAATAGTTGTTATACAGTAGTCCTTAGCAGTAACTACAAACTATATAAATATTAGCTTTATATAAATTATAACAGTAGTATATAATATTATAGTAAATTGCTATCAGGAGACAAGATGTACCAAGTGTTTAGTGTTTATAAAAACCGTTACAAAACAGTTTGAAGCCACATAAATAGTACATTTCGATAAAACAATATCGTACATTTAATGAGTTAATAAGTTAATAGGTCAATGAGATATCGGTTGAAAACTAACGGTTACCCAGGCGTACGAGTTAGCAGAAACTGGTGATGAATTAAGAGAACCAAAATACAGTAGGCATGAAATGGAGATATTGTGACATGCTTACACTTCTAGATACAGACAGCGTCGTGGTCTAGTAACCATGGCAACACAACACGTGGCAGAACACGATAACACGTGTTTCGAATCCCCAGAGGAAGGGAAATTAAATGTTTTCAGAGGAATATAATTAAAAAAAGCGTAAGCAGTATGTGAGCAGTGCTCAGACTTTGAGAGGGAACTCTCGACTGTTTGGGAGACGAGGAGACGAGGATAATTAAAAGAGGAGCTGTCGAGAAATGGGGTGTAGAGCGACTTCAACACCTTATGAACTAGGACACAGTACGGGAACACACTTCCCAGCCACCACTCAGACAACGCTTAAATAGAACTCTCAACTTCTTTTCACCATCTCTATTAACTCACTTCTCACACATTCCCCATTTTTCATCGGCCGCGAACCTTAATTAATTGTTTCCTTCGATTTCAGAAAGTCTTGAAGTCGATCGTTTCTTTTACGAGTGCAGTGTGCGGATAAAAAACTTAAAATTTATTTACTTATTTTGTGTACTAGTTAGTACTCGCCACAATATTATGACGATGACTGCTACCAGAAGAGTATACTCTCTATAATAGTCTATATATATACCAGGAAAACGGGAGGACAAAACCCCGTACATATTATACAGACAACCTGAAAACTGTTGTGCATATCGGTGATCGGACACTGTAGACTGTATACACTATACTGTATAGTGTATTGTACATTTTACAATATACAATATAGAGTATAAAGTATACATTCTAAGGTATACAGTATACTTATACACTATACAACGTACAGTGAACACAGCAGCTAGAGCGTGCAGAACAATAAGCCTATATCAAACTGTTAAATCTGCAGCTTTAAACTATGATGTGAGTAAGCCAGTGTGTATAGTAATGATATATAAAGTGTAGTATATAACAGGCTGTAGTATGGCTATAAATGTCACCTGGTATCACTCACTCTCCGACATGAGAATATAAAGGTTCACTACACAGAATATCTGCAACACTAAAACAAGCAACTGATATTCCTATTCGGACCACTGAACAGTAAATACGCACAATTATCACGTAAAACGGCCGGTAAATTGAATGAAAGTAACGCGATAAAGAAGACCGTGATACTGATATATATATCTCAAAATAGATCACTACAGTAAATATACTGGTACTAAAAATAGCTTATATTATCGGAGACCTCCTACCCACTACCTCTCTTACAAATCTTATTAAGTTATTAAGTTATTAGAACAATGTAAAACTGAAACCTGCAACCGCGGACAGTGTGGGCACTCCTCCTCCTCATTAATGCGGATAACAATTACCCTAATTAAAGATACGTCACACTGCTCTTCAGGAATGTGGTTGTTTCTTAGCTTGTTCCCCTGCCACGCCTTCTTTCCCACTCTCACTTCCAGGTATTTTGCTTGGTAATTTGCCAGACCTATCTCCACAACAATTACCGAATAAAATACCGTCTCTTAATCACATAAATGTAAATGGAACACTGGAATCGAATTAAAACGGCGTCAATTTAGCGGCGACACAATCACAAATAAGATCAGTGTTAAGACAGACAGACAGAGTGCATTATTAGAGTGCTGCCAGTATATGTCACACCTCACCAACACATTCAATGTGTAGGAGCACACACGTGTCACACCTCACCAACACACTGAATGTGTAGGAGCCACACACACATGACACAAGATAGCAGAGCTGGGAGATTATTTAATCAATGAGATTGATCTGATGATGGAAGCAGACATCTGTATAGTGTTAAACAGTGTAGGGTGTAGGGTGTAGGGTGTAAGGTGTAAGGTGTAAGGTGTAGGGTGTAAGGTGTAAGGTGTAAGGTGTAATGTGTAGGGTGTAGGGTGTAGGGTGTAGGGTGTAGGGTGTAGGGTGTAGGGTGTAAGGTGTAAGGTGTAAGGTGTATGGTGTAGGGTGTAGGATGTAAGGTGTAGGGTGTAGGATGTAAGGTGTAGGGTGCAGGGTGTAGGGTGTAGGGTGTAGGGTGTAGGGCGTAGGGTGTAGGGTGTAGGGTGTAGGGTGTAGGGTGTAGGGTGTAGGGTGTAGGGTGAAGGGTGTAGGGTGTAGGGTGTAGGGTGTAGGGTGTAGGGTGTAGGGTGTAGGGTGTAGGGTGTAGGGTGTAGGGTGTAGGGTGTAGGGTGTAGGGTGTAGGGTGTAGGGTGTAGGGTGTAGGGTGAACCTAGTATTGTATAACAGTATTATAGCTAAAAGTACTGATGCAGCTACAAGGTAAAATTTGATAACACGAACGATTATAACTGTAAGCTTTATGATAAAAATATAATCTTTAAGAGCAGACTGAGACATATAATGGGACACAGGAAGGAAATACTAGCCCCGCTTAGACACGAATATGACAATCTAAGTCAACACACGTTCGAACAACAACAACAACAACAACAAGAGTTCAGACTTCAGACTTCAGTAATATTCACTTAAAGACGCATACTACATATAATAACTGAATTAGGTACAAGGCTGAACTACTACACATATACCCACCCAGTAGTGAGCCAGTACACTGCCATTGTAACCATGACAACTATACACATCGTTATACGCTCTCTCTCTGTCTCTCTAATATACAATTACTGCACTATTACTGTTCACATGTGTGCTGGGGGTCCTCCAATCAGACGATCATACAGCTCCACGTGTGGGGTATCAACCAATAGGAGCCAAGAGAGAAGTGTAGGTGGTGGATGATGATAAGCGCTCGGTTCAGCGAATTTATACATTATTTCATAAAACTTGTCGTTGTGGGACACAACTGAAGAGAACTTAACCCAGTATTATATGTACACTGCACAGTGTATTGTGCTTATAGTGTATTAAACTCAGCTGCCTCTTCCAGCACCAGATTTACACAATGCACACCCTACTAAATGGCACCTTAATTATGCGAATATTCACTTTAATGGTTTTATTGACATAATTACAGTTTCTAATTTTACATTTGATTTACTCAGAAAGTTTTCCTATTTGTAATAGCCACGTTTTGAAAGCTAAAATTAGGAGCAGGCAGACCAAGCATCTACTGAAAAATTAACGGTAAACTTAAACCTTATTTCGTACAAATTATGAGACTATATGTTGTAAACGAACAAGTAACATACAAAGAAATATTAAATAAAATTATAATATCATAGAGAACATACTACATACATGTACAGAATGTATATCTGGTATATATTCCGCACGAGAAATGAGCAAATAATTTACTGTGGCTAAATTATAAACCAAGTAAGCCAAGATGAAGTATATATTTTAGATACATGCTCACAATATGTAATACTAGTGTAACCCGTGCCTACGGCAGGGATTTCGCTATCGCAGTTGATTTGCAAAAGTATGAACAGTGCAAAAGTTAAAATTGTGCAAAAGTATAAACTCGCTCAGTTGAAACCGACCCCATTTATAGAGTAAATTTAATTTTGAGAGGCCCATCACGTAATACTATAAGTATCCAATAGTAATACTTAATAGGCTCCACTGCCAAATTACCTAATTATGTACAAAGCGGTAATTAGGGGAGCTGTAAATGGGAAGAGAGGGTGATTAAGGAGAGAGTGTGAGAGGGACAAAAAGTGAGTCACTTTGATATCACATTTGCAGTACAAAACCATCAATTAAACCACTTACCACAGGCCGATTTTTTTAAAATTTGCACATTGGCTTCGACAGAGTTTGTTTGAAACTATACCGGAAAACCCATGCCAGTCCCATAACTCTTACCGTTTTCTAGATTAAACCGTTCGGAAATTTCCCACACACAGACAGACAGACAGACACACATTTTGGGATTATTAGTATTGATACATCTGAACTGGTTGTAACAAAATCTTAACAGATTAAAGAAAATGAGTGGAAAATATAGTGGACTGCTCCCTCATAAAATGATGTATAGATATTTAAAGGAAACAACATAATATTTAAAGCCGTTCCAATGTTTCGTGAATATCCTGAATACAGCAGAATACCCTGAATAAAACAGCACACCAACACACATGTTACAGTCGGCAACCAAGTAGTGATATTGTGAGGGTGGTTCAACCTATATATGATATATAGGTTGAACCACCCTCACAATATATAATATATCTAATTCATCAAGCATATACCCATAAACAGAGTATGGCATATTAAGCATGTATTTATTCAGAATATTCAATAGAGTCATCATGATGCCCGAAAGCTCTGAACTTTCGGTTGGTCATGAACAATGATGTATATTAAGAGATCAAGGCAAACAAGTAAACGATACTCTCTAACGGCCGAACCAACCCAATCTCATTCTGTAGAATAACCACGATATAATGGTCCAACGAATAAAATAATGTCAAACAATATATCTGCCCAGTGGACGTGAGGAGGTGAACCATATTTGATTTTATACGTGACGTCGTGACCGTTATTTTGGATTTTAATCTGTTAATGCACGAGAGATGACTGACGAGTGTACTGACGAGTGTACTGACGAGTGTACTGACGAGTGTACTGACGAGTGTACTGACGAGTGTACTGACGAGTGTACTGACAAGTGCAAGTGTACTTACAAGTGTGTTATGACGAGTGTACCGACGAGTGTACCGACAGTATTAACTGTTACTGTTAGTTAGTGAGCGGGTCGATGCTGCATGGAGCGGGGTAACGACTCAAACGAGAGAGATGGATATTAGATTTAGAGGGTATTGTAAATATCAGAAGTGTCCTGCGATTATTGAAACTTGTTTCTGGACGTATAAGCAACGTTCTTTAACTCGAGCACACGTCATTTGTCACTGGTCTTGACTCCTTTGATAGAGGTTCTCATTTTGTTCAGCTCAGTACTGGGACCTGACGACACTACCAAATATCTCAAATATCTGAGATTCGTCGGTGAAAACTTAAAAAGAAAGGACAAGCTGTGCGTCGGGATATTGTAAAAAGTCATCTCATACGAGCCGTCAAACTAGCCGCCGGTCAAATTATTAACACAGTTTAACCGGGACTAGGGTTGTAAAATAACTACGCTTACGCTCTATTATGAGCCGGGAGTAGTTTTTATGGGTTATAATGCAACAAGTAAATAATGCCAGCAATTATATTTAAACGTACGACCTATGATTAGATTAGAATTGAAGACTGGCGTTCAGACAGTTTGTTCAGGGTGTACCTGCAGGGTATTGCTGTAGTGGAATCCGGACTACCTGACGACAAAGAAAAGCAAACACTTCACGTGTTCTACTGAGTACACAATTTAATCAACATATAAAAGTAATAACGGCGAGACGACCAGAGGAGGCGTGATATAATGTACTTATCAAAAGTAGGCCAAAAGAGAGGAGTTACCCTTCTGTAAGTGTATCCGTGGGTAATTAATCAATAATAATAATACACAGTACATTCTGTATCTGTATAACACTGGCACTCTGCCATTCAGCATCTCATTCTGCCTGTAGTACATACAGCTCTACAATATCTTTATATATTCGAGATACGGAACTTATTACTGGCAATTTAGTTGTAATAACGGAAAACATAAGATTATACCTTTTAAGTTTGACATGTCTCCTCTCTAATTTAAAATTTAAATCACTACCTCAGGCATCAACCTCAAACTGAAACCCTGCTAAAATAAAGAGCAGAGTTCCAGAGAAGAACTCAGAATGCAAACTTGTGAAAAAATTAGTTTTGAAACGATTTTGCAAGAAATAAATAAAATGTAAAACCTAAAAAGCATTCTAAAACCGATTGCATATAATTTGCTCCTTCGTAAAATGAAAGATGATAATTTCTAATTTGAACACGAGTCTTGGAACACCCTGTACACTTTACCACTATCAAACTCTGTTCTCCTCTGTAGTAAACCCACTGATTCCCTGGAGAGTAACTCTAATGATCTCCGAGAAACCTCACCATTATGATGACATAAGTATGTTCGGTATGTTACAGACTACCCAACCTATTAGTATACTAGTACGTGGTCAGCATAATATACACTGTGGTTATTACATATTCTGTCCACTAGCCTGCTTATATCCCAACTACTAAATAGTTCCACTGATTAGAAGTATGAACTATAACTAGTGCTAGACTATAATTAAGGGGAGAAAGAAGTCTCTGAAAATCCTCTAATTGCACTTGGTTTATTATTCTATCACAATTGTTTGACGTCAAATTCGTACAGTTAACACCCGTAATTTACGGATAAGAGCCATGTTGTCGTATCAGTACAGCCAAATAGTCCCTGAAGACAACATTAACCAGAAATAACAATGAAAATGGTCATAAAGTGACCTCGACATTAGATTTCAGGCAGTTCTCTCACAACGACAAAAGCTAACAAGAAACAACGAAATGCCCACAACTATTGTCTAGATTTCAGCAGATCAGAGAATGCGCCACTCTTTTGAGAGCGGTGCCACCAGACTATCACAGAGCACGGGGGAGCCACCGTCTCCTAGCAACACCAGGCCTGAGCGTTACCTCCAGCTCAGCCAGCCAGTCAGTCACCCCGAATACCGCCGACATGATCCTCAGAGCCACTCAAATCCACCCCCTACAGCATTCCTTCTAAAACATGTGCGATAAACTCGGGATAGTTCGGTTTTCTGAAGCTGATATTTCACGCTTACCTATCGACAAGATGGGAGGTGTGAGGAGTGTTTGAGCGGAGGAGCCATAGCGTCCAGGAATCACCACCACTGTCTGGACAAGTGACAAATATGCACTTCTGGAAAAGTGCCAAATATGCGCTGTCTTCTTCTTGGGTTGTATTGGTGTGTTGTCTACTACCTTCGGCTAAATTGAGATACTGATGTTTAGAAAGAGTTAAAAACGTTAATTGGATATTGTTTATCTGTTATTATGGGGTTTTTAGCGGAATGATCTGGAAAATTGTTTTTTTTGTGTGAAATTTTCAGTCACATCTGTTTGACGGACGGTTTTTATTTCAAAACTCCGAAAACAAAGTCAGTTCTGTGTAACATATAAAATGAATATTGGAGGGAATAAATGGTAATAATTTGTACAAAACAGAAATATATGTTACAGGGTTTAATAATAGCAATCAGAATCAATCAAATATAAACAAGCTTTGGCAAATTACTCGGTCAAACAGTCTAGAATAGTTTTGAATAACTGATAGAACTTAAGCTAAAGGCCTTTTCTCCGAAAGCAGCAGCCCAACTAAAATGTCAGAATAAAGGGCATTAAGCTAAAACAGCCTTATAATAATTATGAAACAGGTCTTAAACTGAAATGTTCAGACATCCATATTAAGATCGTGCGATTCAAACTAAGAACATACATAACATATAACTTTAAATAATATAGAAATAATTTATCAAATTAAGAAAGCATCTTTTCTACCTATATCTAAAATAGCCAAGTCCAATTTCTTTTAACAAGGTTATACAAACATCGATTAAGCTCAGAAAATGTTCAATAAAAAAGATTAAATCTACAACAGGCTATGTCCAAGTGATCGCATGTTTTCAGAATTGAAAACAAAAAGGGGCTATTGATAAACTATGAGCATGAATCATGATCTAACTGCTAAGTATACTTCATAACCTGCATCCCTGTTGAAAGGAATTACACCATTATAATATAGAACTACAGCTCGAACGTAATTTAAATTAAATAAAGTAAACTTAAAGTCAGGCCGTGAATTCACAGATATAATACAATAAAATCAAACAAGTCAATAGATAAGATCCATATCGTCACGATAAGACCACTCGTCTACTTGAACGGCGCGGCTCACATTTACCCACGCGGGCTTACATTTACCCACTCTCTCCTACATGCCAAGGGTCCTTGAAGTTCCTTTGACAATGTACATTCTACTAGTTCCTAGTCCTAGGTGCTATGCAAGGTTGCTACGTGGTTGCTAGGTGCTATGCGTGGTTGCTGGGTATAACCAGCTTTGTCGTGTCAATCTGAACTTCTGATCTTCTGTAGCGAGTCCTGAGCAGCATTAAATGATTATATTTTGGATTTTTGAGGGTCACAGCTAATAGATGCAATGATTTAATTTGGTAAAAATGGGTAAAAGTGCGACCTATGTTTTATGCAAGTTAAATGCGGGTTATGCAACTCATTCAAGCAAAAATTCTGCATGAATAATAATCCTTTTTATGCATCATTTCGTTATAATATCATGTCATTAAATGGCGAATAACGTTAACATCCCATGGCCAGGTATCCCAAAAAGCAAGCAAACAAAAATGATAAACATTCAGAATTAGTCTCCATACACTGATCATCACACAAGAAAAGAAACCCAAAGATTCGATAAAGATTTTTAATGTAGAATTTAGATAGAATGCTGCGTGCTTTTTAATCTTTGTGTATTTTACAAACCAACATTTGCATTTACAGTGTATGAAATTCTGCGAACATGGTTGGGTTACGGTTCGATTTAATCGTACATTTAAATTTCAATCTACAAAACCTTCCAAATGCATTGATTCGTCACGGTAACTTACGTTGAATCTATTTCAAAATTCGCTTGAAGAGTAAATCTATCAACATCCATATGAATGTAATTAAACGGTGAAGGTTAGGATTTGACCCATTATCTTCACTGGAAATGACAATGTTTATACTTGGAAACTTGATCGCGACCAATATTGTATATATATGGCGTTAAATCGGAAACTAAAAGCATTTCTTATAAGATTAATTATAAAATTAATTTCCCAACATTAACCCTGCTTTCCCTTTAAAGCAGTAAACATTGTCAAAGCCACGAAAGAACGAAATGTTAATGATTGGACGCATTCATTTGGGTCATAGACTAGAGCCCCGACGGCATGGTTGCGACATGGTTATGACATGGTTATGACATGGTTATGACATGGTTATTACATGGTTATGACATGGTTTTGACATGGTTATTACATGGTTTTGACATGGTTATTACATGGTTATGACATGGTTTTGATATGGTTATGACATGGTTGTGACATGGTTATGACATGGTTGTGACAAGGTTATGCCGTCGGGATCTAGTCTGTGACCTTCATTTGTACTAAGAGACGGACTGTAGAAATTAGAAATTAGAGGTTAGACTAGAGTAGAGCAGAATCAAGAAGAGATTGAAACAATTTTCGAGAAAAATCCTACCTGTCAACTTTAAGAGTAGGTGATTTCGAAGGTGACGTCTCACTTTCCAGAGATGTGTCAGCGCTGAAATAAGCATTAAATGAACTTAAAATTATAGATTCATAGTTAGCATAAAAATGCATAGTGTCAGTAAAATTGTCAATTATACCATCTATGGCAATATCATATTGATATTTGTAACACTGGTTAAATGATGTCAATTGTGCAACTACCCACGTTAGATCGTTATATTAAGTTCGATGTGAACAAGCGATCTTTTATCTCAGGAGTTAGTGCCCCTGTGTAATCATTGCCAATAAGGTGCTTCGAAATGCATTCCCGTTAAATAACAATGGCTACGAGGGATCCCTTCATCGCTTACGAAGAGTTGTTTAAAAGAAATAACAACAAATTGTGATCGTAGGTGCAATATTGTTGGTCCCACTGTCCCAGGCTTTGGGGGTCGGGGCCTCGGGGATCTCAGACTTGGACGGCGAACCGTCTCCTGAGATTAGGAACTCCCTTGGAACCGATTCAAATTCTGGACTCTTTGCGAAACCGTGCGCGCGTCACAATGCGCGCTATTATAGCGCGCAGTCCTCGATAAAGAGTATATCGCGCGTTACAATACGTCTCACAAGTAGACCTTACTAGATTTTCGATCATCCTCAAAGAAGCTAAAACCATTTGCCCTCCTGAGATAAGGTAGCCAGTATCCTACAATGGCTTCACAATCATTCCGTTATAGTCTTAACACATCGGATCATCTAACATTTAAAGGGTGCAGTCGATGAAGGCTTACAGGACCGGGTCACGTTTTAGAAACGCATCCAACCTCTTGAAGGTCATCACGTTATATTCTTTAGGTTACAATCGTGAATTCAATGCAATTGTATTACTAATGGAATTTATAAACGATTGAGGAAGCAGTGATGCTAATCTATTTCATGAAACGGCTGAGTCGAAGTTGTAGAATTCGAGACTCTTTAACAAATCTTGTACGGGTTTCCTACTGGATCGCAGCCAATGCTTGAGTCCATTTACTAATAGCAATAAAACTCGTCAACACGACTTAATTAAATTTGTATAAGCCCAATCTTTTAAGTCTGGATGGTATGTAATATAATTACAATTGTTGAGACTCTAGATCAAAAGAATTCGGGGCCCTTACGTCTTATATTTTCGTCACAAGATAATGCCTGTCAACTTTTAGACGAAATATGTGTCTGTTTTCAATCCAAAATAACGGTAATGAAGGAATCTAATTATGCTTTCTAACATAAAGATCTTTTAACTACATCGATGGAAACGTCTGCGGAGGAACATGATGACGCCGATTTACCTGTAACCAATAGAAAGTAGAGAAATAACTGCAACACACTTCTTTTTTTCTTTTTCGAATATATTTTCACGCACGTAGCATGGCTAACTCTTGTTAGTAGATTGTTGTGTTCTTTTCATCGCGTAATTAGACGCACAAGTTTTAACATACCAAGCCATTAAAAATACAGTAGCCCAGTAGCCCTGATAATTCAACATTACCTACATGATACCTGTCAGTAGGAGGCCACATTTTATTGACTAAGTTCGTATTTTAGACATTTCCTGACGCTATATTACTACAACCCAGTAATCTGGACCGCGGAATCTCTTCTTACGACACAAATAATCGGGTTTTAGCTGAGTTTCTGATGAAAGAAATGAAAGAAATGAAAGGCTGGCAGATTGGAATGTGCAGTACTGTTTAGAAGGGTTATTTGTAAGCTATTTGCGGGGGGAGTGGTGCTAAAAGACCGGCAATATATTATATAACGATATCTTTACCAGCAGCACGTAGTTTTATTTTAGTTTTAACCACTTTTTGTAAGTGAACCGCCGGAATGTTTCACAATATACCGTTTTTATAACAGAATTGTGCACACTAATTGTGCTCACATTAACAAATTATTATATAGCACTAACAAATTTTATAACACTATTGAGATGATAAAATGCGAAGTATGTTATTAAGGAATCTCCTCCACTTTCGCGTCCAAGAACAGACTACTTACTATATAGTATAGGGAACACCCAACAACGTCAAACTAATAACTGTGTGCTAAAAGTATACTTGAAATTCGTATGATAGCACAGGAATTGAGCCGGGCGAAACAAATTTAAGTCAGGCCTAATTTTCGGCCAGAAAAATCTTTCTACTTTATTATAACACCATGTAATATTCTTTTGCAAATGGATATTATGCATCAATTTTCAGATTAGCCCATAATATTTGGTATAGATAGGCGGAAGTATGTAATTAGGAGAAAACAAGAAAGGATAAAAGCATCAATGATGAGTTATAATTGAAACAAATTAATGTGCGTGGAAAATGTAACAGTCATTGTAACGTTAAGAGGTTAAGTCTGAATTTTCAGGTGAATACAAAGAGGTTGATGCATTTTACCTGAATTCTAACATCTATAAATTTAGTTTCTGTAAACCTGACCTCTACCAATCCTAACTTCGCTCATACCCCATATAATAAGACCACAGTTGGCTACAATCACCCCCACAACTCAGTTTAGGTTGCTTATCAAGGCAGCTTGGGTCTGGAACATACTCCCTAATCGGGTAAAAATCTTGGAGCAATGCAGTGGCTATCTCCTTGAAACGGTCTACAAGTTTTCACCTTTCATAATATCAGAGCTGCCATTATAGGATTTAAACACTCACCTCTCCACTGGGGTGGTGGTGACGGGGGACACGATGGAGTATATGCATATAGTGATATTTATCTCGTGAACTGACCTGAGAAGCATACACATCCAGGGGTGGTTCAGACTCTCTTCTACTGTCATCCGCTTACTGAAATATATCACGTCACCTGACCTAATCATAATCTTTGAGGATCAGTTGTAAGTAAAGAATTGAGGATCATGACAATAATTCACAGCTGATAGCCACAAGAAGAATTAGAGTGTACTTCATTAACACTCTGATTAATAGAGAATAAATCGACAGTAACTGTTGATTTATTCTCTATTAAAGAAGATCAATAGTTGATCCAGGTATTACAATTACCTTGATCTTTTAACCAGCAGTTTAGAGATGAACTCTTTAGCATGGTCAGAGATGGTATCGAACACCTCCTCCTCGAAATCGTAGTCCACGAGAGATATGTTAGAGTAGGTTTCTTGTTGGGTGTCTCCCAAAAACGGGGAACTACCACTCAATCTGCGAAGGAGTCAGTTAGATTGGTACTATAGTAATAGGCGTGAATGTTTGTGGGGATGTGACTGATGAGGCAAAATTGTTTACCTTAAAGTTGACCCGTGATAAACACGTGATCCAACCACATATTTCTCTCTCTCTCTCTCTGCTAAGGTCGGAGGTCGCTGGCCTCCCCCGGGTAAGCGGAAAGCCTTCTCGCCGTGTACTCGGAGTACAACTCCTGCTGGCTACACTCAAGGACTCCCTAAGTAAATCAACCACATATGGGCATGGAATTTGTTAGACCGATAATATATTATTTATTAATATTGAAAGTACTTATTTGTTAGACCCGTAACATTTAGAGTAACTGGTAATATTGAGAGAAACGTTTAGAGTCAGTAGTGTTGAGCGATCTTTTATTAGCCGCACGATTAATATGTTCATGTTACATCGTTCTTCTCGGCTTGATATCAAGCAAGAGTACAGTTTTAACTGGACCAACCGATATTACGAGCAGACTAGGCGCTATCATCAGGTGGAATCATCAACTTTATCTAGATTATTCTATCGGGCAGCACCCCAGCTTCAAGACACCGTCACACCGAAGACCGAAGTCGGGATAAATGCCGGAATAAATTCCGGAATAATACGAATAGTAAACTGTGATCTAAGTAAGTAAGTAAAATAAATATAGTATGTTAACTACTAATCAGCAAGGTAGGATGTTGAAGATAACGTGTGTTGGTAGTAAAATGTGGTCTGAGCAGCCGAATGGTCGTCTGTATCAGAACCAGACATCACCTTCCTAACTATACACACACACGCTCACACACAGTCTACAATAAAACCCCGATTGTAACACCACTGTTATCAGCACTGTATCGGGGTCATTTCATAATTATCCGCCTGCTCCTTTTGTTGAAGATTACTCAGGATTACTCTAGATTCTACTAGATTACTCTGGATTCTACTAGAACTTTCTTTATCTGTACGTGGACCATATTCCCTGCTGCACTATGCAGTTTTGTCAACCGAGTACCGTACACTATAACTATAAATAACAAAATAGAATTATCCTTACACCTACGATACCATTAGTCCTTACTCCGACAAAATGATTGTGAGAGTCTACTAAAGAATATTTTAGTTTGCAAGATTACAGGAAATTCAACTAGTTTTAATACATATCCGTCACATTACGTCCCGTCCATAATATTTCCATCCCGCTTGTTCCCACTGTAATCCCGTCATCTTACTACTGCTCAGGAATTACCAGAGTATCCACCAGTCAGGTATTTAAGTGTTACCACGTACCGAACAGCCGAACAGTAGTATCTGACAGCAGGACGTGGTCAGTATTAAATCTATTAGCACGAGTCGTCAAGCACTCTCCGTCAACTCTCTAGGCTGACATTACGGGCAGCGTGCTGTGTCCTGCAGCATGGCAGCGTGCTGGTATGACTGCAGTGTGTTCTCTCTGCCCTCTCTATGTCCTCTCTCTCCAACAGCCCAGTGGCAGCGTGCTGCCGGCCAGCAGCGTGTCCTACAGCAGCCCAGTGGCAGCGTGCTGCCGGCCAGCAGCGTGTCCTACAGCAGCAAAGTGGCAGCGTGCTGCCGGCCAGCAGCGTGTCCTACAGCAGCCCAGTGGCAGCGTGCTGCCGGCCAGCAGCGTGTCCTACAGCAGCCCAGTGGCAGCGTGCTGCCGGCCAGCAGCGTGTCCTACAGCAGCCCAGTGGCAGCGTGCTGCCGGCCAGCAGCGTGTCCTACAGCAGCCCAGTGGCAGCGTGCTGCCGGCCAGCAGCGTGTCCTACAGCAGCCCAGTGGCAGCGTGCTGCCGGCCAGCAGCGTGTCCTACAGCAGCCCAGTGGCAGCGTGCTGCCGGCCAGCAGCGTGTCCTACAGCAGCCCAGTGGCAGCGTGCTGCCGGCCAGCAGCGTGTCCTACAGCAGCCCAGTGGCAGCGTGCTGCCGGCCAGCAGCGTGTCCTACAGCAGCAAAGTGGCAGCGTGCTGCCGGCCAGCAGCGTGTCCTACAGCAGCCCAGTGGCAGCGTGCTGCCGGCCAGCAGCGTGTCCTACAGCAGCCCAGTGGCAGCGTGCTGCCGGCCAGCAGCGTGTCCTACAGCAGCCCAGTGGCAGCATGCTGCCGGCCAGCAGCGTGTCCTACAGCAGCCCAGTGGTAGCTTGCTGCCGTTGTGTCAGAGAATGCTGAGTAGCGCGATCTCATTATAATACAGGAGAGGACACACCTTGATATCTCAACTACATTCCTCAGCGCTCACCTACCTGAGCTTGCCACTACTATATAGGGTTATATCTCTCACTCCTTCCCCCGGTTATTACTCAGCTACAAAAGGGTATCTTACTTAACAGTCGGCTATGTAGCAAATAGCTCTCGGCGGCGCGTGTCATTGTATCTGCTGGTATATTGCGAGCTTCAAGTTATATCAGTGTTAACTGTGTAGGCGGTTAACGACGTACCCGGATATTAATTTCAATATTATATCTCTCTTTCTCCACACGATAAGCGTGCTACTGCGTTGTTAAGGGAAAAAATTATATTAATAATTACAGAACAAGTCAGAGATTACTAGTATTTATATTTGTGTCGCCTCATGATAAATCAGTAGCTTGTTGCTGTGTGTTCAAAGCAGCAGGATGTGCCCTGTTGAAGGTGGCCTCCTGGGGATCCGAAGAATTTGTGTCACGTGGTGCTGTGTCACGTGGTGTCGTGTCACGAGGTGTTGTGTCACGTGGTGTAGCTCTGCTGATACCCTACTTAGGGACACGTACACTGTACACACAATTGATAGTGTTTATATATATACTGAGGTATGGAAGCCTGCCCTTTTCTATCAGCACCTGTACCGACAGAGAAAGTATTTAGGTTGGAGTTATGTTGTCGTTCTATTAGCGCGCCAGCACGTGCTGTGTTGCGTTACAGCACGTGCTGTGTTGCGTTACAGCACGTGCTATCTTACGTCAAAACACACGCTCTTCCTATTGATTACTTTCGGGCTGCTTTATTTTACCAGTCAACTGCTGTGAACCCTGAATCAGGTTATTACCCTGGTAAACTGAAGTATCCGCGTTTAACCGTATTCTTTTGATGCAAATTATGCATGATCCAATCGATATGATAATGCTATAATATTTAAAAGTGAACTATATAATCTTTTAGTTAATCCAATTCTACTGCAGGTAACCCATCTAAAAATGAAATCATTTTGGAAATATACAAGTAAAACTTGTTTGGTAAATAACAATATGATTTATAAAGAAACTGCAGTCACGTACCGGAATAGAATACTAAGTACCCTACAATACAACAACTCGTGGCAGTATGTGCTGAACTCTGCTGAAATATCACTGAGAATGAGATCACGTGACATAACAAAACAGTACTTTGTACTGATCACGTGACATTATATTACTTTGTACTGATCACGTGACATTACATTACTTTGTACTGATCACGTGACACTACAGTACTTTGCACTGATCAAGTGATCACGTGACATTACATTACTTTGTACTGATCACGTGACATTACATTACTTTGTACTGATCACGTGACATTACATTACTTTGCACTGTCTACACCTAGACTCCGGGCATGTTCTTTAGTTTGTACCTGGTTCTATAACTTTCGTACGGCCTCTAGGACGAGATATATCAACTTTAATATATTACTTCAGATATATTATTCGAAATATGTTATTTAAAGTTTTGGATTCGCAGGCCCGGGTTTAGAACGAGATATTATTTATATCCTTGTAAAATGTAGATACGGACAACATTTTTCAGTAAAAGCTAGATGTTATATATCTTATCTGGATTCGTAGACTTGGGTTTGATTACACATGATCAGCTGTTCCTTAAATATAAATATTATATAATATTATATAATAATGTGTGCTAAGGTGGGATGATCTTGAAATCAGTAACCTACTCAAAGGTAACATTGGTATCTTCTCACGTGTATCTCACGTACGAACTGTTATCAATATTACATAATATCCTGTTTTCATAGAATAAGATGGGCGAGTGGTCATTTACACAAACCTCCCCATTCATTGTTAATAGTAACAAATTAACAAGCCAACCTGCAAGCGCGCTAATTTGGAAAGTCTCAGAAAATTCCGTACCTGATTAAAGTTGCCTTGAAAGTGGAGGAATTCTTTAATCACACCCCTTTCCCTGTCATTTTCGTTAGAATACATAGTGCAAAAAACACGCCCTATAAACCTATAAATGGGGACCTTATAAATAGACAGTAACAATTTGCAGACCGTAAGCACCTGTCATCAAGGGGACCATATCACGTTTTATTTATTTATTTACAAGGTGGATTGTTTTAAATTTATCCCACACAGTTTTAACGGGAGGAATGCTGTCATAACTTCACCGACTAAATTGTTTGGAGTAGACGGGAGTGGAGTGTACCGGCTGTGAAATTTATATTTTTGATTTTAGTTCAGCTGTTTTTCTATTGTTTTGTAGACGGTTAAAGATACGGTCACAACAACTGTTCTACAAATAACCTGGCAAATAACATCATGTTTCTTTTTTGTGACTTGGCAAATAGCCAGGGTAATCAAATTTGGAGAAAATTTATTTTTTCAGGAAAATTTCTGATTTTTTTCTGAATAGTCAGCCTGGGTAATCTAATTTGGAGAAAATTGGTTTTTTTTTTCAAGAAAAGATATCATAAATCCAACTTTAGTGCACGACCAAATTAGATTATGATGAAATTGGTTTTATTTCCATAACATTGGTTAATGGTTATAACTCACCTATTTATCAATTGCCCAAAAAACGGGCACTCGCATTATGTTTCAGACTAAAATGAGGATTAGAAGTATTACGTAAATAATAATATAATTTGTGAAATCGATATTTAAAGAGTATTTTCTGTGCATACTGCATAACTTTCATGCTCAAGCTTCTGACATTTTTCACTAACTTTCTTTTAATGAACATCAACATGAAAGTGTTTTACCTTTTATTACAAAGATTTATTGAATTCCTGACAATTCATCGCTAGTCTAACGGGAATATTCATTTCAGGAGTATATTATATTGGTTTTAAATTATGTGAGGATACGCCCCTGAAAACTATGCTGCGCACGCCGGAAACTTATCAATATAAAGAGAATTTAAAACGTTTTTGACCTAGATGAACTTTGGAAAAATTATGTGTGACCTTTAAAAATAGGCGCAATCACATGCACTGTGGTCTGTAGAGCATTAGAAGATGCAATTTGTTAAACTGACTCACATCCTATTTTAAGGTTAATATCTGTATTATTAATTATGTGTTAATTATATGTTAATATGAGTATACTTTATAGAAATTTAAAGTCTTGTAACATTCTCCCTCCCCCCCCCAACATTTCATCTTCATGTTTCATTATATCTGACAGTTCAACACCCACCTCTTCTAAATGTAACCTTCATAGCACTAAATGTACTGGCTTATAGATCACATCATTGATACCAGTATTACTACAAATAATGGCAGGTGGTGGTGGTATAACACTCACGTCACATTATTACATTTGTTAACACTAAAACAGGAGAATACCCTAAAATAACCGGAACATTCTACAACTGATAACCTGGCTGTCAGGGTGTACAATAGTGGTTTGTCTACAGAGTACACCCTGATAACAAGACAGGTGGTGACACGGTACTAACAATGTTTAGTAGGTACACAAACTGTCCTCTCTCTCTCTCACACACACACACACACACACACACACACACACACACACAGTATGTGACCTGTGAACGTGTCTAGGATTACTGTGTGACAGTGTGTCATTGGTCTCCTTTCTCCATGTGTGATGTAATGAGACTATACCTCCTCCTCCTCCTCCTCCTCACCTGACAGCACAGCTCTGTAATCTCAGTACACTCTACTTAGCATTAAGCTGATGTAGCTGAAGTAGCTGAAGAGTGAAGTAGCTGATGTAGTTGAAATGTTGATATAGCTGATGTAGCTGAAGTCGTTGAAATGTTGATATAGCTGATGTAGCTGAAGTAGCTGATGTAGCTGATGTAGCTGATGTAGCTGATGTAGCTGATGTAGCTGAAGTAGCTGATGTAGTTGAAATGTTGATAAAGCTGATGTAGCTGAAGTCGTTGAAATGTTGATATAGCTGATGTAGCTGAAGTAGCTGATGTAGCTGAAGTAGCTGATGTAGCTGATGTAGCTGATGTAGTTGAAATGTTGATATAGCTGAAGTAGCTGATTATATAGCTGATGTACTTGAAATATTGATATAGCTGATGTAGCTGATGTAGTTGAAATGTTGATATAGCTGCTCTGATAAGATTGTAAGAACTGCGACATGAGCTGTGTCCATGCTGGGTCAATTGGCACTAAATTCAACGTACTCAGAACTTAGAAATAACAGCCAGTCAGATATTGTGTTAATGTTGGCTAAGTACTTGATTGGACAATATGCAGGTATTTCATCACGTTGAGCTGGCATGGCAGCCGCTACTTCTCCACTCTCCAGCCTACTATAATAATATCTGTAACAGCTGTAATCATAGCTATAACAGCTATAATCATAGCTATAACAGCTGTAATAATAGCTATAACAGCTATAATAACAGCTATAATAATAGCTATAATAACAGCTATAACAGCTATAATAATAGCTATAACAGCTGTGATAATAGCTATAACAGCTGTAATAATAGCTATAACAGCTGTAATAATAGCTATAACAGCTATAATAATAGCTATAACAGCTATAATAATAGCTATAACAGCTGTGATAATAGCTCTAACAGCTGTGATAATAGCTATAACAGCTGTAATAATAGCTATAACAGCTGTAATAATAGCTATAACAGCTATAATAATAGCTATAACAGCTATAACAACCCGAAACAAGCGCGTCACGCAGTAGGTGCGTGAGTGGCTAGATAGATTGTTATCATAATATTATAATATATATAATTATGTTATTTTGTTGTTACGTCGTGTAAGTTTATGGAGTAGTAGCAAGAAGGTATAGTATACATTTATATTTGTTCTATTGATTATTTATTAATGATTTTATGTAGGGTCGGCACCAATGTAATTATGGTTTAACCACCGTGTTTTGGTTCAGCCGAAATAAATTTTACTTTGATGTTTACATAATGTTTCTCACTCCAGCTGTAGTCTGGTAGTGTTGAGTCTCATGAATATTTTTCTAGCTCTCTTTTTCCATGTTTTTGCCTCACAGGAGATATTGTGGTCTTTTTTATTGAATATAACTGTAATACATTGATGTAAAGTTTATTTGAATTTTGGAATAAAATAAAAATAGCTATAACAGCTGTGATAATAGCTATAACAGCTGTAATAATAGCTATAACAGCTGTGATAATAGCTATAACAGCTATAATAATAGCTATAACAGCTATAATAACAGCTATAACAGCTATAATAATAGCTATAATAATAGCTATAACAGCTATAATAATAGCTATAATCATAGCTATAACAGCTATGATAATAGCTATAACAGCTGTAATAACAGCTATAATAATAGCTATAATAACAGCTATAATAGTAACTATAATAATAGCTATAATAACAGCTATAATAGTAACTATAATAATAGCTATAACAGCTGTAATAATAGCTATAACAGCTATAATAATAGCTATAATAATAGCTATAACAGCTGTAATAATAGCTATGACAGCTATAATAATAGTTATAATAATAGCTATAATAACAGCTATAATACCTAACAGCTATAATAATAGCTATAATAATAGCTATAACAGCTGTGATAATAAATATAACAGCTATAATAAAAGCTAGGACAGCTATAATAATAGCTATAATAATAGCTTTAATAGCAGCTATAACAGCTATAATAATACTTTCAACACTACTATATAACAAATAATTTGAGGCTAGAGATGTAATTTTATTTACGAAGACATCACCTACTTGAAGCCGTTTCATTGCTTATCCAATTTAACAGCTATAATAGCTGCTATACTGTAGGTTACAGAGCGTGGTGGGTAGCCTAATGGTCTGGCTGAAGACTAAGATCTATTAGTACAGTTACTGGGCTTACTTATCACAGAGAGTTTAGAAATTCTCAACATGAAGAGCTTTCGTAGATTTAGAACTGGTTCTTACTTCAAACGCTTATTATCAATTAATGATTCATCAGGTTGTCATTTATTAAATATTGTATAGTTGCAAGCCAATCATGTGACATTGATTGGAACTAAATAATATATACCATATTTCTGTGGATGTTAGCAGTAGGCTACCACGAACAGTCTGTATATGAACTTTCAATATGCAGGTTCAATACGCAGGTAGTTTTGAATTAAGCTTCAAGAATGAAATTGTTGACAATAATTAGTCATGGAACTGGAAGCTACTAACTAACATGTAAAATAAGCCATCTGATAGATTAAGCTCATTTTATACAAACTATTGTTGTTGTTTTGATCATTAATAATTGAATTTCTCCAACTTCTTTGTCCTTAGATATCTCCAACTGTTTAAATTAGAAGGACGAAATTTAAGGACGAACCATTTAACTTCTTTTTCATTATTTTGAGAAAGAATTAATAATCGCGCGGTGTGCAGCTCTTATATAATATATAACCGCGTACTCTAATATATATAACAGCGTACTTTAATATATAAGCGCGTACCCTAATATATAACAGCGTACTTTAATATATATAACTGCGTACTTTAATATATATATATATATAACAGCGTACAGTGCAACTACAAGTGTCACTTCCCAGGAATGCTACCGAGTCTGACGAAATATTTCAACCTTTCTGAATATTATTAACCGAGTCCCAGAGTAAAGGTACATAGTTCAGCTCGCTGATGTGTGAAGCTGCTGCCAGAGCGGGGATCCTATTTACTGAAACCCGATGAGGGCCCACTGGCTCGACCAATCAGCTGCAAGAACAGCAGGATTTCCACCAATCACAGCGCTCGGAGCAGGTCATGTGTTTTGAGGTTGTGACTATGGTAATAGAATGAAGTAATAGAGGGTAACAGTGTACTGAACAAATGAGAAATTCCATAAGAAGGGCTGCTCCAGGACGTTGTTATAAAACATATCGTATGTTAGCTATAATAGCAGTCACACACCTAGACGTTTAAAAACACTGCTAGAGTTTTAGCTGGCACAATGCCAAGACGAAAACCTATTATGGTTAAACTATTCAACTCCACCCAACTACACAACAGAGTAGTGTGAAACCATAACATTGATTCCTAATGAGACTGCTCAGCTGGAAATGTTACGAAGAACTAAAACAGCTAGGAGGGAGGGAGAGAGAGAGAGAGAGAGAGAGAGAGAGAGCTGATAAAAAGAAGTCAACTTGCACAGAAAATATCAGTGCTGTTTGAGATATACAAAGAATTTATCGGGAATAACACCTTGCCTTTCTTTCTGAGAAAAGCAAGCAAAACAACCCATCTCACCCCGAGTAGACATAACATTCCTGGTAGTTGTCTAGGAGAACTGTTACAGGCGGCTGGTAAGTCTGACCAGGTAAAAACAAGTCTCTCTCTGAGATACCTGCAGTTCGACAGCAGCGTTTTATTACTTTATTATTCTTGTTTGGGATTGTTCACTCATCACGTAAAACCAGTTTTTTTGTCATTTTAGACCCCCTTTTTCGTGGGCAATCGTATGCTTTTCCAAAACCCCTCCCTCATCCCCGCTGGCCGCTAGGTGGCTTTCTTAATATATAATGTGAACGGTCCCTTTACATTTTATTTTTACCAGGTACTTTAATTAATAGTAGTTTAACTCTTCTAATATCAAACTTACTCTTGACATAAACTTTTATTTCCTCTTTATCTGTGAGTTATAATATCATGCAGTGCTGTGTTTTTTGTCTGTTTTGTCAATTTTTTACTGGGATCTGACAAAAATTTACCTTGTTTTAGACCCTTTACAGTTAACACTCAGTTAGTTATTCTAACAGACCCTTTTTACATCTACTAATTAATATGATAGAGTATAGACCCCTTTATATCTTGTAATATAACGTATATTTCTAGACCTGTAATATCAATGCCTTGAGCTTCTAAGACTAATTATCTAGGATTGCATTTCACACCAGCAAATTATCATTATTATTCAGACTAATTCTAGTAATTATAGATTATTCTACTAATTCGTCTAGAGGAGCATGAAAATTGCTGATTGGTAACAATCTGATATAATAGTGATATCATCCGCTCAATGGACTAATTGTAATACAGTCAACTTGAAACCAGACTGTCTCTAGATTTCCAATCCCCTAATTGGTTACCTGCTGAACTTCATATACTTGCTTCATGGTTACATGCACGACATGTCAAACTATTGAGAGTTACAAACATTTTGTAAAGTCCCAGTGTGTAAAGATACTATCCTCCAAAATATCTCCAGTCAAGTGTATAGAACCTTCTTCAATCTAAAGAATATCCCACAAATATTATAACGAAATAATGCCGGTACGTACCACGTCATAATACAAGTTTCTCTCACGTAATACATTAATATAATGTAATATATTCAGCACACTTCTATAACGTATCTCAATATACCCACACTCAGCACTACACACACACCGCCTCCTCCTCATCATCATCATCAGAATGACACTACCAGAGTATTGTATATCCAGGAAGAAGAAGTGCAGTATTATAATATTGGTTCCTGTTATAGTGCTGTACACTTCCTGTAGTGCTGCCTGGGATCGCCGCATGACAGGCGCGACGTGGGAAATAGAGCTGCATAGAGCTGCATAATATTACAAGTGTGGGTGTGTGTTATTACATGTATTATGTTATTATGTTATTATTATATTGTATTATTACTACTGTCATTTCTTCAAACCCACTGGAAATGTGGAGTTAAACTTTTTCTCTCTCCCTCTCTCTCTCCCTCCCTCCCTCCCTCTCTCTCTCTCTCTCTCTCTCTCTCTCTCTCTCTCTCTGGATGCCTGTTTAAACACACGTTTGACCCTAAGCACATTGCGGAAGGAGCCGAGTATGACTATATAAGGCATTGGTTTGGTCTTATGTGCGTTTACCGGACACTATCGAGTAATTATACTGTATGTTACAGTACGTTACTGTATGTGATGATGGTATGTACTGGTTTCAACTATACATGTTAAAATACACACAGGATTAGAAGGTGTTAGGTAAAACATTTTAACATCAGGAACTTTAAAGTACTATAATTATCGTGATATATATAATACTGTGTGCACACTAATCTGTACTCACAATATGTAGGTCAGAACGCCAATACTCCTGAAAAAGTGAAGGTGAAATAACGTTTCCCGCCTTACTAAGGTGGTGATATATTATTTAGATATATTATATTATGTTGTCATCGTGAACCTTTTAAGTTCAAATTCAATGAAATTCTACCATGATGTCATTAATTCAGTTACGAAATAAGATAATAAATAATGCAGAACAAGGACAAGCAAGGAAAACGTCTAGCTGCTAGCTTGCTTCACACATCCCTGGTAAAATACGTGTTTTTTATTAAATTTCAACAGTATCCATCCCCTGGGAATTAGAAAGTGCCCTGTTTTAAACTCACACACTCTCTCTACCATTGCTTCCTCCTATCTACATTTCAGACCTGGTGCAGTTCCAGTGTAAACTTGCTCGGAACACGTGTCCTTAACTTAACTACTTTTAGTGCCTCCCTAGTAATTAGAACCCAGATTCCGGGGCCCGGGTTTGGTATGGGATATAGTAGCCCGTGATTGAGGAATTTCTCTGTCCAGCTGCCAGGACGAAATAGTAGGGTTTTACCCGAAACGTTTGGAATTCTGATATTTCGTAAACACGACCCACACACACACACACGCCACACATACGCACGGATGGACGGGATTGATGGCCAAATAAGGATCTGCGGGTATTGATGCCCAAATAAAGAGATGCTGACTTACCACATATCTACAGCTAGCGTGATCGGCTCGTAGTTTATCACCTCCGGAGCTGGAAAGGTTAAATATCACGGTGTGATCAGATCTAATATTATATTTCAACAAGATTAAATAAGACAATGTTAAGAGAGGACCTGTTGCGTCAGTAATTAGTGTTGGGTATTGTAACCCAGGAATCCATTCTTCTAGTTTAAATTTGTGCACTGTACAGTGTATACTGTGCACCTGATTATCAACTTAATAACACCAGAATGTGTGTGTGTCTGTCTGTGTGTCTGTCTGTGTGTAATTTCCGAACGGTTATACAAAAAAAACGGTAATAGTTACGGGACTGGTTTTTTCGGTATAGTGCCGACAAAACTCTGATGAAGCCCATAAGCAAATTTTATAAAAATCGGCCGGTGGTAAGTGGTTTAATTGATGGTTTTGTACCACAAAATATGTTACATAAAATGGCTTGAGAAGAACGGCAAGAGTTACGGGGCTAGCTCTCTCTCTCTCTCTCTCTGCATATGTAGCGTATATATTACATGGCGTATATATTACATGGTCATATGATACTATAAACTTATTAGGGGAGGGAGTGCTCAAACGGTCTGTTTGGACTGTAGAGAGAGTTCATACTTTCATACGACAATGTAATGCATGTTCACAAATATGATAGGCTGGTGTGGTGCAGGGTTAATTTCTATTGATTATTGATTAAGAATTACTATTTTTTTAAGCATACTATTGGATACGTGAGGGCACTCCGAATACAATTGCTCGCCTAATCCGGGTTTTGACTCAGCGGGTAATTACTCCTACCCTTTTTAACTGCGGCAGTGAAATCCCGGCCGTAGGCCGGGTTACACTAGTATATAATATATTATATAAATACATAATGTAATATTATGTGGCTTTTAGAATTACCTATTGATCATTATGACGTTAGGTACGGTGGCTTCATTTATCTAAATTATCTAAATATAATAATATGTCAAAGTGTCCAAATTATCAAAACTGTCAAATTAGCTTGGTATTTCGGAAAATAACTAACATGTCGTTAGGACAAGACGTCAACTAAGATAATATAACTGATCACGTACCAACAAATTCTGGAGTGCCGACCATGTCCCTGATGATTTCACCCTCTTTTAACATTTTAGCTAAACCAAAGTCTACCAGTTTTATATCACTGTCCTTGTCATGAGACACCAGCAGAACGTTTTCGGGCTGTCAAATTCAGATGTTAGTACAATTGATATACATACACATTTAAACATAATAATTTATATAACATGGAGTACTGATGATCGTAAACTACTACAGATGTTTAGTTTCAAACATTTACTTATTAACATACAAAATTATTTATTTGGTCTATAACAGTTGGCACAAAGATTTATAAGAATAGATTGAACGCAGAAACCTTGATATCAAGATGAACTAAGTTGTTCTGATGTAGATGTCTCACTGCCTCTAATATTTGTCTGATTACTCGTCTTGATTGTGCCTCACACAATCCAACAGACTCCTGGAGCAGCCTCTCAAACAGCTCCCCTCCTTTCAACCTGGTGTTAACAAATATTTCACTTTTCAGTTTCAGATTATCAGAATATTAGATCTAATTAATCTCGAGAGACGGTTAGATTACAATTTACAGTTGATATATTATTATGATGATGTTTGAGATGTATAGCCCGGTACTCACAGTTCTAAGATAAGGACCACTTCGTTTTGTCCGTGGTAAACCTCCAGTAGTTTAACAATCCGAGGGTGAGGTGGCACAATGCCAAGTACCGATATCTCATTGTTCAGTGCTTTGGCACGTTCCCCTCGTCTCCCAGCTCGCTTCCCATAAACTTTAGCTGCGAAAAGCTCCCCAGTCTTCTTGTTTCTACATTTCTTTACCAGTGCAAACTTTCCTCTGATATTAAGATATTATAGGTTTTTCAATTAATTAAAAAGCAAACTTTTTGAAGGAACTCAGATATTATTTTTCTATGATTCTTGAGATCTCATTTATCAAGATAAAGATAGGAAAAATATATGCTAAAGTTAATTACCGTCCCAACTCCTCAAGAAGTTCATATGAATCGGCGATGTCCTCATAGTTGCAAATGAACCTGTTGGCATTATTCTCCATTACCAACATTTGCTTCACTTTCTCCGAATTTGTCAAATGATCTATTCCATCTCATCTGCTAAATTCTGCCCATATAGATCGCTATGAAACGAATGATGTGTTTATGTCAGCAGATTAATTCTATTCTTTGGTAATATACTATTCCTCCCATTATCCATTTTTATCTTGGGATCTGGATGGAGATTTATGACAATGCGAAATTCAGGGAGACATTTTTCAGGGGAATTCCTTCATGATAGAAGTATTATGAAATAACCATCAAACCCTAGTGTGACAGACATAGTGGACAAGTTCTCACTACCAAAGATCATCGGCTTAAGGAGTATTATAAAGTTGTTCTACTATAAGCAACAAAACGATTTACTAAATGTGGAAAAACAAAGTTAAACGTTTTTCCACTAATAAATATTTTACTGGGGTAAGCACAGGGCTTCAATGCTCTATCTTACAGTGATCATGCTTTATCTTATAGTGATAATGACCACAGCCCCCGAAGAAGAAGAAGAAGAATCACCAAACCCTTTTAAAAGCTTTGAAATTAAAAATGTTTCACCAAGGTATCACTTCCAAGAGAGAGAACGCTAGAGGGACGAAAAAAAGTGGAGATGTTACCTTATTAGACTGCATGAATTATGCATTGTATTTATCACTTCAATACTACATACCAGGGACAAAAGGAAATCGCGGCATGTACGGAATCGCGATTTTTCCCATTATTTGCGACAAATTTTATGTATAGTTTAATATACCGCGAAATGAAATTCACGGTATCGCGATTTTTGGCCAAAATTACCGCGAAATCCTTTTGTCCCTGCTACATACCGTCACCTACAAACAGAAATGGCATTATATGCCAAAAAAGTCGTTTTGAGAAAATGCACAAAAACCTATTTATGGAAATTAACTTTAGGATAGGCATTTTAATTTGATTTCTATGTATCCTAAATGGAAAGAATGACTGGCCTACACTCTGAAAATGTTCCTGAAGCTTTTCAATTAATTGGGGTAATTGATTTAATTTTGACATAGGCCCATTTAAAACAAAATTTGATACATAGGCCCCTCTTAATTAATTGAAACATATTACATGTGAGAATTGTTACAGGGCTTATGTGTACATAGGTCCCAGAGGCGGCTATTGAGGGCGTCCAGGCGTCTGTGGAAGCCCTAAAATTATCATCTGGTGGCTGGTGCTTAAAAATAGAAATAGTGCTTTAAAGTAATAGTGTTCGGAAATATCTAATCGCAATATAAAGCTCTTTATATTCACTCAAACGTTCGAATGAAAGCGCAAGCATGATCTTTGTGAAATTTTGTGTTGTTGGTTGTCCAATCCTACGTTTGGACAACTAAGCCACGCAGTTTTAACACATAGTTAATCGTACAAAGCACATCAAGCGCATCCACTACAGGTAATCTATATGATTTGCTTGTCCAGGACACCTTGCAATTTGAACTATCGACTGTTATGATACTGCGCGGCTGAGATTGTACACGTGGGTGTCTTGTTTCAACCATATTATAAGTTTTTGTTTTTGTTTGCTGTCATCTGTGAAGTGTGACACATTACATACATGAGGCCCTGTGCATGTGTGTAATGTAATCGGTAGTTTTGAGGGAGCTTGGGCCGGCCCCAAGTCCCCCCACCCCCTCCCCTCCTCAGTCCGTCGATTGGACACCCAACAAAACATTCCAACAATTTGTTAGGGCATTTGTTGACTTAGGCCCTTTCTGCACTTTTCAAAAACATCACATTCCAAAAATTTGTTAGGGCATTTGTTGACTTAGGCCCTTTCTACTTTTCAAAAACATCATCAAAAACATCACATTCCAACAATTTGTTAGGGCCTATGTCGACATGTGCCCTTTTATTTTATAAATATCAGTAGCAGTTCAGTTTATTGAAAAAGGACTATGTTAATATATTATGCCCTTTTAAAAAATTGAAGATATTCAATTTTCACCCAATTGACTTTATATTTGGGGATATGGTAGGTATGGTTCCACAGATTTTCGTGCTGGTATTAGGCAATCCATTATCGGTATGAAATCTTTTATCTAGATAAACAGATAAAAATTTAGGTTTTATCTAGATAAAACCGATAAAACCGATAATTTTTCTGCTGAAGGCCAAAGCCTAAATGTTTTCTCAAAATGTTTTTCTCCAAATTTCGCAAAAACTAATTGTCGACTTTTATTACTGTTTACCAGTAATCTTGCTAAAGTACCACTTCCTTTCTTTTGAAAATATTAGAGCATCAGTTTTCTTCTCCGGGAGAAGTGCACCAGTTTTCTTCAAAACAGTAGACCAACGGTTTTCTTCTCCTAAGAACAGTAGTGTACCAGTTCTCTTCAAAACAGTAGACCATGGGTTTCCTTCTCCTGAGAACAGTAAGTAGTAACGCACTAGTTCTCTTCAAAACAGTAGACCAACGGTTTTCTTCTCCTGAGAACAGTAGTGTACTACCAGTTCTCTTCAAAACAGTAGACCAAGGGTTTCCTTTTCCTGAGAACAGTAGTGTACTACCAGTTCTCTTCAAAACAGTAGACCTACGGTTTCCTTCTCCTGAGAACAGTAGTGCACCAGTTCTCTTCAAAACAGTAGACCAAGGGTTTCCTTCTCCTGAGAACAGTAGTGCACCTGTTCTCTTCAAAACAGTAGACAAAGGGTTTCCTTCTCCTGAGAACAGTAGTGTATTACCAGTTCTCTCCAAAACAGTAGACCAACGGTTTCCTTCTCCTGAGAACAGTAGTGCACCAGTTCTCTTCAAAACAGTAGACCAAGGGTTTCCTTCTCCTGAGAACAGTAGTGCGCCTGTTCTCTTCAAAACAGAAGACCAACGGTTTTCTTCTCCTAAGAACAGTAATGCACCAGTTCTCTTCAAAACAGTAGACCAACGGTTTCCTTCTCCTTAGAACAGTAGTGCACCAGCTCTCTTCGAAACAGTAGACTAAGGGTTTCCTTCTCCTGAGAACAGTAGTGCGCCTGTTCTCTTCAAAACAGTAGACCAACGGTTTTCTTCTCCTAAGAACAGTAATGCACCAGTTCTCTTCAAAACAGTAGACCAACGGTTTCCTTCTCCTTAGAACAGTAGTGCACCAGCTCTCTTCAAAACAGTAGACCAAGGGTTTCTTTCTCCTGAGAACTGCAGTAGTGCACCAAATACCAATTCTCCTCGAATAGATACAGTAAAGCATTTAAAGTGATTCAGTGAACCATTTTCTTATCCTGTTGATAACTTGGAGCAACAGATTCCTTCTCCTGAAGACAATGTTTCACGCCCAGAACACTTACGGAATTCAATTGAGTGCCCAGCCGGTATTTTTGACTCTTGTTAACAGTAACATGCTCGTTCCCGTCTCCAGAATGATTATAAGGTAAAACGCCAGCACCCTCAAGAGAACAATGTCAATAACCTTCTCTGGATTTCAACAGTTCATACAGTTCTACAGTTCCAAAGGTATACAAATGTAAATAAACCTCTTAAGCTCACATCTAAGTAAACTACCTATTCTATCATGCTAGAAGACGTTTGGGACTGTTTCTTGGATTACTTGGGAAGGCAAAAACACTAATATTTCTTTACAATTTTATGGTATTGTGGCAGTATTTTCGGTAATATCTAGTGAAATTTTATACCGATAAAAATATGTTTTATTTTCTAAAAACAATCCAAAATTGTTGACAAATGAAAGCGGAAAAAACTAACAGTTCTTCGAATCGTTCTTGAAACTGTGTTTGAAAGTGATCTCTATTGTCCAATTGCTTCTAGGCCTTCTGTGTGGGCAAAATCATCAAGAATTTTTACCTGCGGCAAACATATCTTCAATTCCTGTCTGTGCGAAAGTTTAAGTTGTATGCACTCTATATTTCTCAGGGTATGGTTGCCTCTACTCTGCAAGGCACATATAATAATTTGTGATAACTACGACAGATGATGCAAGCTGGCCATGTTTTACTTGTGGGTTGTAGGAGAAAGCCGTTTTGTAATACACTATTTTGAAGGACTTCAGATATTTTGATATTGTAGATTTTAATGTGGCCAAGCAAAAACCCAACATTTTTTCTGTGGCCTAGCTCCAAATGCTTAAGACTGTCTTGCTTCACTCGCCCAAATTGCAAAAGTGGAAAATTCGCGATCGAAGCGAGCGGGCCACAGAAAACAGAAAATTTGTATCTGCGAGGAAATTATAAACTTTCTGGATGTGGGCCTTTTGCCTTTTAACTTTTTATGATGATAACCGCACATCGACAAAAGTTATTGTAATTTTTACGGAGAGACACATAAAATATAGAAAAATATACAGTAACAACATTTTGTTTTACTTAAAATTTTGTTTTACTTATACAGTAGTATATAATATATCTATCCTAAAGAAATGATAGTTAATAGTTAATAATGAAAATATTTCAGCTCGAAAATTTTGTGATATTCAATGAAACAAGAAATTTAATTTTTAGCACATTTTATTATAGAATAAAATATTGACTTAAACAGTAGTATTTATCAAAGGATGTGATATTTAGAGTGTCATTATATTATTCATTCTATGACTTATGAGCCTTGTGCAACAAGTTTGTAAAGTTTTTAAAATTAAGCTGAATTTGTGGGAAATAAGGAATTGACAAAATGAATTTATTTTAATGTTTTAATGACCTATTATATCATTTTGCAATTTTAATTGTCTCATAACATATCAGATCATGACATACGTTGCATGCCACTTTTCGCGCGTGAAGCGCGCGCCGCCGAAGGCGTATCCGATATTGGGATACGAAACATGTATCAAATCAGATCAACTCAGATCCAGTGTCATGTGAGCATATCAACATATCAATTAATTACAATTTCAAATACTCACCAGGTTCCTCAGTAAGCCATTAGTAAGCCATTAGCTATGCTGGCATGTGCTTACCACAGGCAAAAATCTTAAATACTACGCAGTACGAAGTAAGCAATTTCGGACTTGCACTCAGGAAAACTAAATGCAGCCATTGCACACCCTGGCTACTAAATTGAAGTTAACAAGTGATACTTGTAAGATATTTGTTTCCAATATTATACATGACCGTCGACGAGTTCAACTCGGCGCGCGTCCTGGTAAGTTATAAACTTACAAAATTGAAGCATAAAGGGCAAAGGCCAAGGACTTGATTAAATTTCAAATGAAAAGCTTGAATAAATTTGTATTACACCGCGCCGCAAAATAAGTAATATCAGGGTTTTCAATTTTTATAGATTATTATAGATTTGATAATATGAGATTAATAAAATTGTATTTAATGAACTATTATGTTGGTAAAGAATTATTTGTATTTTAAACTAATGTGATGATAATTGTGTGTTTATAAAAATGAATATAATGTGTGATAATGTGTATGATAGTTTATAAATTTCATTGTACCTCACAGGCGGACCTTGTATCATGTTGTGACCCCCACGGTCGTTTCACAATGGTAGAGTTTCTACGATACAGCTAGGGGAGCCGCGCACTCGTGCGCGGCGGGTCATACAACGTATGACAAGGCGGACCAACGTGGAAATAAACTGCTGCCAACTGCTAATCACTGCTACTCATTGCTACTCACTGCTATTAATTGATGCTAACTGATGCAATTGCGCCCACGCATTACGCGCGCCGTTTGCAACTTTGTTGTTTGTTATAAAAGTTGCTAGTAAGAATGAAGAAAGGAGTTTTTAAGGATTTTCGAAGGTTTATTAATAATAAAATTTTTATACACATTGCATCGATTGAAGATATGACGAAATAACAAGCGCGCGGCCGAAGAACTATTTCTCAGCTCATGCATCCAAACTATTTTATTATTATACAATTTTATCAATAAAAATTTACCTGTTATCAACCCATCTAATATAATCAAATAAATCAGATTTGGTATTACTATTCCACCTTAATGAATGTGTGCTTGTTTTTTGTTGATCATGTGTGACTGAAAGCGTGGTTTAATGATGACTAGTACTGACATTTATTTTGCAGAGCTGAGTGTGATCTCCACAATATTTACTTTAAAACTGTTAAACCATCCCTGAAATCACAATACAAAGGTTGATTTTTTGCAAACCCAAAGTACCGTGCCTCAAAAAAACCGTGTTGCATCTTGTAGCAGCTATTCATTTGAGAAAATCGTGAGCTACATCTTGTCTGATGATAAATGTAACTGACGTATTTTTCAAGATAAAAGCATAAGTGCATATTTATTCAGTTAGGCAATAAATTTCATCTACGCAAAATTACACATAAGTAGTAGTAAGATTATTCAAACAATATACACATAATATAACAATTACCCTATATAAAAATTCAATAAAAATTCAATAGAAAACTAAATAAACACCCTTTAAGTAGTATAAGTAAGCCAGTTTAAAGAACTGGCTCCAAATTTATATCTAATTCTGCTATTTTTACTGCACTACTACTTTTTAACCCTCTCTCTCCTCTAAGAGCTATAACTGTTGTTCTCAAAAGGTCAAATCTTACTCTCTTCCTAATAAATGTCATTGCCTCACTATATCGTTGGCCTGATTTCCTAGAAAGTTTATCTGCTAATTTCTTGAAGAACTTATTAGCTTCCCTTCCCATACCCCCAGTGGTTGATAGGACTATTGGTGTAAACGTCCCATGTTCCACTTCTACAATCCTTTTATTGTATAAATTCTTTTTCTGTCTCTCGTGGCTATTGTACATAGTGGTTGGAGATCCAAGAGCCTTATTGGAAGGAGCTTGAGCATGAAATACTCTTACATCTAAAAATGCCCTTTCCAATGGGTTCCATACACTCCTAGCACTAACATCTAATCTAGCTCCATCTGCTTTGTTGGCCCCTGCAGGAAGTTCTCTCCCGTTGACACATAAGTGTAATGTCTCCTCGGCTGACTCAGCCGATTAATGGAAAACGAGATCGAAGGTTAAATGAGGAGGGCCTTACTAAAATATCAAGAATCATCCTAGGATACCCCTTCTAGGATACAAGGATACAATAGTGATAATTACTTTACTGAGTACACAATAGTTGTAATTCTGAAATAATTTAAGTTACACAATTCTAATTATTTACAAGTGTGTAGGGATAATTTAGAAATGTTATATAATGCTAGTTTTAGAAAATTAGATAAATCGAGTTTGTATAGTTCAATTTTATTTTAAGGTCCTATAGCATTATGCACTTGCCAGTATTTGAGTGGAAATCTGGGCTCTTATAATAGGCTGTATATTGTTAGTTCACAGAGAGAATTGAATGGATTGCTCTTGCTGTGGCAGTGAGTGTGGTAGGATCTAGAGTTTTGTTGGAGATCTATACATCTGCTTTGTAGTGTACTGTTAACATAGAACTAATAATCATTGCTGAATTTATGTGTATATTCTTAATTCCTGTGTTAATTCCCTGTCTTGTGATTTCCTGGGACAGTCAAACCTCTATAAATCGGCTTCTCAGGAGAAAGAAAAGTGCACATATAGACTAAAACCTGGTATGCTGAGGCGCACATGATCTTAATCTCCAGCATCTGCAGTCTCTCAAATAACCTATTAAGTGTCTCATATACAGGCCTTGTATGCATATATTGTGATGCAAGACAGCTCTATATCATGTACTCAAATCACCAATAAAATGCGATATGAACTATGAAGTATGATAAGTCACTTTTCCTTGCACAAAACGGGCTAATTAACTAAAAGTTTGGGGGAAAGAAGAGGCCTGGTACGTTAAGGTACCTGGTGTAGAGAGGCACAGTATATAATATAGAGTTTTGACTGTAATAATATATTTATCTTAAATGAAAAAACGGTTTTAACTTTAAAACCATTAATTATTACTCTCAGACAGTCTTTAAAATTGATTGACTATGGCTAATGAAAATCCTATGACAAAATCTTGGAAGGACAGTAACTGGAACCAACAACTTAATCCTCACAATGTCCTTGCTTACTTTTGTCAACGCAGCAATCTTTTTTATGATAAGACATGTAACAACGAAATAGCAAAGATGCAAAGATTAAATCCAAATCAACTTCTTCACATGAAAGGTTTTTCTCAAAAATTTTAATTTTACTGCTGGGTAATTGCGTAGAGTTATGGGGGTAGTAACACTAGTTGTTAATCTGCCCTTTTTCCTGATTTTTCTGAACCAAATTGCAACCAAATGCTGCAGCAATCAAATCTCTTGAATATTTTCCAAGTTCCAAAACCTATTTGAGTATTTATGCTCTATTTCTATGCTATACAATTTCAGGGATTGAATATACTCTTCTTCACGTTGATGAAGCAAGTGATCTCATGATAATCCGAAAACAAGAAAGACATAGCCCATCTCATGTAAGTCTGTCAACTATTTTATGACACAATATAATAAAATGCAAATTATGATGAGAAATGATTGTAGATTTAATGGCTTAAATACCCTAACTCACAAACTATTTAGATGATAAATATTCTTCAGGTTGTCCCACTCGCTAATTACTACGTCCTCCAAGGAACTATTTACCAAGCACCTGATCTCCATCATGTGCTCAATTCTCGGCTTGCTGGGACACTATTTCATCTTCAAGAAGCCTTGGATAAAACTCTGACAATGAGTCGGTAAGTGACCTGATCTTGTTTGGAATTTTGAACAGCTCTTGGAGTTGACCAATCGAACAGACTAGAAGTTTGTTTTGTAGGGGGGGGTGTCACGTCCGTCTATGTCCGCTTGTCTCATAGAATCCAAAAAGGACAGGACATAGGCGGACATAGGCGCACATAGACGGACATAGGCGGACATAGGCGGACATAGACGGACATTGACGGACATATACGGACATTAGCGGACATTAATGGACACCTAAATTGCTAAATAAAATGTTCAATTTTTGCTGTTATAGGGGGATCATGTAGTTTCGTCCGTTCGGTACCCTATGTTTTCAAAACGGACAAAAAATAGAGCGGACAAAAACTGACAAAAATGGACAAAAACGGACAAAAATGGAAATAACATTTAGATGCTTCCTCCTACTCTTCCACCTCCTCCTCCTGGGTCTTCCTGATCTTCCTCAGTCCTCTTCCTCCTCCCCTCCTCAGTCCTCCTACTCCTCCTCCTCGTCCTCAGTCCTCCTCATCAGTCCTCAACAGTCCTCCTCCTCCCCAGTCCTCCTCCTCCTCTTTAGTTCTCCTGGGTCCTCCTCCTGGGTCCTCCTCCTCCTCTTCATCCTCCTCCTCTTCCTCCTCAGTCCTCCTCAGTCCTCCTCAGTCTTCCTCAGTCCTCAGTCCTCCTCCTCATCCTTCTCCTCAGTCCTCCATCCTCCTCCTCAGTCCTCCCCCAGTCCCCCTCGTCCTCCTATTCAGTCCTCCTCCTCCTCAGTCCTCCTCCTTCTCAGTCCTCCTCAGTCCACCTCAGTCCTCCTCCTCATCCTTCTCCTCAGTCCTCCATCCTCCTCCTCAGTCCTCCCCTAGTCCCCCTCCTCCTCCTATTCAGTCTTCCTCCTCCTCCTCAGTCCTCCTCCTCTTCCCTCTCAATCATCCTCCTCAGCCATCCTACTCAGTCCTCCTCAGTCCTCCTCCTCCTGGGTCCTCCTCCTCCTCTTCATCCTCCTCTTCCTCCTCGGTCCTCAGTCCTCCTCCTCAGTCCTCCTCCTCATCCTTCTCATCAGTCCTCCTCCTCCTCAGTCCTCTCCCAGTCCCCCTCCTTCTCCTCCTATTCAGTCCTTCTCCTCCTCCGCCTCAGTTCTCCTCAGTCCTCCTTCTCATTTCTCCTAAGTCCTCCTCCTGAGTCCTCCTCCTCCTCTTCCTCCTGAGTCCTCCTCCTGAGTTCTTCTCCTCCTCCCTCTCAGTCATCCTCCTCAGTCATCCTCCTCAGCCATCCTCCTCAGCCATCCTCCTCAGTACTCCTCAGTACTCCTCCTTCTCAGTCATCGTCAGTCCTCCTCCTCAGTCCTCCTCAGTCCTCCTCCTCCTCCTGGGTCCTCCTCCTCCTCCTCCTACTGGGTCCTCCTCCTGGGTCTTCCTGATCCTCCCCAGTCCTCTTCCTCCTCCCCTCCTCCTCCTCTTCCTCCTGAGTCCTCCTCCTGAGTTCTTCTCCTCCTCCCTCTCAGTCATCCTCCTCAGTCATCCTCCTCAGCCATCCTCCTCAGCCATCCTCCTCAGTACTCCTCAGTACTCCTCCTTCTCAGTCATCGTCAGTCCTCCTCCTCAGTCCTCCTCAGTCCTCCTCCTCCCCAGTCCTCCTCCTCCTCCTGGGGCCTTTTCCTGGGTCCTCCTCCTGGGTCCTCCTTCTCCTCCTGGGTCCTCCTTCTCCTCCTGGGTCCTTCCCCTCCTCCTCCTCAGTCCTCTTCCTCCTCTTCCTCCTCCTCCTCCCTATCAGTCATCCTCCTCAGCCATCCTCCTCAGCCATCCTCCTCAGTCCTCCTCCTTCTCAGTCCTCCTGAGTCCTCCTCCTGAGTCCTTCTCCTCCTCAGTCATCCTCCTCAGTTCTCCTCCTCCTCCTAGGTCCTCCTCCTCCTCCTGGGGCCTTTTCCTGGGTCCTCCTCCTGGGTCCTCCTTCTCCTCCTGGGTCCTCCTTCTCCTCCTGGGTCCTTCCCCTCCTCCTCCTCAGTCCTCTTCCTCCTCTTCCTCCTCCTCCTCCCTATCAGTCATCCTCCTCAGCCATCCTCCTCAGCCATCCTCCTCAGTCCTCCTCCTTCTCAGTCCTCCTGAGTCCTCCTCCTGAGTCCTTCTCCTCCTCAGTCATCCTCCTCAGTTCTCCTCCTCCTCCTAGGTCCTCCTCCTGGGTCCTCCTCCTGGGTCCTCCTCCTGGGTCTTCCTGATCCTCCCCAGTCCTCTTCCTCCTCCCCTCCTCAGTCCTCCTCCTACTCCTCTTCCTCGTCCTCAGTCCTCCTCATCAGTCCTCAACAGTCCTCCTCCTCCCCAGTCCTCCTCCTCAGTCCTCCTCCTTCTCAGTCCTCCTCAGTCCACCTCAGTCCTCCTCCTCATCCTTCTCCTCAGTCCTCCATCCTCCTCCTCAGTCCTCCCCTAGTCCCCCTCCTCCTCCTATTCAGTCTTCCTCCTCCTCCTCAGTCCTCCTCCTCTTCCCTCTCAATCATCCTCCTCAGCCATCCTACTCAGTCCTCCTCAGTCCTCCTCCTCCTGGGTCCTCCTCCTCCTCTTCATCCTCCTCTTCCTCCTCGGTCCTCAGTCCTCCTCCTCAGTCCTCCTCCTCATCCTTCTCATCAGTCCTCCTCCTCCTCAGTCCTCTCCCAGTCCCCCTCCTTCTCCTCCTATTCAGTCCTTCTCCTCCTCCGCCTCAGTTCTCCTCAGTCCTCCTTCTCATTTCTCCTAAGTCCTCCTCCTGAGTCCTCCTCCTCCTCTTCCTCCTGAGTCCTCCTCCTGAGTTCTTCTCCTCCTCCCTCTCAGTCATCCTCCTCAGTCATCCTCCTCAGCCATCCTCCTCAGCCATCCTCCTCAGTACTCCTCAGTACTCCTCCTTCTCAGTCATCGTCAGTCCTCCTCCTCAGTCCTCCTCAGTCCTCCTCCTCCTCCTGGGTCCTCCTCCTCCTCCTCCTACTGGGTCCTCCTCCTGGGTCTTCCTGATCCTCCCCAGTCCTCTTCCTCCTCCCCTCCTCCTCCTCTTCCTCCTGAGTCCTCCTCCTGAGTTCTTCTCCTCCTCCCTCTCAGTCATCCTCCTCAGTCATCCTCCTCAGCCATCCTCCTCAGCCATCCTCCTCAGTACTCCTCAGTACTCCTCCTTCTCAGTCATCGTCAGTCCTCCTCCTCAGTCCTCCTCAGTCCTCCTCCTCCCCAGTCCTCCTCCTCCTCCTGGGGCCTTTTCCTGGGTCCTCCTCCTGGGTCCTCCTTCTCCTCCTGGGTCCTCCTTCTCCTCCTGGGTCCTTCCCCTCCTCCTCCTCAGTCCTCTTCCTCCTCTTCCTCCTCCTCCTCCCTATCAGTCATCCTCCTCAGCCATCCTCCTCAGCCATCCTCCTCAGTCCTCCTCCTTCTCAGTCCTCCTGAGTCCTCCTCCTGAGTCCTTCTCCTCCTCAGTCATCCTCCTCAGTTCTCCTCCTCCTCCTAGGTCCTCCTCCTCCTCCTGGGGCCTTTTCCTGGGTCCTCCTCCTGGGTCCTCCTTCTCCTCCTGGGTCCTCCTTCTCCTCCTGGGTCCTTCCCCTCCTCCTCCTCAGTCCTCTTCCTCCTCTTCCTCCTCCTCCTCCCTATCAGTCATCCTCCTCAGCCATCCTCCTCAGCCATCCTCCTCAGTCCTCCTCCTTCTCAGTCCTCCTGAGTCCTCCTCCTGAGTCCTTCTCCTCCTCAGTCATCCTCCTCAGTTCTCCTCCTCCTCCTAGGTCCTCCTCCTGGGTCCTCCTCCTGGGTCCTCCTCCTGGGTCTTCCTGATCCTCCCCAGTCCTCTTCCTCCTCCCCTCCTCAGTCCTCCTCCTACTCCTCTTCCTCGTCCTCAGTCCTCCTCATCAGTCCTCAACAGTCCTCCTCCTCCCCAGTCCTCCTCCTCCTCCTCCTCCTGGGGCCTTTTCCTGGATCCCTATATAATTTGATATAAGTTAAAGCTATTAATAGCTTTAGTGTGATAAATAAGTCTTTTGTTTTGTACAAAATTATAATACATAGAAGTTGCGAAAAAGAATAGAATCCAAAAAGGACAGGACATAGGCGGACATAGACGGACGTGACACCCCCCCTCCCCCCCTAAAGTTAAGAGACTCGCTGTTCAGATCGCCGCGTCCATTGGTTTATCAATTAAATATCTGACCAATGAGCGTACGTTATTTCGTCTATTATAGAGATAATATAAACAATAGAACGACAACATCAGCTTAACAGCTTAACGTTGAAGGACCCGATAGAGACAGATTACTGGAGACCGCTGGGTAGACTAATCCACAGTGATCACTTCATCACCCCGTATGTGTTATATTGAACAAATATTCCGAGCCAACAATGTACCAGATCTATAAAACAGAGTACGAGTCCGCCAATTTCCGTCCGAGTCCGCCAATGTCCGTCCGTGTCCGCCAATGTCCCAAAAAACACGTCCGTTGTCTCATAGAATCCAAAAAGGATTCCAATGTCCGTCCGAGTCCGCCAATGTCCGTCCGTGTCCGCCAATGTCCCAAAAAACACGTCCGTTGTCTCATAGAATCCAAAAAGGACAGGACATAGGCGGACATAGACGGACGTGACACCCCCCCCCCCCCCCCCCCCTTTGTAGTAATGAATGTGCAATCCTACCTACAAGTGCTCATCCTGCCTATTCTATTGAGTTACCTCCACACATAGAGTCAATTTTTTTGCAATTTATTGTAATATAGAAGTGAACATTTGACAGTGAGATGCAGCCTTTGATTTCATCAATGTATACGAAACTTTATGTCAACGTTTTGAGAACCTCGAATAAATTTCAGGTATGATCCTAATAAAGGGCATTACTGGTCATTTGATCCTCCTGAACCATCAAAGGAGGAGAAGCTACGAAGTGAACCTTGTTCACAGTTCCAAAAGGAAAGGTAGTAATTGGTTATGTAGATTGTGATTTTTAGGTATTTATTTTCTCTCTTTATCTCGTTGATGCAGTTGATCGTGATGTTCTTTCATTTCTGATTATTCAAATATGCCTTGAACTGTTTCTAAAATTACTGATCACATACATTATTTTCAGTATTGATAAGCTGATGGACATTTTAACTAAGAAGTATCAACATTTTATGCTGCGCACTGGGCCAGTTGTCACAGAACAATCAAACATCAAACAGGAGACAAAAGATGAGCCTCAAAGGTGATCAAGAATATAAGTACACATTGACTGTAATTATGAATATGAACTTCCTCTCATAATGAGCTAAGGTAAAATGAGGTTAAAGAGGTTATTATGACTTATTAATGAGCCACCCATGCAATCAAGCGAAGAACATTGACATTCATTCACTGTTGTCTCTATTTGAAGATTCCACCATGCTGTATACATTCTGTATTGTTTTATTATAACGCTCTACGTTTCTAAGTGGTTCAAGTTTTAATATCTCTTCAAATCACACTAATAATTTATCTTTTTAGTGAAGATACATTTCTGTACCTTACGACCTCAAATTATAAATTAATTTGATTTTATTCGTTTGGCATAACTCAGCCAACTTAACGTTTTAAATCTTCAAGTGATGGTATACTTTGGCTCTTAATACTATACAGAATATTGACTCTAATGTTCATTGAAAATAGTTTCATAAAATTGTATGAAAGGCTAACAATGTTAATCCACTAGAACAGAAATGGCTCCTAAAGTGGTGGTACCAGCAGATTTTGGTATAGAGAACCTACACTCTCAGTTTCACGGTAACGTGGTCCTAAAGTTACAAGGAGGAGAGGACATGAAAGCAAACTCTCTGATCCTGTCTTACCACAGTTCAGTGTTTGTTCACCTGTTCCTGGAACTACAACAGTCTGTTCTGGAGATGGAGGACTTTGTGGGGGAGGCGGTGAAGAGTTTCCTGGGGGCCCTGTACAGCGGGGAGATCCAACTAGTGAGGCACTTGTTCAGAGATGTCAACAAGCTCTGTCACGTCTTCAAAGTGGAGTGGTTGTCAGGGAGATGTTGGGACTACTTCACTGGTCTGGTGGGTGATGTTAGTGTTCACACTGACTACCAGACTTTGTTGTTCTTGTTTGAGGAGGCCAGGTTTTGTATGAGAGTGATGAAATGTGACAAGTTTGTGGACCTGGTGGTACAGAAGATTTGTGGTCTGGAGAACAGAGCTGAGATATTTGTTGAACCCTACATGAAGAACTACACTGAACTAGAAACTAGCCAACTAGATTTAATGTTGCAGATTACATTAAGTAATCCAATGTTCTTGCTGAAAATAATGAAGAAGAATCTGGAGAATGAAGGAGGAGTATTCAATGAAGCTTCTCGTTATCTGCTGGAAAATATTGATCTTTGTAAATGCATTGCTGATGATGAAGCTCTTTTTGAGGATCTGTTTGATGTTTTAGATAGTGCAACTAAATCATCTGATTCTGATGCACTATTTGTTAACACATTGTACAGGAAATCTGTAAGAGAACTCAAGAAAAGACAGCCTTCAAGTTGTTCATCAGGACTATCAAATGTAGCATACTCTGTCACTGTAGTTCCTCAAGTGCAGCAGAAATTCCGAATATCTTTTGTTCATTCGATCATTTCGAGGACTTAATGAACGTGAATTTCTAGATGTGACTGGAGAGTCTCCTCTTGTTAGAAACTTGTACATGCTCATCGAGGGATTTTTTGCATTCCAATATAATTCCAATTTTGAAGTATTGCTGACACCTAATATGGTACATAAAATAGAGCAGATTCGGTCGCAAGAGAGGATGGAGCAGAATATCACCTGAATTCCTTGAATTTTGGCATGACATTGATGTCGAAGAGGCTAATATTATAAAAGAAAACGGTTGCGATCTTACGTCTAAGGAAGAGAGTGTTCGAAGGGTTGGAAAGACAGTCGGGATGGATAATAAAATATCAAAGGTAAATAAGTGCAAAGTTAGAGATCTGTTTTACAGACCACTATCTTTTGCTTTTCATTTCAAACACCCTAACACGATTGATTGTTGTTTACCTGGAAAATGTGGGTTCCTTCTAAAATGTACCCCTGATATGAAGTCTGGTGAACCACACAAGTTTAAAGTAAGCCTTTGTTTAGATCAAGAAGTATATCCTGAGGGACTTCATATTCATCCTGAGTTTGTGAAAGCGGACAAAATTCATTTGGTGCCTTTGTTTGAATCGACTCTGGAATGAGATACTGCTTAGCCACTTTCACCTGGAATGAGTTTGGTATAAGTGAGGTGATAAATGATGATGAGGGATCATCATTAAAATGGGTAGTAGGTGATGCATACATATTCCCTGATAACTATTTTAAGCTGTCTGCGTTCATAACTTTGTGATTCGTTTCAGCAAATTTTACGAGTTTTAGATATTCCACGGGTTTGGAGTGGCTATAGATCCCTAAATTCGTAGGAGAAGTTACGATTTATGTTGAATTACTTTACCACTTTATACCAATCTACTTTTGAAACAACGTACCCTGTGAGCCTGTGAATCATTTATATCGGGGAATCAAATACGTTTAAATAAAATTGAATAATTTCAATAATGTTTTTCTGTCAAATCTTCTTTGTTTTCATCAATAACTGTCTTTAAATATTAAACAGCACAATGGCTCCTAAAGTTTGTGCTTAAAAGTTTTCTCTATAAAATAGTTCAAAAATGTGTTGTTTACGGTACTAACAATATTAATCTAATAGAGTTATAGAATGGCTCCTAAAGTGGTGGTACCAGCAGATTTTGGTATAGAGAACCTACACTCTCAGTTTCACGGTAACGTGGTCCTAAAGTTACAAGGAGGAGAGGACATGAAAGCAAACTCTCTGATCCTATCTTACCACAGTTTAGTGTTTGTTCACCTGTTCCTGGAACTACAACAGTCTGTTCTGGAGATGGAGGACTTTGTGGGGGAGGCGGTGAAGAGTTTCCTGGGGGCCCTGTACAGCGGGGAGATCCAACTAGTGAGGCACTTGTTCAGAGATGTCAACAAGCTCTGTCACGTCTTCAAAGTAGAGTGGTTAGCAGGGAGATGTTGGGACTACTTCACTGGTCTGGTGGGTGATGTTAGTGTTCACACTGACTACCAAACTTTGTTGTTCTTGTTTGAGGAGGCCAGGTTTTGTATGAGAGTGATGAAATGTGACAAGTTTGTGGACCTGGTGGTACAGAAGATTTGTGGTCTGGAGAACAGAGCTGAGATATTTGTTGAACCCTACATGAAGAACTACACTGAACTGGAAACTAGTCAAATGGACACAATGATACAGATCACCAATAATAATCCAATGTTCTTACTGAAAATAATGAAAAATAGTCTGGAGGATGAGGGAGGAATATTCAATAAATCTTCTCGTTACCTGCTAGAAAATATTGATCTTTGTAAATGCATTGCTGATGATGAAGCTTTCTTTGAGGAGCTGTTTGATGTTTTAGATAGTGCAACTAAATCATCTGATTCAGATGCACTATTTGTTAACACATTGTACAGAAAGTCTGTGAGAGAGCTCAAGAAAAGACCACCTGTAAGTTTCCCTGACCCATCAACTTCAGTTCCCGCTATCCAATTAAGTCCCTCAAAATCATCAGAAATTGCTCATATCTTTTGTTCATTTGAGTATTTTCGTGAGTTTAGTGACAAGGAATTTCTTGAGGCAGTAAAAACATCTCCTCTTATATTAAACCTGTACATGCTGATTGAAGCAATTGTAGCTTTTACATATTGTAATGGTCATGCTCAGTTAATGACTCCCGATATGGTACATAAAATAGAGGAGATTCGTCGCAAGAGAGATGGAGCAGAATATCACCTGAATTCCTGGCATCGTGGCTTGATTTTGATGTCAAAGTGGCTGATAATATTAAGGAAAACAGCCAAGATCTTATTTCTCAAGAGGAGAGTGTCAGGAGAGTTGGGAAGATAGTTGGAACAGACTATAAGTTATCAAATAATAGTGTCTGTACAATTTCAGACCTGTTTTCTTACCCTCAATCCTTTGCTTATCATTTCAAACATCCTGACACTACTGATTGTAATCTACCTGGAAAGTGTGGGTTCCTACTGAAAAGCACGCCTATTTTGAAGTTTAATAAACCACACAAGTTTAAAGTAAACATTTGTTATGACCAAAGAGAATATCCCGAGGGACTTCATATTCATCCAGAGTTTGTGAAAGCGGAGAGACTTCATTTGGTTCCCATGCTTAAAACAGTTAGCGAGTCGGAATACTCATATTGCTTAGCCAGTTTTACGTGGAATGAGTTTGGTATACGCGACATTTTTCAGCCGGCTTTTTACGAACTGTATGGTTCTTTTTTTAATTCCCTACATTTTCAATTAGGTAACGCCAACATACAGTGTGTAACTAGTTTGAAGTTGATCGCTTTCATCACAATATCAGACCCGCCAGCTAGTTCTGGAGATTGCGTAATTGCACCAACTAATAACAGAGATTGCGTTATCGCATAATTTGTATTGTGTTTCATTTCTATTTGTAATTTTTGATAATTTTTGTTATGATCTCTTGAAAATGTAGTAACCTAATTATGTCTGTTGAGTCTACAGTTTATGTGCATTCACCCTAGCTCATTTTCCAGTACGCGCGATTGAAAATCGCTTGTGCAATACAATTACTCATAAGCGCTGACCTTTGTCATTGCATTCAAGTATTGAAACCCCATTGAAACCCCATAATTTTATCTTACTTTTAAAAGTGATGTACAAATAATTACAGAATGTTTCTAAAAAATAGCTCAAAAATGTTAAGGTTACTAACAATGTTAATCTACTAGAACACCATGGCTCCTAAAGTGGTGGTACCAGCAGATTTTGGTATAGAGAACCTACACTCTCAGTTTCACGGTAACGTGGTCCTAAAGTTACAAGGAGGAGAGGAAATGAAAGCAAACTCTCTGATCCTGTCTTACCACAGTTCAGTGTTTGTTCACCTGTTCCTGGAACTACAACAGTCTGTTCTAGAGATGGAGGACTTTGTGGGGGAGGCGGTGAAGAGTTTCCTGGGGGCCCTGTACAGCGGGGAGATCCAACTAGTGAGGCACTTGTTCAGAGATGTCAACAAGCTCTGTCACGTCTTCAAAGTGGAGTGGTTGTCAGGGAGATGTTGGGACTACTTCACTGGTCTGGTGGGTGATGTTAGTGTTCACACTGACTACCAGACTTTGTTGTTCTTGTTTGAGGAGGCCAGGTTTTGTATGAGAGTGATGAAATGTGACAAGTTTGTGGACCTGGTGGTACAGAAGATTTGTGGTCTGGAGAACAGAGCTGAGATATTTGTTGAACCCTACATGAAGAACTACTCTGAACTGGAAACTAGTCAACTGGATCTTATAATACAGATCACCAATCATAATCCTAAGCTCTTGCTGAAGATAATGAAGAAGAATCTGGAGAATGAGGGAGGAGTATTCAATGCAGCTTCTCGTTACCTGCTAGAAAATATTGATCTTTGTAAATGCATTGCTGATGATGAAGCTTTTTTTGAGAAGCTGTTTGATGTTTTAGATACTAGTGCAACTAAATCATCTGATTCATGTGCACTATTTGTTAACACATTGTACAGAAAATCTGTAAGAGAGTTCAAGAAAAAACCACCTGTAAGTTCTCCAAACTCATCAACTGTGTCTTCCTCTTTATCTGTAGTACCCTCAAGTTCAACAGAAATTGCTCATATTTTTTGTTCGTATGAGATGTTTGAAGGACTGAATACCCAGGAATTTCTTGATGCTGTTAAAGAATCTCCTCTTATATCAAACTTGTACATGCTGATTGAAGTAATTGTAGCTTTCAAATGTTATAATGGTCATTATCAGTTGATAACTCCCGATATGGTACATGAAATGTACCAGATTCGTCGCAAGAGAGGATGGAGCAGAATATCACCTGAGTTCCTTGAATTGTGGCATGACGCTGATGTCAAAGAGGCTGATACTATAAAAGAGAACGGTTTTGATCTTACGTCTAAGGAAGAGAGTGTTAGAAGGCCAAGGGTTGGAAAAACATTCGGGCTGGATAATAAAATATCAAAGATAAATAAGTGTAGACTTAACGATCTGTTTTACAAACCACACTCTTTTGCTTTCTATTTCAAACACCCTAACACGATTGATTGTTGTTTACCTGGAAAATGTGGGTTCCTTCTAAAATGTACCCCTGATATGAAGTCTGGTGAACCACACAAGTTTAAAGTAAACCTTTGTTTTGATCAAGAAGATTATCCTGAGGGACTTCATATTCATCCTGAGTTTGTAAAAGCGGACAAAATTCATTTGGTGCCTTTGATTGAATTCAACTCTGGGATGAGATACAGCTTAGCAATGTTCACTTGGAATGACTACGGTGTAAATAATGTGACAGGTGAGGGATCTTTGTCAGTTTGGGATATCGGCAGTTTTAAAATATACTCAGATACACCTTTGAAGTTGTGTGCGTTCATAACGTTATGATCCAATATGAAACAGAAAGTTTACGAGATTAAAATACTCAACGTGTTTCATATAAATATTATATCGTGGAGTGGTTATTAATTCCAAAATTCTTTGACAAACCTACGATTTACGTTATATCTACTATCGTGAATAGACATGTGTTAATTCATGCACTCTTTTTACAGCCTGCATAAATCATTGAGTTTGAGGAACATATAAGTTCATAAATTCAGTTATTACATTCCATTAATGTTACTTTCTAATAATCGTGCTATTAAATCAGTGTTGATTTCCTCATCACGTGTATAAAATATTTCTCACGAAATTTTATTTATTTGCTAATTGTTAAAAAAGAAATTGTGTACCCGTTATTGGACTTTTTGATATTTATATCACGAAGGTAATATTTATAAATATTACCTTCGTTTTATACATGTACGTTACTTCGTGTTTAGTGATGAACCAATTAACAAAAGGAGTAATGATAACTCTCATAATTTCATAATTTTCCTTACCGTTTATCAATTCCTTTTATAGCCGACCCAGCTCAGTCAAGAATAATTTTTTTTTCTTCTCTTAATTTTAAACACTTAATTTGAAAGATGCTAACAATGTTAATCCACTAGAACACCATGGCTCCTAAAGTGGTGGTACCCGCAGATTTTAGTAATGAGAACCTACACTCTCAGTTTCATGGTAACGTGGTCCTAAAGTTACAAGGAGGAGAGGACATGAAAGCAAACTCTCTGATCCTATCCTACCACAGTTCAGTGTTTGTTCACCTGTTCCTGGAACTACAACAGTCTGTTCTAGAGATGGAGGACTTTGTGGGGGAGGCGGTGAAGAGTTTCCTGGGGGCCCTGTACAGCGGGGAGATCCAACTAGTGAGGCACTTGTTCAGAGATGTCAACAAGCTCTGTCACGTCTTCAAAGTGGAGTGGTTAGCAGGGAGATGTTGGGACTACTTCACTGGTCTGGTGGGTGATGTTAGTGTTCACACTGACTACCAGACCTTATTTTTCTTGTTTGAGGAGGCCAGGTTTTGTATGAGAGTGATGAAATGTGACAAGTTTATGGACCTGGTGGTACAGAAGATTTGTGGTCTGGAGAACAGAGCTGAGATATTTGTTGAACCCTACATGAGGAACTACTCTGAACTGGAAACTAGTCAACTGGATCTCATGATACAGATAACAAAATATGATAATCCAATGTTCTTGCTGAAGATAATGAAAAAGAATCTGGAGAATGAGGGAGAAGTATTCAATGTAGCCTCTCGTTACCTGTTAGAAAATGTTGATCTTTGTAAATGTATTGCTGATGACGAAGCTCTTTTTGAAGAGCTGTTTGATGTTTTAGATAGTGCAACGAAATCATCTGATACAGATGCACTATTTGTTAACACATTGTACAGGAAGTCTGTAAAAGAGTTCAAGAAAAGACAGAAAAGCCAGCCTTCAAGCTGTTCATCAGGACTATCAAATATAGTATACTCTGTCTCTGTAGTTCCCTCAAGTTCAACATAAATTCCGAATATCTTTTGTTCATTTAAGTCATTTCGAGGACTTAATAAACGTGAATTTCTAGATGTGACAGAAGAGTCTCCTCTTGTTAGAAACTTGTACATGCTCATCGAGGGATTTTTGGCATTCAAAGATAATTCCAATTTTAAAGTATTGCTGACACCTAATATGGTACATAAAATAGAGCAGATTCGTCGCAAGAGAGGATGGAGCCGATTATCACCAGAATTCCTTGAATTATGGAATGACAATGATGTCATAGAGGCTGATATTATAAAAGAAAACGGTTGTGATCTTACGTCTAAGGAAGAGAGTGTGAGACGGGTTGGAAAGACAGTCGGAATTGATAACAAAATATCAAAGGTAAATAAGTTCAAAGTTAGAGATCTGTTTTACAGACCACTATCTTTTTCTTTTCATTTCAAACACCCTAACACGATTGATTGTTGTTTACCTGGAAAATGTGGGTTCCTTCTAAAAAGTACCCCTGATATGAAGTCTGGTGAACCACACAAGTTTAAACTTTAAAGGTTTTTTTTTTACAAATGTCTCAGACCCATAGCTAGATCTGTGAATTTTAGGCAGACCCACTCGACAGCGGCCAAATTTTGCGCATTATGAGCCCCAAGCCCGATACCCACTTTGCCTCCCAATTATATTATCATCTCGTAACTTCATAATGAAGGTTCCGTTATTCATTTAAAGATTAAGTTTTTTCGATTCTCGGCACGTAGCCCGACACGACACGTAGCCGGGGCGAAGCTCCTTTGGTTGGCTAGGGAGGGGGGAAGGCGCAGCCCCCCAGAAAATTTTTGAGAAATTATGTGTTTTAGACGACATTTGGCATTAAAGAAATTTTTAGGACAGTAATAATCAGACATCACAATAATACAAAGTTGGGGGGCTAGGGGGGCGCAGCCCTGGCCTTCGGAAAATTTTTGAGAAATAGGGTGTTCCAGACGACATTTGTAGGACAGCAATAATCAGACATTACAATAATACAAGGTTGGTGGGCTGGGGGGGGGGGGGGGCGCAACCCCCGGAAAATTTTTGAGAAATAGGGTGATTCAGACGACATTTGGCATTAAAGAAATTTGTAGGAGAGCAATAATCATACATCAGAATAATATAAAGTTGGTGGGCTAGGGGAGCGAACCCCCAGGAAAATTTTTGAGAAATAGGGTGATTAAAACGGCATTTGGCATTAAAGAAATTTGGGGATAGTAATAATCAGACATCACAATAATATAAAGTTGGGGGGCCGGGGGGGCGCAACCCCCAGAAAATTTTTGAGAAATAATGTGTTTTAGACGACATTTGGCATTAAAGAAATTTGTAGGACAGTAATAATCAGACATCACAATAATCTAATAATACAAAGTTGGGAGGCTAGGGGGGCGCACCCCCCGGAAAATTTTTGAGAAATAGGGTGATTCAGACGACATTAGGCATTAAAGAAATTAGTAGGGCAGTAATAATCCTGAGACATCACAATAATATAAAGTTGGTTGGCTAGGGAGGGGGGGGGGCGCAGCCAATCAGAAAATTTTTGAGAAATTATGTGTTTTAGACGACATTTGACATTAAAGAAATTTGTAGGACAGTAATTATAATCAGACATCACATTAATACAAAGTTGGAGGGCTAGGCAGGCGCAGCCCTGGCCTTCGGAAACTTTTTGAGAAATAGGGTGTTCCAGACGACATTTGTGGGACAGCAATAATCAGACATTACAATAATACAAGGTTGGTGGGCTGGGGGGGGGGCAGTAATAATCAGACATCACAATAATATAAAGTTGGGGGACTGGGGGGGGGCGCAGCCCCCAAGAAAATTTTTAGAAATTATTTGTTTTAGACGACATTAGGCATTAAAGAAATTTGTAGGACGGCGATAATACAAAGTTGGGGGTGCAGCCCCCGGAAAATTTTTGAGAAATAGGGTGTTCCAGACGACATTTGTGAGACAGCAATAATCAGACATTACAATAATACAAGATTGGTGGGCTGGGGGGGGGGCGCAGTAATAATCAGACATCACAATAATATAAAGTTGGGGGACTGGGGGGGGGCGCAGCCCCCAAGAAAATTTTTAGAAATTATTTGTTTTAGACGACATTAGGCATTAAAGAAATTTGTAGGACGGCGATAATACAAAGTTGGGGGTGCCCGGTGCAGCCCCCGGAAAATTTTTGAGAAATAGGGTGTTTCAGACGACATTTGGCATTAGAAATTTGTAATTTCAGACATCACAATAATACAAAGTTGGGGGCTAGGGGGGAACTCAGTACTTGTCACATTGAATGGAATAAGTACATATTGTATAGTGGGATTTGGGAATAATTTACGAAATGCTAAAGTCGATTGCCTGTCGTGTCGTTTAATCAAACAGTCATAAACACAGCCCACTTACCAGGCGACCATGGGGACTAGGGGGCTTATTTTTTTTGGGGTTCAATTTTTTTCCGGGGGTCTTCCCCTTGGCTACGTGTCTGCATTCTAGTTGCCAGACCCACTCTATTAGAGTGCAGACTCAACATTTTGGTTGCCAGACCCACTATTCTAGAGTCCAGACCCACAATTCTGGTTGTCATATCTCCTATATTCTAGTTCATAGACCCCCAATTCTGGTTGACAGAGTGAAGAATTACCATTCTGGTTGCCAGATTCACTCTTCTAGAGAGGAGACCCACTCTTCTAGTAGGTACAGAGTCAAGACCCACTATTCTAAAATGCAGACCCACCATTCTGGTTGCCAGACCCACTCTTCTAAGGCGAAGACCTACCATTCTGGTTGCCAGCCCCACTCTTCTAGAGTGTAGACGCACCATTCCGATTGCCAGACCCACTATTCTTGAGTGAACACTCACCTTTCGGGTTGCCGGACCCACTATTCTAGACTCTAGACTCCAGACGCACAATTCTGGTTGCCATATATCCTATATTCTAGTTTAGACCCCCAATTCTGGTTGACACTTGACAGAGTGTAGACTTACCATTCTGGTTGCCAGACCCACTCTTCTAGAGTGAAGACCCACTATTCTAGAATTCTTACCCACCATTCTTGTTGCCAGACCCACTCTTAGCTAGAGTGAAGACCCACTATTCAAGAATTCTGACCCACCATTCTTGTTTCCAGACCCACTACCCTAAGGTGCAGACCCACCATTCTGATTGCCAGACTCACTCATCTTGATTCCCTTGATTGCAGAGTGCAGACCCACTATTCTGGTTGCCAGACCCACTCTTATAGATTGCAGACACACCAATCTAGTTGCCAGACCCACTCTTCTAAAGTGTAGACCCACCAGACCTATTATTCTAGAGTGAAGACCCACCATTCGGGTTGTCAGACTCACTCTTCAAGGGTGTACGTACACCCACCATTCTGGTTGCCAGACCAACTTCTAGATTGCAGACCCACCATTCCAGCTGCCATACCCTCTCTTCTCAAGTCCAGACCCACTACTCTGGTTGTCAGACCCATTCTTCAAGGGTGTACGTACACCCACCGGCCACCATTCTGGTTGCCAGACCAACTTCTAGATTGCAGACCCACCATTCCAGCTGCCAGACCCACTCTTCTCAAGTCCAGACCCACCACTCGGGTTGTCAGACCCACTCTTCAAGGGTGTACGTACACCCACCATTCTGGTTGCCAGACCAACTTCTAGATTGCAGACCCACCATTCCAGCTGCCAGACCCACTCTTCTCAAGTGCATATTTACCACTCTGGTTGTCAGACCCACTCTTTAAGGGTGCAGACCATAGGTGCAGATTTCGTTTTGAGGTGAACTTTTAAGTTCCCGAGAAATTTTCTTAAGTTTGCTTTTTTTCCTCCTCGGGCACATTCGTAACCTACGGGCCAGGTAAACCTAGACTACATATTGACCGTTATGTACGTCGGTATCTGTTGAGGAGCCAAATCATCTGAAAAGCCCTTAACCTATATTTTGCTCAGGCACGTAGCCAGGATTTTTCTTTGGGGGGGGGGGGGGGGCTGTCGGCAAGCGAAGCTGCAAGCTGTGGCAGGGGTCTGGGGGCGCGGCCCCCAGCGGGGTCCAGGTAAGGGGCGGACCACATTGGCGGGGGCTAGGGGGGCGCAGCCCCCCGGAAAAATTTTGCGAAATAGGGTGTTTTAGGCTAAATTGAAAGTTTAATGAATTTACAAAAATGTATGGTTTGGCATAATCATTGCCTACAATCCTGACCTGAGTAATTTACCCCTTTGAGACTTTATTTTGGGTTGAAAATTAAGTTTATCGAGAGGAAGTGAAAAATCTCTGGTTCAAATTTGGATTTGAAGCCATGTTTAATTTTTTCTGTTGAGGTCGATTTTTTGCGCAGAAAGCGTTTGATTTTAGGGGAAAAAATTTATGTTTGCTTTTAATTTTTATGGTGCCGACGGCACCTGAAATCGACGAAATCTGCAGGGGTGGTGCAGACTGCAGACCGACCGTTCTGGTTGCCAGACCCACTTATAGATTGCAGACCCAACATTCTAGCTGCCAGACCCACTCTTCTCAAGTGCAGACCCACCACTCTGGTTGTCAGACCCACTCTTTAAGCCTGAAGGGTGCAGACCCACCATTCATGTTGCCTGACCCACGTCTAGATTGCAGACCCACCATTCTAACTGCCAGACCCACTTCTAGATTGCAGACCCAACATTCTAGCTGCCAGACCCACTCTTCAAGGGTGTAGACCCACAATTCTGGTTAACAGACCCACTTCTAGATTGCATACCCACCATTCTAGCTGCCAGACCCACTATTCTCAAGTGCACACCCACCACTCTGGTTGTCAGACCACTCTTTAAGGGTACAGACCCATCATTCTGGTTGCCAGACCCACTTCTAGATTGCAGACCCACCATTCTAGCGGCCAGACCCACTCTTCTCAAGTGCAGACCCACCACTCTAGGCAACAGGGGTGAATAATATCAACAAATAAAGATTGTTTAATTTTTGCAAAAAATTTTTCGTCATGTGACAACCCTTCCCAACCCCCCTCAACCCCCTACCCCTCCCCCTAAAAAACTCATCGGATTTTTGCTTCCCGCGAACATGATTTTTTCTGAAAATTTTTGTCAAGCCAGATCTGTAAATCTATCAAATATGTTAAAAAAAAACCTTAGTCACTTTAAAGTAAACCTTTGTTTAGATTTGATTGGGAATCGAGCGGTATACTCGATTAATGTTTACTCAAAATTATAATACAAACAGTAATAGATAGAAAATAGTAACGTTAAAGAATTCTTTTTAAAAAAACCCTCTGGAAAGGGCACTGCACACGGTTTATCAAAAAGTACACTGTGATCATGAAGTACTATGAACTACAGATTTAAAAACACAACGCTTCACCAACACATGATATTACACATCCATAATATCGATCCTATAGGTTAAGAAGTTTAGAATTGCACTGAACAGCTTAGACTATTGTTTTTAAAATTTTGTGCAAAATTTTACCATCAGTGATTAATGATTTTGGCCGGTAACTCAGCGCTTACAGTAATTATGAGTGCGCGATTGAGATTAATGTATGGAAAAAGAATTTAGCGGCAGTGAAATGCTTGCTTATCTACGCTAAGTGGGGGTAGTTATGCGAGCGGTTATTATATTGGTAGTCAGGAATTGCAAGTTGTTATTTAAATTTGTGTCATTTAGTGTAGTTTCTATGTGTTGGGTTGTGTGATTTTCATACTGCTCCCTGTTGCAAGCCATTAATTAGACAATAGACTTAATTTAAACTTAGATTATATTCGTTTCAGTTGAAATTCGATTCAGGTTAAATGTTAAAAGTTTAAATTTCACGTCTAGACTGTCTTAGGCCAGGAACATTGTGCAGTAGGAATGGTTGCCACTCGTTAACATCACCATCACTTTGAAGATTAAGTAGCATTTTCTTGGCACTAGTCTTGAACAGATTTATCGAAAATAATGTCGGAAGTGTAGTAACGTCTGCTTTGTCTGCGAAGACAGAGAGCAGTGGTCCCTTGTAGAAAATACTGTTTTGAAAGTGTTTTTTTCCCGTATAACTGGAGCCAGGAGCAGGCTGACGTGTGATCAGAAAGTTTTGTGGGTATGTCGGCGGGAAAAGCTTGAGAGATGTTTTTGGGGACTAATTGTGGCATGTTTTTAACTTTATGCATCAAGATAATTGTGTTGTAAACGATAAGACCATGCACAGTGAGAATTTCATGTTCACTGAAAAATGGCTTTGTGTGTTGTGGTAAGGCACCTTCCTTAAAGTAGTAGTTTACGAAGCCAGGCATAATAGCCCTTATTCCTTGCTTCTGTTTGCTGAATAAAGCATCTATATGGCTTTTTGCAGCAAAACCCCATATCAATGAACAATAGTTTATATGAGACTGTACAAAGCTTTGGTATATCTGGAGTCTAACTTTAATCGGCAGCCGACTTTTTATTTTGTACATAATACCAATATACCGCATCATTTTCGCTTTAAGAGCAGTAATGTGACTGGTCCAGGTCAATTTTTCGTCAACAATTACGCCAAGAAATCGGGCCTCAGTTTTTCGCTCAATAGTGGTGCCTGCAATTTGAATATTTACGTCAGGTGTTGAGGTTCTGTTGGGTGAGAGGAGCATGTAGCACGTTTTCTTAAGGTTTAACGAAAGACCATTTTGATCTACCCAGTTTATCAATAAAGGTGAAAATTCTGTCATCTTTTGTAGTATTTCTTGATGATTTTTACCTGAGATAATTATGTTTGCGTCGTCAGCATATAAAACAAATTTTGCGTACGATTTGATTTTTGGCATGTCATTGATATATATTATGAAAAGTAAAGGTCCTAGAATACTGCCTTGCGGCACTCCGTGTCTCATGGACTGTGAGGAAGAATTTGTGCCCCCTATTGAAACATACTGACTCCTGGAACTTAGATAAGACTTGAACCATTGGTGTGCTAGTCCTCTTATGCCATAATGATACAGTTTGTCTAAGAGAATATCGTGGGAAATTACATCAAACGCTTTGCTAAAATCAAGTAGGAGGAGTAGAGAGACCTCTTTTTTGGAGAGGTCGTGTCTAATCGTGTTGGTTGCATCAAGGAGCGCATGCTCACACGACCGACCCGGCCGAAAACCGTATTGTTGTTAGATCAAGAAGAATATCCTGAGGGACTTCATATTCATCCTGACTTTGTGAAAGCGGACAAAATTCATTTGGTGCCTTTGTTTGAGTATGACCATGGAATGAGATACTTCTTAGCCAGTTTTACCTGGAATGAGTTCGGTATTGTGATAAAATATGATGAGGGATCAATGTTAGCATGGAAAGTAGGTGGTGTATACTTATCCCCTGGTGACTTTCTTAAGCTGTCTGCGTTCATAACTTTGTGATTCTTTTGAGCAATTTTTACGAGTTTTAGATATTCCACTGGTTTGGAGTGGCTATAGATCCTCAGATTCGTAGGTGAAATTACGATTTATGTTGAATAACTTTACCACTTTATACCAATCTACTTTTGAAACACCGTACCCTGTGAATCATTTATATCAGGGAATCTAATACGTTTAAATAAAATTGAATAATTTTCAATAGTGTTTTTTTTTGTCAAATCTTCTTTGTTTTCATCAATGATTGATGTTATTATAACTGTCATTAGATATTAAACAGCACAATAGCTCTTCAAGTTTGTGCTTAAACGTTTTCTTTATAAAATAGCTCAAAAATGTGTTGTTTACTAACAATATCAATCCACTAGAATATCATGGCTCCTAAAGTGGTGGTACCGGCAGATTTTGGTATAGAGAACCTACACTCTCAGTTTCACGGTAACGTGGTCCTAAAGTTACGAGGAGGAGAGGACATAAAAGCAAACTCTCTAATCCTGTCTTACCACAGTTCAGTGTTTGTTCACCTGTTCCTGGAACTACAACAGTCTGTTCTGGAGATGGAGGACTTTGTGGGGGAGGCGGTGAAGAGTTTCCTGGGGGCCCTGTACAGCGGGGAGATCCAACTAGTGAGGCACTTGTTCAGAGATGTCAACAAGCTCTGTCACGTCTTCAAAGTGGAGTGGTTGTCAGGGAGATGTTGGGACTACTTCACTGGTCTGGTGGGTGATGTTAGTGTTCACACTGACTACCAGACTTTGTTGTTCTTGTTTGAGGAGGCCAGGTTTTGTATGAGAGTGATGAAATGTGACAAGTTTGTGGACGTGGTGGTACAGAAGATTTGTGGTCTGGAGAACAGAGCTGAGATATTTGTTGAACCCTACATGAAGCTGAACTATGTTGGACTAGATGCTATTCAACTGAATTGTATCATTCAGATTACTCAAAACAGTCCATCTTCTCTGCTGCACATTGTAAAACAAAATATAGAGAAGCAAGGAATGGTGCTTGATGAAACCTCCCGATTCCTGCTGCAGAATATAAACCTCTCTTTATGTATCACCGATAACGAAGCACTTTTTGAGGAGGTGTTTGATACTTTAGAGAATCTCGTGCAGCTAACTCTAAAGGATTCGGTTATGATTAATAAGCTGTACAGAAAATCTGTTAAATATGCCAAAGACCGCATGTCCTCAAGAGCGTCTCATTCTTGCTGTAATACAGATTCGATTTTAACTGTGATTCCCAATGTGTTTTCATCCTTTGCCCCTTTCGATCCGGGTCATTATGATAGCGATCTGGATTTCTTAGATGCAGCAGCTGATTTTCCCCTAATCGCTAATCTGTACATGCTTATTGAGGGACTCATTCTGAACTTTTATTACAATGATGATCAAGCTCATAATGCCCTATTAATCAATAAATTGGAGAAAATTAGAATTAAAAGAGGCTGGGGGAAAATCTCTCCACTCTTTATTGAATCTTGGCCTGATATTGATGAGGACTACCCCAAATATCGTGATATGATCAAAAATTATGGCCATGATTTCCTGTCGAGCGATGAGAGTTTTCGAAGGGTTGGCAAGATTGTTGGACTAGGCAACAGATCAGTAAACAATAAAATCAAAACCACGTGCACTATAGAACAGCTTTTTTCCACCGAGCAACAATTTGCATTCCATTTCAAGCATCCTAACACTAGGGATTGTCCCAGGGCCGGAAAATGTGGGTTCTTGCTAAAAGTTACACCAATTTTCAAGTCAGGCAGACCATGCAAGTTTACTGCTAATATCTGTTTAGTTCAATCAGAATATCCTGAAGGACTTCACATTCATCCTGAGTGTGTCAAATCAGAAAAAATACACCTTACTGTTATGAGCCGTATTTATTCCACTGATATGGAACATATGCTAGGATTTTTCACCTGGAATGAAGATGGAATAATATTTGAAAAGGATCCTGAATTCCCAGAAGAATTATGGAACGTTGATGGTTATCCATTCAGTCGTAACGAGGAGATAAAACTGGTTTGTTTTATCAATAAATAATTGTGATATAAATTGTTACAGTTTCCTGGATGACCCAAAAATTTGGTACAGACTACAGAATCGGGAATCCGTTGAGAGAGTAAGAGGCTAAGACTCATAGACTGTGATCTAAATTTTTACTCGTTGCAAATAACAAATAAATTGTCACTCAACTTCATTAAGATACTCAGTTTGAATAGTTTTTGTGTGTATGCTCCTGTTAAATGCTAATAATAATGTGTACCTTTAATAAAGGTTGCGAAATATTATCCATTATGATTAAATTATAGATTGTAACGTTTATACACCGTTTCTATGGAACGTGATTTTTGTGACTTTGAATTTACCCTTTAATAAGCATGTTACTTTTTAATCGATGTGTTAATATTAAACAAAGTAATTCAAATGTATCTCAAATAGTGTATCGAATACGAAATGCAGTTTAGATGCAGATGATTCCTTTGAGTAGGTTAACAACACCCTTGAGCTGTTCAGGAAGGTTGAGAACTTCAATAACCTTGTCCACAGTTCCTCCACAGAGTAGCTCCTTCTTCAATGCAATCAGCTTCCTAATCAGCTCCTGAGGACAAATCAGTTTTAGTGATTTCTTCTTTTAGATTCGGATGTTAAGTTTATTTTGAAGATCTTTACAACTTAATTCATGGTTTAAAAAGTTTTACGGTAAGTAATTAGTATTCAGTATTGACCATTTCATTTTGACATCAATCTTTGGCATCCAAAATTGAATTGTGATGACTTAAATATTCTCTATAACCTGAACTATAAGAGCCCTCTTGAATCTAATAACTGTACCTGAATGACTGGGTCGTTGAAGTCGATGAATTCAAGTTCACCATCCTCAGCTCGGAGAGCTACTTCAACACTGAAATTCATGTAAAGTGTAACTGAACGGTAAACAGCGTTAGTTCAACAGAATAACGGATTCATCGACACGAATATAAATTACATCGGCTAGAACGTATGTTGATAGATAAGGCTAACATAAAGCTGAATGTTGAACACTTACCCATAAGCAGTGGCCACAAAGGCAGCAGTCACAAAAAGATGCTTAAACATCACGAGAGATAGATAAAAGTTAAACTGGGCAAGTTAATTTAGAAATATTGGTGCAGTCAGCGGTGACTAGATAATATATATACCATTAATTTGTAGAACAGATGGTTGAATTGTAAACTGATTAGTTCGTCGTAAACTCTGCTCACCATTGTCAAACTTTGAGTTGGACAGCTTTGATTAAGTTATGTGATCATCTCATTTAAAATTTCTTTGTTTTCTTATTAAATCTTCTCATAATCTTACGAGTTTAATTGTTTTAGTGGGACACCTACTGAATTTAGAGAATTAGATCATGTCTTTGAAATTTTAAATTGAATTAGATATTATAAATCAAAAAGTGGAATAACTTTGTCGAATTAAAATCTTACTTGAACGATTCAAATGATTTTCTACGTCAGGGCAACTTTCCGTCAGGGTTATTAAAAACCGTTGAGGCGCCTAAAACTCCAGGTGGTTCATAAATTATAGGCAGTTGAGATCACACGACAATCATGCCTTACTTAAAATACAACGATTTAAATCTTATATTCTGACATGTGATCTGAGCATTTGGGAGCTATAGGCAGCAGCTAAAAGGCCAACAATGCGTGTAGATGTATTACCAATATATATAATATCAGTGATAGGATTTTGGTACTTTAAGAATATAATACTGTTTGTTGGATAAATGTTCCTTTGTTCCAAATTTAAAATATTTAACATTGAACTGTTTCCTCCTAGGGAATATGAATCTGAACGAAGCAAAGCAGAAGTTTTCAGAGCTATTATTGAACACAAAAGCTGAGTCAAGAGAGGATCTGATAAACTTTCTCAAGAACTCTGAAGAAATAGAAGATTTTATCAGCGATTCCCATGTTCAAATCCTGGAGTCCATTTCAGAGCAGCTGCGTTCAGTCGTACCGTGTTCTGGAGTTTTACAATCTGAATCAATCGTCAACCTGGACGATCCTCAGACTGAACACATTGACGCTTTTCTCTTTCCAGACGATGTTTTAGATGATTTCTGTGACGAGGGAAAGATGAGTAGACATTACTGTTCAAACTGTGGTTCTAAGAAAACTCAGAAACTAGACTTGGTATCACATTCCTTTTCAGTGTGGGAGTTGAAATGGCTCTTCACTAAAATCCTCCCTCCACTCGCTAACAAAGTCATCATGGATGTTGGTTCTAGGTTGGGATGCGTTCTTTACGCTGCTGCCGAGTACACAAACGCTTCTAAAATAATCGGTGTAGAACTAAACCCTGATTTCTGTGCACTGCAGAACTCCATCATCGAACAGTACAACTACGACAAGATAGAAGTGATACAAGCTGATATCAGAACACAAGATCAGCTGCTGAAATCTTGCGACGTGGTAATACTGAACAACGTATTCGAACATTTCCAAAGTCCAGAGGATCAAGCAAAGTGTTGGGACGTTATATTTGGTAGTCTGAGAAGAAAGGGTCAGGTTATTGTTACGGTTCCGTCTTTACAGGAAAGTTTGGATGAGTTGAAAGGTCAACTACCCGACAACTGGGTTAGTGAGATTGAGTGGGAGTTGGATGAGGAACTGGTTCCTGATGAGTGTGATTTGGAGTCCCTCAAATCAGTTCATCTTTACCAAGTTCTGTGATTTTAACGGGTTTTTATATACATGCCATCTGTACTGTATTTATTTATTGTCTGGACTTTTATCTAATGCTTTAACAACTTTAACAACTTCATAGATTCATCTGAGCATGTGAGCTAGGAATATTCCATATTGTGTTTTAAAACAACGAAATTGTGTCACACTCCCGTCTCCCTAAGAAAGCTGATAACACTATCTTGATACTCTAAATATCTAAGTATTGAGAAGCACGTTTTTATATTCGTATTTGTAAGGCGCGACGACAAATTTACGCGAAGACGCATAAATTGTTTTACTCGGAAACGTCATGTTCACGCGGTAATTTTGTTGAAATTTGTAGAAATTATGTTGAGTAGCTCTAACTAGACGTATCGCACGGAAATTTTAGATGCACATTTTCATTGCTTATCCTAAAAGAGAATTATAATAGTCAGATAGATTCACTGTCATGGATGTGCCATTGAAATTTTGTTTATTTTGTGTGAGTTGCTGTATTTAATGGGAATGCTGTATTTAGTAAAAATTATTAATTACCATTATTATCTTGTTGTTAATCAGTTACTTCTCTAAGGCAGGATGGGAATGCAATTTGAGTATGACGAGACGGGGTCTACCTTCTACTACTTTATGTTGGCATTCCTCCTCATCGTCTTTATCCCTCTGACCTACGTAATATGGCCATTTTACCCTGACCCCAGATCCAAAAGACGAACTGTGCCCTGTACCTGTAAGTCTTGTGTTGGCAAATCTTCCATGCTCAAAGAGAAACGTAAGAACACTGGCAGTAAGATTATAAAAAGTTTGGTTATTATCCTAGGGTGGAGCGCAGTGGCGTACTTTGCTTTCAAAGCGTCCACCACAGAGAATACGCATGTCGAGTATAACCCCTTTACAATTCTTGGCATTGATCCTAGTTCCACGACTAAGGAGATTAAGAAAGCTTACAAAAAGCTGTCGCTGGTTCACCATCCTGACAAGGGAGGTGACGAGCAAATGTTTGTACAGATAAACAAGGCCTACCAGGCTTTAACTGACGATGTAACGCGTCAGAACTGGATCGATCATGGAATCCTGATGGCCCTCAAGCTATGCAGTTTGGTATTGCCCTACCCTCCTGGATAGTCGACAAGAACAATTCCGTGTTCGTGTTGGGACTGTATGTGCTAATGTTCATGATCCTGCTCCCAACTGTGGTGGGGTCCTGGTGGTACAGATCTATAAAATATTCAGCGGATGATATTCTACTTCATACCACCCAGCTTTACCTCTCATTCCTTGCCAAGAACAGTCTTCATAATGTTAGCAAGTGCATCATGATCCTGTGCTCTGCGTTTGAGTTCGAGAAATCACAGAATAAAGAGGTGAAAGAACGGGAATCAGATAATATCCAGATACCACTCCTGATGAAGGAGTGCAAGCAGCTTCACGAGAAAAATCCCAATCCGCCCTTCAAATACCTTTACAGTATTAAGGCTAGGACACTGTTTCATTCGTTTTGCAACCGTTCAGAGAAACTAAATGAAGAAAATAATCTTGACATCAACATCATAACTAAGAAAATACCTGCCCTGATCAGCGAGGCACTCAACATCTGTTTCCAACTGATCTACTTCTCTAAGCGACAAAAACACGTCGCAGCACCGAACGTTAAAACATTTGAAAACTTGATAAAAATAAACGTAATGGCGATCCAAGCGACGTGGGACAACAAGTCACCTCTCCTGCAACTCCCTCACTTCACTGAGGAAATGTTGAAGTATTTCTCCACCAAACGTAGTAACATCAAGTCTCTGCTCCAGTTTGCTCAGCTCAGTGACGCTGATAGGAGGAGTAGGCTGAGGATGTTGGGGGAAGAGGAGTATGATAATATGATGAGGGTCTGCTGGGAGATGCCACATATTGATATGGAAGTCAAGAGCGAGGTTAGCAATGTTTTATATAGATTTTTTGAGACTTATTGTTTTGAGAGTTTTGCCTGATCAGTTTTTACTGAAACACGTCTGCCACAAATATTCTTAACCAGCGAAATCTCATATGTCTGCTTAACAAACTACCGGGTAGAACAGGGGGGGGGGGTCTGCTAAAATAGTGTAGCAGACCCCCCCCCCTCCCCTCCCCGGGTAGAACTTGTAAGATAGAAGTCCGTGCTGAGTGTTGACTTCAGTTAATTACCAGTAGTGTTTACCCTGTCCTACACCAGGTTTTAGATGACGAGAACACGATGACTATCTCTGCTGGTTCCATTGTGACGGTCACGTGCTTCTTGGACAGGAAGTCACTCAGGTTTGTTCATTTAGCATATACGTAATTTTTGGTTTTTTTAAACGCTCCGCCAGGCGCCATGTGATGTTGCTAAGTTGACACTCGACAGCAATTACAGAAAATTAAAAATGAACGCAAATTGTGTATCGTCATAATACTTTATTTAGAATTATTATTTTCCAGGGATGTGGTTGACATTCTAGATGACGATGAGCCAGTTCTTGCGCTCAAGGATGAAGAAGATAAGGATGTCAAGAAAAAATCATGGCAGAAACAAGCTAAGAAGCAGAAAAATGTGCAGAAGAAAAAGAAGGTCTCCCAAAAGAAGAAAAGCAAGAGTGAGGAAAATAAAGAGAACGAGAATGCAGGTAATCAAGCTTTATTTCTTTTTTCATTCTCTTCGAAGGATGTTTTTATGTTTATGAAATCAGTTTCTTTGCTAGTAGTCAATAACTACACCGTTCTTCTTCTACTTAAGTTTTCGCATCCATAAGTTCAATTTCATTTTGCCACGGATTGGTCTCAACGATAACTTCTCAGAGGAAGAGAACAAGCAGTTGGTAAAACAGGGAGAGGAGGAAGCTGACGATGAAAACGAGGAAGACAGCGAGGATGAGCGGGAGAAGTCAGACGCTGAAGACAGGTATGAGCTGATATTTGTTTCAGTTTAGAATTTATAAGACTCAAGGTCAATTTATAAAGAGTTCGCATTTAAAAATGATGATCGACTTTTGTTAGTATTTATTATTATAAATAATTTATATTGTAAATAGAAAGCTGAAATCCTATTTTTAAATTTAGCTCTCAAACCAGGTCTGATGATGAGAACGAATCAGGCAGTGAAGACGAAGAGTCGACAGGAGGAGGTGACAAGGACTACGATGACGACGAGGAATGGAGATCCCTACAACAAGAAATCACAAAGAAGAAGAACAAGGATGGTGATGGAGCTGACTCTCACCCAGTTCACTGCCCTTTCTTCCCTGTCGACAAGGAGGAGGGCTGGTGGGTTTTCATTGCGGATAGAAAGACTGGCGAGGTCATCACACCTCCCAAATACGTGGCGGGTCTGGAGGACAAACAGGAAGTTATCCTGAAGTTCCAGGCACCCGAAGTTCTGGGACACCACAAGTTTAATGTTATACTGAAGAGTGACTCGTACCTGAGCTGTGAGAAGGAGGTTTTGTTGAAGCTGCTGGTAGAGAAGGCTATAGAGACGAAGGCAGTGAAGCAGTGGGAGCACATATCCGACTCTGAGGAGAGTGATAGTTTGTCAGAGAGTGAGATCACTGATACGGACAGTGACGAGGAGGAGGATGAGGACTAGTTGTCTTGCTTCTTTTGTAGTTTATAAGTTACCTTCGTCCTTAGGTTTTCTAGCACCAATACGCGTTACAACTGCCACAGTTTTCTTATCGGTATATCGCGTCAGAACTAAGAATTAAGATCATTGTTTATTTTTGCTGAGATCCAGAATCCATGATGTTCATATATTTGTTCGTCGAAATTGTATGTAATCCTTGCTTAGGAGTTAGGAGTTACTGTTAGAGCTTAAATTCAAGTCATTACTTTATGTTATCATTATAAATCGCTGATTACCCTTGTCTTAATCGTTCGGAAGAAACAATCTTACAATATTATAAAACTTTATGTTTGGCTCGGATAGATCTAGATGGAAAATGTTAATTTAATTGAAATTGTCTTATGGGTTTTGTTTAGAGATTTTTACTTTTTTCCCCCTCATATATGCAGTAAATTGAACACGGTTCAATTTTTGTTTGTGATGAATTTAATTTTCAGATGATTGACCTTTTAGATTTAAAGATGGTTGGGTTACGGTAACAATAATTTAGATAAATTAACAAAATTCTATTTTATTTGCATTGTTCGAATAATTTGTTTTAAAACACGCCATTTACTTCTGATAAGTCGAAGAAAATAATATTTATTTCGGATTCATTGTGAACATAACGATATTAAGTGTTTTGATTTAAACTACATTTAGATCTGCGTGTTTCCCTGATTCCTCTGACAATCAAGTTTCGTAGTACTCTAAAAACTGAATTGGATGATGGGGTCTGTCTTTCTAAAATGTAAACAAAAGTTTTCTAATGTGAGCCAATCACTGTTTAAGGTATCCAGTCTCCACCTGACTAAAGTTATCTTCTCTCATGTGACGTGTGGTTTACTCTAGAATATAGCGTTCGGGTTTACTATTATTTTTCTGTGACCTAAAATTTCGAGGTTTTCTATACAAAATGAGTAGAGGTTCACTTGATTTCACCAAGTACACGGCTGTACCAGCCTCGACTGTGTTCTGCGGATCTCAGGTTCTTCCTCAGTTCTCTCAAATTGTCAACGTGAGTCACTGATGTCTGCGTTTTGTTATTAGGTTCGTTTATTTTGAGTTAATTAACAGTGAATACTATAGTGTGTATACAGAAAATTACTGAGAGTTTGACAAAAGGCTATTTCAGTCCTGTATGATTCTGTTACCCGAGAGAACGGCCGGGAGAGGAGCTGACAGTCCAGCTGTTTTCTCAGGAGTGCAAGCCTCTGATACTTTCGACAGTTCGTCTCATCCGCCAACTTATACCGCTTGCGCTAAATCTCCTGGATAACCTACGGTTGCTCCTAATTACTATGGCAACCCTAAATCTCCTGGTCAACCTGCAGTTGCTCCTAATTACTATGGCAACCCTAATTCTCCTGGTAAACCTGCAGTTGCTCCTAATTACTATGGCAACCCTAATTCTCCTGGTAAACCTGCAGTTGCTCCTAATTACTATGGCAACCCTAATTCTCCTGGTAAACCTGCAGTTGCTCCTAATTACTATGGCAACCCTAATTCTCCTGGTAAACCTGCAGTTGCTCCTAATTACTATGGCAACCCTAATTCTCCTGGTAAACCTGCAGTTGCTCCTAATTACTATGGCAACCCTAATTCTCCTGGTAAACCTGCAGTTGCTCCTAATTACTATGGCAACCCTAATTCTCCTGGTAAACCTGCAGTTGCTCCTAATTACTATGGCAACCCTAATTCTCCTGGTAAACCTGCAGTTGCTCCTAATTACTATGGCAACCCTAATTCTCCTGGTCAACCTACACTTGCTCCTAATTACTATAGCAACCCTAAATCTCCTGGTCAACCTGCAGTTGCTCCTAATTACTATAGCATCCCTAAATCTCCTGGTCAACCTGCAGTTGCTCCTAATTACTATGGCATCCCTAAATCCACTGCTCAACCTACAGTTGCTCCTAATTACTATAGCATCCCTAAATCTCCTGGTCAACCTACAGTTGCTCCTAATTACTATAGCATCCCTAAATCTCCTGGTCAACCTGCAGTTGCTCCTAATTACTATAGCAACCCTAAATCTCCTGGTCAACCTGCAGTTGCTCTTAATTACTATGGCAACCCTAGATCTCCTGGTCAACCTGCAGTTACTCATAATTATTACAGCAACCCTAAATCTCCTGGTCAACCTGCAGTTGCTCCTAACTACTATAACAACCCTAAATCTCCTGGTCAACCTGCAGTTGCTCCTAATTACTATAGCAACCCTAGATCTCCTGGTCAACCTGCAGTTGCTCCTAATTACTATAGCAACCCTAAATCCACTGCTCAACCTACAGTTGCGCCTAATTACTATAACAAGCCTGCAGTATTCCAATTTCCTCCTGTTCCAAGCAATGGTATCCCCGGGCAAGTAACCCGATCTGACGAAGCAACCTCCCCTGCACAGAGACCTTGTTCTAGTGTGCTCAGTTCTACGCCACTCTCAGTACCAAACATCAGCAGCTCACCTAGTACGGAGAGTAGTCAAGTCTCCTCCAGATTCAACACTGTTACCTGCAGGTTCCCTAGCCCGGCTGTCTCAACTGTACCAGAGGAGCCTTCCAGTCCTGGAAGTGGTCACCCTTCAGCGTTTCAGAGTGTCCAGGTGGATCGAGCTCATCACGGTAACCTTGGAAACTCTGATGGTTTAAACGATTCTATGCAAAATCTCAATATGGCCCCTTCCTTTCTTAACCACGAAGCTTATTCTCCTCGACAAGAGAACCCTTGTACTGCCCCTCATCTAACTGCTAATAACTTCGGATCAGAACCTAATTACACTGCATCTCCTCAACAGGCAAGATGCCCTAACACATGGTCTAATAACCCACCGTGTACCAAACTCTCTTCACCCCACACCTATGGTGGAATTCCTGGATGCACTGGCTGCCTCCTAGCAAGTCAACAGTTCCCACCACCCTCCACGAACGGTCCTAATATGAACGGTGATTCTGCAGCTGCAGGATATCCTATTCTCTGTAAATCTGTCCCTCAGTGGCAATCTGGGCCCGGTTTTAAAGCTCCTGGCTACCATATTGGTCAACAAATATCTCCAAATGTTGGGTACATTAATCAGCCATGGAGTGATAGCCCAGGTAGATTACATTATCTAAATAGTCCCCAGAGCCCCTACAATAATATCCCTGCACAGCAACTTGTACAACCTGGAGCGAGCATGTCAGGTGGACTACAAATACCTTTAAATAGCTCCGAAACCACGACTACACCCAAAAATGTGTACAGTAATCCTCCGGATAGGACAACTGCTGCTGCTCGAGAATGGAGACATCTGCCCTCTGATTACCACAATATTCCCCAACACATTTCTTACATTAGACCTTCCCATCAGAACTATGTCACTCGTCTTGCTAATTCTCCCTCTGCAGATAATCAAGGAATCTTAAATAATACGGCACTAACCGTTCCACCTGCCTTAAGTAACCAGAACCTCTGCAACCAAGTCCCAGAAACGCACTCTTCAACACTCCCTGATAACCAGGCTCCAGTACCGCAACCTCACGAGCAGTCTCCAGGTTCTAACATCAACCTCCAGTCCTCACAACGTCCCTACTGCAACATGTGCAGTCCACTACCTCAAACCATCCCCCTTCGTATCTACAACAAAATACCAGATCCTCACCTCACACTCACAGCACCAGTGGAGCCAGGACCTGGTTTAACTGATAAACGCTGTGACTCCGCCACAACTCTTTGTCCTCTGGAGAATATCCTACCTGACAACTACAAAAGTTTCCCTCTTAAACAGATTTTCAGACCTGACGGGTCCGTCTACCCGCAATATGCATGTCTTTGTAATGTGAGTGAAATTAGTTATATTTGTTTATTTTCAACAATATTGAGAATTTGAGAAATCCACCTCTTCTCTTGGACGACCAAGTGGTCAGTTCTGATGAAATTTTTACTGCCTCTCAACAACTTATGTGTATAAAGTTTTGTAGGATATCGACTATCACGTGATTTGAAGTGATACTCCACTCAGGACGATGCCCCGATGATTGTTGTACCGCGAGATATGCTGTGTTTTTCAACTCTGAGAATAGGAGACTTTAATATACACGCTAGTAAGCGATACAGGTGATGTTCTATCAAGTAATCCTATCATTGGGGGGGGTCCAACCCGATGTCCGATATGAGGGTTGATGAGGCCAAAATCGGAATCGGAAAAATCGGAAAATTGAGAAATTTACAGAATCGATCTCTAAAACCTCTCAGAAGTGATATAATTCAACCAGAACCCCTACATATGCTATATTGTTATAAGAAAACAAACCAATTGGACATTCCAATAGTATGTTTTATGTGTTTTTCCACTGCAGGGGCTTATTAGTATGCTCACTACTAGTTGGAGTTGTCATGTACTCCCAGACCCGAGTGCTTTGGCCTTTTGACGTGACATCGATTGTCGGATTGTTTCTGCTCATTAATTTTATCCCTGTTACTTGTTATTATGTATTAGTACAACACTAGGTACCGGGTTATATTTTGTGGTCCGGTCTTTAAACATACCATGATATCACTAGTACACTGCACCTTAAATGTATACCAGTAGTAGTCAAGTACATTTGTATCGTAACACATGCTTGGCTGGGGGATCATGTTTTGTGTCCGTTCGGTACCCTATATTTTCAAAACGGAAAAAAAGTAGGGCGAACAAAAACGGACAAAAACAGACAAAACATTTACATGTCCTCCTCCTCCCTAGTCTTCCTCCTCCTTCTCATCAGTCCTCCTCCTCCTCCTAAGTCTTCCTCCTCCTCCTGAGTCCTTCTCCTCCTCAGTTCTCTTCAGTCCTCTTCCTGACTCCTCGTCCTCGTCCTCGTCCTTCTCCTCAGTCCTCCTCACCCTGCTACTCAGTCCCCTCCTCCTCCTCAGTCCTACTCCCAGTCCTCCTCCTTCTCCTTCTCCTCCTCCTCCTCCTCATTTCTCCTCCTCATTTCTCCTCCTCATTTCTCCTCCTCCTTCTCCCCATCAGTCCTCCTGAGTCCTCCTCATAGTCGTCATCCTCCTCCTGAGTCCTCCTCCTCATCTTCGTCCACCTCCAGAGTCCTCCTTCTGAGTCCTCCTCCTCATCCTCCTCCTCAGTCATCCTCCTCAGTCCTCCACAGTCCTCCTCCTCCTCATCCTCCTCCTTCTCCTCTTCATCAGTCCTCATCCTCTGTCCTCCTCACAATCGTCCTCATCCTCATCCTTAGTCCTCCTCCTCCTTATCCTCCTCCTCAGTCCTCCCCCAGTCCTCCTCCTCATTCTTCTCCTTCTCCTCCTAGCCTCATCCTCCTCCTCCTTCTCCGCTTTCTTATTCTCCTAATCAGTCCTCCTCCTCCTCCTCGTCCTTAGTCCTCGTCCTCGTCCTCCTCAGTCTTCCTCCTCAGTCCTCCTCAGTCCTCCTCCTTATCATCCTCCTCCTCCTCCTCAACAGTCCTCCTCCTCCTCCTCAGTCTCCTCTTCCTCATCGTCCTCCTCAGTCCTCCTCCTCCTTCTCCTCATCAGTCCTCATCCTCAGTCCTACACTAGTCGTCCTCGTCCTCAGTCCTCCTCCTCATCCTCCTCTTCGGGCTCTTCCTTCTTCTCCTAATCAGTCCTCCTCCTCAGTCCTCCTCCTCCTCTTCCTTAACCCTTGTCCTCATCCTCCTAGTCCTCGTCCTTAGTCTTCGTCCTCCTTAGTCTTCGTCCTCAGTCCTCCTCCTCCTCCTCATCCTCCTCATCCTTCTCCTTAGTCCTCCTCCTCCTCCTCAGTCCTACTCCTCAGTCCTCCTCCTCTTCCTCATCCTCTTCAGTCCTCTTCCTCAGCGCTCATCTTATTCCTCCTCAGTCCTCCTCCTCCTCATTCCCCAGTCCTCCTCCTACTCGTCAGTCCTCCTCCTCCTCCTCCTCCTCGTCCTCATCCTCCTCGTCCTCCTCCTCAGTCCTTCTCCTCCTCAGTCCTCCTCCTTCTCCTCCTCAGTCCTCCTTCTCCTTCTCCTTATTCTCCTCCTACTCCTAAGTCCTCCTCCTCCTCCTCAGTCCTCCTCCTCCTTCTCCTCCTTTTCCTCCTTCTCCTCCTTCTCCTCCTATTCCTAAGTCCTCCTCCCCCAGTCCACCTCCTCATCAGTCCTCCGCCAGTCCTCCTTCTCCTCCTTCTCATCCTCAGTCCTCCTCCTCATCATCCTCCTCAGTCCTCCCCCAGTCCTCCTCCTCCTCAGTCCTCCCCAAGTCCTCCTCTTCCTCAGTCCTCCCCCAGTCCTCCTTCTCCTCCTCCTCATCATCAGTCCTCCTCCTCAGTCCTCGTCCTTCTCCTTCTTATCAGTCCTCCTCTTCAGTCTTCCTCCTCGTCCTCGCTCTCGTCCTCCTCCTCAGTCCTCCTCCTCCTTAGTCCTCCTCCTCCTCACCAATCAGCTGCTCCTCCTCCTCAGTCCTCCTCCTCCTCAGTCCTCCTCGGTCCTTCTCCTCCTCCTCAGTCCTCCTCGGTCCTTCTCCTCCTCCCCAGTCCTCCTCTTTCTCCTCAGTCTTCCTCCTTCTCCTCCTCCTCCTCCTCAGTTCTCCTCCTCACCCTCCTCCTCCTTCTCCTCTTCCTTCTCCTCCTAATCAGTCCTCCTCCTCAGTCGTCCTCTTCATGTCCTTAGTCATCGTCCTCATCCTCATCGTCCTTAGTCCTCGTCCTCATCCTCCTAGTCCTCGTCCTTAGTCCTCGTCCTCATCCTCCTAGTCCTCGTCCTGGTCCTCCTCTGTCCTCCTCAGTCCTCCTTCTCCTCAGTCCTCAGTCCTCCTCCTCAGTCCTCCCCCAGTCCTCCTTCTCCTCCTCCTCATCCTCAGTCCTCCTCCTCCTCCTCCTTCTCTTTCTTATCAGTCCTCCTCTCAGTCCTCGCTCTCGTCCTCGTCCTCAGTCCTTTTCGTCCTTAGCCCTCGCGTTCTCTTAGTCCTCCTCCTCCCCGTCCTCAGTCCTCCTCTTCCTCCTCACCAATCCTGCTCCTCTTCCTCAGTCCTCCCTCTCCTCTTCAGTCCTCCTCCTCTCAGTCCTCCTCCTCCTCCTCTGTCCTTCTCGGTCCTTCTCCTCCTCGTCAGTCCTCCTCCTCCTCAGTCTTCCTCCTTCTCTTCCTCCTCTCTTTTAATGTTATTTAAAATTGTGTAGACTATTCTTTGTATCTAACTGAGGATTGGAAGTTTGAGAAAGGACCATGGTCAATGGTCATTAACCGTGCTACCCATTTCTGCAGATAGCCTGTTACAAATTGTGGAGACAATTTAAATCAAAAGTTACTAAAGCGTTCCCTATTTGTTACTATTGTTATTACCAACCGTACCTCTTTCAATTGTGGACCGGGGTGGATGTTTCTGTCAAACAAGAGTTGATACGACAGTGTGTTGTTTTTCGGACGAAACGATTCTTGTTTGGAACTAGAAACCATTTTGGGGTTCTGGGACCACCACCAATCGATTTCTTGTCATATTTAAGTACAGAAATAGCTACATATATCGCCTAGAAACCTCAGAGGAAAGATTTAAATTTTCCCGATTTTTCCGATATGAGGGTTGATGAGGCCAAAATCGGGATCGGAATGATCGGAAATGATCGGGTTGGACCCCCCCCCATCATTAATTTCCAGAAAGCTGCAGTAAACCAACTAAATATTTACTTTAGCCGATGAAGATATTTTGATAAATTGGGAAAAAATAAAACAAGTGATCCTTTATATTCTCATATCTGATTGACTCTGATTTAGCTTACATCACAAAGTTTACCCAATTCAACTCTCTCAGGATTCTGATAAGTGGTATTTGGCATGAAGTGCAGGGTTCCACTTTCAAACGTAGAAACAATCCCATGAAGTACACCGTCAAAGTTAACAGTGAAAGAGTCAAGGTAATAAAATACGTGGATTTGTCTAATTTTATTTAGTTAATGATGTTATAATACAGAGCTTGTTTAATTTGGATATGTGGGTATTGGATGTTGGGTACAATTTGCAGAATGTTGTTTGGATGTTTGATGAAGGGTGTTGTACTGGTTTAAGAGTGTCACATTTTGTTATAATTGTTTAATAACTTACACAAAAGGATAACAAATTTACTATCATACAATTTATTTCGCAGTAATCTGCATTTGAGTAATTTCTTTACTTTTGATAGTTTTCCGCATTTTTAACATTAATTATAGAATATTCTCTTCACACATTTAGATCTACTTCAGATTCCTGAGGAGAGTATTGCCACAATTTCTGAGATCTGAAGCCGATGAGAGTATCAGTTCCTCTTCCTTCTTAGTGACCACTATCAGATAAGCCCCAGAGGAGCCCCAGAGGAGTAACTATTGACGCCACGTGAGAAGTTATTTGTGTTAAAGCTTATCGACTGTGGAGTGTGGACCATTCGTTATGTGCCCTTATTTGAGATAATTGTTGCAGACTTCAAGACAAAGAAACTCAAACAAACTTTGTGAAAGAATATTCCGGCTGATGTTTTAATAAGTTTGGATATCATACACGATATAAACTGACAACCAGACACAATACAGAATACAAACTCTAAGGTTTAAAATTCTTCGTGAAAACAATATGAATCAGCTTTGATTTATTCTCGAAAATTTGTGAATACAAATTTGTTAAAACCACATACTGTAAAAAATCTGAAACATTCCAATCATTGAAGTGATACTTAACTTCAAAAGAATAAAACAAAGTCATATTCTCTAACAAAAGCATATCTAAATCTTTCATCTTAAAACTTTCCATTCTCAAGTCTTTTCAGAAGGCGAAATTGATCGTTTTGTCTGAATCTGTAAGCATTGCCTCCCTACAGCGTTCTTCATTCTCCTATCAATCAATAGTTTCGTAGCACAATGACTAACTCCCTAAATCTTCTGTCATCATCTCGCTGAATCTAGGTAACAAGCTCTCCACGTTTCTATTTTGACGTCAGTCCCTATTATTGTCCTTATCAAGGCAAACCTTCCAACTATTGTGGGTATTGTCATTGTTTTTCATCCATTAGAGAGAGTGAAGCTCTTATCAGAGCACAGTTTACAATATCATTTACAACCATCGAAGTTTCTCTATCAAGATCGTCCTCTTTGTCAAGTGAAGACTCTTCTTTCTCTACGACAGAGTCATCCTTCTCTGGTACCTCCACGTTTTTCAGCACCTTCTCTCCTCGTTCAGAGCTAGATTCCTCTCTATCTACCACAGTATCTTCCTTTTCCAGGGTGTCCATGGTGTCAGTGAAGGGTCTACTGAGGTAGGTTGACTCCTTGGAGAGAGTACCCTCCTCAGGGATATCTTCTAGTCGTATCCGTAGTCTAACGTTATACTGGTACTGGTCATAGCACTGGTCGTAGTAGTCCTGTTGCTCCTCTTCCTCGTACAGGATCTCTTCTGGACTAGTATTCTTGTGGATCTGGGGAACAGTTCTTTACTGTATGTGACGGCAAACACTCAGACGGCAAACACTCAGTAAACACTCAGTAAACACTCAGATAACACTCAGTTACCGCTGAGTTTCAGGCCTTCCGGTAACGTGACCTTTGTGGTCCATGTTATTTAAATGCGTAATAACGATAAATATTACTAAGTACTAATACTAAATATAATTCTTTGAAACTTTCAGATCTTGGAGCTGCATTGTCTCATATTTTACTGATTTCAAGGATAATTTTGGGTAGAGAGCGTGTAAATCACTGTATCTACTCTTAACTTTACAGTTGTTTATGATGAGGTGAGACTTGATATTTGTCATGGATCATTACTCCTTGTTTAATTTCGGGCTAAAATAACCCACCCTATTTATTAATTTGTAAATCACTGAGCGGATCAGTCAGACACTTACCTCTACGATGTCAAATGCGTGGTTCTGATAAAATTGGCTGAAATCTTCAAAGTTCTGTCCAACCGTATCCAAAACAGATCCAGATTCTTTCTCGTCGGCATTCTCGGAAATCTGTCTTTCAAAGACTGGTTTCCGACTTCTGGGAGTAGAATCCTCGCTGTTTTCATCTGCTTGTTGTTCTAGGTCGGACGCACTGCTGGATACCTGGACTTCTGTGCTGGAAGGGTCCTGAGACCTGGATTGGTGGTTGCGTGGACTATCTCGCTGCTATCAATACTTTTGGGTGTGTCTCCCATAAAGGTTTCCAGTTCTGATGAGAGCCTCGCCTCATCAGTCGTGTCACTGGAATCCTCGGCCAATTCTTCTGCCATGAGTTTCTTTACTTCGGTTGTTCTGATGTTCTGGTCGATACTCAGGAAGTGTTCATCGTCCACGTCCTCGACTCGAACGTCATCAACTTGTCGGCTCTCAGCCGCTACAATCTCATTAACCTTTGAATCATCAATTTCCTGATTTTCTGTTGTGACAATTTCAGTCACCTCCTCTTTTTCAGAAGATTCATTAACGTCAGTAACACTTTCTATAGTCTCCAGGATGTCCTCTCTTAGAATATCTGCACTTTTTGTATGATCCTCTTTGGAAAATATCGGCTCAGGAGACGTCTCATCTTCAAGGACATCTTCTATCATTACCAGCTCGTTGTTGTTTGTTTCCCTTTTTAATTTACGGCTTTCCTCAATTACTGTAGCAGCAGTGTCTTCATAGATATCTTCGGATTCTGCGAGCGTTTGTCGCGAATCCGCATCTAATATCTCTTCGTTAGTGTTGCTTCCCTTTACATCGTCACTAGCAAGTTCGTGTGCTGGTTCTTCAAAGGTCTCATATTCGACGGGAATATGAATTTCTAGAACCTCCTCATGATAAACCGGTTTCTGTCTCAGTCTCCATCACTTCGACTGGTGCATACTCATCAGCCTCAACCTCCACTGCCACCTCGGAGGAATTATTTTCATCGTCCCTTTCATCAGGCTTCTGGTTGTGAGGAGGTACAGTTACAGAGTCTAGTAATTGTAAAGACTCGTTAGTAGAGGTTACTTCAATGTCAGCCAGCTGTGACGCTGTATCTTCATCAGCTGGTTCAGGGACTCCTCCAGTTCCAGGGACTCCTGCAGTTTGTTCTTGTGACACGTGCTCTACGACCTCGGCAATACTTTCCGTTTCATCTGTAACCGTTTCAGCTTCATCATCTATACTTTCTTCACCATCATTATTTCCGGTTTCTACGTTCGTGGCATCTTCGCTAACAATGTATTCTTCTTCCTTATTTTGGGTTATGTTATCTAACTGTACCCCCTCAAACGTACTATCACTGTGTTCTTCAGTTGCACTGTCATCACTGGAATCTCCACTGGATTCGTCTCCGCCACTCTCTTTAGTGAGGGTAGTTATCGTTACTACTGGTGGTGAGGGGGAATACTCCCTCACTTCTTGTTGGAGGTCCGCCGATACTTGGCTCGGTTCCAGCTGAGGATGTGAATGTGATGCCTGGTTCACTGTACCTGTTATAGTGATTGGAGGAAAGTTGGGGGTTCGACTGCAACTGTTCATGTACTCCGTCAGTTCTCTGTCCTCGTGCAGGTTTGATTTATCGGAGGTGGCACTGAAGGGAGTGTAACTGGGTTGTGGGGAGGCGACTGGGGTGTGGTCTGCCTTGCCCGGGGTGTTGGGTGTGCGTCTTTCTCCTTCTGGAGATTTGTTATCGTCATCATAACATTCCATCTCCGTTAGTGACCTGCAGTTGTGATGTTTTTAGTGGTTTATAGATGATTTTCACACTGTTACTAGAATTATGATAAGTAGAACTTTCATGAATAATTGTTATGAAAAGTAGAATTCTCCCGAGCAGTTTGTCATTGAATATTTAAATTTTAAAGTAAGGAGTTTTGAGTCTTATAATTTAGAATTACCTTATTTCTCTGATGACGGACTGTGCTGAGGACGGTGATATTACTTGTAAACTTGTCAGAGATCTGATCTGTCTCAAAATCTCACTTGATTTATGTCTCGACCGGTTACTCTGAAATAATAACGATTAAATTTTAAACGACCTCAATTTAATTGTAATCTTTTAAGAATCCTAACAAATGATGTAGAAGGATGATATGTCTTGAAAAATTCACAATTTCACTCTAAGTCTCAAACTGCAAGGTTTTAACTTAGAAGCTTACTCTTGTGGCTGATCGAGTTGTAGCTGATCGAACTGTTTTTACGTCAGAAACTGATGAAATGTGTCCCGACCCGTATGCCTCGTCTGATTCTGTACTGCTGAGACAGGCTTCGTTTTCACTTTCTCCAATCAGTGGACTCGATGAGGATGTCATTGACCGAGTAGTTTTGGATACCTGCACGGTTTGAATATGTGAATACTTGGTTTTTAATCTAATTCGAAATTATTAAGTTCATGCTTCCCGAGCATTAAGTTACAGATTAGAGCTGTCGCCTATCGTATTAACAGGGTGATGCATAAAAATCTGGTCTAAGTTCATTATCGCTTTAAATTAGTTGAATTTAAAATTTTGACATTTTCAATAAAATAAACAGGTTCTTTGAAAAATTTTAAAAACATTAACAATCAATGTTAAAGTTCGGAAATCCCCAGCTTGTACGCTCGAAGAATCTTTTTCTCGTCATAGCTTGTGCAGTCGAAGTCGCTAGTACTGGATTATTTCGATGTACGCCCGAAATCTTCTCCCCAAAACAGAAACTGCTGCTCTGGCGAATTATACAGCGTTGTTCCTATGTATTTTAGCACTTTTCATCATTTTCGAAGCATGATTTTGAGTCTTTTGATAGTTCCAGAAATATGCGACCATTTCTGAAACATGATTCTGAGTCTTTTAATAGTTCCAGAAATATGCGACTGGACACAGCCGGATCACACTGCAAGCTCTCATCCAGAAATGTTAGTTTTATGATTTACTTCTCTCTTCTGAGCCCCTCTTTTTCTCCGGTCCAGTTCCCTCTCTTGCGCTCTATACGTTCAGACGTTTACACTGACTTAAGACATTGTACATAATGGACTTAGGAAAGCCTTGATGGTCCATTAAATGATGATCTGTCATACATATCCAATCGTTGTAGAGTTGTAGCGGTGTTTCCATCTTTCAGGAAACTGTACTAAATTATTTCGGCGCTGTTCTTGCTGACAACTGAAATTTTTCACCAGATAACTTTTAGATAACCTCCCCGGTATTTTTGGAATGCTCGTTCACACGGGACAGATTATTGATTTCCGCGCAGTCCAGATTTTTATTCATCACCCATGGCGTTATTTCACAGCTCAATACAGACTAATTTTTGAAAACGATTTTTACAAGCCTGAACTGAGGACCACGTACTTTAAAAAGTTGGATTTAATTACCAGTTCTTTAAATAAAATTACTCTGTATTATACTAGGAAATTCAAATAAGACAAAGGAAAAAGGACAAAGGAAAAAGACTGCAGGTCATGAACCTTTTTGCTTGTTTAAAGTCGTAGTGACATTTTTCGAAGTACATACGAAATATTGTTCAAATCGAATACCTTTTTAGATTTTGAAGTGGAAACATTAAGCGGTTCCTCCATTTTTAACTTCGCCTCAATCTGCTTAGGCGACTGATTAGAGCCTTTCTTTGATTTCGCTGACGAGGTCGCTCTAGATTTGGAGGATCTAGCCGAGGGAGTTCGTGTTGTGAGAGCAGGTTGGTCTGACGCTTCATCTTCTATCATTTCTATTTGTTGCTCAACTATACCAATCTTTGCGTGCTTCTTCGCAAATTGACCTGCATCAGTTCGATAAATGTTGGTTCTAAAGTTAAATTATTATCTACAGCGAGAATATTCTCAATCGAAGCCTTTTTCTCAATCAAAGCCCCCATGATCCTTTATGAGCCGATTCAATAAAAGAAGGCCCGACCGATTTAAGAATTTCAAATAGTAAGAGGATAATGTAGGAATAGTGTCGCTAATTCGCATTACTTACTGAGTTCCCTATCATTCATCGATAGTATGTTTTCTGTCACCCCATGTCTTACTACCTCCACAAACCGTTCTCCCGAAATCCTGGTTTCAACATTGTTAGTAGGTGTTCGAGACAGGCTCAATTATTATTGCAATATTGTAAATTTGCGGTGTTATTGATATACAAATTAATTACTTGTGGATTCGATGACGCACTGGGTACGAAATTCTTGCGGAAAACCTCAGATTTAAATGAATTGTAATGACTAATGAGACGTAAGTATCTAAATTAGAATGCTCGTAAGATTTTATGGGCAGGTTAAGACTTTAGTTACTCACTGTGTCGAGCCGCAGGCACATTTAGCACAGACTTGGAGGTCCTTAGCACAAGTAACGCAGATCTTGTAGAAGTCGAAGTCTATCACTGACTTCTGGCACTTTTCACTGAAGTTCAGTAAGTTTAACGATGGATAATTGAATAGGTAGTGTATTTTTGACTGTTTTAAATTTAAAACATATCAACATTTAAGAGAAGGCTTATCTTTTCACTTCAAGAAACATGAAATTATCGTAAGACCAAAATACCAAGGTTTCATCTTCTCCAGGCTCCGGTATTTAGTGTAACCTCTCTTTAACTTCTCGTGTATCTGTAACTTGCATGTTTCACATACCACCCCAGCATACTTCTTGTTCAACTTGACATCATCTGCAGGCTTGTGTCCTGCTCCTGATAAGTGTATGAGCGTTTATGTGCTGAACATATTGTTGAGATGTGAGATATCAGTAGGTTTGGTTCAGAGTTTCACATGTTTTGAGCACTCAATGTATTAATATTATGCAAGATTTATGAGTGTGATATTACCCGTTTTTGCAACTACCTTAAAAGGTTAAAAACTCTGCAGCATAACTTAGATAGTAGTAAAAAAACACTCAACATTTCTGAAATAAAATGCATATTATTCAAAGTTCACAAGCCACTTATTAATCCGGATGTTAGTGATGTGAAGCTGATCTTACCTCCTCTATTAGCAGCCACAACTCTGTTAACAGTTCCTGCAACACCTCTCCCCGGATTTGCCCTATTCACTGCTCCCGCTAAGTTCCTCCCTCCTCGTCCTCCTCTGTTGCTCTCCTCCACCCGTCCCGACTTTTTACGAGCATCCTCATCTTTACGGTTACCAGACCGAGCTGGTCTTGCTGGTTCCTCGTTGACATTCCTCCCTGATCTGGCACGTGGTGCAGGGTTGGTAACCTCCAGTTTCCCGGACCTAGCTCTGGGACCTGGAGCTGATTGCCTCGCTGTTGCTTTGGAGATGGGAGGCAGTCTAGTCCTGCCGGCACTGCCAGAAAGGGCGGCTGAGTCCCTCTTTTTGGATTCTGTTCGAGATGTGGTCTGGTTCATGACTCCTTCCCACCTGTCATCACTCGTGTTAGCGACCAGAAACATGGCTGTTCTCAGATTATATCAGAAATTAGAGGGACAGAAAAAACGAATTGGAGTTAAGCAATGCAAAATAATTTGTGGAGATGCAGGGAACGATTCTTTACGCAAAATCATGCTTCATCAATTATATTGCTACTTTTATAAAGTCGCTAGCATAATATAAAGATAAAAGAACACGAGCAACTAATTTCATATTGTACACAATACACATGTGCAAAGAAATAGTAAACTCAAACATTTGCTGGACTGAATTTATTTTAACCGCTGTATTTCACTATCCTATATTTTATAGTGTTACCTTTCACGGTATGCCTTAGAGAAGACTTGTTCTGAGTTTCTGTCGCGTTCGATGTTCCTCGAGAGCCGATTAAGTGTCTTGTCTCTTATATTTTCTTTCTTTCTGTTCACCTTTAACCTGACAGATCTCTAGCTTAGTTTGGATTTCTACTGACATGTACATGCTTACATGGTTAGATTTTTTAAGTATTTGAGAAGCACTGCGGATGCCAAGGCACAATGGTTGCACAACTTCTACGACAGATTTTGCTACGTTGACCACAACATTTGATAGGTTATCCAATCGACAAGATCGCGAAATTACAGAGAATGTGGCAAAATGAATCTATGAATGTAAATACCTTAGGTGAAATAAAACTCGATCTAAAAACGAACAAACTTGGATCGTGACGAGAGAGTGTCCTTATCAAAAGTTTTCTCAGAAGAAGAACTACGTTTACGTTGGCTCAAATTAGTTAAACTGTATGACTTTGACAGCCTTCCGAGCTTGTCGACGGTGCTCTCCGAACGAAATTTGTCCAAACTAGCTGTTGACCGTGAAATACTCATCATGCTGCAAAAATCACACAAATTGTACGCTCAGTGACGAAGAAATGGCATGCAGGACCGCCTTACGATCTCTGTTAAATACTGCTCGTCAATCTGTTATCGTAACAAGTCTTTACGCCAGAGATACGCACGAGTACGCACGCTGATAAACAACCTGAGTATGTGACGCTGTCATGATTCCCCTGAAACCCAGCCCAGATATTCATGGTTTACCTTTGTTTGACCATTCTCAGGACGTTCTGGCAGCTGGCATGTGCTGCAGTTAAAACTGTACTTGCGTTACAATATCTAAAAAACTTCCTTGCTTGCCAGCAAAAGTCACGTGTCATCCTACGAGCTCGTCACGTGACTCTTTATTTATGGCCGATCATATGGTTACCCCGGACAAGTTAAACTCGTCTTCGTGATGATACGTGCACATGCGAGGAGGAAAATGTTGTGAATATGAAACTTGGGAAGTTATCCAATCGTTGTTGAGTCGTTACCGAATGATGTGTTTTAAATTTGTACAGAGATCAAAACGTAATTTTACGCATAATTTACATTTTACTTGTTAAAATTCAAATCATCAGCTCTTGGTCATCAGTAGCATTGGCTAGATAACATGTTCGTTTTGTGATGTAATTAAGTTTTAAACGTGATTGAAATTGTTAACACTTAAGCATTGTTTGAAACAATTGCGAATAGAAGATTTTAAAATTATCTCATCAGAAATTTAATGCTTATGACGTATTGTCATCTAAATCTGGATTTTTATCTCGATTCAACTTTAGTCTGATCTTACCAAATTAAATTTAAAGAGAACACTTTTCAATTGATGATAATTTTCATTTTTATGTAGGATTATAATTATATCTCTGCTTCTCCGAATGGTTTCATGAACCGTTCAGCCGTTATGATCACCGATTCAAACTTTTTTGTTCGCTTTGATAATTATCATTTATTCATCCTAAGTGAAAAAAAAACAAGATCATATTAAGAAATCGTTCATATTTTGAATATTGATGTATACACATAGTTTTGTAAAAAATTCAAGTCAATTTGATAAAGTTCGCGGAGTAACTGTTCCAAGCCTGTCGTAATTTCACTAATTAAAGTAATAATGAACATATTGTAGTAAAGAAAGACACTACATTCATAAACATTCCCAATTCCCATGTCCCCAAATCATAGGATTAATCGAAAATTTAACGTATTAAATCCTTGGAAATAAAATAAGATGCAATAAACTTTTATCAGTTAAAAACACCAAATCAATCTAGCTTTACAATACTAAAGACAACTTTAATCTTTTAGAACAAAAAACCGAATTCAGGATTAAATAAAGGTTTTCGATCGCTTTAAGTACATTAAAAGATTGTTTAAAATTATCCGAATCATATAAGTAAAGTGTAAATAATTTAATTAGCTGAGTTTCCAGTTTCACATTATAAATTGTTCAGATTGTTCCTCGTCTAAAGTGTACAACACGTGACACAATATCAGTCACCACAGTAACAATTAGTTTCCTCGGATACGTAATTCAGAAGATCCACTAACTCCTTGGTCATGGTAACGCCAGCAATTCTTTCTGTAATTAAAAAGGTATTAGGGAATTATCAGCTGAAACAACAGGGTCTTATCCAACGAGAATCATGCAATTTACCAAATCTCTAGTACACTAATTCAACCAAGGTAAAATCAAGAATTATAAATTCTAATTGTATAATATATTCCCTATAAAATACGATTTCCATACCACTAACTCCGTCCCAGGTGGAAGTAAGTTGCTGAGCCAGATCTTGTGTCAGGACTTGGTTCAGGTAATCTTCAGATTGGAGCATGAACCAGGGCCTACCTTCAGTTTCAACACAGTCTACGATTTTCCAGAATTTTATCAGATCTTCTGTTATTGTGAACCCTACCAGTTTCTCTGAAATACAGTTAATTTTGATAACAAAATATCATATATCATATTCAGTTTACTATTGAAATAAAGTTTATAATGATAATATGATAATAACAATTAATATTAAGTTGAATATAAATCTCACGTGCAATATCATCCCAACTAGTCCGGATCTGCTCTGATTGTTCAGGGGAGACTGTCTGGTTGATAAACTGCTCAGAAAGAAAGATGTTCCAATCCCATTTGTTCTTGGTGTTGTTGTACTTCTCCAGCTCTTTCACTGCTCTGTCCAGTCCTTTCTCTGTCTCATTAAGTCTTGTTGAAACTTCCAGAAGCTTCTCAGCAGTCTCGTTTAGCTTAGTTTTTGCCTCCATCAGTTGCGAATAAAGCGTATTTACCGAAGCAGCACATGTTCCTGTCATGTCTACTTCAGTGATAGTCCCGCTCCTCGGCTGCTTGAATATTTCCTCCCACTTCAAAAGACGGACCTCCTCGTGCTGATCCACAACCATGTTGATACACATCCCATCATCTGCCATTGTCTTTACTTCACTGGCTGTCAGTTCTTTAGCGTAGAAGTTAAGGTTAACCATTTCTCCTCCGAACTCTTTGTTACTCTCGTCTCCTCTCCAGTTTCCCAGTGTGAGTGTTTGTCCGGTTTTCAGTAACCTGCCAGATGGAGTCTGCTGGGAACCCAACATCTGCCCGTTCACGTAGTACTTGTGAGAGCGGGACGAGGCCCCCCATGTAACACACGTGTGAAACCACGTGTTCTTACTCACTGTGAACTTGCCCTTCAATTGCATACAGGAATCAAATATACAGATGTAACCTCCATCATCCAGCATTGTCAGCTCAGCGTTACTAAAGCTACCATAGTAAAAGACTGTAGGGTAGGTAGCAGATCCAAGAGACTTGATCCATCCACATATTGAGATGGCTTGTGTGTACTGGCTGAAATCTGGGTTGAATTGTATATAACTACTTGGTTCCTGAGTAAACCGGAGTACTTTGAACGTCGACAATATATCAGAAGAAACGCGAGAGGTTGCAACCAGCAGAGTTATGAAGAGGAGATTGGCAGACATGTTTCACTTACTGACTACTGTGAATCGGGTGTCTTGGTGTCCTATCAAACAGTCACAAATTAGCGGGAGATTTTTAAAAGTAACAAGGATTAATTTTACAATTTGAGATAGGTAAACTTGATCTGGGTAAACTTGAGTGCTGTAAGTGTAAATTCAGAAAACGAACTCAGGGAAAAGCAGCTAACACGACAAGGTGCTATGAGCAGAGTTAATAAGACGAGATAGACGAATAGAACATGTTTCACGGAGCTTAGCTTCTTGGTATAACTGTCGAGCTTACCAGGAAATATTGAACAATTGGAGATAAAAATAATCATGAATAAATAGAAGATGGTAGATTTATAGGTGCAGTCCTCAATAATACTAGCAAATTTCTATTGGTTACTTTTGGGATTTTCGGGCAGGACGACAGTTATCAAACTTATCATCTGTATGGCTTCTATATGTGAGATTTTAGCCAAGGTGATGGAAAGATATAGTGATAAAAGCATTATGATATCCCGATATTATAATACAATAATACCTTCGCTTTTGAGCCTGAGGGCTACGCGTGATAATTCCCGACAGCTTGCTGGAGGGAATTTGCGGCCCGAAGAAGCGAAGGTATTATTGTTATTATTTCCGGGAATTATATGCACTAAAACTCGTCGACACTGAGAGCTAGTCTGAGGTGACTCTCAATATGTGCTGATAATACCGTCTGTTCCTTGCGGGAAATATCTGCAAATTATCAGCTCTCATTGTCCACGAGTTTTAGTGCATATAATTCCCGGAAGTAGTTATAAAGAATATTTTAATAATGCTACATAATAAGCCAATGGAAGCCCAGCCAGAGACTCGAGTTCGCGTGATATTAGACAGGTCATCTGTAAAACCAGCTTCCATCTTCCTTCAATCTACATAACTTGGAACCTGGATATGCTTCGTGGCTAAATAGTAAATAGTTTCTATTTATCAGGGTAGGCGGAGATGACCATAACAAATCGTAGCTAATCACCTCATATTTATATCGAACTGTAGCAAATCATGATGATTATTTAGTAAATATTATTTACTATAATATTTAGTCAGGGGCCAGTTATTATACAATTTCCAGTAATCATTTGCTTAAAACACTTTTTTTTCTCAGGTTGCAGACACATGAAATTGTATTTACTTGCTAAAGGAAGTACCACCATGGTGGAACTGGAAAGTGGAAACCGGATCCCGCGCGGTATGTACAGGGTAACTGCATGTCTGTACAAATATACAATTAGTTGGTTCATTTAGTACCACATTACACCGGTGCAGTGAAATGTTTATATCATTTGTCCATAGTGACCAGGGGTGTTATGTAGGAATTATTTTCTTCATGAGGGGGCCAAAATCTTAGCGTTTTTCAAATTTAGCACGCGCTTTGGCCACAGCCTGAATTTCAAAAACAGCAAAACCTGTAAAAGGCCTAGCTGAGCAATTTGGCAATAGAGATAATTTTCAAACACAGTTTCAAGAACGATTAAAATAATACGATTTTAAATGCAAATGCATATTAGAGTATTAGGGCCTGCAAGCAGCTCTTGAGAAATAAGTTTAGTTCGAAAAAGGGATGCATATTGCATTCTCGCAAATTAAGTGAAATGATAAATCCATGAAGATTTTGTTGTGCCAATTTAATTAAGGGTCAAAGGAAAAGTCCGGCAAATTTTGAAAAATATGCTTACAGTAATAGGTCTCACTCTCAAAGAGGGTACAACATGCAAGGAGGGAAAACTGGAACAATTCTTGTAAATTTGTTTTAAGGAACGAATTCTAGCTAAGGGGCAAACTGTGTCCTGCTAGTTTACTGATCAATCCTTTGTTTTAAAGACCTTCAATTCACACACCGTACCAAAACCTTAAATTTTATCAAATTAAAAAATGTCCTAATATAATTATATACGTCTCTTATTAAGTTGCAGCCACTGTACTTCAATTACAATAATTGATCACGCCGGATCACGCTATTTTTTTCTTTCTTTCAAAATCAGCTACCCGTTTAATATCAGAATATGTAATATAAATTAACAGATTTCTGGTTCATTGAAAAATTCTGGTATTGAAAATACTGAACACGGCATAAAAGAGTAATCAGTTATATTATCTGAATTTTATAATCGCTAGGTTCCTGAACTTCTGATGAATCTTGACATGTAATATCGGAGTATGTAATATAAATTAACAGATTTCCATGGTTCATGCAATGTTTTCTGAATTTTATAAATCGGCAACTATCGTGCAGCTAGACTGCAGTTAGGGTGGTCTCCCCCCTGCCCCCCCCCCCCCCCCCCCCCTTCCTACACCCCTGATAGTGACGCAACATCCATTAATTTTGTAGAGACTTAGAGTTATATAATTGGAGACTGGAGAGGATTAGAGGTATTAACGGATGAGTTAGTTCCTAAAAGAGGAGAAGGGGACTTATATTTATATAATATTACATCTATATAAAGGTGTAGGTCATTATGAGGCGGACTCCGCCTCATACCACGGAGGTGGGGACTTATCTGCCATTAACCATGTTGTCATGGTTAATAAATGAATAATTACTATCCGTTAATATTAGGGTACTAGTAATTAGAGGTCATTGTAATGAGAACAAAGCGCGACTTGTTAAAGACAGTCGCTCCACAACGTGTCTTTAAACATGTTCCACCACAACGTGTCCAATATTTGACCTGGTACTTGTTACATGCCTTCTGACACCACCGTTATAGTAGTCCCCCTAAACAAAAGCCATCAAATTAACCAGAAGGTGCAATTATTAACAAGGCGTGTAACTCGACCCAGCCACGTGAAACACTGTTTTAAACACGTGATATTGTTGGATACGATACCACCAGGTAACTAGTGTCGGATTAACCCCCTGAACCCAGACCCGGGATCAGTTCCCTCCGTGATAACCAGGGTGCTAACAATGACGGGGTGTGGGTAGACGGAAATGAGGGGTCCAGGGCTTGTATCTGGAGAAATGAACACGTGTCCTAATAAAGTGTGCTCCTTTGTTTGACCAGCTGAGTTGGTGGTGTCACGTGGTGTGGTGCTAGGCAGCGTGGACCTCTCTCTTCTTGCCACATCACTACAGCTATGTTCTTTACGTGGCCCACTTTTTAAGAAACTTTTTGTTTTATCTGCATTGTTCGTTTCGTTCTAGTTTAACTTTGGTGCTTCCCCTTGTGTCATCTTTTATGGTGCTGACTGCTGGGTCTAATTATTTGCTAAATATCTCGGAGGTTGTACAGGTATAACGAGTTTCTCGATCAACCAATAGGCCTAGCTTAGCCACCTGTTTCTTTCTAAGACTTGCTGATTTTTTACTCGCTGTTAACTTTTAGCAGTGGCATCATTAAGTCGTGACTTGTTAGTCTATGTAAGTATGTAATAAGCGCCATGAGCTGGCACAGAATTTTTTGTCTCTGATTTTGATAAATTTGGTACCAAAAGTTGCCTCAATGTGTGAATAATGAAAATTCACCGTGTAGCACGATAACGTCGAGCTGTATGTGGGCCTTTTGTGCATCGCAAGAGTGTACAAAGGACGAAAAATGGGTAATTTATTGCTTAAAATGCCTATAACTCCTAACATATTGAATATTTTGAAATAATTCATACAGGATCGTAATGAGCTTAGTCAGACGCAACTTTTAGTACGCAAATTATAATATTTGAAGCACAAAAATTTTCAAAAATTTGGTCAAAATTTCACACAAGGGGGGACCCTTGTGTTCAGATTAAAAATTTTTGACAATAATTTTCCTTTAAATCTTAAAATATTAGTACCAAAAGTTTCGTCTCGATGAGTTTATTACGATGCCATAATAATTACGTGATAATAACTGAAAATGTGAAAGTTATAGGCCAAAAACCAAAAATTTGCGCAAAAAAAGCACGCGCGGCGAACAAGCGCCGTGTAGCATTTTTAGCGAAAATTGCTACACGGTGGATTTATTTTATTCACATTTTTAGACAACTTTTGGTACCAAATTTATCGAAATAGGAGAAAAAAAGTTCTGTGCTCGCGCTTGGCGCTTATTACACTGACTATGTGGGATATTTCCGTTGTTGACTCATGCCTGTCTAGCAATGCAATGTTTATGACTATTAATTAATGTACATGTTTGTTTTATTAGTGTATACACTATACATGTAAAATGTGTTCACGTTGTTGCCTCGAACTTCTTTAAATCACGTTCAAAGCTGATATATAATGTTCCAGCACTCAGCACTGCCTCCTTGAGATTATGAATTTCCAATTGGTAGTTCGGACTACGGCTCCATGAGATTGTTCGTTACAAACGTATTCTTTTAAATGTTTCAACCTGCCTATTATAATTGGAGTTTTTGTATTGAGCTGAGTTAAGTAAATAGTTCTATTAAGGTATTCTGTTCTTATAACCTGTTATGGTATTATAATCTATTGCACGTGTGTAATTTCGCGCGAAATGCGCGCGCAATGCATCCCGCCCTTGTACACGCAAATACAATGTATTTCTTCTATACCTTTTAAGTCTTGCGCTGGGCGAATTGTGTTTGCTGCGTCTTAATATTTAAGAAAAAGCATAGAATAATGAATATAAATTCACTTTTTAGGTTTCGTCGTGTTATCAATGCAGATTGTTCATTTTGAATCATTCTGATATGATGTTTAAATAGCTCTTCAAGAATTAAGATGTGGTTCTATCGTATCTTAAATCTTCGCAAATGCAAAATTATCGAATCTCGACCCTGACTTCATTTTGTAACATCTTGGTTCCTGGTTTAATCAAATTACCCATCAGGTTTATGATGTTGCGAGCTATTTGTTTCCTGGTTTTGTTGTGCTCGATCTCTTGTAAAGATGACATCGACAGACTTCTGGATACTGTCGAGGTAAAACCCCCACACTTTTGATCTGATTAGTGATCATTGTTTAGAATTTAACTGTAAAGTAACACTTATATATATTTGATATTTATGTTCCAAGACTAGAGTAGTTTCCTTAAACTTTTATAGCTATTGAAATCTGAATATTATTTCAGGGGTTTATCTATGGGATTGACAGCAAAGTTGTAGAATTGACAGATGATAGCTTCAACGCTGAAATGAAAAAGTTTGATACCGCTTTCGTTGAGTTCATCGCACCTTGGTGTCCGCATTGCAAACGATTAACTCCCGATTTTGAAAAAGCAGCAAAAGTTTTGACAACAAATGATATCCCGGTTACATTTGTCAAGGTAATTGACCATATTGTATGGTACTATTGGTTATCAGCAGACAGTTTATTTTTGATAACATGGCACCGTAAAGGTTATCACTAAACTCTAATCTGCCTATACTTGCAATTCGTACCTAACGCTTTACTTAGTATCTATACGTCTAAAATCATATTTAAAATTATTGAAACTTACCAATTGCAATATTGATCATTGTACATATTTGAAAGTTTCTATTTCAACAGCATTCTAAATCATGACAGTTTTAATTTCCTTTAATCTCTAACTATTTTTTCAGGTAAACTGTGACGGGCCAGGATACCACACCTGTCACCACGCCAATGCGGATATTTACCCTACCCTAAAACTGTACAGGAATGGAGTAGAGGAGAGGAGGTACTACGGGGAGAGAACGCCTAGTGAGTCCATTATATCAAGTTATTTGCTTATCGCACCGAGAAATGAAATTGAAATAGGTTATTCGAAATACAGGTCCTTATCGTCAAACCTAATATTTATTTTCTGAATAAAACTGATCGAAATTGTAGAGGGACTTTACAGTACAGCTGATTTGATATATTTATGTAAGTCTTAAACTAAATAATGTTGCAGAGGATTTGGTGCGCTACGCTCTGAACATGCTTGGAGACCACGCTAAAGCAATAGATTCAGAGGAGGAGCTGAACAAGTTCACAGTCAGCGATCCTGAGTATATGTTTGTCGGTAAGACTCTTTTAATTATTCAATTTGGCGAGTGTTTCCAAACTGATAAGTACTTTACTTTGGATACTTTGGAAAGATTCGTAGATTCCTCTACTGGGTCATCGAATAGTTCGACCGCCCTTGCAGCATCGCTGCTGCCTTATTCATACTCCAGTCCAGCAAAGAATTTCCATTAGGGCAGCTGTAATTGCTCACAGGTGGGTTATCTGGAAACGGTTTAAGAAATGCTGATAGTTTTGCTTTGAACAGCAGTGGGTCTTCAATGAGGTGAAGATCTGATGGAATGGTGTTCCATAAACGTGGCCCCATTACTGCAAATGAACCATCATACAATGACTGTTGACGTTGAGTACTGCTCTTGCTGAGACTTGGAATGGTGGCCTTGATTCCGTGTCTTGATGGAGTAGAAAAAAGAATCCCAAGGTCATTTGGGCAGCGTTGATGTAAGATTTTCCACATGTGGATGATAATATAACGCTCTCTCCTCCTTTGCATCGACATTAGATTTAGTGCTTTGAGCCGCTGCCAATAGTCAAGATGTTGAACACCCCAAATCCTTGAGGTGAAAGTACGCTGTACTCCTTCAATCTGTTGGATGTCTGAGATTTTACTGGTATTCCACAGAGGGCAGCAGTACTCTAAATGACTTCGGATAAGTGACTTGTAAAGTGTCAACATTGTTATTCTATTTCTGCACTTGAACGCACTGAGCAAGTGACTGTGCAGTGTGACTGTGCAGTGTGCTATCCGGTGCCTCCGTTTTCGGAATCAACTAAAGATGACAGGACTTACGTTTTTCACTCGATCACGTCTTCAATCAGTAGAATTCACACTTTACAGCAATATCCTGTCCTGTAATTATTAATTGTGCTTTCTATTCACAGGAGCTTTTGCCGAAGAAACAGATCTGGCAAATGAGTTTTTGAAACTAGCTGAAGAATCACGAGAATTCTTCAAGTTCGCACTCGTACAGGATCCTAAACTTTTGAAGAAACTTGGACAAACTAAGTTAGTTAGATCTGCATGATGTATTTCAATTGAAAAGTAGCATATTATAAAGCAATTTCTCATTCCTGCATAAAAAGTGATTATGCGGTGGTGATAACTAATTTGACCACTTATTTTCAGTGCAGTTATTGCGTATCAGCCAGAATTCCTGAGAAACAAGTGGGAATCCAGTACTATAGTGTTTTCTGGTGAACCTTTCGACCTCAAGAACTTCATGCATTCCTCTAGGTAAGGTATAGCATTACTTTTGGCCAACATGACTATAAGTATATGGGGAACGAGAGTTTCAGTATTGCTTATTTTTCTGCGTTGAAATCAGGCTCATATCAATAACTTTACCAATGGACAATCACGTTTAATCATGATCAGAAATAAACTTTATTTGTCTGTTCCACAGAGTTGATTTGGTCGGTATGATAACGAAAAAAACGACTAAAGATTTTGAGATTTCACGACCTCTTCTCATTACCACATTTGATGTCGACTTTGATGTGAACAGGAAACACACTAACTACGTCAGGAACAGGTAACGATGTCAGGAACAGGTAACGATGTCGTCCGTTCCTTACACACCTCCCATATAATTATATGCGATCGTTCGTGTTATTACATTGAATCTGTCATCCTCGCAAGGCATTATGATAAGCTATTCTAGGTTGGCGGATGACTTAAGAGATACACTATTGATTTGACATGTGACAGTATTGAATTTGAATAACCTTATTTCCCTCTGTCCAGACTTCTGAAAGTTGCCTCCGAATACAGTCCACGGGTGACATTTGCAATGGGTAACCTGAACATGACGCACTACTACGCTCCCGACGACCGTTACAATGACACTGGAGTTGTTATGACTGTGATTACTAAGGAGGGTTGGGAATACACCGTACCCAAGGAGCTGGAATTCTCTCTGGATAATGTCAAGCAGGTGATTTAAGATGCTGTCTCCTCCCGGTACTCCAGATAACAATGTTGTTGTGTGAACCTTTGGATTGTTCTATAATCTGTGTAGATCTGCCGCTCAATGTCATGCGGGGACAAAAGGATTTCGCGATTATTTTGGCCAAAAATTCACGATACCGCGAATTTTAACAGACTATACATTAAACTATACATAAAAATTAAAATTTGTCGCAAATAATGGGAAAAATCGCGATTCCGTACATGCCGCGATTTCCTTTTGTCCCTGATGTCATGTGTTATAACCCTCACAATATTCACAGGTCGTGGAAGATATTTTGTCGGGAAAGATCGAGGGTAAACCTTACAAGACAGACGAACCTCCAGTTCAGAAGAAACGAGTGAAGGTAGATTTGTTGATGTGAATCTGTATCCCTGGAGTCCTAAGATCGATCCAAAAAAACTTGAGCATTTTCTGTAAGGATTACATGAGAATTATAGTTATACGTGCGAAATTACATTCCAATATCTCAATTTTCCACAAACTCCTTGTTACTTTCAGAAAGTAGTCGCGACAACGTTCCATGACATGGTACTGGACGAGTCTAAACACGTCCTGATCGAGTTCTACTCTCCGTATTGTGGACATTGCAAGCAGTTCATTCCCGCGTACAACGAGCTCGCATCTCGTGCAAGGGAGGACACCAATCTCTTGATTGCAAAGATGGATGCAGTTTCTAATTCTCTTCCCAGACCTTTTGAGTCTAGAGGGTAGGTGTTTGAACTAAAATTTTGTGACATTCGTATTAGTAGTTCCGCAGTTCATGTTAGCATTTAATTTTTAACTGAGTCATACCGCGATGTAAATGGGGTTTATTAATTATTACCTATACCTTACACTATCATAATTCATAATATATTTTACAGTAACGAAATTCTCATTTCAGATTTCCCACTATCTATTTCGTACCGAAGGGAAAGAACTCTCGACCTATCAAATTTGAGGGAGATAGATCCATTGAAAATATTATAAGTTTCATGCAAGCTAATACTAAAGAAGACCTTCATTTCGTTGAACCTGAAGAGAAGTTCATGAAGACGTCTTCAGAAGAAAAGGCTGAAAACGAAGATTCAGAAACCTGCTCAGGTACACCTGATGGTCAATCCTCGGAGGGTCAATGTTCCGCTGGAAAAAGTGAACTTTAATTCTCATCCAGTAATTTTTAATTTTGTATTCATGTCCCTTGTTTTTGCTATCTGACTCTGCAATTAACATGGGTTTAAAACTGACGACAGCGGCTTGTTATTACATGTGAGAATAATTTTTGGGTTTGTATTTCGGTGATTTATTTATTAATATTGTTATTGTACATTATATCTGATAGTCATACCACATACGTTCGCGTCAGAATGGTCTTAAAATTTTGTTTGATTTTGTTAGGTTTATTTACGTTTGATTATCTCTAAATTTCATTCATGATAATGAAGAAATATTGTCGAGCTTCTTGCACAGCTCCGTGAGAACTGAGAGTAGCGAGCAATAGACTAGGTAAGATAAGCTAGGTAAGATAAGCTAGGTAAGATAAGCTAGGTAAGATACTGACAAGCTAGGTAAGATAATCTAGGTTAGTGGGTAAGATAACCGCGCACACTTGTAAAACCCTCTACATTATATTTGACAAAGCATAAGTTGTCATCATGCAAGACGCTTGGAGGACTTCGACGCGCCGCGCAAACTAGCATTCGCTGCTTCGCAGAGCAACGATCTGGAAGGGTTGGCATCGTCAATCAACAAAGACGCACGTCACAGGAAGAACAAAGTGCAACAAGAAACTCAGAAACTGATGCTAAATGCTGCCAAATGCTGCTAACTGCTGCTGTCGCGCGGGCCATTTGCATTTGCAGCAGTTAGTTGTAGCGGTTAGTTGTAGCTTCGCGCGCGAAAATTGGCATGCAACGTATGTCAAGCGATGCGTTACTGTGCCGCGCCGCGCACTCAATGAGGCTTCTCACAGCGACAGATCGACGAGATGCGCTACTGTGCCGCGCCGAACTGCGATGAATTGACATCGTCCATTAAAACATGGCTTTAGCAGCAGCTTATATTTAGTTAGTGGACTTAGTAGCAGTTAAGGGGTCATTCATAATAACTAAGTATTTCTTAAGTAAATACTCGCTAGTAGTAGTAATTACTTAGATTTTTCTGAGTCTCAAAATCGGTATTCACAAAGTTTGAGCATTTACTGCCCAGTAAAAACTAATACTCAAGCTGAATTCATCGTGAGTATGACTTACATTCAAGTAAATACTCACTAAAATGCTCTCAAACTAGCACTCAAATACTCAAATCAGTATTTTAAGAAGCACGACAGGTTAATTCAGATCTTTTGTTTGCCATCTTATATTAATGGGAAAACACCCAAATTCGGGTGTACATCGATGTATCGAAGGAATGTGAAATAAACATTTTCGAGGGAAATTTGTGTCGAGTACATTCGACATTCGCACATCACGTACCGCATATGTCTGTGATGGAATTTGTGATATCGCAATCTTGAAATGGCGGCAAAATGATAACACCCTTGACTCCGAAGATAATTCAGAATCATTCTTGACATCTATAATGAATGTTTCGTGTGCGATATTGTGTCCCCTACAGGTAATTTCACGTCCCTTTTACAGTGGTTTACCGTGATTTACTGTAGTTTTCTTTTATCCACGGTAGTTTCCCGAAACCCACCGTAGTTTTACTGTGGTTTGCCGTCAATTTCTCAAACTTTATTAAATACATATCGATGTTCAATAATTACCTAGCAGAATATTCTAACCCAATACCGACAGTGATAGAAAGGTAAGCTGAACTTTTGTATGATCATGTTCGTGGCATGTTTTCGACATGATTGTGTCTTTTGTTATTGATTAATTTTGTTATTGATTAATTGACGAAGTTTGAACTCAGCTTGTGTTAAGTCTGAGCTCTATGGCACTTCCTCTTTTACCACCGGCCCCACATTCGACTAGAACATTCAAGACCCGACGTCAGCCCCAAACGGACTTTTACTACAAAACCCAGTTCCGCTTTGAAGAACCGTCCGTTGACTGGATGGCCAGGCATTTTTTGGGACCTGATTCCGGTGAAACGCGAGGAGGCGCCTTGACAAATAAACAGAAAATGGAGATTTGTCTCCGATATTTTTCAGACCCGGGTTTCCAAAATGGGGTTTCCGAAATAGTCGGCGTCTCCCAACCTACTGTTTCACGGACTGTGAAGTATGTAATAGAAAGAATTGTGGCAAAACGTGATGTTTGGATTATTTTCCCGACAACAACTCAGGACTTCAGTCAAGCGGCTCAATTCTGGGCGATGAAAAAACTTTTCCCATACTGCTTTGGGGCCGTAGACGGCTGCTTGATTAAGGTTCAAGGCCCACCTCGACGACACAACCCTCAACAGTACTACTCTGGTAGGAAAAAGTTTCACTGCTTTAACGTTCAGGCGATTTGCGATGCTGACTACAAATTCTTGGATGTTGATGCTTCTTGGCCTGGTAAAGTTCATGACGCTCGAATATGGAGAAACTCAGCAGCCTATCGGACTTTATCAACAGGTGTTAGTGGGAGGTGTTTGCTTATCGGTGACACTGACAGTGCGTATACACTAAGTCCTTTTCTCATGAAACCATTTCCCGCAGCACAAACTGCTACTGATCCCGCAAAAAGGCATTCAACGATGTTCTAACTTCGGATAGATCGACAATAGAACACAGTTTTGGGCAAGTAAAGTCTCGTTTTCAAATGTTGCGTGTCCCTAACCGTGTGAGTATTGAAATGGTTCCGAAGTTTATTATAGCATGCTGTGTGCTGCACAATGTAGGGAAATACTTGGGGGATGACTGGGAGGATGATGAAACTGATGAACGGGATAATAATGATAATGAACCCGATTCATGTGATCCACATCCATTTTTAGCTTTAAATAACCGTAATGGTCGCATCTATATTGGACTTACAAGGAAGCTTATACTCTAACGTGTTTATTTTTCTGGGAAAATTTGCAAAAACGTCATCCAATCGGGACAAAATTTATTAGAGCTTTTGTACTGGCAGTGAGGAGTCGTCCCTGAAAATTTGAAGTGAAAATATCAATTAGAAGGGAAGTTATTGACGTTAAAAGTCGTTGAGCAACATGTGAGAAAATGATTTGAGAATGTGAATTCGGTTCTCACATTTTGAGCATGAGTTTTGATCATTTGCTAACTTTATGAATACCAATCTTGAGTTAGTTTTGGGTGACGAGTAAATACTAACTTTATGAATACCGATTTGAGTGCTAGTTCCAACTCTGAGCATTTACTAGCGACAAAATACTCAGCCCAGCAAATAATTAACTTTACGAATACCAAAAGCGAATTTGATCTCAAAATCTAAGATTATCTCACAATTTGAGTCTGAGTTTTCGTTTATGAATGACCCCTTTATATATTAACAGCAGTTTATATATATTATGTATTAACAGCAGTTTGATTGAGGATGTCAACCCATCAAGATCGTTGCTCTGCGAAGCAAAGCAACGATCGACGATGCGAAGCAAGAATGCTAGTTTGCGCGGCGCGCCGAAGCGGCGAAGTCCTCCAAACAGCATGGCAGTGAGCATGAGCAGCAATGAGCAGCAGTTAGCAGCAGTGAGCAGCAATGAGCAGCAGTTAGCAGCAGTGAGCACTGAGCAGCAGTATTTTGCATTTAATTGGCCCTCCTGTGAAGCGTGTAACAAAATTTACCCTACAATGTACATAACAGACAAATAATATAATGATTCAGTTGCTCTATCCAGAGCCCTTTCGCTTGCAGTAGCGCGCGACCGTCGAAGTATTCTACTTGTGAAACAAGCGCGCGTCACGCAGTTATACGCGTAGACTCTTGTCATACGTTGTATGACCCGCCGCGCACGAGTGCGCGGCTCCCCCTGTATCGTCGAAACTCTACAGTATAGTGAAGCGACAGTGGGGGTCACCACGTGATACAAGTAGACTCATGGCTAGGTGAAATGATTCATCACTATTTACACCTTAACACTTAATGGGTGATATAACTCGTAAATAATATTTAATTGTCATACGTTGTATGAACCGCTGCGCACGAGTGCGCGGCTCCGGCCCCCTGTATCGTAGAAACTCTACATGCTACAGCGGTAGAGTGAAACGACCGTGAGGGTCACGACGTGATACAAATATTTAATTTGTTCCAAATATTAATATCAAGACCGGCGACGAGTCCAACTCGGCGCGCGTTTTGGTAGGTTATACAAAAAGGTTGTCCTCTGATTGGCTGAATTTTTGCAATGCGTAACGCGAGCAACAAACTTAAGCGCGCGCGCGAGCATGAGCACGCTGTGAAAACACAATCACCTCTAGTTGCTAGTAACGCAACCCAAACATGCCAGTAAGCTTTGTTGAGTATCCAGATCGATGAAGGAGGAACGGTAAACAGGTAGACGACTGGAAAGTAATTTGAATGAAGTTTAATATTTTAACAATATAAAACGTCGCGAGTGAAGGTTTTAAGATCAAAAACGGAAAGTGGAGAAATTGTAATTTATTTTATTTTGTAAAATGTGCTAACAATTTAATTTCTTGTTTCATTGAAATTTTTTGTTTTATTGAGAGTTATGTGCTGGTTTTTTGTGGTGAGCTGTGCTTTAAATCAGTAAAAGATGCCAAGGCTGTATAGTAGTTCAGAACTCAGAGTCAGTAAATTAACGCATACTTAATACTACCCTACGCTATGTCCTCATCATCTAATTCGTCTGTAAATCTTACTGCCTTTTTATATTAGACTCCGTAACCATACTCTCGTCGTCCGAGTCGTCTTTGTTCAGATTGTTCGGGGCAACGTAATATAACTAATAACCAATCAGGAGGAAAATTGAGCTGATATATATATATATATATATATATATATATTTCGAGAAAACAACAAATTTTTTCAATTTTCGTAGTTTCACTCTTCAGTTGTATTTAATAATCAAGTTGATTTTGAAGGGCCGTAATGAAGGGCCCCGCCGCGGAGGCCGCTGTGCAGGGGGGGGGGGGGGGCAATCTTAGGGGAGGGGGGGGGGGGGGGGGCAAATCGTCGTTTCAATGTGGGACAATTTGGAAAAACTTAACTGCGGTACTAGCAAAACTGCACGTTTTGCTCAAGAAACACACATTTTTAGAGATTTTACTGACGTATCCTCTAAAATCATCTAATTTGTTCAATTTTAGGGAGGGATGCCAAAAGGAAGGGGGCGCTAACAGGGGGTGCATTTTCAGCAGGGGGCCACAAGCAAGGTTACGCCACTGGTACAGAGTGTGATTTTCCGCCAGAACTCCAGGGGATTACTTCTCTGGGGCACCAGCTTGTCCTTCAAATATCTGAGAAACCGGGCCTAGCTGTCTGAAGTACTGCGTAGAAGTTGGTCAGTTGGTTCCAAGTCGCTGCATCATCGTAAATCTCTCTGACTGAGTCGTCAGTATCGCTGTTTTTTCCTTTCTTGATATCACTGTCCGCACTGATTCTTGTACATTTTCTCTATCGGAAGCCCACATCTCTCTTAAACCTGGAGATCAGAAACTCTTCGGCGGCTTGAGATTGCCTTGTACTTGTAGGTAAAGAGATGCTCTGATAGATTCGGAAAACTAAATACCAGTAGTATGTTTTATGCTAAAATCAAATGAAGAATATTCTAGAAATCCAATATCAACCAACTTGATCAACCAACTTGATCAACCAACTTGCTGACATAGCACATTGTTTAAATGCTAAACCTAACGTCATTAGCTACGATCCTGGTCCCAATCCCAGCTTAATTCTGGTTCCGGTTTTATTCTCGGTCCCGGTCTTATTCCTGGTCTTGGTCTTATTCCTGGTCCTGGCACTTTTTTCCAGTCCTGGTCCTGGCCAAAAAAGTGGTCCTGGTTGATCCTTGGATGTTAGTACACATCAAACTTTTTAAAAATCAAAATACGACAAGTTACACATGCTACATGAAGAGGTCTCCTCCTAGTCGTCGAAATGGCCTGCATCACACACATCCCTTGTAGAGGGATGTGTGTGATGGTCTCCTCCTAGTCTCCTCCTAGTCGTTGAAATGGCCTGCATCACACACATCCCTTGTATGGAGTAACAGGTTCCTCCATTCCACTCAGTTTACTGCATCTCGCCTGATGTTGTCAACACCTGTAAAGTTAGCAGCATACTTGAGTACACAGGCCATCCAGCCTTTTTGGAGTCTCACTCTCGATCGCTTTCCATAGTTAGGTTTCCACTCCAGTAGAAAATTTGGTAACCTAGTCGCTGGCATTCTTACAACGTGTCCATACCACTGTAGTCTAGCAGAACCGATGAAAGTGTCTATAGACTTTACGCCAGCACGCCTAGAACTTCATCATTGGAGACCTGGTAAAACCACTTTATCTTCAAGATTCTTCTCAGGGAGGTTAGATGGAAAACCTCAAAACGCTTTATTTGTTTCTTAGTAGTGTTCCAGACTTCAGCTTTGTATAACAGGATAGTGACAACAGCAGCCTTGTAGATGCGGATCTTGGCAGGTGTTTTTATAGTTCTACTGTTCCATATCTTCCAGAGCTGGTGGAACGCGCCATTGGCAGTTGGCACGCTGGATCCTAATGTCAAGATTTCGGTTGATAGTACCATTCCCACTAATGTTGGCACCCAGATAGACAAAGTTACTGACCTGTTCAACAGGTTCCCCCTCCATTGTCAGCTCAATTGTGTCTCTTTTGGTGTAGGGTCGCTGGGACGCACATTTACTGATAACCATACACTGTCTTTTTGGCCTTGATCTTCAACCCGGTAAGGTCAGTGGATTCTTGCAACCCGCCTACAGTATTATCCATCACAGCCATTATATCATCGGCATAGTCAGTGTCCATAACAACTTTCTCCTCTGCACAGTAGAAAACGACACAGTAGAAAACGACACAGTACACCACTGTAAATAAGTACCTTTCATGGCCCCCTCGGCCTCCTAAAATTTCAAAGCCAGGTTAAATTTTGAAGCCAGGTTAAATTGTGAAAAGATTAGCCTGAAGGAAATTTAACTTGAGAGAAGTTAATTAACCCTAGTTGAAAGTCCCACAGAGCAATAAAATTGATCATTTTGATCAACATTTTTGGTCTGCGGCCAGTATTCCTTCAGTGATCATCTCCAGAGCAAAACCTTTTTTTTGTTGAAAAAGTTAAAGTGAAAAGATGAACATGAAAGTAATTTAACTTGAGAGAGGTTAATTTGACCTGTTTGAAAGTCCCAGAGAGCAATAAAATTTATCATTTTGCTCCAAAGCCTGCTCTCCCCTTTATTTCTTTTCAAAGCGTTTCTAAACTGCATAAACTTTGTAGGGGCCCAGATCAACAAGCTCATGGAGAAACCCCCAGAAAATTAATAATAAATTAAACTGATGTTGAAAAAACCTTTTAAAATTTAGCGATATCCCTAGCCAAGGTAAACATCTCTTGCAAAAAAAAAGCCAGGTTTAAAATATTTCGGCTTACGTTAAGGTGCCACTTTTTAAACTTATTTTCACCTATGACACATTAGTCAGTATGTGATAGTGTTATAGTGTTAACCCTTCTATACCTGATATTTTTGTATACCACTTTTTGCCCTGTTGAATTGTTGGCTTAATTCCTGATGAATGGTCAGGCTTCTTGTATAACTATACAATATACATTTGTTTGTAAATAAGAGTTTTGAGTACTTTTGAGTATGCTATAAACGAGATTGCTCCTATTAAAAAATCTCAACAAGGAATGTTTTACCAATAAAAATATTTGTTATCATTATCATAACACCAAGTCTGTTAGCTTTTAACTATTCCCATTAATTTTTAGGCTCAAGTATGGCTAATCTTAAAAACTTTGTCATGGAGGAAGCAGATCGCCAGTTTTCATCACAAGAGGTAAATTTAGAGGTTCAAAGTTGGATGACTAGTTTCATTACTCATTATTTTAGGATTTATTTGACATATTTTGATGTTTTGGATCAAGTTTTTTGGCCATCTTTCTTAAAATTATTTCTCAGGATGGTATCGACAGTAACAAGATGGAAAATTTTTACAACAGTGCTCTCTCTTCTATTAAACAGTAAGATTGTTGAAAACTTCCTAAAAATACTTTCTTAAAAACAACTATTCAAATTAAAATCTCATCAGTAGCTAAGGTGAAGGCCATAGAGTTATATAGGATATTTGTTGGGCTACATGGCCTTATCATGAGGTAACATCAGAACAATATTTTGTACTATTTATTGCTGTGTACAATGAGCCAATTTGTATCATCAGTTATTGTAAATTATATCCTTAGGTTAAGAGAGATGTTAACGATTTCTTTCAATAAACATCATCAAGAACATTTTTGTGAATGTCTACTCTATTCTGATGTTTTGACTTTACTCGACTCAAAACCTTCCCTGCAGTTCAAGTCTGTTGTTGGAGTCATTCATAGCGGTCCAAAGACAGCACAGACAATAATAAATATTTTACATGTTATCCAACAAGACTGCATTTATGTTCCTATATCCATTTTTGATTCTAAACTCCAAACTTGTGATGAAATTGTTGTCAGTGTTGAAGAGTGTTCGCTATCAAGGAGCTCTTTTCCTGGACATCAACCTGTAAAAAGACACAAAGGCAGAGACGAGTTTTGTAGCCCATGTTTGGAGACTCTAATAGAGCATTGCCATTACTGTGCATCTTGGGTACGGCTTGCCAAGAAACTTAATCGATGTAAGGTCGACTTTTGCTTGGTTGATGAAACCGCTTTTATGTTATTACCTCATATACCTGCAGCTGAAACTATGCTAGTAACAATTAGCGTTTCAAACCCATCCTGTACTCATGGTTATAAGGAGAAACAGTCTATAGTCGTGCCTCATCAGGATCTAGCATATATTTTTACAACATCGGGCACAACTGGCGTACCTAAGTCGGTCTCAGTTCCAAACTCATCTATTATACCAAATATTATTAACTTTCATGAAACGTTACAACTGAAGACTTCAGATAAAGTTTTATCGTGCTCTCCATTGACATTTGATCCTTCAATCATTGAAATATTTTTGACAGTGTTGGCTGGGGCATCTTTTGTTTTCGTTGAGGGGGAGATTAGTGATCCTAGAACACTCAGTAAACACATATCTGAGGCAACTGTATTACTGTGTACACCTTCTCTACTAAGCATTCTTCCTGATCCTATAAGTAAAAGACTAAAGAACCTTAGAATTCTTGCACTGGGAGGTGAAATGTTTCCTTTGGGCCTGATCAATGAGCACTACTGCAAAACATCATCATCAAAGCAATGTAACAAACAATTGAGAATATTCAACTTCTATGGTATTACTGAACAATCCTGTTGGAGCTTCATCCATGAGTTCACCAGGAACGATATCAATTTACAAAATGTCCCTCTTGGAGAACCAGTACCTGGAACAAAGTATTGTGTAAAAAACGGCGAACTGTTTCTGGGAGGTGATAGAAAGTGTTACATTGATGAAAAGTTGGCACCAGAATGGTATGCAACTGGCGATATGGTACTGGTTAAGGATGGGAGATTGTACATTTCTGGTCGAATTAACAGAGATCAAGTGAAGATCAATGGCAAGAAGATCTGCAGGGTGGTTATACAGAGAACCATCAAAGAAATATTCAGTATTGAATCACATGTCAAATTCATTAACAATCGGGTGTACTTGTTCCTATTTTCTGATTTAGATCTGCCAGAGTATAAACTGAGATCTGAACTGAAAAAAGTTTTACCACCTCACTACAAGTTTGACAGAATTAAGGTTGCCTCTGATAAGATCCCTATGACCTTGCATCTTAAGATTGACGAGGAAAAGTTATGTTGTGATGTTTTGACTCTTGAGCTCACGGAAACTAACTTGAATAATACTGTAAGAGAATTCCTGATGTTGAGAGGCTACTGCTCATACGATTCCTGTCAAATTCTCGTCAACTTAGGACTCGACTCACTCGACATGATGCAGCTTTCAAATTATTTATTGGATATTTTCCCAACCCTTGCCTTATCTTCAGACCCAGATTCTTTGCTCCAAACCCTGTTTATTTGCCCACTTGACCGACTATGGGAAACTCTGCCAAAACAGGTTACACCAAAAGACACACAAGTTCCATACGACAAAACGAACAAATTAACAGTAATATCCAGAGCAAACCTAAGTCTCTGTGTTGACTCCTCCCCAGTAGTGTTCACTACAAGCACCGGTTTAGTACGTTACTGTGTTGGGTCCCACTCAGGGGTCCTCTTCTGTGGTACAATCCCGGAGTCTACAGAGATTTGGAGATGTCAGCTTCCAGACAGGATAGAATCCTCCCCCTGCTTCTTACTGTCACGTGTCTACGTGGGGTGCTATGACGGGTCTATCTACGTTGTTAGTTCAGATACTGGGACTATAGAGTATAGTGTTAGAACGGGAGATCAGGTCAAGTGTTCTCCCTCCACTGACACTTCTGGAAGTGGATCTGTTTACTGTGGTTCCCACGACGGTAAATTGTATAAAGTGTCACCTCAGCTGGATCAGGGCTCAACCAACTTCGTGACCAAATCTGTGGAAATAGACAATAAACCCATTTCAGCTTCTGTACTTGTTCTTTCGTCAGTTCTGGTGGCTTGCAGTCTGTCAGGAAAAGTAACTACCTTAAACAAAAAGCTTGATCATCTGTTTTCGAACCAGTTTAAAGCTCCCATATTCAGCTCACCTGTGAGTTCAACTGACGAATCTTCCATATTTATAGCCTTAGTAACTGGTGATGTTTTAAAGTTATCTACAATAGACTTGTCAGTTCAGCAGAAGATAACTACAAATGGACTAATCTACTCAAACCTGGTACTTGACGACGGTAAGCTCTACATAACTTCACACGACCACCTGCTACACTGCTACCCTGACAGTCTCCCTGAACACCAGGACTGGAGCTGTAACACACCCCACAAAGTATCCTCATCACCTGCTCTGGTCGGGGACTCTGCTATTCTGTTAAGCTCCACTGATGGGACAGTGTCTGTGGTGGAAGTGAAGGACGGGCAGTGTATCAGCAGTTTCGCTCTTCCAGGCAAGTGTTTCTCTTCTCCGAGGGTTTGTTATCTTGGATCTGATGTGTATTGTGTTGTCGGGTGTAGGGATAACTATTGTTACGTTTTGAAACTTTGTCTTTGATAGAACCTTTTTGAGATAATTTATTCTATTGAGAAATGAGCTCGTTATTATTATAATCAGGAGTTTATAATTTATTTTATGTTCACATTTTTTTGAAGCGATCGCGATGACTATTGTTCTTGATTATGGATTTTGGGTGGTTTTCAAAAATAAATTATATTCAACTTTTTTTATGAATATTGTCATGATTTTTAATATTGTTTTGTAAATATAAAAGCCATTCTTCATTGTTATTTAATTAACTGAATAGGCAAGGCAAGCCGACACGAAAATAATTCAAGGAAAACGTTTTGAAAACATCCTTCTTTTCAAACGTTGTAACATCTTGTCTTACAGAATGAATTCAGAGGTAGCTAAATGCGCTGACAAGAGAGAAAAGTTGTACTCGGAGTATGGTGCAGAGTCCTTTGCTGCGTGGCGTAAAGAACACAGTGGGCAGGTCCTGACACAACATCAACAGGTCCAAATTAAACGCTTTTTCTTTTCCTCTTATCAAATCTGATGCAAAATAAACTTCTCCCAGAATTAGTTCGGTTCCTGTTAAATCACCATATTTTGTTATCTATATTACTAATTTATCAGGCTCTTGTTGAAGACACAGAGAAGACGAGCATGAGCAGAGATGAAACCTCGCGAACACCTTCTGCAGAATCCAGATAACTAGTAACCACTAGTAGCCACTAGTAACCACTAGTAACCACTAGTAACCACTAGTAACCACTAGTAACCACTAGTAACCACTAGTAACTACTAAACATGTGTAACTATGTGCCAGTACTATTATTAGGACTGGACGACCCATCAGAGACTTATATAATACAACCCTTCAGACAGTATTTTCAGATTTATCAGACGTTTCTTCAGATTATATTTGTGATTTACATTAGAATTGACAAAATCGTTTGCACGTGTACATTCCATTTGTAAATATTGTGGATAAAGCCAGAAATTTATTTATTAGATATGTGATGTTTTGTTGATCACAGTATTAATTGTTATCTATCATAATATTATATTTTGATACTATGTAGTATAACAAGGATTGTGTTCTTTAGAAGCCGCATTTAAGAGAGTTGTTATATTATAACGATTAACTGTTACCATTGGTAAACATAAACATTAAACAACTTACGTAGTAGAAAATTTGAACTTGAATTTCTACACGGAACTAAAATCATTAGTTGATGTTTATCAGTTATATACTTCTTATATAACATGGGAAGTGAACCATATTTGAGTTGAAATAGCTGATTGGTTATTGGCAGTCACGTGTTAGATAAACTGAAAATATTGCTCACCAGTATCTGATTACACATTAAATAACAATTTTAGATGTCTGAGGTGGAACAAAGTATGAACTAGTGCAAATAACGCAGAAGAAAGTGGTGGACTCCAGTCATGCCAACCGCTGAAATCCAGTTCTTGAACTCAGAAAATAAGAAAGGTACACAGTTATATTATATTATTATATAGTGCTGCTATATAGTGCTATTATCTCATTTCATAATCTAATTCTAACATAAGGCCCAAGTTTAGTCATTAGTGCTCTTTTTTTAATGCCGTCACACATTACACAATCTGTTCTCCGTCTCGGTGACGATTGTGCATGAAGATAAATTGTTGGTATTTTTTGTTTTTGATCTTGCCTAAGTTACAACGACCTGCATTATATTTGTTTAATTAAATTAAGTTATGATGATAATGTATCCGGTGCGCTATATTATATGATAGCAATATTATATCCTTATTCTTTATATGATAGCTCTTCATTGTAGTATTCGTACAATAAGACACACGGTATTGTGTCAATTCATATCGTGTTTCTTCTTCGTGGTGGCATATTTGCTGAGAGACCGCTGAGAGACCGCTACGAGTTGATTAATTGTTTTTATCTCCCAAACGTTTAATAGATGACTTTATTCTTAGTTTCTCATTTGAACTTTATTGAAACTATGAGTTCCGATGTATGCATTGACCAGTTATTCGACCTGTAGCTGACCATTTGTCATTCTTGTACTTAAACTCAAACTCCTGATTGGACGTGCAAGCTCAATTATTATGTCGTAATGAAACTGCTTACATTATAACAGATCGAAGATATCACCATGAAGATACGATACATGATATCCAGTTTAATTGGTACGGTGACATGATGGCTACATGTTCTTCAGATCACAAGGTTAGTTTCAGGTGTTAATTATCACTGTTTGCCTGATAACTTATTGGTTGTTTTAATTTTAGTTGAGCACATTTCTCCTGGCTCCTTGATATTTGTTTTATGAAATAGCATGATTTGTAATCTTACTCAATGCTCTGCCTCAATCTAGTACTTCAAACCAAACCTTAATTAAGGCCGTTTCCATCAACCATACCAGTTGATAAAATATATATGCAGGTAAAGATATGGGAGAAGCTGGAAAGTGGAACGTGGACAGTAGTCAAGGAGATAATGGCGCATTACTCCCCAGTTTGGAGGGTCACGTGGGCACATCCTGACTACGGCACTATCCTGGCTACCTGTAGTATGGACCACCGGGCTACTATCTGGCGCATGGTTAGTTTCTAGGAGGGGTTTCGGTTGCTTTTGTTACTTAAATTCATGTTTGTATGAGTATGGAGAATGATTTTAGTTGTTTTTCTTACTTTATTTCATGCGAAATGTTAGACTAACGTTCTGTAAATTCTACATATTATAATGTTTTAAGTTTGATTTTGGGTGATTTCCTGCTATTAGTGCTGTTAGTGCTACAAGCCACCGGGCAACTATCTGGCGCATGGTTAGTTGCTTCTGTAACTTTAACTAACTCATGTTTGTATGAGACATGAGTATGGAGAGGGGTTTTAGTTTTTTTGTTATTTTATTTCAGGTAAGATTTTAGGCTAACATTCTGTAAAATACTAAATTATTCATCTTATTATTTAGTTTTAAGTTTAATTTTGGGTGATTTCCTGTTATCAGTGCTATCTCCTGTCATCATCTGGTAACACGCACCCTCCCTCAGATGAACGACGACAAGACGAACTGGGTTAAGAAAGAGCTAACAGACAGCTCTACACCAGTTACTGACGTTAAGTTCGCCCCCAGAACCTGGTCTGATATGATGACTGGTTCTCCAGGTACGTGATTATCTGTTACCAGTATTCAACAAGGTACGTGATTATCTGGTCATGTTGCCAGTATTCAACAAGCCCCACCACTAAGTCGTCTACTCTAATGTGTACCCTTAGTGGTCACTATTAGACATTAGTGGTCGAGGTTCTTGGATGTTGCCATGTTTTCTTCATTGGACAATTTTCAAGTATAAAACAGCTCAGCACAAGAACATAAATTGATTTATAATATTTCTATAATATTTATTTGAAAAAATTGTGGTAAAGTGTATTACCCCGCCAGATCAGCTGAGACTAGCTGCGTGTAGTGAGGATAAAGTTAGGTTGTACACTGTGCAAGTGAACTCAGAACTCAACGACACTTACTGTGACTGCACCTCTGAAAATATCGTGAGTTGAAATCGTATTCAATGAAAAAGCTTAAAGATCTTAATTTTATTCTGCTGATAACTACATTAGATTCTATTGAGACGTTAACAAGTTGTATTAAGTAAGTTGTATTCTGTATATGGGCGATTTCACGTAAAGTAAATTACACTTTGCACAAAAATTTGGCCTTATTCTGACTCTCAAGCATTACACAAACATAACAGAATCATGATAAATTGCATGAAACATCTCTTATGTACTCCACACACAGCTATATTAAGATTTTTACTCCAACTGCTATGGCTTTTGAGTGAGGCACGTTTGAAAATGTAAAGTAAATTACAGGGCACAAATTGACATTCCTGACCAACGTGTATTGAAATCTCATTTCGTGCCCAGGTGTGAGAGTAAACATTTAAATATTTTTCATGCACACTGGCAAATGTCTTGCCTGTACTGGAAAGGGTTTGTTTTGGTAAATGGTTAATAGCTGTGTTCTGTAGAAGCCTTTGTTCCTTGTAAAGTAAGTTACTCTTTTGTGTCAAGTAGTTTACACTGTTACACAATCCTTTGATTTTAACTGTTTAAAGCTGCCCCTTTGTCTTTAATTCGTTTGCTAAGTGTATGAACTATGTAATATATGATTAATAATGATATATCAGTTTATCATTAGCCAATTAAGGGGGCCGGGGGGGCCTTCATCAAAATTTTCTCGAAATTGACTTTATAGTTGTTTCTAATAGAGGGGAGTGATATCTATCAGATGCTTTTGGTCCCATGGAAAAATATTGTTCCTAGACGAAATTATTATCGGTCAAATGTCAGTGCTTATGTGTAATTGTATTGCGCGAGCGATTTTCAATTTTTGAAAATCTTAGACCTCAAAAAATCGTCAAAAAACGAGGTTCAAGATTTTCAAAATCGAATAAAATATGTTTAAAGGCCTATCTCAAAATTCTGTTTGGCTCATCTCTTTTAAATTATCTCTAGAACATATCCTGAAAGTTTCAGGGTGATTGCTCAAAACATGTAGGAGAAAATAGATTTTTAGACTCGATTTTCAGGACATGTGATTAAAAATCGCTCGCGCAATACAATTACACATAAGTGCTGATCTTTGACCGACAATAATTTCGGCTAGGAATAATATTTTTCCATGGGACCAAAAGCATCTGATAGATATCACTCCCTTCTATCAGAAACAACTAAAAAGTCAATTTCGAGGGAATTTTGATGAAGACCCCCCGGCCCCCTTAATTGGTTGATTGATCCACTGATTGGGTCCACAGTTAGCCCAGTTATACAGAGTAGGTAGGTGGGCGTAAATGTACGAATGTTTCCCAGCTCAAAAATTTGTGTTCAAGCAGGCCACTGGATTTTCTGTAAAGTAAAGTATTATTTATATTATATTTTCGAAAAGTCAATTTTTAACCATTTTAAACCATTTTTATAGATTTCTTTAATGAAATTCTGACCAGAACCAATCTATTATCACTTTTAAATAACTTTTATTCTGTTTGACAATCGTTACTTGTTGTGTTTTACTACTATTACTGAATAAAAAGCATATGTGTAAATTACTTGACATGTAAATTACTTGACATGTAACTTACTTGACGCTGGTATTGACATGATCTGATATCTATGGATCCAAATAAACAAGTACATTATGTCTTGACATCAGAGTTAGCTTGTTTTAGCAAGATTTCAGCAAGAAATAACATGAAATGTGGCCAACAGAAAACTTTTTTGTTTTTTATGTATAGTAATTTACACTAAAAACAGGAGAAAGTAGAATAGCATTGCTCCGAATCTGCTTAAATTTTGAGTCCCAAATTTTGCATACAGCTTCAGTGAAGTGGTATGAACCTTTACAGATCAAGAATTAATGAATATTACAACAATCTCTTTTTAGTAAACAGCTTTTATTATAGAGTAGTTTTAGCCTGTAAAACATGACAATTTATGGGTATTTTGAAAACGCGATAACACAGAAACGAAGTGAGATATTTATAAGCGGTTTTTTGTGTCTAACAGTTTATAATCTTCTCTTTCAGACTCCAATCAAAGCTAGTGCCATAACTGAAATTTATTTTTTTCCCTCCTTGTTCATGTTTCATGAAATTGCCCATATATTATAGTGAAACTGCCCTTACAAATATGCACAAATAGCGTATAAAGGTATAATTTTAAGCTAATTAGCTTTTAATTAGCTTCTAATTAGCTTCTAATTAGCTTTTAAGCTAGTTTAAAAACTGCCCTCAGATAGACTACTCCGATGAGCCGGGTAAGATCTCCTGTCTGTCCTGGAACTCCTCGTCTCGCTTCACCAACCTAGTCCTGGCTGTTGGAGTGCTAGGAGGTAAGGGAGGCTCCAGAGTCGACCTCTACAATTTCAGCGAGAATTCTCTGTCTGATAGGGTAGGTTCCTGGTTCTCTGTCTGATAGGGTAGGTTCCTGGTTGGGGACAATATTTAGCATGTCCCTGCGCGCATGTCCCTGCCCCTGCGCGCTTGGTGCATAAAACACTCTAAGATATACTTGAATTAATCAACATAATTCTTGTTGCAGTTTTAGTGCATTTCACATTGTTTAGATTCTCTGTAATACTTCAGCAGGATCGATGGTCTGATTTGCTGTTAAGTGAGGCCTCCTGGCTATCCGATAGAAACTTCCCCTCCAGTCCTCCGTATCAACTGAAACATTTCTTAGTCATTTCCTTGCTTAGGCCCTTCTACGAGGTACACACAGCTCGGTGTTATACTTCTGGAGTATTTTAGAGATCATGGTCCGTTCTTCTGGCCTGAGGAATGTATTCTCAAAATTAATAATGATGCAATGTAATCTCGGGGTATAATCTGAAATATATTCTGAAGTATATACTATATTCTTCTATATCTAGGCTGGTTAACATTGTTATATTGTGTTGTCTATTCTTATGCACTTTTGTGTGCTTTTTATTTGGATAGCTACGGAGTCCTGTTTAGACCCTATACTCTAGATTCATGATAGGTATATTACACCGATTTAAAGGCGATCATACATCATACATGATCCCTGTTTTATTTCGATTAAAATCAATTAAAAATCTAATCTATAAGACGAGGAAATTTTCAAAACTGTCACTTTTTATTCCAAAGATTCCTGAGTCTGTATCAAGATTCCTGAGTAATGATTAGAGCAAATTGTTTCAATTCTTTTGATTAAACTCATTCAATTGATCATTTGTCTTCTTTGATTATAAAACCAGCGTGTGTGTGTACTCTGCTGCACTAAGTCTATTATTGTCTTTATTGAATTACTGATTACAAATACATTCACTTACCGTCAACTAAATTTGATAAAAGAATAGCGAAGCTTGATGGCATTCACTTCTATGATTTGTTAAGATCAATTTATGGGTCTTAATTTATCTCCACGTGTCTTACTGTTGATAGTCAACATGGTGGCAGGTTTTAGCAAGATCACGTGTAGAACGCGAACATGAAGTTAAATATTACTCTGGGCGGATTTGTGAACCTAGTGCGAATTATGCTTTAATCGGTTAGTAGTATTTTTAGATAAACATCGATAAGAAATGAACATCTAGAAATGGAACGTAAATAAACTATTTGTGCATGTTTTTTAAGGGCAGTTTAACTATGTCGGATCTTTAGTATAGATGATTGAGCTCTAGCAGCATATCAGCATATTGGTAAATAGCCGTAAGTTTGCTTAGTGATTTGCTTGATCATAATAATATGCATGCAGCATGATGCATTAGATTGTAAGTAAGAAAGTAAGTAAGTATGCATGATTGTTATGATTTTATCAACTAATCTTGTAGTTATTGTTAAGGAAACCGTTCATTCTATTAGAACTTATCATTCACATTATATATACGCCGCTCATTATATGATTGCTAGTTTACCGTATATTGTTTATATAATGCACCCACTCTGATATTGCATGATTTGGACTGCCTAGCATGCAGACCAATTACTGTTTGAAACCATATTATCTAGTTTACGAGGACCACTTAGAAGTTCATTTTTGAAGCAGCTACCTTGTTTTTCTATTTTACACATAAAACCGATATTGCATGATTTGGACTGCCCAGCATGCAGGCCAATTACTGTTTGAAACCATATTATCTAGTTTACGAGGACCACTTAGAAGTTCATTTTTGAAGCAGCTACCTTGTTTTTCTGTATTTTACACATAAAACTGAAACAGCCGCTTGGGCTCACATAAACAGTAGATCACTAAATTTAAAGTTTTTACGGTAACAAACATTCTCTAGCATAATTTTATATAATTATAAAACAACAATCATCATCACGTGCTCCATGAGATCAGAAGGAATTCAACCAGAAGTAGAAACAATAAGTTCATAGTAAAACAATTCTTAACGAAAAATGTACTCTCACGTTATTAAAATATTCTGTATAGTAGACGTTTTCAAATGTTGATATAAACTCTACTAGTCTCTATACAAATACTCGTACGAATGTACTGTCTATGTGTTGCTTGACGTTAGTCATTCTCCTTTTTGCACCTCATGTGATTTTTCAACAAGCATATTCTTTATCTCAGTAAATAAACGCTCGAGGTATGTTTTATGGACGACCGCCAGCGGCTCGTCACTGCTTCTCCGGGCTTCCGGATTTTTTTGCTTTTTAAAGTTTTATTTATCCCGAAACCGGCTTGAAAAAGTAGATAAACCATCGAATTCACTTTGCCATTTCTTTGTCGATTGAACAGTATTATCTGAAAAATACTCTTCATCAAGATTTTAATACGACACTTAAAGATGGTGAGTTTTTATTTCCAACTCTGCGAAAATCTGGAAGTTAAAATCAGTCGTTGCAGTCGTGTAGGTATAGATTTATAGTAATACATATATTATATATAGTAATTTATAATAATAAGGACCTTATTTTCCTGACCACAGTTGAGTAGGACTCTTCAATTCGATTAAAATATTTGGTCAAACTGTTTGCGTCCAGGATTAATGAACTTAAGTTATCCAGGATTAATGAACTTAAGTTACCCAGGATTAATAAAGTTAATATTCCATCTTCACCAGCTAATCTGACGATGGAGCTCTTTTAAAGTTTTAATTTGTTCATTAGAAACCTTGCTGACGTCATGATGGACTGTTATTGCTTCTAACGGATAAAAATAATATTTCATTCACTAATACTGTGTTGTAATGTGTACTTCTTCAGGATAACCAGATTAATTATTCTTTAGAAAATTCTGAAAATGTTACTACTCGTTGTAATTAGGTCCACTAAATAAACTAAAATCCTTTCTTTCAGAGCCCCAAAAAGTGGAGCAAGATAGTGAGTATACCCCTGACTAGTAAACTACACCACGTGGCATTCCGACCCAACAATGGAGCTCGGGATAACATTCTAGCTGTGGCTACTGAGGCTGAACTGGTTGTGTTCAAGATCTGCTCTGAGGTAGTTTGCACTTACTTTTAGTTGTGCTATTTTACTTTTACTGGTGTCATTCTGGTTTTATTTCCAGTGTTACCTATAATTTACTTTTATTAATATTTATTTATGATTGTGCCTTGAAAGAAGAATAAAAACAAACTAATTGCTAAAATAAGCTTAAAGTTTACTAGAAGTGAAGCACTAGCAATAACCACACTGTTTTGTGCACCACGTCTCAGCTAGATCGGGGAAATCACACAAACTGTCCCTCACACAGTTGGTAGCTTTGTCGTAACACAGAGGCTCTGGGTCAGGAGTTGGGTTTGGGTTGGTTACTGGAGTTGGGTTAGGAGTAGGCTCTGAATCACAGAACTTGCAGTACTTAGCACACCAGGTCTCTGCCTGGCTCGGGTACTGGCACAGGTTGTCTCGTTCACAGTTGGTCGCTTTGTCTCTGCACTCAGGATCTGGTGTGGGAGCTGGAGAGGGTTGTGGTGTTGTAACTTCAGCCTGGGTAGGTTCAGGGATGGTGGGTGTGGGGGTTGGTTCTGGTAGAATGTCGTCAACTCTGTACTCAGTCGCCGCATCAGACTCGCCGTTATCCATCTTGCCTGTCTCCTCAAACTCAGGGTAACTGCTGTATTGGTAGAGGCCGCAGTTGTGGTGTCCTCTTGCTAGCTTCACGAACCCATCCTCTCCCCACAGATGAGACCAGGAGTTCTTAACCAGGATGTAGTCCCTAGTGTAACCCACAGCTACAGCTCCGTGGTTCACATCTCCAGAGCACGTCTCGTCTCTCAGAATCCCACTCAAGTAGTACTTGAAGTGGTCTGTCACCTCGATAGATACAGCTAAACTGCCTTGAGCCAGGGCGGCTATGTTAGCAGCCTCACCCTGAGGAACTGACCTCGCCCGGACGATCTTGTGAGATCTGAGAGCGTTGTAAGTGTTGCTAACTTTACACCAACTGTCTTTACCAGTGTAAGGATACTCGCTCGTTGCTGAGAGAGTCCCATCAAACTCGATAATCCAATCGTAAGCATCACTCATCCACCCTCCCTTACACCCACCATTAAACCAGTACACACAGTCGAGGAGTTCTTGTTCAGCCAGGTTTCTCAGTCTGCCAGATAACTGCTGGTACCGTGTCTCTATCGCTCCAACCACTGCAAAACTCCAGCTAGATCCACAGCTTCCCTGGTCCTTGACTTGGGTGACGGCAGCTTTGTTGACCCACATCGTAGAGTCAGGGATCACATCTTCGGAGGTTGTTAGAGCTGGAGGAGGGTTGGGGGACCTGCCTGTTGCGTTCAGTCCCAGATACGTTCCCTGTTCTTCAGATGTCATCGCTGAGAAGAAGTTTAAACCGTATAGCGCTGAGTCAGCGGTTACGGAGTTAGCGTCTGCCACAAACTGGGCATTTTTCCTGAAAAGTCCGAATCTAAGTCTGTCTTCGGAGGGAGAATCGTGTTGGATGCCCTGGCGGGATTTAAATCCGTTGTAGAGCTTTAGAGTAGCTTTAGGAGACTTCAGAATCTGTTTGAGATCACCCTGGAGGGCCAGGGCACTTGTCAGGCAGCACAGGAGTAGAGTTATATTCGTCATTTCCAAATCGTCTTCGTAGGATAAGTCACAAGTTGGGGTCAGATTTATAGCAAGTTGGAGGTTTTGCTGGGTTTATAAACTCGGATTACCTACAGCCAGCTGCCACTTATCCGTGCCATGCTAATAGAGTTAGCTTCAGGGACTCTAACTTTCTAGTTGTTTCTGCAATTGTACGGTAAATGTCACTCGTTTATGGTCTCACTGTGTTTCATACTTTAGAGTTAATTCAGGTTATTCCAGTAAACATAATATAATTAATCTAATTTCCAAGTGCTATCCTCGCATATATGTGTCATTCTGGTGTCTTAATATAACCTGAATTTTTATATTATTCAAGACTAAGAAACCGCTCCTAGATCCACATATATGGTTTGTGGTCGCTAACAAGTTTTATAAAACTGATAAGGTTTGAGGTGTCTTGCACCTGCTAATTTTTATTATATTCGGCCAAGTCTTTGAAAATAGAATTAGAATGCCAATTTTCTCCAGTAAACTTTATAAAGAACTCTAATACTCGTACGAGAAATTTTAGCATTGTGCTACAGAAAATTGTAACATTTTATCGTACCACGTTCTGCAGAAGCTCATTCAAGCCTAGACTTCGATATAATTTCAGAATTATGCTAGTACAGAAAATTGAAACATTTTGTGTCGTAAAATGTTCTACAGATCCCCAATTAAACCCAGGCTGTTAGTTAATTACCCTAATTAGTCTACTGGAGTATTTAATTAGTCTGCTGGACGATAATTAGTCTCCCGACTCAGGAAATGGCAGAGGAAGTAGTCCCGGAGCGAGAACCAGTACTGCGTCCCAAGGAGGACCACAGTCAGCCCATAAAACACCTCTCCTGGGACATGTTCGGCAGGCAGATCATCGCCCTGTTCGCTTCAGGAGTTGTCAAGAGCTATTCTTGGAAGTATGTTCATCATTTCATTAATTTCTGTGGATTTTCAATTTTAAAGTGAACTAGATTATATTTCCTTTCTGGCTTCAACTTGTTATTAAACTCTAAGCTTCAACTTGTTATTAAACTCTAAGCTTCAACTTCTTATTAAACTCTAAGCTTCAACTTCTTATTAAACTCTAAGCTTCAACTTCTTATTAAACTCTAAGCTTCAACTTCTTATTAAACTCTAAGCTTCAACTTGTTATTAAACTCTAAGCTTCAACTTCTTATTAAACTCTAAGCTTCAACTTCTTATTAAACTCTAAGCTTCAACTTCTTATTAAACTCTAAGCTTCAACTTCTTATTAAACTCTAAGCTTCAACTTCTTATTAAACTCTAAGCTTCAACTTCTTATTAAACTCTAAGCTTCAACTTCTTATTAAATTCTAAGCTTCAACTTCTTATTAAACTCTAAGCTTCAACTTCTTATTAAACTCTAAGCTTCAACTTCTTATTAAACTCTAAGCTTCAACTTCTTATTAAACTCTAAGCTTCAACTTCTTATTAAACTCTAAGCTTCTGCATTCTACTTGATTTACTTTTTGGCTCATTGCCAATTGTCTTTTATTTGTTTTTATCTCCAGGTTTCAGCCGAGAAGGCAGTGGACAGCCAGTGAATTAGTTTCAAACATGGATCTAACGAACATTACTTATCATTAATTCAATATTTCGGTATCAGAGACATTATTCAGCTGATTTTTATCAATTTGTAAAGAAACAGATTTGGTATCTAGATATGATTCAGATGAAAATTGATTGACAAAATCCGAAGCTTCTTCCAAATACTATAAATTACGTTTCATCATCACAGAGCAGCTATGCTCACAAAACAAAATTTTTATTTTTGTGAGATTAAGACTGACAGGGAGTGGTATGCAACAATTGAAACTTGTGATGACTCCAACCTTTCTGGCATATTATCATCTATTTAGCCGACCTCAGAGTACCTGAAATTATAAACAATTACAATTTAGTAGCAATATATCCATCTTCCAACTTTTCATTACAAACTTAGCTACGTTTAGTACCCCGGAAATTGGCAGTGCAATGATTTTGACGCCGTCTCAACCCAGCTCCTGCTCGCACGAAGTGGTTTGCCAGCTCTCTTGTCGTAGACTCCCTGTTAAGTACCCCCTTATACTGGCCAAATTTGGAGTGTCTTTTGGCGATGGTATAACCCTGTACCATGAAGGCTATTGAAGGTAGTTCGCCATTCATCCCACTACTTTCTGCCTCCCTCTCCTTGCTTTCAGTCCGCCTAGATCCATCTCCAGAACTACAGTTAGCCATATGATTTGTCCGCCCACAGCCCATGGACGTAATCTCAAAATTACGAAACCTCCCAAATATTTCACTACGTAACGTCTACTTAACAGCGTATAAATGATGGGCAGGGTACTTAACCATTTATATGGAATTGTTTTGTTGGTTCTAAGATGCAGTGCTGGCTTAAGAAATTATACCCATTGATTGTAGTCCAATTTCCAGGATATGGTTCCTGTTGCTGGTTGAGCTTCAGGCAGATATAATTGCTTTGTAAAGTAGATGCGTTGATCAGGGTAATTGACGTGATCTGGGAACCTCCCAATATCACACAGTTAGTGGTTGCAGGAGGAAGTTTCGTACCATTTTTAAACTGCTTGCATGTTGAGATCATGATTTGTGCCGCTGCCAGATTGCTGGCTCAATTATTAATTGCTCTTGGGAGCGCCCAATTGTGTGATTTGTGATTGGTTAAATTTGTTTGAGGGCGGGTAATTCACGGATTGCTTCACATTTCGGCAATTAAAATTAGTAATTAAGTGGCGTGCTTTTGTTATGAGAGTCTGTGATTCTAGAATTTTATATATTTATTGTATGACGATTGTTTTTATTCGTTTGGTCTGTGATTATTGCTCAGAGGATTTTATTACTGACTCCTGTTGTTCGCTCTCTTTATTTATGAAGTAAAGATAACACATTTTTTCCAATTTGCAGGCTTATTAAATTATGTTTTTTGTATGACTGGTTCTTTAGATCATTCATGACCTACAAATTGGAATGCCCTAAATTTTTATTTTATTATCGAGTCAGGCTTTTTGGATTTCTGCCAATCATTTTGTTTAACGTTCCGCTTCGTTAAGATCAATTAGGTCTTTTCAAAATTTCCACTTTTTCGCTGTTTTGCAAATACCATTATAACATTATTAGCATCGAACCATAAAATTGTTAAAAAATCAGTCCGAACACTTAACCTCATCATCATCCAGCTGATAAAACATCACAACCCAACATCGCGTGACAACATCGCGTGATATGCACTCGTTCTATTTAAACCAAAGCTGGCTCACAACGTTCTCGGAGCTCCACTCCCTGGTTTAATCTTACAATTAATGATTTTAGTGCGAGTTACTCCCCCAGTAGACACGGTGATTACTCGAACCAATTTACAATTACAGGACGCTATTTTGGTATTTTGTACATCCTGTTCTGTATGACGTATGACGTAAATTCTAGCTTTTCATTTAGAATTAAAACAAGTCCTTCATATTATGGATGGGTGTGGAGTGTGGACTGGCTACACTGTATTGATTATGTTGTATGACGTGAAACTTTAGTTTGAGTATCTAATCTGAGTGAGGACTCTACGTGTGTTCACTGTGTAGTGTGTATAATAGAGACTGTGATGTGTTCTATTTCTCGCGTGGTTTTATTGCTGGTTAATAGTATGTTATAACCGATATAGCCATGACTACTTGCTTTTTAACTGATATAGCCATGACTACTTGCTTTTTAACTGTTTTTAGGATCGAAATTATCTGCTGTTTGTGATCTTGAATATTCACATTTTGTATGAGAACTATTGCTCAATATATATCTTAATTCGGACTGATTGGATTGCAAAATGCAACGCATTTTAAGTTATTAGATTTCTGGTTTATAAATAAAAATCAATCAAATTTGCCTTATTCGGAAGTTTTGTTTTTATGCGGAATGATTTTATTGAGTGATATGCACAATTTTAATGGTATGTCGCAACCATAAAATATAAATATTCTCTACGTATGAGTTTCAGTTGAAAGCATCTTCCAATCACAATCAATCCCTCCCTCGCGTATGAGTCAACTTATAAAAATGCACGTGTCTGATGCAACGAGACAATATAACCTCTGATGTTACCCCGGAATCACATCCGTATAACATGTTTGATCTAGTATGTTCTGTGCTATGACCGGTTATATGTTATTGGTAGACTGCATTATGTAACTGATATCTTATTGTATGTAGCGGTTAACAACATGTAACAAACTTTCACTTTTCAAGCTTCACCGTGACATGCTAATTAAACCTATAATGTTAACTTAACCTACTGAGAACAGTGTTTGCGCAATGTTGCTGTATGTTTCCCTCTAATAACCAACCTGTCTTACTGTAGGTTCTATGAAACACGACTGTTGAAGGGAGACCTGTAAACCCTCAACCAACTGATTGAACACTACCAAACCCCTGGACAACAAACTGAGAGTTTGAGATATCAAGAGAAAGATAAAGAAGACTACACCTCCTGACTTAATTACACCCCTACCTACACACACACACGTCCTCTTCTAGCATGACAGATATGCACGACCACCATGACGAGGGACTGGAGTTGGGAGAAGGAGGAGAGGAGATGCTCATTAATCCTAACTACATCATCACCATGAAGTCTATTGGAATTCTCGTCATGATGGGTATGTCAGTAGGTTGATTAGCATGGTTTTAACATGGTTTAGAAAATTTTACAGGATTTATGAAAGACTTTCGTCGTTAAATTACTGTAAACTCTTCATTTACCACTGAGACCATGAGAGATTTAAGAGAATTGTCCTCAAAATCTGGATAATTTATATCGTTTATAAATGGGCGTTTATCACATATCCAGTACATTTTGCGATGAATTTGAAAATTAAGAAGCATGAACAGCTGACGGCACGCTGGGATAAGTATCACACACTTGCCATTTGTACAAATTCGGGGTATACGTTAGAGACTTATCTCGCAATATTCTTCAATTTTTGTCAAGGATGATCGCCTCTACTGTCAGTCTTTAAATAAATTTAGAGTGCAAGTAATACTAGCACAAAATTGATCAACATTAGCACAATTGTTGCTGGACTTTTTACAGAACTTAAAGCACTTTATGAATATCGGCCCTTTTAGGCACCTGGATGGATATATATTGTAAGGAAGGTTTGACACCGTCCCTTAAATTACACTTAAGACCAGTACAATGGTAAGTGCACTGTTGTATTGCACAATAGTGTATTGCACAATGGTGTATTGCACAAGGGTGTATTGCACAATGGTGTATTGCACAATGGTGTATTGCACAATGGTGTATTGCACAATGGTGTATTGCACAATGGTGTATTGCACAATGGTGTATTGCACAATGGTACAGATAAGAGTTGGTGCTCATTGTACTGGTCCTGAAGGGGACCCATTTCTTAAAAAAACAAAAAAGTACAAAATGAAAACCAACTTCCATACCGCGACCGGTAAGATTTTGAGATTTTGTGGACCGAACAGGTCCTAGGTCCCAACTCAGACATCACTAACTCGTATTGCATTATACTTCATGATGTGGGTAGTATTCAGAGATGTGGATCCTTGTTGGGATGTGAAACATATTCCTAACACAATTAACCAAACAGCTTCCAGTATTGAACAATCAAACTCCAAAAATGCTGTCACGTGTTAAGAAAATATAAGCATCACCTCCCCACCACAATCCACATATACAAAACCTTAATATAGGTCTCCTCTCAGTTCTGACAACAGTTTTCTGTGTGCTACCCTATAAAACGTACTCCTGCGAACACAGACAGAGGCTCATATCATTTGCTAACTGTTTCGGTGGTGGTGTTCTGTTTGGGACCATCTTCCTTCATCTTATTCCTGAGGTCAGTTCCCTTCCGTTCCAAGATCCAACATTCAGCATACTAATGCTATTTCTGAAATATCATTAAATAAATATATATTTCTAGAGCATGTATAGACAACAGTGTCTACTGTCTAGACAATCATTTTCTGTTCGTCAAGACAAGATTTCTAAGTTATACATTATGATGTGTTTCTCTTGTCTCATATAGACAAATACTAGTCCTTAATTTTTGTTTGAATGGATTTAAGATGCTTAGATTTATTTAATAAGACGTTTAGCTAAGATGTATGGCGTTACAGATTTCTTAGATGAACAATGACCCTTCAAACGCTCCCAGATTATAAAAACATCTATAATTGACACATCTATTAATTGACATATTATTGTTACCACAATAATATATCAATTAAGGCAATCATTGTTCCCGTGGTTCTGGAATATTACTTCCTGAACATTGACTAATCATTGTCTGATAATTGCATTTCTTCTTTGTCCTTTTTGCCGACCATACTAACAAAGAGCCCTCTATTAACCTTTTTCAATAGCTCCAATGTTAAACTGTAACATTAGAATTTTTCACTCTATGGTTCTGTGCTCAGGTGTCTCAACAGATGAATCAGTATCTGCTGCAGACTGGTCAAGAAATGCCTGTTCCTCTTGCTGAAACCCTAGAGGTAAAAAATAACTTCTTTATCTTCAAAAAGTCTAATTTATGATGAGATGGCCCTTTTTTAATAGTGCTTTCAACTCTTACAGAAAATTCTGTCATGACGCAGTGGCGAGTATATAATCATAAACTAAGTGTTTAACATTACTTCTTGATAATAATTATTCTCTATTTCACTCCCTGTAACCCTAATACTCCAGGTGTTAGGATTCTGTATCACTCCCTGTAACCCTAATACTCCAGGTGTTAGGATTCTGTCTCACTCCCTGTAACCCTAATACTCCAGGTGTTAGGATTCTGTCTCACTCCCTGTATCTCTAATACTCCAGGTGTTAGGATTCTGTCTCCCTGTAACCCTAATACTCCAGGTGTTAGGATTCTGTAACCCTAATACTCCAGGTGTTAGGATTCTGTCTCGCTCCCTGTAACCCTAATACTCCAGGTGTTAGGATTCTGTCTCACTCCCTGTAACCCTAATACTCCAGGTGTTAGGATTCTGTCTCACTCCCTGTATCTCTAATACTCCAGGTGTTAGGATTCTGTCTCACTCCCTGTAACCCTAATACTCCAGGTGTTAGGATTCTGTCTCACTCCCTATAACCCTAATACTCCAGGTGTTAGGATTCTGTCTCACTCCCTATAACCCTAATACTCCAGGTGTTAGGATTCTGTCTCACTCCCTGTAACCCTAATACTCCAGGTCTTAGGATTCTGTCTCACTCCCTGTAACCCTAATACTCCAGGTGTTAGGATTCTGTCTCACTCCCTGTAACCCTAATACTCCAGGTGTTAGGATTCTGTCTCACTCCCTGTAACCCTAATACTCCAGGTGTTAGGATTCTGTCTCACTCCCTGTAACCCTAATACTCCAGGTGTTAGGATTCTGTCTCGCTCCCTGTAACCCTAATACTCCAGGTGTTAGGATTCTGTCTCGCTCCCTGTAACCCTAATACTCCAGGTGTTAGGATTCTGTCTCGCTCCCTGTAACCCTAATACTCCAGGTGTTAGGATTCTGTCTCACTCCCTGTAACCCTAATACTCCAGGTGTTAGGATTCTGTCTCACTCCCTGTAACCCTAATACTCCAGGTGTTAGGATTCTGTCTCACTCCCTGTAACCCTAATACTCCAGGTGTTAGGATTCTGTCTCACTCCCTGTAACCCTAATACTCCAGGTGTTAGGATTCTGTCTCACTCCCTGTAACCCTAATACTCCAGGTGTTAGGATTCTGTCTGATCCTGTTTCTAGAGACGCTCTTTGACCAGCTATCAGTACGGAAGTTGAAGAAGGGCGTGTTCGCAGAGGACTGTGAGAAGTGCGAGAAGAAACACAACGACCTGCACATGTTGGAGAATATCAGCCCTGACCAGTGCAACAACCTACCTCCCGTCGTACGTTCACATCTCACTTCATACCATATAATAGTTTTGTTTTTTTTTATATATGCCGAAATCTGGCAGGCATACCTTTACTTGATAATTGATATTTATTTTATAAAACATTTTAATTATATAGTTCAGTGGTGGTTATCTTTCCCTTATCTTTACAATCTAACCAACAAGGCACTTGATTAACAGCATTAATTAAATTTCTATTTAATATATATTTTCATGGCATTGATTGCCTAGTGGATTTAAGTGATATTTTTCGGTTTGGATTATTCTAGTGGCTCATAAACAATAAGGTATAAACAATAAGGGTGATGTTTATGAGTTTATAAACAATAAGGGTGATGTCGCCACAGCAACAACTGAAGTCATAGACATGACACAGATTGAGAATACGCAAGTTGAAAGTCCTTTCCTTCCCAAATTGGTGATCCCAGATTCGTGTACATGTCGTACGAACTTGCAAAAAGTAAATTGGTATACAAAACATCGGAATGCGTAGTAACGGCATGGTTTAACTTATGTAATGCATGATACGGTTAAAACTATTCCAGAAGAATTTATTTTCTCCCTTTGAATCAATCAAGCTAGATGATTTGTTAATATAATACTGAGATCAAACTATAAATTTACAGGCTATCGTCAAACATGTTGCAAGGCGTCATCTTCAGTGACATAAGATATTATATTTATATATATACATAAAACTCGTGTACAAGAACATAGAGGAGGCTTCCTCCAGGTAAAGAATGGTGCTTTGACCAGAAACGGGAGATTTTGAAAGAGGGTAATGCATGGTATGCATTGAATTGATGGTGCAGAGGGCCATAATCTGTTCTAATTACTTAATGTTCATTGTTAATGAATGAGTTAATGAGTTTATGTTTAATCTTGATATTATGGTGAAATAAGATCTTTTGCATTTTTGACGAAAGGAACGGTAGCATGATCAACGGCTGCTTTTTACCTCAATCTAAAAATAGATGGCGTTTTTTAGTATTTCTTTTCTACCATCGTGTTTTTATGAAATTAGATTATGAATATTATATTTATAGAATATATCTATGATATTTTAATTATAATATGAATATCTATGACAGGAAACAACGGACGTGATCCTACAAGCTGACAAGAACTCTCTTCTGATGCCTTCCAACACTCCTAAAAGATGTGTCGTAGAAAAGAGACATAACATTGGCATACTACTCGCTTCACTCTTTACTCACTCCGTCTTCGAGGGTTAGTTTAAGACATAATTAAGACATAATTAAATCCCTGCAGCTTTATTATTAATTTGACAGCTTTATTATTAATTTAACTTTACTTCAGTGTTATCTAGTGTCCCCCACAATCTGTACAATCTATTAACATTGCAGGGGGTGCAGTAGGTGTGGAGAGACAAGCAGAGACTATAATGGGTCTGATGGGCGCTGTTCTAATTCACAAATGTGCTATAGCTCTGACCCTGGGGTGAGCTATATTATATACCATTAAAGTGTTGATACTAACACGCGTGTAGCTATGTCATACTAACGATAGGTAGGATTATAGCCGTCTCCCTGCATGTAACTCTATAACCTGACACAAACCCTTACACTTGACGTGTTAAATGTGCAGCTGTTTGGTTGTGTGTGGGGGTGTAGAGTAAGATAACACTGTAAGGGTCTGCTCATCTCGTCATACAACTTTGATGTGTAATTGTTGTTGAAAGATGGATGACGTGATCTCAGCAGGGCAAGACGCTGGTTGCACTTCGACGTGCGTCTAGTTTCATCCCCATAATTATTTGATTAGCGGTTACTTACATTTGGGGATTCGCTCTTGTTGACTACTGACCTTGCTATGGCTTTGTTCCTTGTTACAGTGCGGGATATGAGGTTTAAGACAGGTATTTGCGGTTTGTTGACCGAATACGTGTACCTCAAAGCGTGAGTGTCCGGTTCACATTCATTTGAATTCTAAATTCGATTTTGGGCGCGGTCAAGGTGAGAGTCCTGTCTGTTTGCATTCATCGTTGACAGGCGAAAAGTTCAAAGAACAAAAGAGGGTCTACATTTTATTTAGTTTGGAACGCGCGTATCCATTTTTACTCATAAATATGCGCAAAAAGACGCGCGTGTGAATCAAATTGACATCCGCGCGGCGCGTTACGTTGTCATGTGGCCGTTTATCGTATTTTATCAACAGAATTCAGCATGCAGTGTTATCATTGCAGACATAATAACCAATTGTGAATTAAGTTGTTATCAATAGCTTACTCACGAGGCAGTCGATTCATCCTGCGAAATCACCTGAGTCGGTCGTCTATCAGGCTGATGCGGCATCGCGAAAGGTGACTTCTCTAGATATCAATAGAAATTGTTAACGCTAAATGTTTCTAGGTCGAGATTGGTAACCCAAGAAATACAGTTCAAGAAAGGGTGCGTGTATGCGGTTATCTTGTCTGTCGGGACCCCTATTGGTATTGTACTGGGTGTAGCTGTTGAAGCTAAGTTGACTGGATCCACTCTCCTTATTACGACTGCTGTCATTCAGGTAAGTCTATTATTCTACGAGAAAATTTTCGGAATCTTTTTTGCACCAAAGGCAATAGTCATCATAAGCAATATAAATAAAGTGAGTGGCATAGATTGTAGAATCATTTCTGCAACCTGCACAGTGCAGGTTAATTTGATTTATTCTAAAGTTCTAATAGAATGATTAACTGAAATATATTTCGCCGGAATCTAGTTAAATCCTGGATTGAATATACAGAAAATTGCGACTAAACTAATCTTGTTAGCTCCACATTATTTCATAACAAATTGATTATGTCCTCGCAACCCACCCGCTTATCGGCTATTTAGATGCCACCCATAAACCCCTCTTTGTTTGTTCTTTTTGTTAATCTTTGCCCTTTTTCAGGCACTAGGAACCGGTATTTTCCTCTACATCACCTTTGCAGAAATCCTTTTCCCGGAGCTAAAAAACAAGCAAGACATGAAGTATAAGATCCCTTGTATCTGCTTTGGGATCTTTATCATTGGGCTGGCTTCTCTGCTTCACACCCACACTCACGCGCACGGAGTGGGACATCATGACGAGGACCACCTTGACGATCTGGGAAATCACCTGGACCACGATTAGTCCCCCCGCATCAAACTAGGATATAGGAACTGTATTTGTAACGTTAACAAGCCACACCCAAATAAGGAATGTTGAAATTTTGATCACTGCTGCTGCTGACGTAGTGATGCCACTTCAATTATCATGTTCTTGAAATCAGGACATTATGCAATGTTTAGCGAGATCCTCGGTTTTATTCATTCCAACAAAGTTGCTAACAGATAATGGTAATTTTGAGTTGAACAATGCAGTAGTAAGAAAACATACTGGGTCCCTAGCTTCAAATTCTCGTCACCAAAGGTGCAGAACTGCTTTGTTTCCTGAGTACATAATGTAATGTACTCGCAGTAATGTCGAAGCTCCTAAAATCATTCCTTATTTGGCTGATGTAGCAACTCCCGCACCATCAATTCACGAATTTTATTTTTATAGAAAACATCGAAGATGCTTAGCACTTCACACAATATTTTAAATAGGGAATGTCAAGTGAGCTTGGGAATATTGGCCATAGAGTCTCCACAATGATTATTTTTGGCTAGATTTTAGGTTTTTTGCACGTATTTTCAGTTGAAAATGTATATAAATATTAAACGGAAAGCGAAACAATTATTTTTTATCGTTAATAGCTCATCAATTGTTATATATTGCTGTATTATAATGTGTATCCGATGGAAGATGGAGGAATGATTTGGTTTTTATTTAGCTTTGGGGGTAATCATGTGAGCAGCTGAAGAGTACTATTTTTTATCATAAGAATTGTTGGTTTTCTACTCTACATTTTTCTGGTTGTTTACACTTTACATTATCGACAGACAGGAAAGGGATCCAAACTTGCCAGGTGTATTCAATTATGAAGATTCTGGCTGACTCTTACTTAGATAACCCTTCTGTTTGTCTTAACCTTTAGTATTTATTAATAGTAAAGCTTAATAGTATGTATCTCTCGTGCATAGATTACCCTTTTTTCTTATCCTTTAGTATTTATTAATAGTAACTCTTAATTTATTCTCTTTTCTTAATTAAATTTTAGTTTTGTAATTGCCGCAAAGGACTCTAATATGAATGTTACGAAAATTACAAAATCTTAAAATCAAGTTACGTCTCGAAGTGTCAATAAAACTGATTTTTCGTAACATTTATCATAAATATTTTAAAAGTAATGTATGCTCCTCATAAGGGGTCGTTCACATATTACGTAATCACTTTTTGTAAATTTTTAACCCCCTCCCCCCTCCGTAATCAGTTTTACACATAACTATTATGTCAAAATTACACTAGCGTAAAATTTGGAAACCCTCCGGAGGGTTTCCAAACTGTCACTACTTTTTTGGGCAAAAAATAATTTTTTTGAAAATTTGGCACTTTCTGTCGCACAAAAAACATCTTTTTTGACTAGCAATTTTAAGATTTCATCGATTTTTTAACGGTTTCTGTCCCATTTTCTGCTTTTTCGTATGGAAGTAAATTTTCGATCTACTACAGATTTTCTTTCTGTATATCACTATACAGTTCCTCATTAGAAAAAGTGCATTGGGACAAACTCTAAAGAGGAACTGCGAACCCTGATGCGGGACAGGGATATATGAAGGGGGTTTTCTGGCGTAGCTTAGCTCCAACATAGTAGTAGTAGTAGTCGTATGGCAATGGTCATCAATCATGCTGATGTGATTGTTTAAGGGTATTTTAGCAAGGATAACCATAAATCTATGCAATATGCAATATGACAAAAATATAAGAAAAATCCTATGAAATCAGAGTTGCCCCTGGCTATTTTTGGCTCATATGCACTATTTTTCCATCCAAATATTGCTTATTCATATTGAACTTTGCTGGTATTGACATAAAATATCAAAGTGTGCCCGAAAATGCTGTGAAATAAATGAAAAAAATCAGTTTTTAGTCTATCATTGAGCTTTTCAAGGCTAAGAAAAATTTTCTCAAAAATGCAACGGTAGGCAACGGTAATTTTTTTTATAAAAATATGGTAAAGCTAACCAAAAATTTGGCATGCTTAAGAGAAATTGTCATTTTATTAATGATCTGAACAAGAGAAGAGTCTTGTATCTTACTCTTGTACGCTCAATATTCGAACACTGTCCCATCATTTGGCGACCAGCGTCCAGTAGCACTATCAATAGGCTTGAAGGATTGCAGAAAAGGGCCCTCAAATGGATTCGTAATGATTACGGTGTAAGCTATAGTGTAGAGGAAATCTATAATGCCCATTGTAAACAGTTAAATATTCTGCCCCTAAAGTACAGGTTTGATTACCATGATCTCAAGTTCTTTCATTCCCTAGTGCATCAATACCACCCATGCACCACTCTGCCTCAGTACCTTACTTTCTTCTCCGGGTCAAGCCGACTGAGAAGCTCACATCTTGATCACTTATCAGTAATATCTTCAATTCCACCTGGCTCAGCTATATCTAAATCTTACTTTTATCGAGCTCATCTCACTTGGAACCGACTTCCTCTTTCCCTTCGAGAGATTATCAGACCAGGTGTGTTTAAAACAGAACTTATTAAACACATCTGGAAGGAACATGTTTGTACTGCATCTGTAGATATTGACCCTAGTTCAGATCCTGACAATTCTTTTTCTCCAGACTACGGGTAGTGTATTTCTCTATTATTTTTGTTTTAATTTTTTTTGAGGTACTCATCACGCATTTTTGCTTTATTCGGATACAATTTTGATTTAGTCTTTTATATTCAATTATTTAAATTTTATCGTTAAAACTTCATTCCATCGGAAATATTACAAATCAGCCAATTGTAATTGAGAATTTTTGGGTTGTGGCAATTATTCTTAAAAACCTAGAAATGCCTCCTAAGTTCACAGCTCATATTATTTGCCCATTTTTCTCCTTCTGCACTTGGGGCCCAATGTAATTGCTCGACTTTTCATCAGGTCTCTCGAGGCCTTTTGTTTGGTTATTTGGGTGTATTGGTGTCCCCTGATTGTTATCATCGCTGTACACTTGTCAAGGCATTTTTTGGTTTCTCTAGTCCATTTTTAGAAATTCTATACAACATTGATATTGTAATAAATTCTGATGATAATGATTGAAAGATTTCAATATAAAAAAAAAATATGTTCTTTAAAACATATTAGGCTATCGAAATAACATAACAGCTAGTTTTCCGATTCTTTCCGATTTTTGGTTGAGCCCTTTGGTGCCAAAAAAAATCAAAAACACAATTTGGAGGTGAATTTTTAAGCCCAGACCTTGTTATTGGGTACTAAAAATCAGAAAAAGGAGATACAGCCGTCCTTTTATAAAGATTATATGCTCCAAGTATAGTAGAATCACTAACAAGCATATTCAGGATGACATTTCATGTAAGTTATGTGTATGAGCAGTTTCAGCCTGCCACTTGAATCACTACCCTCACAACAAAGCAAAGACCAGATTTACCAAAATTTGGCAAGCGCGTCACTTCAAAAGCCATAACGTTTCATAGGAATGGAATATTTGCATAATTGAAAAAGTTTTGGATTGTGCAAACGATTCTCAATTAAAACAAAGCCTAAAATGAAGTATTTGAGAAAGTCAACTTTTTAGCAAAAGTCATAATGGTACCCCACTGTGCCTCCCCCCTCGGCTGATTACGTAATATGTGAACGACCCCTTAAAGGAGCTCTCTCTTACAAAGACTTATGATTATGAAGTTTCTCAATCTGATGAACCTTTCAAAGTGATACGAAAACAATTAAATACGGTTTCATAGATCTGATTAATTATGGTTTATTGAAAACTTGTCGATGTTATCTTAATTATTTATATAATCCATCAAAAATTATGTATTCTTTTACGAATTGATTTCAAAAGATAGTTTTGTAAATCCTTTTTGGCTATTCTTTTCTTTTAATACTCTCTTTTATCGATACTTAATAAGTATTACTTATTTTACTATAATAGTACATGTAAACATTACAAGATGGTGTGCAGTGTGCGATCGTTACCGAGGAGTTCGGTTTGTACGTTTAGATAATTATTGAAACATTCAACTGTAATAGTTTACAAAATTTCGTTATGAATTCGCCAGTTTTACTTTTTAAAGATCACCACATTATGAATATGATATACGTACTTAACAAAACAGAAGTTTTGCAACAAATTTTGCCGCTTAATCAACCGGTGACCGACCACCGTTAAGAATCCATCTAGAATCCCACTGAGATCAGGTTTCGTCACCTAAATCAGTGACGGTTAATCGACGGTGATCCATGGATTTCTGTTGATTGGCTTAGAAATAGAGCATAGTTCTTATGTAGGGTAGGTTCTTATATAGATTTCAGCGCCTTTGTTTATGGAACTCAACAGTACTGACTGGGAAAGTTGTATGATGTTATCGCTTTGTTTTTCTTGAAATTGTTGTTTTCTTTGTTGTACCCTTTTGTTTGAGAAGTTCAATCGATACTCAGTGCAGACCATGAGTGAACATTATCAACCTGTAGATTTATTGGCGGCCGCTATTGTTTTCTGCTTGCTCATTGTTATTGTTAAATTATTGCAGATCAAAAGAGACTTGAGGAATTGAGGGACAGCAGTCTTACACCATACTTTTATGGACGACATTCCTATGTATGTGACATTCTTTGTATACCAACTTTGAGAAGAGTAGTCTTGCATTGATCAAAACTTTGTTAGCGCTAGTTAGTTCTCCTCAATGATGTTTAGATGTTGTTAATTTTATATGAGACGAGTGCTGCCTTAATCCTTAATGCCACTAGGTTAAACTTATTTATTTACCTTATTTACTTACCACCGCTTTCCTCTGATGATATAATACAGCTTTAATTGTTCTCCTCATATTCGCTTATATTCACATTATTTGGATCTTAGATCTACCTATTGATTAATTGGCTGCTTCCCGCTAACTGCTTACTGATTATGGATTGGTTTTTAAAACACCCGGCATGCCACCGCTAGGATACAAGGATACAAGGATACAAGGATACAAAAGTGATAATTATTTTATTGAATTCACAATAGTTATAATTCTGAAATAATTTAAGGTTACACAATTCTAGTTATTTACAGATGTGTAGGGATAAAATAGAAATGTTTAATATAATACTATTTTTGAGGTCCTATAGCATTATGCATTGGCCAGTATTTGAGTGGAAATCTGGGCTCTTATAGTAGGCTGTAAAATTTTCGTTCACAGAGAGAATTGAATGGATTGCTCTTGCTGTGGCAGTAAATTTTGTAGGGTCTAGTGTTTTATCGGATAGCAAACCGGCTAGGTCAGTAATATTTTTGGGATGGAAGTTAAATTTTTCTCTAACTGAGGAGTAGAGTAAACAGTCAGTTAGAACATGAATTTCGTCCTCAATAGGCTTAAGCCCCTTGCTGAAAAAGCAAAAAGTGCACCATCGATGTTCTCTTGGTACCAGGGGGGTTTCGTAACGGCCCCTCTCAATGTAAAAATTGTGGCAGCTAATACGAAACCTTGTTAAGCTTTTCCGAGCATCGGGGATCTTAACCACTCCTAAGTATGTTTCTGGTTCAAAATCATGTTTAATTTGATTGTAGAATTCTAATTTAGGTGAGGATGCCTTGGCAGATTTCCAGGTATCCACAAATTCTTCCCTCATGTTGTGACTGATTTGGGTAGAGAGCTTGGATTTTGAAGAGGATGAGTGGGGGAAGTTATATTTGGTGAGAAGATTAGAGATGTTGGTGTACCAAGGAAGGCCCAGCATAATCTGCTCGTGAAATGCAGCGGAGAGAAGTTCATTTTCAGTGCTTTCAAGGCGAGTATAGAAATCTATTGCAAGTTTGCAGGCTTCAAAGAAGAGGGGGTGGCGCCCACTTTCGCCCCAGCAGCCTATATTTGATGCTTTTGAATGGACAGACAAGGACCACTTGATAAACTTAAGGTGGAATCTTTCATAGTGGTCTTGTGAGATGTACCTGAGAGTATGCTGGGGGTTGGCTTTGCTATCTGCTTTGGAGAGGTATCTCATGGTTTTTCAGTGAGGACATAAGATTTGGCAGCCATAGAGCAGTATCGGTTTTATTAGAGAGTCAAATAGAAAGTTTAGAGAACGGTGAGAGAGGGCATCTTTGACGATATTGCCTTTGAGGCCATAGAGAGCACGGAGAGCCTTGGCCCTCAGTTCAGTATTTGCTGCTGTGAAAGATCCATTTCTGTAGTATTATCTCAACCTAGCAGTTTTACACATAGCCATTGTATCAAAATTACACCAGCGTAATCATTTGGAAACCCCCCTCCCCCCCCCCCCCCCCCCCCCCCCCAGAACATCAGCTAATGGACAAACATTAGTTTGACAAATTTCTGAAATGCAAAAACGATAGTCTTCTGCATAGAACACGTACACCCTCCTAGATCCTGAGGATTAATCCCATCAACAGCAATCGCATTTCTTTATACTGGGAGGCGCTCAGCCTATCATGTATCATTCCGCTGAATCTCTATTCGGTTTATGTTTATGTTTAACTTTATGAACATTATAGCCTGGGGTCCCCAGGTAATCGCATTTCTTGATAATACTTTCATTGTTGTGAAGTTTTTTATGGGACGAGTGCTCCAATAACATTAAAGTCAGATTGTTTCAGAATTTAAGATGCAATACATTAAAAGTCACATGAAGTTGATATACCCGTTTTACAGTCGACCTTAAAAAGTTTAAATAGCTAGGCTAATATTACACAGTTCTTTGGAAAACTGCGTTATAAAAGACAAATGATATACTTGTCTTTGTCGGTAAATGTTTTCAATGATTTGGCCTTCTGTTTCTCTAATTTTTCAAGGTGCTTCAATTTAGCATGACAATAACTTGATGGCTTGTGATGTTGGTTAAATCGATAAGATTTTAATGGCGTGGCCGTGGCAGCCGCTGCAACAAAGAGCATATCAACAGGCTCCAAGACCCATCCACACAGCCACACTGGAAGATATCCCTGAATCTCATGAATGTATTTCAACTTTGAGGTGAGTTAACACACCTACTCCTAGCTTTATGGTATCTTGTTCACTTTTAGTTTTAAAACAACATTTTCACAACAACACCAACATCGAATGCGGAAGGTATGATCATTTTCATTTCACTAGCTCAGATTTCAGTTCATAAAGTTGCTGAAAGGTTGAGCGTTTGCCAGGCTGTTGTGCCAGTTCTGCAAAGTTGGGAAATGTTTCAGGAACTCTGGCTGGGCCGTTAAGTGAGTCCTCAGCTCCGCAAACAAAGAAAAATCCGCATAGCTCAGCTGAAATTTGAATTATCATTATGGGAGTACTTTTGTAATTGTTACTGTTAGTTTTAAATCATCGTCACTATATATCTAGAACTAGGGTACACGTTGTCATACGTTGTATGACCCGCCGTGGGGGTCACCACGTGATACAAGGTACACGTACTCAAGTTCGACACGCACTCTAGTTCTACACGTACTGTAGTTCGACAAAACCTAGGTTCGACTCTGTCGAAATAAAGTGCGCTACCTGAACTCAACTTCTAGTGTTCGACGCGTACTAAAGTTCGACAAGAGAACTTAGACTGTCAAACTAGAGTTTTGAAATCTCCGATCTCAACCAACGATCCTTTACGAGCTTGAAATTTATTCGTTTGTTTTCCACTTGTCCCATGCTGTTCAATTGTGTGTGAATGTTATCTCGATCTATAATCCATATCTATGAACATTTAATTGACTCCATACTCAATTGTTAGTTAGCAGAATTGTAGACTTAGCGGAGAGATAAAAGACAAACGTGGTAACTCGTACTCCGTTTTATAGATCTAGCTTGTAGAGTACGCTATATTAATATAAATATCACATACCACACTTTATATTATCACAAACGACTAGTAACCGAGTACCGATCTAGAGATTTGGCTGCTGAACCGGAAACAGTCGGATATCAATCCATTTTCCTGTTACCTATACCAGAACCGAGTGGCAAACAGGAGAATTAAAACCACTGAAAGGTTCTGGAATTTCTAACCGCTGGTAAATCTAGTTGCTAGATGTCAGAAAATTGTTTTATCTGTCATTGAACCCTGTAATTTATAATTCTATGATGAGGACCTGGCAATAGCCGTTGGATCACAAGCCGAAACTATTTGTCGAACTAGAGTACGCTACCTGGACTCTAGTTCGACACGTACCGAATTTCGACAGGGGTATATATCTGGCGAACTTAAGTTGTCGAACTATAGTGCGTGTCGACTGTCGAACTAGAGTACGTGAATCTAGATTACTTCACATACATTGCTTCCCACCAGGAACTCTGCTCCATCTAGACTGTTCTCTAGATGTCGACTAAATCCAATCAAGTAATCCTTTGCTTTTTTAATCTTTCTGAGCTGGCGATGGTTTTCCAGCAGATGGTTACCAAGAATCAGATTACCAGGTGTGTTCTCCTCTTCCTTCAAGTCGAATGGGTTCTTTCTTTCACCGCTCATTGGATCCAGTCCGTGCCGTCGTCTTTGTCTCCGTACTGGTCCAAACCCTCCTGACTGATAAACAGATAACCAATTATATAGATCTTTCAAACACTAAGAACTGACAAGCAATGATAGCGGACCAGGAATGATAATACCCTACCTCGTCATCAACAAGGTGCCTCATGCCCCTCCCCCTCCTCATCCCCCTGCCTCCACGTCGGGGAGGTCTCCCCAGCCCCCTAACTCCTCTCATCAGACCTCTCATCTCCTGGCCAGGCTCTTCGTCTGTTGGATTCGGGATCATCGGTTTAGGACACCTTCTGAAATCCTCCACTGCTTTTAACAGCATGTCTGCTTCTAATACCTGGACAAATATTTGTCAAGGTAACTCTCGTGGATAAAACAAAACGATAAGTATGACTATGAGGAAGGCGAAGAAAGTAAACGTTTAACAAAAAGACAGCTCAAGCTCAACCTCAATGGGGTCAGTAGGACAGAAGCCAGCTAGCTGAGCCACATAACGAAGGATAGGCTCCACCCCTGAATACAGCTGTAAATCCACCTCCAGAGCTGGCAACTCTCCAAATGGTACGGAACTTTTCATTTCGTCTTCTTTGTCGTGACTGTGGGACGTAGGTGGTGACTGATTGATTAAATCATTAATCGCTTTAAGGAAATAATACAGAATACCAACGAATATTACGATTGAATAATCCCGTACAACTTCAAAACAAATATGATTCCGTCGCACTGAATTTAAGAATATTCCTGTACAATTTATTGTTCAAAGTAACTGTGTTACAATAACATAAGGTCATCTCAGTAACATGATCGATTTAAAGCTAAAGTGACCTGTGACCTACTTTACCACATTCAAACTCAAGCTGGATATCTTGGCCATCAACTGGACCGCATTTGCATCTTTGTTTCCTGTTAACACGTGTAAGGTACTGCTAGACTCGGCCATTCCTACGCGGAATCACTATGCAGATGGAAATGTTTAGTGTATGCATGCAGGAGTTTTTGATGGGTAAAAACTTGTTTTCCAACCGTAGAAATAACTAGATACTGTTCACATATGACGTCTGCAAGATTTTGAAAATTTGCTTCCCTCAGCGAGCTTAATCCTGGCCATTACAAAAATTTTATCAGCGTCCGTACTTAGGCCAACTTTGATATGCAAACGATCCTTATAAAGACATAGCAAAGAAACTGTCATGTTTCATGATGTCGATAGTCAGCCAAATGAGCTGTAACACTCCATAACATCTGTTATCAGAACAACACAAAAGCTTTTGATCGCTAACTCCTGGCAGAGTTCCAACTTATCGGAGACAGAACAACAAGCTCAAATCTTACGTCATATCGAGAGAAACTACTAAAATACCAAACATTGGGGAGGGGAGGCCAGCAAGTTTCTCATTATTAGCAGACTTATCATATAATGTACCCACGCAGGGTGTGGGGGATGTGTAAACTTAGTCCAGGTGTTGCTGTTGTTACAGCCACAGTACTACATTACAATTAACGAGTCTCTTTTTATCGCTCTCATCTTCTCGTTTCAACTGTCTTAGTACTAGAGGGGCTGTAAACGATTATATGACAACTTGTACGCTTCTTGCTCAACTTCTTGATCCGTTCAGTACGATAGATATTTGAAGATCCTCGTCAGTTTCCACCTTCAAATACGACTGATTCATCAATATCACGACTAAAAGGACAATGAAGTTATCATGATAAGCGAATCCAAACACAAGGAAACTGTTTGTGAAGATCAGACTGAGGAGTGTTCTTACACAATCTGTATTGGATGTGGAGATGTAGTTAGTGGGGAGGATGTTGTTAACTTCCCGAGGTTTTGCTCTATTCTCTACCCTTGTCAACTGCTCAGGTTAGCTCTTTTGTCAGTGAAAATGAATTCAGCGCATTGTGCCGTGATTTGTGTACGTTATTTGATCTCACTCTTGAACTTGAAGCACACCAAGCACTTAGGTCTTTGTTAATTATCAAAACTGCAGGTGTCACTTTAGAGCCTGCAGGTGCATGTAACCGAAATTGAGCGATACTTTCGAGTTTTGACTTTTTCTATTCCTGATTGATGAGTCATTTCCTAACGCCCAAATTGAAATAACCACCGGCCACACGTAATTGTAGCGATAACATTATCTCTCAATGACGTAATTAGACCCGACAGTACGGGCACAAAACATTAACAAGACCAACCCCCAGCTCTGCTTGGATTACAGATTATTATACGGGCACGTCACTACAATCCTGAGCTGTTCAACACAATTCGACTAGAGGGATCATTACGTCATTATCTCCTGCAAAGTTATTATCAGGCTAACCATTTACCTCTGCAAAGTTATTACCATGGTTAACGTGCAGACGGTTGTTGCTCCAGGAACCAGGCCTGTAATGTTTGCGCTCCAATGAGGCTGCGTAGTTGTCGAGAGAGAGATTAGTCCAACCTGCATCTCTACCCGGCTGGACAGTAACAGCAGGGTACAATCACGCTGTGCCGTCCTCAGTCCTGTTAGAAACTCATAAGACTTGTAAAACATTTGTATATTTAAATATCATATTGTTTACCCTTGACTCATTTCTTGTTGTTAACTGCCGCGTTTATCGTGATAAACTGTAGATTTGATGGTTTCATTTCCGTTTCTGTTTAGTTCATGCAGTTTGTTTACAGTACTCTTAGATTTGGTGTCTTCGTCAATGATCAAAGCCAGATTACCCTTAAAATGACATATTCATATTTATTTTGATACATTTCCAAACAAAATGTAATGATCAGCATGCAAATTTTAAATCAGGTGGCATTGGGAGGCACGTCCGGTTTTGATATTACTGGTAGATCATCCTCCCTGAAATTTGATGCCACTTAACGTATATCCAAGAATCATAACGTCGCCAAGTAGAAACATCAGCCTACATATTAGCTAATAGCTGGAGCCATAATATGATCATATGATACATCCGACTACTGGTGTTGCATCTTACATCGTTAGGAACGATCATGTCAATATTAGTGTCCGCGTTACTTCTGTTAATAATTGCGATTTAATATCTCAAAATTTTGTTGCAATGTTTCAAGGTATACAACGTTTGCTCGTAATTTCTTAATACATACTTGTAAAAATGCGAATGTTCTCTGCAGTTGTCACCGATATATAAAAGCCAGCACGTAAAGATCAGAAATGGTGTGGCATTTGTTCTGTTTGTACATTTTCAAGCCTTATATAGTCCTTGTGGTGGTTTCACCTCTACTTCTGAGAGATTTTGAAGAGATTTTGAAGGTCCATGCCATGACGATTTGGTATGCAGTATGCACCCAATATGGCATGCTTTACTGCACAGTGCATGTTTTACTACTATATCATCAGCCTCACGGACAATGCAGAACATCCTCTATTGTATTTGGGGCTGCAGATTCGGAGAGATCATTGTCTACTCCTTACCAATAATTGCTTCATTATAATTTCCGTGCGGGTGATTGTTAACAAGAGATCTACATTCGTTACAGAGCTGCTGCATCACAATTATATGGGATCTGCATTTCTACTTGTACCGCTTCCCTGAGATACGGCGATATTGAAAAATTCCCCTATTATATAATATGTATATTGTTAGATTATAATTACATACATGGTGGAGTAATAACTAAAGTCTAGTTGCTTTAACAAACTTTTCTTTTATCATCCCTCCTTTCTCTAATTATTATTCTCAAGTTGTTATACATTAGTTACCAGGTAAGCTTTCGAACTTAGGTTAGTGGTATATTTACTGTGTTACAAGAATAGGTCGGGGATAGTTCGGTTGAGAGGATATCAGAGCATACCCACTACCCAGCATGTGGTACAGTGCCACTTAAAAATAGGGGTGCAGCGTGACGTCACACCACCACGCCGCGCGCACGTGTTTCAAAATGCAGACGTTCTACGCCAGTTCTTGTGATTTTCTGATCATATTACTATCAAGTATCAGTTCCGTAGTTCGTATAAATAGAACCCACAACTTTCCGGTTATCTCCTAAATTGGTGTAGAATGTATAATGTAGATGATGTTAACTTAAGAATTTGTTTTATCATCTATGTAAATGTACCGCTATCACTTCTATAATCTTATCACTTGACATTCCTGTCTCCCACGAGTTCCTGCTTTATCACTATCACAGCTTCAACGATCAATTCCATTTTACCATCGACTGTTTGCTTGAAGTTGACAATTAATCACTAGTCCACTTTCCTTTGACCACTGAGATGTCTTCACTTGTCAGAAAAATGTGAGTATTTTCCTAATCCTCATTAGAGCTGTAGATCTCAATATTTACACAACTAATATTTACTTAACACCTAATTTGTACAAAAGGTGTGCAACTTTCCACCAATAAGTCACACAATACACACCACACGCTATAGTAAGAAGTCAGCTGCTAGGCCTCATTAAATTTGTTTATTTAATCCAGAGGAGAACACTCCAGCTATATTCCACTTCCTTAACTTTACTCTCCCACACTTTACTCTCCCACACTTAATGCTTTTGTTTGCTTCATTTGTTCTCCTAAATAGTAAATCTCCCCTTATATTATTACTCAGCGTTGATTCCATTCTCGTATAACTCGATACTGTTAATCGTAACGTTTATTTATTGTTAAGATACTTTTTAATTTCCAGATTGTATCTTCAATCTTGCGGTTCATTATGGCATCTCATTTTAGTGAGCTAGGTTACATAGGATATTTGCGGCTTTTCGTTGAATATATACTGATCTCTACAGTGTTATGAAAATGATTATCTTCTCATGAAATTAGCAGAGCTATTCCGACTGTTCATCTCACTCTCATAGCTCCCCCAGTGGCCAGTCCCCCCCCCCCCCCCCCCCCCTATCCCCCCTCTCTTACTCTGTCCTGTTAACTAGCTCTAGTGTTTACAAGTAGCGAGAGCTATGTGTAGAGAGGTAAATAGAGTACTGGATGTAGAAATGATCCAGGTGGTTAATAACATGTAAACCAATACGCACACATGGAATAATGACACTATATAGGGGGCATCTCGAGAGCCAAATCTCCTCATTTATTCCCCCCTTGTATTTTGTATTGTATTTGGTATATATACCACTGGGCATGTTGTTCATTTTCTATCTGAACAGTTCCTGTACCACAATCGAAAAGTGAGGTCCAGCTTTAGTTTATCTGTACACTTGTAAAGTTGAATAGCATTAAGTTAACTGTTACGTTTAGTGGGGTACACACTCGATGTGGAACTAGTGTTCTAGAACATTACATCATCGTCGTATGATGCGACCTCATGAGCTGCTGGGGTGGTTGTAAATACTGTGTGATGATATTGCAGTGTGTCATTTCTTGCTCTGTTTCGTCTTTTCTTGTTTCGTGAGATTTAGTTTGACTCTTCACTTGTGTTGATGGTCACTTTTGCACTTTTCTTCTCTTGTTAATACACGTTTAATTTCATTCATTTTTTCATGATTTCTGTTAGTTAACCGCTCGCTTTTTATAATCAGTATATCAGTTACTCCCATTACTCGATTACCGTAACTTTAAAAACCGGGAGGCTCCTGTCTGAGACAACGTCGATTTGTGAAATTTATAACGACATTCTTAAAATACAATACGTGAATATATTTTTGGAGACTTTATCTAAATAGAATTTTAGAATCACTAGCGACGTAGGTTTACAAAATGTAGTCACATCAGGCCTGTTACAAATATCACTCAGTCTGTACGTTTATAATTATATGCAAACAACGAATAATAATTATTAAAAACTTTCGATATGTTCATATCTGGCCCTCTTTAACTGATTATCCGGGCCTTCCCGGCTCAGACTGATCTGAGTTCTCAAGCTGTTGCCACACAATATGTGGTAAGTTGCCCACCCTGGCTGTAACCCCACCAAAGTGTCTGATCCCCTCACCGGGCGGCGTTCTCAACTGTCCTACTTTCCCTGCTGCCGTCTGAAATCTAGACCTCAGGGTCTCCCTGAAGCTCGGTACTGTTAGAGTGTATACAAAGAAGTTAGCCATAATGTTGAGGTTCAGCAGAAACTGAGTGGTTCTCCATGTTGAGATATTGTAGTGAACTGAGAGGGTGAGACTAGTGGTTCCCACCAGGAGGTTAGGACACCAGGATATGATGAAGACAGCAGTGGTCATGATGACTGTTACAACCCCCTGCCACCTCAGTGAGGACCTCTGTCGCATTGCTGTCTTCCTGGCTTCAAACAGCAGCAGAGCTGAGGACAGAGCCAGGATTATGAAGACAACAGCTAGAGACACTAACATGGAGATGTGGGCTGACTTCTGGAGCCATCCTGGGGCTCGAGTTAAAGACAAGTCAAAGTTACAAGAGTAGGAGACGTAGCTGAAGAAGATGGTATCGGAGTCGGTGTAGAAGATGTGGATAACGTGAACTGGGGAGACGACATTGAGGACCCAAACCATCCCACACACCACATGGGCCCTCTTCCTCGACCAGGTCCCTGTTTTCAGGGGGAACTTTACAATGATTAGTTTACTGAGAGTAAGAACACAAGTCAGAGCTCCCGTCATGGGGAAGCACAACCAGTCTACTGTTTCCTGGAGATGACAGAGGGACTGTCCGAACACCCAGTCATCAGCTATGAGGGAGATAATAGTTGGGATAACGTGGAATGTGGTGAGGAGGAGGTCACATACCGCTAAATGCTGGATCACCACCACGATTACCCGGTGCAGTTTGATTGCTTTCCATTTTATGGTGGCGATCAGGATGGTCGTGTCTCCCAGGAGGGATGAGAGAGCCACGATAATGTTGTATAAAGTCCAGAAATACCGCTCGTCTCTACTTCGTATCCGCTCAGTGTAGTAGTTGTTAACTTTGTTGTGAAATGTTGTGTAGTTGTGCTGCATTGTTTCTCTCTCTGACCTGATATCTACATCTCTGGGAGAGAGTTGTTGTTTTTGTTACATGAGATCAGTGCGTGATGCAATAAATGTTTATATTGCTCAGTTTAAAAATGATAATTCTGTTGTAAGTTGTAGCAGTATGTGGAATGTTTATAGCTCAGTTTAAAACCAACAATTAGAAATAGGCGTAACTTTAAAACGAGCTCTCACGTGTTCACTAAACTCAAATCATCAAAAGTAAAAGTCTTAAACAAATATCAAGTCATCATCTTCTTTAGATCGGATAAGATTTTCCAGTAGGATTGTTGTGAATAGGGATTGGTTATGAATAGGACTTTTTTTATAGGACTGCTTACGAAAGTGTACTGAAGTTACGAAAAAGAACACTGGATTTGTCAAAACTTCTAAGAACGCCGTATTTACTGACACTGAAAAGTATCAGAAAATTCTTCATTATAGACAAAGTCGGGAGTTTTCGGCTCGAGTTTACAGAGACTAATAAAAGTGATTAGAGAAGCAGTATCTACCTTTATACAGAATGAAACCTTTGAAGAAGCAGTCTAACGATCCCATACCTAAATGGTAGGAATTATACAGTCTAGAAACACAGGATACTACCACAGGATACCAAGCTGACGACTCGTACTATAACAAAGTTTGTGTTATGGTGAGATGTTTTAACAGTAATTATATTGATGAGCACTGTGATGTCAATAATTGAGGTTGGTTGGACCGCAAGGTGCTGGGATAATCGTTAATTCGTCCCGCGGGATCCTTAACAAACATACCCTGACAAGTCACGGGGGAAACGTAAATATACGCTGACAAACACATGGAGCCAGTCGCTCTTCTATTTCGCTCTTTGCCAAAGGAGTGATTTACCACAAAATTAACATCGGCAAGTTTCTAAATTTACAATGCTTTGTCAAGGTTTATTATTGTCAGTATATTCGGGGCTCTGGTTGACAATAGAGCGTGACGATTCCTCCCCAAACGGACTTCCCTGGGGGTCTATCCTGAAGCTCTTGCTAGGCTGTCACATAACACTTTCCAACCGAACACTCCTTTTCTAACGAAGTGATTGTTTTTGTCAAGGAGCAATTAAGGTGTCATGTGAGAGCCGTTTTCTTATTCCAACCAATAGCGCTTAATAAAGTAATGACCTTTAAGCTGGAGGGAAACTTCCGCAAGTTGGGGAAACTGGACGGTTGCCAGTGTGAAGTGAAATGGAATTTCCAAGTCGAAAGGTTAACCAGAACTAAAATCAGAACCTAGAAACTCAGTCATATTAAAAACGTTACAAACGCTATCGTATAATGAAACAATGTGAAAAGTACACGTGACTATACGCATAGTAAAAGAACACTGAAACCTCATGAGTTCCCCCATAGAAAGGGTGTTTTTGCTACCTCAACAGTTCTCTGTATCTTAATATAGGGGCGTTTCGGGGGCTTTTGACCTACCTCTAATTGTTGCTCTCCTAGAACCCTCACGACCCAAAACAGTTTAAAACCTGAAGTTCACGGCCGAGTTTTGCGTAATAATAACTGTGTTAAAAGACAGATACAAATGAAAGTAACCATTACCGTTGACGAGGAAGAAATATTACGCACTTGTTAATAATTGTTTGGGTGATAAGGCTATAGTATTACATTATACCGACGGAAATTCCGGGAAATTGACAACTGCATGTTGTGTACGTTTTAAATTTAATATAGGGGTTTATTAATTGAATTTCTGTGCTGTGATCGGACCCTTTATTTGAAACCCGGAAAAATCAGAAGACTTAGTTCTCACTTCTCAATCATGGAATATATTCACAATTCTCCATAATTTTATTCAACAACTCAATGATATAATATCTGTTATACATTTACAATAAAAACGGCACAATAAACACACGGAAGTCAGAACACATGAACCTTCATGAAGGCTGTTACTATGATTAGGTGAGTCAATAAAAGTGAAGTGAGAAAGTAAGTTAGCAGAGGTTGATGCGTTAAGGTCGACATATTTATCCCGAACTATAAAAACCATGCCGCTTTGATGTTTTTAAGCTTTTTCAGACTATTGCATGGCTTATTTTGACTAAATCTTGTTTAGCAGTTCGCACGTTTGACTACCGTAAATGAATCATGGTTAATGGAAATGCGGATATCTCTGTCGACCTACTACTGTTTTTTATATTTTATATTTAGTTTTATTAAGATACGCACCGTTACATGGGACATTAAGCTCATGAAACGATTTAAATCATACGGAGAAAAAGTAGAAACATAATGTGATTAAAGGTACTTAATACTAAAAACTGAGAAACACGTACATATTCAATTTTATAGTGGTAAAATAAGTGAAAATCAAACATGAACAATCTTAATTTAAGAACCTGCCAAATCACAGTGGTACCACTACTCATGCTATCACCAATACATTAGATAAAATAGCGGAAGTGGCCTTATGAAATAGATTACTTAAGTAGGCTCATAAATGACGTGGATTGTGGAATGACATGATGAAATCCCGATTCCAAATTGTGACGGAGCTACAAATGTCGTTGAAATCCAAGGGTGGGGTATGAACTTATCAGGGCTGATAACAAAGCTATTGAATTATTAAGGTAACAGCATACTATCTGCTGTTCAAGTCAAGGTTGCTAGCTGGTTACTAGGTTACTAGCTGGTTACTAGGGTACCTGAGCTAAGAGCTTATGTTAGACAACTGGCTGCTTAATTTACACTGACCTATTATTCAATATTCTTGGTTTATAAAGGTTTTAATACATTCAATACTACTAATATATTCGGCAAACTGCGGGCCTTTTATCAGGATTACGAGTGGTCGAGGGACCTATTTGCCAGGCTTTTTGTTTGGAGAATACCGACCAAGGAATGATTTGTTATCGTTTTAAGATGCTATTACCCTCTAATAAGTCTAATTTTATAAATAAAGCAGGTATAAGCTTATAAATTATAAAAACCTTTGCATAGCCAAACCAATGCAGATCGAAAACAATGCAGTGCACATCTACTGCAAAATTCGCACAAAAGTTAAACCCACATTTTATGTCCAAAATTGAAGCGCGATAGGGTGTTACATATTTGGTAGTCTAGACCTTAACTTTATTTGAAGTTGATCTATAGTTGGTATAGAGACATGTGCAGTGGTGCGTGTTATTGAAGACCATGTTCCCTAATCCTTTATGTCACTCTTATCAAACGCTAACTGATTCTTTCTACAAGTTCCTCCTAAGTGCATGCATGTTTTCAGTCCGTTGAGCTCCTTCAGGAAAATAAATAAATTATTGTAAGTTATTAGTAAGTCTAGAAGAAGGCGTTGAAACTATTGAAACTACTATTTGTAAAAGTCGCATTTTTGATAATTTGGCAGCCTTCTAATTCTATACCCCGCTGTCTCCAGTATAAGATTGTGAATTGTAAAGTGCAACTGATTGATGCAAATGACAGATTCTGATTATTCTTTAAACTATCAAGTAATTTCAACAGACTTGTCCCGAAAGTAACCACTGACTGAACAACCACATTTTATAATAATACAGCAGCGCTAAAGAGAAATTATTTAACTTAATGGCAAATTTTGATTTCGGAATTTAGAAACAAAAAGAATGTAACAGCTATTAAAAATGTTACTCGTTAATATTAATATCACACCTCATTAAAACGTTTGAACTTTCTGGAAACGTAAAATATTACAGGAACTATTTAACATGGCCTAATAAAAACTTTGACAATGCAGGACAGCAAGATACTATGCCATCATAGTTGTTGAGTGCCAATGGATCTACCAAAAAAATATGGCCTAAAAACTATCGAGATTTTGCAATATTTCAGTCCAGTACACTGTGTGGTCACTTCTTAACCGTAAAAATACGAACCTTTGCAGTTCACACAGCACAGTGTGCACTTTTTATACCATAGTGAATGTTCCTATTTCAGTTGGAAATATTAAGTTCATAACAATTCTAAGCATGACAAACTATTATACGTAAAATCATACAAATCAAAAACTTACGCCTGTTACAATATAAAAATGTTCCCAGAACCGCTAGATTCGGGCAGTAGGCTAAGTAGATGTCCAGCATTTTCTTTATCCCTCCATGAACACCAAAGGGGGTTTGGTTAGTTAGTGAAACTTGAATAACAATATGCAATCAACATATTTTAAGGAAATAATTATCTCCTCAAGATCACAACCCATGTTCCAGTCCAGATAACACTATCTCCTCCAATCTTGTAAACAATTCCTCTCAAACGATTATTTTGTCTCGCCGACTGCTGCCCTATTCAAGCAGGCTCTCTTTTCTCATGCTGTATAAAACGTCACCACACTTTGCAGCTTACAATCATTTTTATTTACTCAATAATAATGAGCTTATCAACTCAATAACACTTATAAGCTCACTTCTCTCTGCTCCAATTACCAGCCAGCTTGTCGGCCTATTAACGAACATCAGATCACGTGACCACCAGACCACCGCACTGTTTCACTTTGTCAGGCTACAATAAGACTGCAGCTATCATATGATATATTAGCCTACCTTCGTTTACCATACCCAACTTCTACCTAGACGATACCAGTTAGCAGTGGTTATTGGTCGCCCTGAACTGTGACGTCACCAAGCTCATAAATCCTACTATTATTGCCCTTCCTCCAGATCATTTAATGGCTGCTCTAAATATGGCGATGTAGTATATTGTAGCTTGAGAAGCAACACAGCAAGCGACGACCGGTGCGTATGCGTGATTCGGTGCACTGTTCTTCACTTTGCTTGTCTCGCACTGCTAAGTGCGTATTCAGAGCGAACTGTATCATATAATCTGCTTTCGTTTTGTAATTGTATATCACGTTTTGTTTAGTGTGTGTATCTGGTTTACTTGAGAATTTAGTGTTGAAGGTGAGACACAACATGACGTTTAAGAAGATCTCCTTTAGGAACTCCTTCAGGAATTACAGGTATGGTGTTGCTAGGGTTACCTGTTACCATGACAACGGGTTTTTGTTTGTGTTGTGAATCTTTCTGGTTTTGTTTAGGTCAACTTCAGCCCCTCTCAATAGGCCTGAACATCAGCCGTAAAGTATCGCTGTGCAGTTTGGTACAACGGGGATTTTAGGATAACTTTTAGAAAATATCTTACACCGATTCAACATGAGTTCACAGGAAATCAGTGTTTTACTGCATTATGAATTGTCCCTTTTTGCCGAAGCCAAGAGGGTACGGCCCTTTATAAGCATGGAAGAAAGTGCCACAAACTCAGGACATCTCTGTATTCCCAGCCACATGTACTATTAGTAGATACTGGACTGTGATTTTATAGACATTAAACAATTACTGGTATTTAGAAGGATGCTATTATAGTCTCGTATTGCTGTCTAATACTGTCCTCCTTTGATTTATGTGTAATGAGATGAAAGAGAGTATTTATATCCCGCTCATGCCGAGCATGAATATTAAAAATTATAAATTACCTATTTTAGATCAGCTCTCCTTACTAAATATTCAATTTTTCGAGTGAGAACTTCTGTGACTAAATGGATCCACGTTGAATTCAAAACAAATGTAACTGAAGGCATCATACAACATAGTAATTATATATAATCATCAACTTTGAATAATGACATATAATTGTATAGATTTATTGAACCTAATCAACGATTAACGACTAACGGTCTATATTTACGAATGTTCATGGAACTTCACTACGAAGGAGTTTTACTGTCAACAACCTTAAAGTAACACAAAAAGCAACAGGAAATGCCGTTCTATACCACCATTTCTGAAGAAATAAACCATTTCCGAAGAATTAACCTATTTGTATGAGGATACTGAGCTCAAACTCTGAGTCATTAAAGTAAGTTTCGCCCACTTTCCTATGACACTCGTGGCTTGATCATCTACTTGACTTACTTGACTTAAGGCGGGTAGTATTCCCGAGATCCATTAACAACAGTTCTTCACAGCTTTCTGTCCTTCATCAGTCTAGTTATCTCATCTACTGACTTCAGCCCAGTATCTGCTGTTAGGTTATCTAATATCTAGTAGTGTTAAGTAAGGTCGCCCCCTGTTAGTGTGCCCATGACTCGGCTTCCAGAGGATCAGTTTGTTCAGTGTCAGCTCCGGATGTCGGTGATCCTGACCTGCAAGTCTGAGCCTTCGTTGGGTTATCTTGGAGCTGACTTTGGGAAGATCACCGTACAGGCTGTGGTTGCTGACATGGGCTCGATATTGATTGATTCTTAACATTCGCATATAGCAACCATCAACCATCTTCTCTAGCTTTTCGTCATAGTCCAAGTCTCGGAACTGTACAGAAGCACCGACTCGACTAGTGCTGTAAACACTCTGATCTTGATAGACTTCCTAAGCTTAGAATTCCAAATTTTTTTGACGTTTGGCATGCTCCCCATGCTCTTCCTTTCCTAACCCTGATATCACTCTCACTGTCTCTGATTCTAGAACCCAGGTAGGTGAAGTCTTCCACATGCTCTATTGTGCTGTTACCCAAGGACTTGATGGTATCAGGGTTCTCGATGTTCTGAGTAATGAATTTGGTTTTCCCTTCATTCATTCTAAGTCCCACTGTAGCAGCAACCCTTTCTACCTCTTGCATCAGCGTCTCTGCCTCCTTTACAGTATCTGCTATCAGAGCAATGTCATCCGCAAAACCAGTGTCCGATATCCGATATCTTCTCCGCCTTAGTCATCTAATCATTTACAATTAACTTGCTCTCTGACTTACATCTTGCTTGCCGCTTTTCTGAAAATCATTTCTCTAACAACATCAAGCTCTTTAAAAAGATATCGCCATACAGTTCTGTCATACTCAAAACATATTACTATAAGTTTCCTAGTGTGTATACTACATCTTGATTTTCAACCCTTTTGACCCAATAGGTTCCTATGACAATGTTAATGCTACAAGTACATGTATGTCCCAAAAAGCAATTTCAATTTGAAGAAACTCACAGTATATAATACTAACTATGTTTCTATGCATAGTTTAGCACGCACTTATCTTCAAAGTAGTCTTGTAATTGCAAGTTAATTTATGAGAGTTAATAATAATTCGTGTAATTCGAGCAGGAGAAGAGAGCTAGAAGACGAGTCCTAATACAAACATTCAATTGAATAAATGTACAAATAACTGCAAACCTCTGGAGTAGAGCTATCCAGACGTAAAGGATGCCTTTTAAAGAACGAAGATTTGATTTATGCAATTATGTATAGTTGTGAGGAGTTCTAATGATATGAGAGAATGATCACAGTGATGAGCAGAGATATGTAGATAGAGTAGAGTCCTCTAGTAACATTGAGTGAGAGAGTCACTAAATCAAGAACTCGATAGAGACTCAGTATACTGAGATGAGGTCATTAGATAGATGAGTATTGTTGAGAGAGAGCAAGAGAGTAAGTGAAGACAAGAACATGAGCCTCCTGCAAGGACGTATCTGTAAACTCGTGGAACAGAATTGAAGGTTTAACGATGTGTTGTCATGAGATGTGATAGATAAATGAGCTATTGTATTCAGAGAAGATAATACATTTCAGTACATGTATAAGATGGTCTCTATACAAAATCACTCAACACACTAGCAGTGACTAGACGTCGTGTAATTGATACAGACAGAGGTAGAGGCAGCTAAGGAGAGAGAGAGAGAGAGAGAGAGAGAGAGAGAGAGAGAGAGAGAGAGAGAGAGAGAGAGAGAGAGAGAGAGAGAGAGAGAGAGAGAGAGAGAGAGAGAGAGAGAGAGAGAGAGAGAGAGAGAGAGAGAGAGAGAGAGAGAGAGAGAGAGAGAGAGAGAGAGAGAGAGAGAGAGAGAGAGAGAGAGAGAGAGAGAGAGAGAGAGAGAGAGAGAGAGAGAGAGAGAGAGAGAGAGAGAGAGAGAGAGAGAGACGCTCCGTACATAACATTCACTTGAATAATATTCACATAATATACACAGCAACACACTCCGGAGACGAGCTTCCTCATGACCGTAAAATGCTTGTTAAAACACACGATTGTTTTGTGAATTATCGTATTCATTTGTCGAGAGTTCTGACTGATTCGGCATGAGTCCAAGTGATGGTCCGTGATTATGTGGACTCCACAGTGAGCTCCTCATAGTAACATTACTAGTGACTCACTATAACTCAGTACTCACTAGTGAGCGTCCTATTAATAGACTGTGTTTCGTCTGGTAAGACAAGACTTACTAATGAACAATGAACATTGGTCCTCCTCAGACGTTCTGTAACTCGTGATACAGCACAGTGAATTGGTTTAACAGCTGTTCGTTTCCATGTGATGTGATAGATAATATGCTCTTTATATTTCAAAACGTATACATTTCATATGTTTATACATGGTCTCTATATTTCAAAATCACCTCCAACCAGTCAGTGACTAACGTCGTGTATATTACTACAACAATAGGGCAGCTATATGTCGTAGCTTTATATTTAGAAAGTTCCAGTAGTAGTTCCAGTAGAGGTACACTTATAGTGGGAAATGTACTGACAGACCGGGATGTGGTGACTAGTGAGTGGGGGATATTTCCTATGTTTGGCAAGCAGCTAGCATGTAAAGTGTTTATGTAGGAGCAGCAGCCCCGGAGCTCTGAGAACTCACTTCTCAAGCAGAGCTCTTCTTTCTTCTTCGCGCTCTCTGCTCTGCTACCGCTCTTTGTTCTCTTGTGTAGTGTACTAGTCAGGTGTTGTGTGGGAAGTGTTGTTATTTGTTTGTTGATGTTACACTGTGGTCTAGTAGTTGTTGTTTAGGAAAATCAGTTATTTCTTGTGGTTGGAGCGTCATTTCGATGAGTAATGATTTTGAGTACTAGAGTTTATCGTACTGGTCAGTGGTCATGTACCATTTTCTCGAATGTTTTAATTTTTTAATGATTAATTTTAATCTGGTAGGAATGCAACTCAGTTAGATGTAATCCTAATCTGAACTGTCGAGTATGTGTGAGGAAATATGTAATGATGTCAACATTTTTCTTTGATAACAGTCATTATCAGCAATTCATTAGGGTTACTAAACAATGGAGTGAAATATTCGAGGAATTTTCAATTTAAAAACCTCGCCACATATTTGGTCATATTATGAGTCATTGCGATCGTCGAAATTTCCGGCATTTTTTCACAATTTCCTGTTCAGAAACTTAAGACACTCAGGATTACATTAGAAGTGTAACTAAACAGTAAAATATCAGGCTGCTTGAATCGTATCACTTGATATTGATACTATTATGATTACTGACATGGAACCCTCAGGGCTATCAATTACAAAACAACACAGCACCAGGCAGATACCAGCCTAAATACGTTACAATCTATAATTAGTACCTACTTACATAAACCGTGGATAATATGTAATCCATACTGTACATATCATGCCCCAACCTAATATGATTTGACGTTAACATGGTTATAAAGATCACACACATGGAGTGAGAGACTCTCCAAATATGGCGAGTATTACAGCCGGGGTAGGGCGTGACGTCACGACTTAAAGGTGATTGATCTGGGCTGGATCAGCCTCTCTCTCTCCCTCTCTCTCTCTCTATGGCTGACGGTGTTTTACTGTTACCTTGTCAAGCCTCGTTTCCTGTATTTGTCATAGCTGTGACGTGCGAGCTGTAACTGTGTAAATCCTGTCCTAGTCGAACCTTTTTAATTGTGTTATTCTTAAGTTGATTTCCCACCAATATTTCTTACGCTTTTTGTGATTTTATTTTTGTTGTCCAACTACCAGTTCAAATTCGTGATTTGCTGCCAAACGGAACTGTTAATATTTTTATTTTCCGGGGAATAAGGAAATACTGAATAGTAGCAAGCAGTTGCACAATTTCTTATCAAGTTGTTATCGGGTATGAACTCTGTCATAATCGATTTTAGATTAAGTTTCACATAGGTCATAGACTGCCACATTTCTAATGAACATTATTCATAAGATACTGAAGATGCACCACATTTAACCGTAATATTAATGAATTGCATTTAATCTTCCGTTTGGATGAAATTAGGATATCTCATTTTAATTTAAACGAAATTATCCGCAAACCGTATATATTTGCGGTTTATTTTTATTGAGTACTGGCCATGTATATCGTATTACATATGGTTAAATCCGCGGTTCACATAAGTACACTTCACATAGGTACCTGGTACACCCTCGTGCACTGTGCAGTATCTTTAGTACTGTATTCTTAGCTCTTTACATTTCCCTAAATTTTTCCCTTCGGAGTTCATTTTGATATCTTGATGTTCCAGATAATTTCGTGAGTAAATATGATGAATTCTTCTGTTTGTTGTTATAATCCAACGTTGCATAATGTGTGTAACGTTATGCTGCGTTTTAGATCACAACCAAGTATAACTCGCGAACATAATAAAAAGCACATGGGGGCCCCAATGATACTTAACATGGCTTTGTTGATTCGGTTCGCTACGTAAATCAAGCATGAAAATGAATAATATATCTATTGTGCTCTCACAAAGATGCAACATACTGCTTCCAAACATGGTGTAATCATTATCAGCACCACAAGAACCTGACAGGCTCGCAGTTCTGAGGTGCAGGAATGATCCCTTCTCCGGGTTCCTTCTGACAAGTAACCTGGAGCTTGCAAGAAATCTGCGACATGGCATTATAAATGACAAATATCAAATGAAAACCTCCTTCAATGAAATGATAACGCGGGTTATGCGATATCGAACCATCTGGTTAAATCTATATGCATGGTTGCTAATTGATATGCCACTTCTGAATGCGTCGTTTGACAATGAGTAAGAGACATAATATTCATTAATATCTGTCAATTGCTCATGGGGGAAGTTGAAATATCTCTTGTAATACCCAAACCCAAGTTTGATAATGAATGCTGTGTATCATCAAACTTCCAATTTGTCTCTGTGACTGTAGTTGCAAGATTAATTAAATGATCGAGTTATATAAGAGCCTCGCCTATAGCGTGGTTAACTCTGCTGCCCACCTTACAGAAAACGCATTAAGTTACCGAAATAAATCTTATAAAGTCCCCCAAATCGGATTAAATGACATAAAATATGGTGGATATTCGTTCTAACATGATCGAGCGAAATATTTTGCTCTGTAAAATGTAAATTGAAAGTAGTGTTTACTCTTTCGTGATTCTTGATTATGTTTGTTTCTGTGTGAATTAATTTCCTGTGTAATTATTTCTGTTTCAACTGACTCCGTATTGGAGCCTTGTTGGTTGATAGTTTTAATTTTCAAGTACCAAGTTAGACCTAATTTATATTATTACTAATAAGCTAATAACGGGGCAGCCGGATCCAATACCTGTATTTTGATAATACTCCGGCCACTCGGTGGTATAACTAAAAAGTTAGCGGCCACGGAATTAAGTCTGTATTTATTGGGCTGTATCAAATATCTCATGTTGATTCTATTTTGCTAAAAATGTGGCACTTTTCTACTTAAATTAAGTTTATCCTAATTGAATCAGACGAATTATCACCTTCTAACCAAAATGTAGCTCCCCTAAAAAACTCACTATCGGTTAATTGGGATCGCAGGGATATCACTAATTGTCTCCCTTCTCGTATTACTGATACCCAATTAACATGTACTAACAGTGAACTAGCTCTCCATGTAAACACATATCACTGCTATCATCCAGACCTAGGAAGTATCCGTCCACTACCCCCTAATTCCTTTTAAAAACATAGTAAACCCCTCATTACTACCCCTCCCTGGCACGACGCCAACAGTTAATATTCAGGTCATTGTGTGATCCCGGCTGCTCTCAGTGAGAGAGAGTGTGTGCGGCTGTTCAGTGAGGTCCAGCCACCTGCTGCTGCCCGGGCCTCTATATTACACTAGCTCTCTGTTATATAGTGAACATTTATATTATCTTACTCTGTCTTCGTTCATTATTACATGTCCTTTTTCTCTTGGGGAGGTGTTTTATTTTTTGCGTATCAATTTCCATGTTTTCGTATGTGTGTTGATTTTTATTTTGATCATTGGTATGATCCACGTGCGGGGTCCTCGGTGGATTATATTTCAGAGTGAATATGATTACATTAGATTGAACAAACGCATTGTTTTATATAGGAGATCTGGTGATTAATTAAGTGTGATTCTCGGCCCTGTGCTACTTTTACAAAAACATTTCCCAATCATTGCACAACTTACTTCAATCACAAATTACAGATTCTCTTGTGGGGTTTACCCACTTGCTAATTCATGCAATATCCAATATTGCAATGAATCAATTCAATATTGCAATATTGCAATGAATAAATTCTTACTATTTATTCAAGTGGCGCCTTTCGGGTGCTACTCCTACCCTTCCTATTTACTAATAACATATGTTTGATCAGGAAGGAATTCAGTAAGGAGTTTACAAAGAACCCGGAAGTCATTGTTCACGCTTCATCGACCTCCCGACTATTTGAGATGCTCAACAGCAAAACCTCAAAAAAGGACAGAAAAATAGGGCTTGGGGTGAGTTAACTTTTTTTAACTTTTTGTCAAAATTTGTTTACCATATGTTATTGTTTATTTCCATTTGTGGTAATTATTTGCTGATAAAATTCCAAAATAAAGTGTGCAGTAATTGTTTGGTTCTCTGAAAATATCTACCCCCGTTGATTTTAGTCGAAAACATTTTGATTTTGAGGTCATAAGTATACGCTAGATCCAGGAAAACAGTTGTAACCTACTTGGTAATCCCTTTAGATAACATACAAGTTCTCATCATTATCAGTTGTTTTTTCTCTTAAACCGTATCCGACAAGTTTCCTCATCTTATCGATTATTTCCTTCTGTAAAATCAAATCTCATGCTGGTAGTATTGTTCAAAAGTGGATTGTCATCACAAGCCTTTACTGTTATCTATCAAAAATCGCGCTGTCTTTGAGGGAACTCTGTGAATATTATATCCTAGCTCGAAGCTCAAATTTATCAAAAGACCTAAAGTTTAGAAAGCCGCTATAGCATTGTGGAACCTTTGATGGGGGATAACCTTACTTAAATATCAGGTAGCCGACTAAGTGATTTCACCTTTGACCATGGTCCTCTAATTGGAATATTAATGGCCTCTAATTCCCATGTCTCATTGTAAAAATCGAAATTTCATCTTCATTTCCCACTCAGAAATCGGAGGTAAAATAATGGAAGTCATATTTCTTACTACATTTGGGACCAGATCTCATGCATATAACATATAACACGTACATTAGCACCTTGTACCGCTCAAGCTGGTCGTGTTGATTGGGTGAATGGGTGCCCTCAGCCTTATTAATATCACTTAGGTGAAACATTTGACAGCCAATCAGGTGTCAGCTCTATCCCGGATCCTGATTACATGTTCTGATCAAGTTGACGCTCCTTTTGTTATGGCGTGTAGTAAGATTGGGAGGGTATTAGACATATTACATATTACCCATCAAACAAATCACTGTCATGATTAAACCAGGTGACGGTAAGATCATTGTTTGTATTCTGAAGCGCAATCAGTCTCTGCCCCCATAATAGGAGTGTTATATACAATACGGTTATCAGAGCATGACAGAGCATGACGGTGTAGAACAGGTCTAGGTTTGAGCTGCCCAGATCCAGTGTGTCTTTTAACACACATGTGTGGATAATACCTGCTCCGTTTAGCAGATTCTGCAAAGATTGCGTGTTTTATTCTCAAATCACACCCCGGCTTTTCAAGTTGAGCCTAATGGTCCTTGTGAACATTGTACAAGGAATACCATATCCTTTGTGTTTTAGGGGAAGGTGTCAAATCTTGAGTTTATAGTCGGTAGTTGTCTGAAAATACCCCACACACTTCCGTTCTACATCCTACACTTCCGTTCTACATCCTACACTTCCGTTCTACATCCTACACTTCCGTTCTACATCCTACACTTCCGTTCTACATCCTACACTTCCGTTCTACATCCTTCACACACAGATCTACCCGGCCTTTTTCCGCAGTATCAATTAAACAATCACTGATCCAGCTCTTTTCCAAGAGGCGGCGATCATGACGTCAAGACGATAATCACATTTTCACATATGTAATGGCAGAGAAGGTACTACTATGTCGTCTAATAAACGTGCTTCCTTTATGAGCAGGTCTGGGTGAGCGGGCTCCTCTCAGTTCATTGTCTTGAGATGGTACACAGTGTATGATCGGGAGTTAGGAGCGAGGTGGGAGGGATCTAATTACACCCGCTCCTTTGTTGACTTACCTCCCCTCCTAGTTGCTCACTTTTGTTCCATCTTTTGTGTTTGGAGTCAGCTCTTGAAACGTTTTTTGCCGCTTCGTTTGAGGTGAGGGTTTTAGTGAAGGTTTTTATAGGGTGAATGTTATCTAGTTATTTAAATGTTCCTTAATTCTGTAGAACTATAACATATAAGATATTAATGTAATTTGGCGGGAAATTTTGTTATTTGGCGGCGATCGTTATAATTTAGTGGCCTTGGTCGTCTTAATTTTTATGTACAAGCGGCTCGTGTGTGTGTTCCTTAACAAGGTTGGGATGTGAGCATTGTGGCTTAGAATTGAGAACATACGCGTTTTAGAGTAACAACCTTACGAGTTTTAGAGTTTTGTAACATTTGTAACAACTTTACGAGTTTTGTAACAATTGTAATATCCCAAGTTTCAGTCAAACCGCACAGAAAATACGCGATTTTTGCCAACAACGGCATAATTATAAAAACCTTAACTATTTTGAGTAAATTTGGTGTGACTATAATAATATAGTGTTACATAAACAAATTGAATTCCGATATTTCATGAGGTCACACTAAATTACAGGCACACGACTAGCCTCGTGTTATTACTCCACTACAATATTAGCCTCCTGTTCCAATCTTTACTGCAATTCTTTTACTCCGACAGCCGACTGTGTTATTTCTCCGACTGTTATGTTTTGTTTCTCCGACTGTTAGATTTTGTTTCTCCGACTGTTAGATTTTGTTTCTCTGAAGCTGTTAGGTTTTGTTTCTCTGAAGCTGTTATGTTTTGTTTCTCTAAAGCTGTTATGTTTTGTTTCTCTGAAACACTGTTAGGTTGTGTCTCTTTACACGAGTTTTATAATCCTGTTGCTACTCTCTTAAAATAGCTCTAACTAACTAATCATTCGTCTGAACAGCACTAGTGTTGTTACTCTCTTACACTGACTTAGAGAATGGTTCTAACTAACTAACGAATGATTTGTCTAGGTGGCACTACAATGGTGTCAACTTCAGAGCACACTTCATCTAGTTAAGACTCTCTCAGAAAGGACTGTAATGTAGTTGTGTCTATAACCGTCTATATTTAGTGTTCACTAACAAGGCACTGTACACCACCGGCCTAGAGAGAGAGAGAGAGAGAGAGAGAGAGAGCTTTTGTAGCGTACTACTGCACAGTGCACATTCTCTCATTGTTACTGCATCTTTTCCTGTTAGTGCAAATATAGCAGCTTTCACTAAGATCCATGTTAATTAGGTTGACGTTGTTAATTACCTGTGACTGTTGAGAGAAGAAGGGAGGTATCTAGTTTCCGCCCACCTTCCCTTCCCCCGCCTGGGATGAATTTAGCTGGGTTATTTTAGGAAGAGAGTTGTTTCTTTCTTAGTTTGTAACCTCCTCACATTTTGAGTTTATAATCGTATGCGCACATGGTGAGGATTAACATATGGATGCTGGTTACGGTGTAACTTTTTGTTAGTTGTCCACTTGCTGCCATATAATCTGTTAGATTGGGTGTGGACTGTGGTACACGCCCTGTAATAGGTTATATTTCTCGTTATCATTCTGACTAGGTTCTGACTGGGTTAATTAAAGAGTCGTTATGTCTCTTATCAGTGGATATTTGTGAAGCTGTACATTACTTGTTGTGTGGTTGACAGTTGTTGGAGTTCCAGTTTGACTTTTGAGTTGAACTTACAAAATAATCGATTAGTCCTGAGAAATTGATGGTTCTTGAGGTAATTCAAAGCGTAATCGACAAATAAAATAGATAAGCAGTGATCATTGATTTGTTACTAACGATCATTTTAATTTATGATGTTAGTCTACATGTTTATTTCTGTTGATATTAACTGATTTTCTGTAGGTAACAACGAATGGTGGATGTCGGAGTCTAAACGATATCATGTCAGAGCTAAACTCTTCAATTGCATCTCTTGACTCAGCTGGGTATGTAAACTACTTATATTTACTAATTACTAGTTGCTATAACAACCAATCATTCAGTAGCTTTTACAGCTACTCGTTAAGACAGTATCACTAATGACTCAACTAACAATTTGAGATATTTGATAAAACTCTTCACAGACTTCACATGGGTATATACCGTTTCTATCCAATCGGGGTTTCTCTGTAACTTTAGTTTATAAGTAAGTTTATAAGTAAGTTAATAAGTGTTTATAAGTATGTTTATAAGTAAGTTTATAAGTAAGTTTATAAGTAAGTTTATAAGTAAGTTTATAAGTAAGTTTATAAGTAAATTTATAAGTAAGTTGTAAGTTATAAGAATTTAAAATAATTAGAGTTATATTAAGTTTATAAAATTTATAAGTAGTTAGTAAGTTATAGTGTTTATAGAGATTAGTATTTATAGGGTTAATTATGTTTGCCAATATCAAGGCTTCTTCAAACGAACAATGGTCCGAAATTCCACATATGATCTACTTGGTGCCTATCAGATAATATTTGCACCTCAAATCACGTTCCACAAAAATGGTGATAACCCTTTTATCAATCCTTCCAAGTATGTGGCAACTTTTTGGACTTTCTATTATTATCGATTATCAAGATTTATCTGCAAACAATGTTGGTATACGTGCGGGTTCTCACACCTCGTTACTTTAGCATCCGTGAAAATGAGATGTTTAACAAATAGAACAGGATCTCACAAACTGAATTAGAGTGTTACCTGATCCGACAGGAGTTGCGATCATTCCCCGGGTTATCTTTACTCTGGTTGGAGTAATTGCTCTCTAATTTACACCAGGATAGCGTAGAAAAATTAATATTATTTATCATTTTATCTCCGTTCATCTGATATTCGTTCTGTTTTTCTCATGAAGTATCCGAAGACTTTTAACCTAAACCGGCAATTATCTGGGTATGTTCTTCTAAGAAAATCAAATTAAATTAATTTAGTTTTATAGTCAACTTCCATCTAAGATTGCGTTTCATTACATGAGATCAGAATATTTCACTCGAAAAAATTTAATAGACTGTGATTTAATTAACGGTACCAGAGATAGAGAGGGAGGGGCCTTCTAGAGAGCATAAACTTGTCGTTGCCATACATTTTCGCGCCAAAAATAAAATACGTAGTTTCTTTCCAAATATACGTAGTTTTTTTCCTCGACACACAAAATTGAAGTCCGGCATTGTTGACCTATGTGACTGACAAATGGTAACGTGACGCTATTGCTCAGTTATAATAGGTTGTCGTTACTTGAAAGATTGCATAAAGATGGTTGACTATTCATGTATAACTTAAGTTATCCAGCAGCCCCTGGCGCCAGCTCACTTAGTAAGAAGGCCACTAAAACAATTCTGCTCAAATAATTGTCACCATATCGGACTTTTTAACCACATCTGGACCACCATAGTAATATCTTGGCAGATAACCAAATCCAGATTTGTACTCGACCTGCAGACATAATTTCATTATAAATCTGAATATGAAGTAAGCCTTACTTGTACTGGCCACTCCTTTTCCTTCTCTCTTACAGGGAGGTGTTTCATCTTATCCTAGTTTTATGATATTGATAATTTAAAGCGGTAGATAAGACCTGGGGAATATTCTGATTTTGCATCGGTAATTTAATATGGCAGAGATTTTAGAGGGACCATGTCAAATTATAGGTCTCGTACGCTGCCTAAGGCTGTGACATGTGGAAACTGATTATCGCAATTTCTAGAACCAATTTTTAACTCTCGTGATAATTTGATAACCATAGCAACGTCACAATATCTGGCAGTAATCCAGGACAAATCTCCATGGTTTACCAAATAGTGTTACTTGATCCATGATTCCGGTATAATGTTACATGGCTCAGATTTCAATCGACTGACTGACTGACTGACTGACTGGGTACGGGTACCCTCACAGTCTACTTAAAATGAATTAGACAAACTTTAATATCCCTAATGCGTTATAATGACCAGCACAGTAATGTTCCAGTTACATAAAGACCACTGTCTCACCCTCATATTAAGTAACAACTAATAGCGTTCCCCAGTGTAATAATCTGAATAATGTAGGGACCTAAACTAATGTCATACATAATGTATTCTGTGTATTCTGTGTGTGTGGTTGTGATCACCTCAACTAACCTAAACCCTCTCCAGGCACTCAGAGGACAACAGCTCACTGTTTGACGGCAGCAGCTACACCACCGGTGGCAGCATGACAGAGAGCATGGCCGAGATAGCTGCTGAGGACCTGATCACAGCCATGAGAACACAACGAGCTCACTTGCTGGAGAGAAGAGCCGAGATGCAGATGAGGGTTATACATCTGGAGAACGAAGAAGCGGTGAGTTCTATATAGTTTACATGTCATTTGTATAAACATACAAACATTGTGTCTAGACTGTTTACGTTAATCTAGAATATGACTACCATATTAGCCACAGCTGTTTAGTGTTTACCGTAACCGTGTTGACAATGTGTCCTCCGCAGGCAATTATAACAGGACAGCGTATACACGAGGTAGCTGGTCTGGACTGGAGTAGGAAACATATTAACACCGGCTTCCTCATCAACAACCCTTCCGAGGGTATCAGCTCTATGGTAGGTGTAACTAAACTTTAGAGTTGTTCGCTAATTTGTAACTTATCCTGGTCTCCTTTTTGTTTCTGTGGATGTGTAATGACGCACTTTCCCCCTTCCCGTATGAGGTCCTTATTATCAATGACGAGTTAAACTGCCCAACCCACCTGAACAATACGTCATGGTTAAGACGTGTTAGCATAATAGTGTTAGTATAATAGCCCTCTTATATTTCAATTATTATCAGGACGAAGTTTCCCAACTCGAGTTTGACGTTGAGATCCAGAAGAAGATTGTGCACGCTGCGCGCCGTTTGGCTCGTGAACATGGAATTGGGCGGAGTGCCAAAAGAGAAAGGAAGATGGCAACCCAGCGGGCCCTTTTGAAGCTGCAGGAGCTAGAGCGGAAGTTGCAGAGTGCTAAGAGGTTCCAGAGACCCTGTAACCCGGATACCTCTGACAGGTAACTTGCCGCGCCAAAATAATAAGTAATCATATCAGCTTAAAATAATAAGAAATAGTGTCAGTTGACACGTACGTGGTGATTGTGGACCCCTGGTTATCAAATTACTTCACTATTTCTGTCACCTGCGTTACCAATATACTTTCTAAAGCCCACACAGATCAGGCCACAGCTGAATAATGTACGGTAGAGTATCTGATAATAATAATCCCCATGGAAACCACCTCTAAACTCTAACCTCCCCTCAGTGAGAAACAGAAGCTTCACGAGCACCAGACCTACTACAAGGCTGTAACTGATAACGGCTACTATCCTCACTTCAGAACTGTCTCCTCGTCAACCAGTGAAGATAAGGTACGAGATTGTTCTAGAACTTGTTGTAAATTAGTGAGATAATGGAGTTGGTTATAGCTCCCAACCAGATCCTTCTCTTTAGGGCAATCAATAATCATCAGGCCAAAAAGAGCGGAGCCGCTTTCTTCCATTAGTGTTCCTTTGATGTTTACCTACAACCTGTATAACAGTCGTATAATCGCGATCAAACATCATTAATTATACTGGCACTGATGTTTATAGTCACGTTGATAAACATAATATTGTTGTCCCTCATGTCTTATATCTGAAGTTTGATACTATTACAGGTGTCTGGATACGATCCCACAGAATCAGATTGGTCCACACCGCTCTCTCCCGGTTTCTGTGACAACCAGCAACCGTCACGTCACTCAAGCTCCAGCTCTATTGGTACCAATTGTCAGGATAGTGTCCGTGCCTCCTTGCAGCTAACTCTTCTCGACGACACAATTACCAAAACTCAGCCGAGAAAGCGAAGCGACACAAGAGGCTCAATTACTCCGCAAAACTCAGTGAACTATGAACCAACCTCCCCAGTAACTCCGCCTCACTCGGCTAAATCAAAGAGCTTCTTCAATACTTCATTTCCTTTCCGTATCGAGAGTCTTGCTGGATCGATATCTGGATCTCGTCGTCAGGACAACATGAACAAAGTTGAACCCAAACAAATGCAGTTCAGACCACGTGCTGGCAGTTACAAGCAGCCCGATGTGAACAATGTGAGCACGCTCACACGTTGCCATGACAACGTCATACCTGAAAAAATAACAAACAGTTACGAGAAGTACCTTCAAACGCTCAGAGTGAACAGACAGAGAAACGAGCTCGTTAACAGAAACTTCGAGAACAGACGTCATTCCTGCTCCGACTGGCAGGATAACAACGTCACAAACTATAATGGTCACACGTCCAACGGTCACATGACCAATGGTCACACGTCCAACGGTCACATGACCAATGGTCACATGACCAATGGTCACATGACCAACGGTCACATGACCAATGGTCACATGTCCAATGGTCACATGACCAATGGAACAACAAGCCAGCACTCTACTGCTGTCTAGGTGTTACCCAACCTTTTAGCGACCTTCCTATCCTATCAGAGATTGTGTTATCAGCTATGGTTGAATGATCAAGCTTAGGACTTGGATTTGAGACCATCAGTAAGATTCAGAATGAAATGGAAAAGTGCAAATAAGTTCTATCATACTGCCATCTGCCATCATTCTCCTATACTACAAGTAAATAGCACTATTAAGTCTTGCAAACTACATCAACGAATGGTGATTATTGGTTTTAGCTGTCATCTTATTAGGAATCTGAAATTTTTACGAGAACACTCTGATTAGAAAAACAATCCCATATTAAACTTACACATTACAGTTATATTTGACCCTCAATCATTTTGTTATATAAACAGATATGGGTAATTATTCTACTGTCAGTTCTAATAATGTAAGGATATCCAATTCTTATAGTAACAACCTAACAAGTATTAGAAATTTCTGCATATTTTTTCGCTATCAGTTTCAGTTTACCTGCTATTTTATTTCCTGTTTTAATTAATTTATCAACAGTCAGACGCCGATAATTATTCTGCTTGTAAGTGAAACCTTGTCCGCATAAATATTTTAACTACAGTTTATTAGAAATATTTATTAAATCCATCTTAAATCCTGGTGATTATATTTAATAATAATCGGCGTCTGACAAATCCATTATGCCTCAGATCTGCTTTGTACTTCTAGTGTTCTAGGACTGCACGCATTCTTCAAATAGTTTTGATAAAGTAGTTTGAGAAAGATTTAGCTGTTTTGTTATGAAATGCTTCTTTATTTTTAATGCGATATAAGAATTATTCTTTTAACTGTTTCAACTATCGATTGATTCCTTGCTGATGCAGACATATATCAATATAAAAGTAATAAATCGTTTTGAAAACAACCTTGAAAATAGAAATCCAAACTTTAAATTTGTAACTTCAAAATATGATATCAGCTTTTAGTCGGTGGTTCAAAACTGCAGTGAAAAGTAGTTCAGTACGATTCAAATTGAAAATGTTGATGCTGTTTACATGCATATCTTTTTGCCTCGTATAGCATTACAATAGTGTCCATCATACATCTGCAGTCATCATAGTAGGTTGTCTTCTATTTTCTGCATCGTTCTCTCTATCCTTTCTGCACAGGCATCCTACGAATTTACCCCACGACGTCTTAACGTATAATCAGAATCTCATCTCCTTTTTCCTGGTAAGGTAGACCACTGGGTTGCAGGCTGAATTGAGAGGAAGCAGGATGTTATATGTTACAGCAGTCAGTAATTGAGCATGAGGTATCTGCAGAATGCTCAATACAGATACGATTCTCCATCCAACAATGATCACAAACCGACATAGCAGACACAGAATATAAGTGATATAATGCCCACAGTAACTGCAGCTTTCCTCCTCCAGGTATCTGTTTGGGACAGCTTGCAGAGGTAAAGCTTTCCAAAGCTGATAACGTTCAGTAAACCACAGGTAGAAACAAACTAACCAGCAAAACAAATTGAATATAAACGGCAACAGAAGCCTCTTCTTTATTGTTAGACTCTTCTGAAGAGTCTACAAATTTCATTGCTATTGTCAATCCAATAAGTGCAGTATAAATTGCAGACAATAATTTAAAAGCCGTCCAATTAATGACGTGAAGAGGGAATATCAAATGTATTGCCCTGACAGCTGTGAGTAGACAAGTTAAGTAACCAGTCGTTAATACTGTTGGGTACAATATGCAATCAAAAGCTAGATCTTTGAAAAATGAATCAAGTATTAAAAATGCCATCATCACGCTGACCAATAGATCACATATGTTCAGAGCAGCAAATATTTTTGTGGTGAGAGTGTCAGAGTTTCTTGTTCGCCTATTTGCCATGATTTTACTGATGAAGTATGATAGGGACACAGTGTTTGTTATTGTCCCGAATATCGCTATCAATACGCTAGAACCGAATATCAACATTAGTAAAATCATGTCGATGTTAAACTTAAATGTTATGTTGCCGTTTTCTTTCAGTGCAGAGTTTGTTGATGTCTATACAATCCGCTATGATATTATCAATATCATTGTACTTTGACCTATAAAGAGTTTAAATTAGCTGAATTAAGAATTTTGCTTCAGTAGAACTTCTTTAATCTCTATACCGTGCTTCTCTTGTATCACGTGGTGACCCCCACGGTCGCTTCACTATAGTGGAGTACTACACCCCCTGTAGAGTTTCGACGATACAGGGGGAGCCGCGCACTCGTGCGCGGCGGGTCATACAACGTATGACAATGCTTCTCTATATCGGGTACCTCGATATACCAGGCCTCCGTTTTCCTCATACTTTTAGTCAATTAGCTCGTGTTTAAATACGGCCATAATGGGGTATATGAGACGCTAATTGATGCATTATTTGAGAGGCTACAGAATCACAAGTACCGGGATTGAGATCTCTATACCGGGTTTGTTCCTACAACGTACGTTTTACCTTTCCCCCGAGAGATTTGGTATATAGATTATAGAGTTCTATTGTATTTTCTTAAGGTAACCGAACGTCAAGTTCAACACGCCTTTAAACCTTTAGTTTTACTCAGACTTCATTTTTAACATCGATCTACAATGTCATGAAAATAAAATATCGAATTGAATAAAACTTTGAGAATAAAAAATGAAAACAAAAGAAATGTTTGTTCAAACGATATTCGAGATGTGGATCAATTGAGACTGAGTGCATTTGTTCAGCATTATGTTTCAGCCTATATGACTTTCTTTCGCTTATGAATCCTTTGTTCTTCATTTAAAATTAATAGACTGCTTGGTCTTAGCTGACTGAATAATTTTTTTTTTCAGTTTGTAGATTATATATTCGCATATAATTATATTCGAGACACTGAGACAGCATGAGAGTAGGCCCTGCTGCATCTCGTTGTGACTGAATCATATTGAACACTGAACAGTTAACACAGAATAAAAGCGTCTCGCCTGACAAACTATATACTATACTATAAGTATATAGCAGAGCCGGGAATATATAGCCATTCTCCAAATTTGGAACTTTTACTATGTTGCAAAATCGGGAGTTCCCATTCATTCACAATTGATGATTCATTGAGGAGCATTATCCGTAGGCAGTCCTCGGCAATAACGATGTGATAAAACTCACGGCCTCATTGGACAGACTACCTACCGCTCTAATCTCAAAGTACGCTTATAGTTATCGGCCCGAAAGCAAGCCAAAGGAATTTCTGCAAAGTGTGATTTATGCTATGTAATACTAATAAACCTAAATTCTTTAGCATTGAATTATAGAATGCTACACATACATTTTAACTAAAACTCAACCTCCCGGACGAATTCTGATGAACTGAGTCTAAATAAATAGGTAAAATAATAGTGAGAGGGAAATAGTAGTAAAGGGGGGGGGTATAATAGTAAAGGGGGTATAACTATATAACAGTCAACGTTCGTGCTTGCCAGCATTGTGACTTTATTATTTGTGTTCATTCTAGCTTCACTTCCAGCGGTGTACCTAATATTGAATATATTATGCAGGACCGATATTGAAATATTCTTCACTATAAGTTAAAGTATAACATTAACAATTATGTCCACTGTTTACTGCACCACATGAAACCATTTACAATTTGACGTAGAGTCCTTTTCAAACTAACTTTATAGTTAAACAACAATTTGAGCGTTTCTTTATTATCAGTTATACTTATTGCAATGTTTTGTTATAATAATTTTATAGGTGGGAACTTGGAGGTATGTCTTTATGGCGATGATGCCCGCCCTTTTAATTAAAGTTGTGACGCGGCTGAAAACCGATTCAAAGAGTGTCCCTTTGTACCGCCCAACCAAGGTGTAGTATAATTACTGTAGTACTAGTAGAGGTTATTTCTCGTTTGTGTTTCTATTATTTTAAGTTAATAACTTTGAACTTAATAAATTACTTTGTAATGAGTAATAATAATATAACGCTCTTTGTTGTAATAATTTGTGCGATATCGGTAGTGGCGCTGACAGCTTCAAGCGGGTGCAAGCTTAAAAAGAATGCAGTCAAAAAGAAAATAAAGCAGTACAAAAGTAAATGTCTAAAGAAAGGATTCCAATCATCTATCGATTGCAAGACTGAAAGAGGAAAATTGAGCAAGAAGGCCACGAAGAAATGTCGCAAGCTCGAAGGGATTTTGAAAAAGTGCGACTACTCCTGCCTGCCCCCGATTGATGGAGGTTGGACTGACTACAGAGAATGGACCACGATAGTTTGCTCCGCGCCATGTGGGGAAGGAAAGAAAATAAGGAGAAGATCTTGCAGTAACCCATCCCCAACGTTTGGTGGAGTTGACTGTGTTGGCAAAGCTGAGGAATCCCAAAGTTGCAATATAAAAAAATGCCCAGGTAATTACGAACATAATAATGCGAATTTAGATTCATCAATTTAGCTCGATCGGCCGATTTGCGATTACTTTGTACTCAATCGATCAAATAAATGCGAAAATGAACCTTCATTCGAAAAAAATAAACATGAATATTTTTTGAATGAGATGTGATAGTAAATCATACCAAAAAATAATTACCTCGATCAGTGACACTGACAGAGCTATGCCTATAATTAAGGCCAAATAAAGGCCTATAAAGGCCAACGTATGTAACGTTACTTTTGCCACAGGATGGTCAAACTTTGGAGATTGGTCTGCGTGCTCTGTAACATGTGGGGGAGGGGATCAGGTAAGAAGAAGATTGTGCAATAACCCTGCCCCAGCGTTCGGTGAACCTGACTGTGTTGGCAATGCTGAGGAATCCAAACGTTGCAATAAAAAAAGTTGCCCAGGTAGGATACAAATTCGTTTGATATTATTGTTCTAAATATTTTTGACAAACTGTATGAAAGTGTTAAAAGAGTATTATATTCTTTTAAAATGAACACGTTATTCCTGTCACAGTCAATGGAGGATGGTCAAACTATGGATCTTGGTCCGCGTGCTCTGTAACATGTGGGGGAGGGTATCGGGTAAACATAAGATATTGCAACAATCCTGCCCCAGCTCATGGTGGCAGATCGTGCTCTGGACCTTCCGTCATACACCAAAGATGCAACACTCACTACTGCCGCTACGGGTAGTTGTAATTAAATATGGAAAATTAGTTATAACTGAACTGCACGGATAAACACTTTATTTAGTTTCTTTTTTTTTTAATGAAAAAAAAAGCTATGAAAAACGGTTAAAAAAAGTGAGCATGCGGAACTGGAAAATATTAAAAATTGTTTTGGAATCGAACAGACAATGACTTGAATGTTAAATTAAATTAAATTTTTAGTTTAAGCTTGATAGATTATTGATTTTATTTTACATACATCGCATGAAACATAAAGTTCTAGTTGCCGACAAATTAATCAGTATTATTTTGCATATGAGAACGGTTCATATTTACATCGTTTCTTTTTGTTTGGGAAAAGGAGGAACAAGGCAACGGTCCGCTCTACCCAATTCTGGGTTTTGGTAAAAACAAGTTAGCGTTAGTTTTGCTATATATATCGTATCCAACCCACAAATCACTAATCAGACTGCTGGGTTACTAATCACACAATTAAGTCACTAATCGGAAATGCAAGGGAGTTTACAAACTAGGAATATTATACTTAGAATTGTATCCGGGCTCGAAATATTGGAACGGTAAACAAAAGATTAATATGCCTCATAGAAATAAACCTCGCTGTCCCATTTTTACACGATACTTCGCACAAACCACTAAATGCTACTTTATTGTAGCATTTATGATCCAGCATCATGATGAGGCGAGTGTCTCATAGTAACGTGATGGTAGTTAGTAAAGTCACGGGGTCGGGAAAGGATAATTAATGAATGATGAGATAATAGAAAGATCATTCGACGAACCTGTGTCCCACCAGTTTGATCAGATGCTAATATTTTGTTGAGTAGACCATAGACTGAGAAATACCGTTATTCAATAGCGGTGTGGCTAGTTACTATATATAGCTAGGGACTGATGTAAACTGCAATATTACCGGCCTGATTTAAGGATTAAAGAAATTATATCCTCCCGAGTCCCGTATTATATCTGATAATTTGATGTTGAACAAGTGATACACTTGACAGTACAAATGTCACATTGTTTCATTACCTAGCTTGCTAGTCTATTTATATAGATATAGTCTATCGCTTAAATTCTCGCACTTACCTTACTAAAAAGCTATTTGACTAACAGAAAGCAGTATGTTATGTATAACGATGTACCATCAGAAACAATGGACGTGAAATTTGGAGTACCACAAGGGTCAATTCTAGGGCCGTTACTCTTCCTATTGTATATGAACGATATAGTAAACTGCTTTTCAGACAGTGAGGTGAAATTTGTACTTTATGCTGATGACACTAATATCTTCATATCAGGACCATCTAGAGAAGCAACATACAAAAAAGCCAACTTAGTGCTTAAACATGTCTCGATTTACATGAAATGTAATCTACTTCATATCAACATGTCCAAATGCTGCTACATACATTTTAAACCAGCCTCTGAATATGATGACACCTGTGCACGGACCAGACCATTTGCTATCCTGCTAGATGAATCTAGATCAATATTCATCAATGGTAAGGTTATTACTAAAGTCAAGGATACCAAATTCTTAGGTGTTGTTATAGATAGTAAGCTAAACTGGATTGCCCACATGCACTACATCCGTAAAAAACTGCGATCTATGACTGGTGCAATCTGCAGAATTCGGCAATCGATACCTTCTGAACTATATTTGAAAATATATAACGCTCTTTTTGAATCACATCTCAGTTATGGTATAAGTGTTTGGGGTGTTGTCCTCAGAGAACGGTCCAATGATAGTCTTTTCATCACACAGAAGCACTGTATAAGGATCCTTTTTGGCGACCTTGACTCATATTTAGATAAACAATCAACATGTGCACGTACTAGACCATACGGTATGCAAAAACTAGACCATAAACACTTTGAAAAGGAGCATACAAAACCCATTTTTAATAGATTAAAAATTCTTACGGCTCAAAACTTGTACAAATATCACTGCATCTTAGAATTCTCTAAGATTATCAAGTACCACTGCCCATACTCCCTTTATGAGGCTATCAACATTTCAAACCGTGCAACGAGTCTCACGGTTATTCTCCTAAATAAATCAAATACCTTTTTGTTTAATGCAGCCAAGCTTTGGAACGCTGTTCATAAAAAAATTTTAACTTCAAGCAATTGCCTAGAAACGTCCATTAGCTTGATAAAACTGAGAACCAAAGCACTATTAATACAAGCACAGGCAGCTGACTTAAAAGATACTTGGACTCCAAACAATTTTAAATTGCAGTAATCAAATCTAATTGCAGCGGCACACACTTACTATTACTATCATGATTGTACTATAGACAGAAAATCTTTCAAATCGATTTTGGGCGCTTTTTAACCATTTGTTGTAATGTTTTTAGATACTAAATATCTAAATTTATAAAATTTTTTATCGGAATGAATTAATTGATATTTAATAATTTATTCGGTAGGTTTATCTGGTATTGATATTGATTATATTGTTATTGTTATTATTGAACGAAGCTAACTCTAGACATAGTTAATACTACTTCTTTTAAGAAAGGGACTTGGAGTATAAACGACCAAGTTTGCATAAATTTATATCCACCCAAGAACTCAGGAGGCAAAGGTGGGTGCGTAAACTTTTGGTCTGCACTCTCCGATCCTGTATCACCCTCTCCGATCCTGTATCACCCTGGATTCTTCTCGACGTATCTTTGTAAAAGGTATATACCTTCTAGTCAATCTCTTGCTACTCCATACCAAGTCCCCTAAGATATCTGATCTAAAGTTCGTGCTAGTTATATATATATGAAATATACTTTTGTCTGCTTTAATTGATACTAAATAAAAATGTTGTTTTCTTGAAAAAAAATGTTGTTTTCTTGGGGACACTTGTTGTCAATCGTGGTCTAAACAGTTGAAGGTAGGATTATAAATAAATAAGATTATACTTGACATGTGGTGAAAGGTGGCCTCAAATATATTGGAAAAGTTGGTCAGTCATCAAGCGTCATTATTCATTAAGCGTAATAATTCACCCACAAAGAGTTTACAATTTTCTGAGGGTATTAGGAAATGATAGGAGATTAAATGTTAACGTTTTGACTGAGAAAGTAAGTGGAGAGTGAAGAATATTCTTGATGGTGTTATATAATGGAATGTGGAATGTAATGGAAATAGTTGCTACTTGTTAGTACTACAAGTACAAGCAGGGCCCTTTTACCGTGCCTGAACATTTATTCTGAGTAGAAGCTAGAAAAATGTTGATCCTTTACCTTGAACACCGAGTTACCTATTTTACATAGTGAGTGTTTCTCTTTACGACTTGGCTAATATAAATAGTTTGTTATTGTTAAATTATAAGCACAACCTGCAAGTGCAACTCAAATCTGATGCAAACATGTATTCCTCTTTTTGTTCTAGCCTTCTCGGGATTGCTACTGTTAGGTAGACTTTCCACTAAATTAAAATTTAAAGCTGGTTTTTGTACAATTAATTAAAACACCTCCTTCACCTTGATAACTCTATTTACCAGCACCACAATCTGATAATGAATCAGTCGAATGTAGAACATATTTCTGACCACGTTGTTTACCTCGTTTTCAAAGGAACATTCTTATATTTATCTCCTCTCACCATCCCCCTGAGTCTGATAGTGATAACCCGAAACATTGTCATCTTTCTAAACTACTACAAGGACAGGAACAAGCTGATCCCAAGCTTGTTCATGGGTATTGCCGTGTCTGACATTCTCAGAGCACAAGGAGAGTTGGTTCTCTCGGTGATCAGTATCCTAGCGTACACAGGACTGGTCGAGGTGACTGTTCTTTATAAGAGCTTGGTTTACTACATGTTGACAGCACTCCCTGGTGCGAATTGGTCCAAGGTGTTCAATCTCGCGATGACCATCTCTATCACCATAAAAGTGGTCAACCCTTTTGACAGGATCGATTCTGATCGCTTTATGGGTGTGGTGACATGTTGTTGTATTACGATTATAGCCATGCTTCACCTTTCGGATGTCATCATGGTGATTGAAGAAACACCAAAATTGAATTTGTATGATCCTGGTATCGGAAGCGCTTATCTGTATTTGTTCTTGCTATTTGTATTCGAAGTGCCTGGAGGCTTCACCGCTCTCGTCTTATATTGCATGCGAGATGAGTCTGGAAGGACAAGATGTGACCGTGACCATATGCACACGGGGAATAACAAGGAGATTTTTGATAATCTTCAGTATTCAATGGTAGCAGTCTACTTCTTAGTTCCACCACTGGTTGTGCTCATTTGTATGGTGATACAAGTGGTGTACTTGAGGCGATCGTTGCCAGAAGAAGAGAATGAAGCTACCTCACTGATGCCCAACCCTGCTCGAAATGCTTCTATCACAGTCCTGTCTGTATCACTTCTCTTCTTCATCTGTAACACTTTGTACGTCTGCCTCATCGTAGGATTCTGGCTATACTACAACGCTCATCATTGGGATAAGGAATCCCATTCAGATAACGTGATAGCAGATTTGGGAGTGGGACTAGGATTTTCCGAGTTCACACTGCCGCTAATATACGCAGTGTTTTATCCTGTTATCTTGATCTGCAGGAAGGAGGAGTTGAGGAGAAAATATGTAAACTACTGGAGAAAAGTCACTTCTTGGTGTAGATCGTGTGGTGAAGGAGACTGATAGTTACTGGGCGGCGCTCAGCCTGTCATTCCGCCAAATCTCTATTTATATATATAGTAGCCTGGGATCCCCAGGTAAACTGATAGTGAACTAGGAGAATTTGCTCTATCAAGAGCCCTCTCGAGTCTCGCTTGCAGTAGCGCGCGACCGCCGAAAGTGAAATAACTATAAGCGCGTCACGCAGTACGCGTAGATTCATGGCTAAGTAAAAAGGAGACTGACTGATTGAACGGCCGATAATTGGATTGACAGTAACGTTAACATTGTTTGCTTCATAATGTATACTGATGTTGCTGATTTTAAATTCTTAAAGCGTCTTGCATGACAATAAATTTATTTTTATTTTCATGTACGTTTTCTATGATATGAACGGTACGTAATAAAATATTTTTGTCGATTCGATACTCGATGTGCGATAGACGAAATAATAGGCACATATGCATTGTGCATTTCGATGATTAATGTATTATATTTTTGATACCCTCCACCCTCGCGCCGTTCACATAGCCATGTGTCTACGCGTACTGCGTGACGCGCTTGTTTCACGCGCTACTGCAATTAAGCGAGAGGGCTTTGGTTGGAGCAACTCGCGCCGGGACGCGTTATAACTGGGCGGCGATCAGCTTTTTTTTTTTTAAATGTTGGGGCACCCACTTTACCTCCCTATTGGGATGCTACGTCCGTCATTAGTGACTTACGTCTATTGGGGTTCCTCTGGTTGTAGGCGATCAGCTTGTTCAGGTCATTGTTATTCCGCCGCAGCATCAATTTATTTATCCGCGGCAGAAAAAGCTCGAGGTCCCCAAATAATATTAGAACGTTTTATTTTGTATTTTTAATATCCTTGCGCGCTTGGTTAATTGACGGTGTCAATTTTTCGTTGCTCTATCCAGAGCCCTTGCGCTTGCAGTAGCGCGCGCCCGCCTCACGACTTGTGAAACAAGCGCGCCCGAAGTGGCGCGAAAGCATATGGTTAGGTGTTGTAGCGCGATGCGTTACTGTGCCGCGCCGCGCACTCAATGAGGCTTCTCACAGCGACAGAGAGATCGGCGAGATGCGCTACTGTGCCGCGCCGAGCTGCCATGAATTGACATCGTCAATTAAGGTTAGGTGAACATTTTTTGTATAGTAGCTTGGCATGAGGCAAGTAGCGCATTTTGCCGATTAAATCTAACGAGAACACAGAAGCATTATTGGATACGCGCAGCGCGCGACCCAGTAACGCATCGCGCCAGCTACAATATCAATAGTTTTTCGGACCAGAATCCTTATAATTTCCCGCTCATTTCCAATTTTCCAGCAAACCTTACTAGTATGAAATATAGTTACCTGGCTCGCCAATCCCTGTGCGCGGCGTTCTTTTCAAGCGCAAGCTTCCTGAGAGAAGCAAGCAATTAAATATACTGAGCTGGGTAAGTACTTGTATCACGTTGTGACCCCCATTGTCGTTTCACTAAGTGTAGCGTTTCTACGCGACAATACAGGGCCGCGCACTCGTGCGCGGCAGGTCATACAACGTTTGACAAGTGGGAGCGTACCTGGCACGCCAGTCCCTGTGCACCGCGCTCTTTTCAATTGCTTCCTGAACAGCTCTAGCTCGCTTCTACGTAAGAAAAGCAAGTTAGGTAAAGCGCTGCATAGTGAGAAACATCCGACATATTTATGATTTTGGAGGGTTGTATTATTCAAATGGGTGATGAACGCCGCGCTGTAAAGGACAAGTTTATTTCAAATCTTTCACCCTTTCACACATTTGGAGTGGACTGATCGGCGACGGAACCTTTACTGAAAACTGACACGCATCACTAGGTCATACCATCTTTGGGGATATAAATTATAGCCAGCGCATTGCTCCAAAAATGTTTTTGTCTGTTATCAACAAATTGCACACTTCTGATAGCATCAGAAGGGAAACCATTTAACTGATGACATTCAGGTTACCTCCAAATTCACAGTTGATCTTATCTCCAAGAAAACAACAATTTTAACTTTCAAGAAAAAAAATATTGGTCAGAGTATTATTTGTGGCTAGGAATTTGTTTAAATCATGGCCATGGTTGATAAAAGGACTCTTTTTAGGATCGAGTTCTCGGTGTAAGCATCAGAAAAAGGCGAACAATTTTGTTCTGCTCCTCAGCTTTTGATACTTTTTTATTGAAACCCGATTTTAAATACTTGAAGCCATAAGATCATCATTCTCCACACTGTCCAAAAGGGCGTCACCGTACTCACAAAAGTTGTTGATGCTGTAGTCATCCGAAGCAGAGCTCTTAAACAAATACTTAGAGGATTATCACAAAACTGTTGTTGCAATTTGCTTTTTTTTTAAATAGAAGAAAACAGTACCTTGTACAGAGATAAACAAGCTTCTTTGGCTTGGTACAGGATGGAGGGAGGGAAACTGAATCGTTACTTAACCGGTAATATGCAATATGCATCATTACTCGACTAGTGCCTTGCGATTTGACATAACTAAAATTATTTGTTATGCAGTAGTGTCAAAGTATTAAACAAAATACTATTTAGGGAATTTATTTCAGAGCAAAACTTTAAGTTAGGCCTTTAAATCGAAAATGCTGACAGTATGAATTTTGTCTGCTCTAAACAGCGTAAATTTTATGCCTGCTAAGTTTCAAAACGATCCCACAAATCCTTATTGGTTAGAAACAAAGGTCATTTTTGTTGCATCCCAGTTGAAATCACATGTGCTATGGAAATTAAATTAAATTTGTTGTTTTCTTAATAATACTTAGTCATTTATAGTATTGGGACCCCTGGCCTCCTTAAGACCCCATTTTATTGATTTTTATTTTTATTTGTATACATATCATAATATGCTGTTAGATAATAATATAATTATGTGAAAAAATAGTCGAAATGAGTCAACTTGACTTTTTTACAAACAATTCTCAGACTTTGTAATGGTTGATGAAAATGGAGCAAGTTGTGTTAAGTCCCACTCTTTGGGTATCAGAATCCAAAAGAAGATTCTTGGTAAGATGGCTTCCCGCTCCGTTGCAAGACATTTTATCGATGACGATGCAGGCAAGATCCTTGACGCATTGTACGCTTTCTTGAAGGTGAGTACCTTATCAATGAACATCTTTGGGTTGCATTTTTCCCATTGAAATATCATGCTGGGATTTTGATTCCCTTAATCTGTGATTGATAAAGTAATAGGCACATATCACAAAGGACTGTTGTTTCTAAGATTGGCATTATTACTCCATGATCATCACAATACAGTGTGTGTCAAATTATATGCAGATGTATTAATTATTTACAGTAATATTTACTCCTGGAATCTTTGGTACAGTTATATTTTATTGAGCAATCTTTTATTTTGAATAACTCTCCCCAGGAGGCCAAGTCAGAGGTCGAGGCAAAAAAACTGATAAAATGCATAATTAAGATAATAATTAAGCTTGGAATTCTCTATTCAAACGAAAAGTTGTCACCAAATGAGAAGCAACTGCTGAAACAGATGATTCGAAACTTTTCTAAACTTATCATGACCCTAGTTACGTTTTGGGAGGTAAGAGTAGTTACAATTTTATCAAATATAATCCAGCCTAACTTATTGTTTAAATAAATATATTCCATGTTTATTAAACGTTGTCAGTATCTTCCTTAACATGTTCCCATGTTTCAGTAAATTTTGTTAACCCTTTTCTGTGTTATGTTATCGAGAGACTTATCTGTTGAATATAAAAACCTACAGTATGGATCAGGAAAAGTGGTTCAATCCCTGTTGTCGAAATTTGAGTGTTCTTAAATTTTGGCTCAGCTCCAAAATGGTTATTGCGCACAGGATAACAGCATAACCATCAGAATTAACGTTCATTGCAAAATGTTCTTTTTCTAACACCTGCATATTATGACAATCTTTGATTATTTACCCATGTTGAAAAGCTACCCTTAAACTTAATGCACCATTTACTTTGAGGCGTTCAAAAACTATGGTTATACCATGTATGGTGTATTGGTGCAGACATTTAGCTACGGCAGAACAAACAAGGCCCTAATATTACTGCTAAGCTTAAATATGTTGAACCGAGTGGCACTGGCAGTATATATTGGCAAAATATGTCTCCATATATTAAACACAGTTTATCACAGAATATTATATTTAGCTGCTGTGGGTAAAAGCTCTATTTGTGTGTCGCATATTCTATCATCCTGCCCAAAAGTCCGGTATACACAGTATATATACACTGTCCGGTTACTTCTGTATAGTATAGTCTTATCCTGTACCTATACATGGCAAATTTGCTCCCTGAAAAAAAAACAGAAAAAGGCTTTGTTGTCAAATATAATAATGAGTATTAACGGCTGTCAAATTATCTATAAAATTAGTGTAACTGGGACTCACAGTTATGAGCGGGCCCGGGGTTTCCGCTAATATTTGATAGATCACTCTAGCCATGTAGAACTGGATCTACGTTTGATGGTTGGATTGATAGCTTGGGTTTCTTGTTAACCACTTGTGTTATCTAGGTCTTCGTGAGATTAATGACATTGTAGTGTTCAGTAGGGAGCATCACAGCTCTCGACAGATCTGCAAGATTAATGAAATATTTTCGGGTATAAGATTACCCGGGTACTCCCGAACATTCCTTGCTAATTCTCACAAGTATCGCCAGGGTAACCGTATCGATCCCCATAATTCTGTAATAATTAATTTACTACGTCATCATGACACTCAACATCATATAATGAGTATCCCGACTCAGCTCTGAGTTTATATTATTCTCCGACTATCCGAGACCCGAGTGGACATTATATATCTGTAAAAATCATTGAAGTGTTGTTTAAACTGTCGCATGATTTTCAATTATTTCTTCTGAAAGGGGCATATCAGATTGTGCAACACATATAAATCGATATGATCATGTTGACCATTTAAGTAAATGCAATTAAAGGTGTGTTGCAACTTGCAAGGTGTGTTCTGGTAGTGGTACTAAACATAGCATATAGCACTCATATTGCTACATCAATGAATAGTCGTAGCTATAGTATTCATCATATTTGAATAAATGTAATCAAATTATGTCAAAGTCCATCATGTGTACTAAAATATCCATCGTCGCAAACTAAACCTCTTTTCATATAGACTAACCTAATACTGATATACCACAGCCACAAAATGGTGGCCTTTAAAAGCTCGAAATTGCATTATAAATGCATTCAAAGCTCTAAATTTACAGGCTAGCTGTATGTGTGTGGACGTGGTATAGACTATGTAGATTAATATAAACCGTGTACAGGCTAAACCATCTTACTCACAGACATCACGTGACTCGCCAAACAGAATGGCCAGTAAATATTATTCCTTTTGCAGGTTTTAAGCCTTTAGAATTACTAACTTGTCAAACATGCTGTTCATAATACTAAATAAAAAGGTTGTGATATGATGGATCTCTCTTGCTCTTAAAACACAGTGCATTAATTCTCTTAGGAAAGGGACCCACAGACAGCATTATAAAATGTTGCATGTAAGAACTCTAAGTTTAAGTGTTCTAGCAGCTTGTAGCATGCTTTTAATGGCATTTACTTGCAGCACCTGATCTATCATATAGTGTTTTAAGGATTATTGAGTTAGCTCGCTGCTATCATGGGCCCTTGTGAGCTTTCATGTACTGATAATTAGTGATATATCGACATTCGACAAGTGGTACATGTCCTACAATAAATTTGGTTGTCTTCAATTTACGTCTCCAATTTCCTGAAGCTGAGCTACGTCTCCTCTCCTTGAAACTGAGCAACATGTTTACAGGTGGCGTTTTCGTACGACGAGCAGCACCTGGTAACCCAGCTGAGAGCAGTGGAGAACACGATAATCACTATCATAACCCCTCATCTTACCAGTAAATCAGAGAGAAGAGTCAGGTAAATTAATGATAATTACTATCATAACCCCTCATCTTACCAGTAAATCAGAGAGAAGAGTCAGGTAAATTAATGATAATCACTATCATAACCCCTCATCTTACCAGTAAATCAGAGAGAAGAGTCAGGTAAATTAATGATAATCACTATCATAACCCCTCATCTTACTAGTAAATCAGAGAGAAGAGTCAGGTAAATTAATGATAATCACTATCATAACCCCTCATCTTACCAGTAAATCAGAGAGAAGAGTCAGGTAAATTAATGATAATTACTATCATAACCCCTCATCTTACCAGTAAATCAGAGAGAAGAGTCAGGTAAATTAATGATAATCACTATCATAACCCCTCATCTTACCAGTAAATCAGAGAGAAGAGTCAGGTAAATTAATGATAGTCACTATCATAACCCCTCATCTTACCAGTAAATCAGAGAGAAGAGTCAGGTAAATTAATGATAATCACTATCATAACCCCTCATCTTACCAGTAAATCAGAGAGAAGAGTCAGGTAAATTAATGATAATCACTATCATAACCCCTCATCTTACCAGTAAATCAGAGAGAAGAGTCAGGTAAATTAATGATAATCACTATCATAACCCCTCATCTTACCAGTAAATCAGAGAGAAGAGTCAAGTAAATTAATGATAATTACTATCATAACCCCTCATCTTACCAGTAAATCAGAGAGAAGAGTCAGGTAAATTAATGATAATCACTATCATAACCCCTCATCTTACCAGTAAATCAGAGAGAAGAGTCAGGTAAATTAATGATAATCACTATCATAACCCCTCAACTTACCAGTAAATCAGAGAGAAGAGTCAGGTAAATTAATGATAATTACTATCATAACCCCTCATCTTACCAGTAAATCAGAGAGAAGAGTCAGGTACATTAATGATAATCACTATCATAACCCCTCATCTTACCAGTAAATCAGAGAGAAGAGTCAGGTAAATTAATGATAATCACTATCATAACCCCTCAACTTACCAGTAAATCAGAGAGAAGAGTCAGGTAAATTAATGATAATAACTATCATAACCCCTCATCTTACCAGTAAATCAGAGAGAAGAGTCAGGTAAATTAATGATAATCACTATCATAACCCCTCATCTTACCAGTAAATCAGAGAGAAGAGTCAGGTAAATTAATGATAATCACTATCATAACCCCTCATCTTACCAGTAAATCAGAGAGAAGAGTCAGGTAAATTAATGATAATCACTATCATAACCCCTCATCTTACCAGTAAATCAGAGAGAAGAGTCAGGTAAATTAATGATAATCACTATCATAACCCGTCATCTTACCAGTAAATCAGAGAGAAGAGTCAGGTAAATTAACATTTAAATAATGTTGTTGAGGAAGAATTTAAGGATGTTTCTATCATTGCACTTTGAGGTGAGATATTGACTAGTGTGATGTTGGAGATTATGAACAGTGCACGCTGCTACTTTAGGCTGTATTATTGCTTCCCTCATTGCCTGGAATATGTAATATCATGGCGATATTCAAGCAATATTAGGTTAAATTCACGCAGAGCGTCCCGGGAATCACTTTGATCTTTAATCTGGAAATTTAAAGGTAGTCGTGGTATTAATAGTGGACCTCATTTTATACAACAGGACCCGTTTAACGTATAGTATACTTTAGTATACAGTTTACGGTACTTTAATGCATTAGAATCGTGCATATCATTTTACTGTAGCTAGAAAGGAGTGGGAGGCTTTTGAAAATTCACACTATCAACTGCTAGAGACGGGCATTGCTTACGTTGGTGAATTAGTTCTAAAAATACATTCTCTAGTAAGCCTCACAGTGACGTGAATTGCATGTATTTTAATACTTGTTTGTTGAATAATACTGTTATGCAGCGCACTGACGACAACTCGTTCATTTTGAAATATTGATCACTCATATTCGGTTGTGGTGAATACCATGTAACTACTGAAACAGTAATTCCAATTTCCTATTGTCTCCTAGAAACTCCACGTGTGGATGATTAGTAATTGGATAGTAATTACCACCAACCTGTACTAACAAGATATTAATTAAGCCCATGATTTAATAAAATATCACCCTCCTGATGCAGTGCGAGATAAGGCTAATCTAATCAGACCCTATAATATCCAATAATAAATAAAATTTAATCCTACAAATTCGATTTATTTTCAAACTAGCATAATATAATATTTCTAAATTATTCCCACATATTTAGGCATCATGTAGCCGGTGGGCCCGACATGATACGACATATCTTGACACGTCGGGGTTTGTCGGGATTTGTCAGGGTTTGTCGGGGTTTGTCGGGGTTTGTCGGGGTTTGTCAGGGTTTGACGGGGTTTCCGGTTTGTCGAGCCTGGAGGCTTTTTTTTTTTTTTTTTTTTTTTTTTTGAGTCTCCCAACAAAAAGCCGAGACGGAGTCATCAAGCTTTACGTGGAAAAACACTATACAAGAAGGCCTCATGTAGTCGGTGGGCCCGAGGCAAAACCCCTCGACAAACCCCGACAAACCCCGTTTGTCGGGGTTTGTCGGGATATGTCGGGGTTTGTCGGGGTTTGTCGGGGTTTGTCGGGGTTTGTCGGGGTTTGTCGAGCCTGGAGGCTACATGACGCCTATATTTGTAAATAATTGGAATTGTTTTCAACTTAAATTATTTCAGGATTACTACTATTGTGTTCTCAATAAAGTAATTATCACTTTTGTTTCCTTGTTTAATCAAACCCTATAATATCCAATAATATCCTGCAGGTTCGTGTTTACCACCATGACAGACAGTGTTCTGCTGGGGACCCTATTCAGACCTCCTCCTGAAGATACAACCCGTTTCCACAGCCCTTACCTTGATGTGCTGGCTCCCATCCTCAGGGACTATGTGTTCGGGAAGGATCCTGAAACCTGCTCCCTCCAACACTAATAATACTTAGCCCTGTTTGTTAGAGACGATCAGAAAGGTTCCCCGTTTCAGTGGTGTTATCTTGAGACGTCTTCATCTATAAGTTAGGACGTGTTTGTATTTACACTGTATAGACAGGGGACTGTTATCAGACACAATCCTTTTTTTCAATTTCACGGACTAAATGTTTAAAGTCCGTGACGTCTTTTGTCTGCTGCCACCACTCTTTGTAACAAATATTTGTCAAGAACCAAATTAATTGGCTGGATCCGTATAAGTGTAGCAGTGTAAACTTGCCCCGACTAAAACGGTACATATTAATAAGATATTATGTCAATCTAAATCCTGATTTAGCAGAAGTTTGTATAAGCTGGATTGCCCACAAAAATTTGCTTCCTCCTATTTTTTTAATTCTTACTTCCTAAAAGTTCCGATAAATCTGTTAGGACGTGTTTATATAATTTACTGGTTCCAACAATACAAAGTAATAAAACAGTAAACATGAACCGGAATGAGCTTTTCACACGTTTTTAAAACGGGCTAAATGGATTAACTAATTATGTAGTTTGTTTTTGATTTGTTTATTTGCTGTTTATATTAATCGCACGAGCGATATATTTTTAAATGTGTAAAAAGATCTGATGACCTATGAAAATTTAAATTGATTGTTTTAATGTTACGTCTGCCAAATTATTCAATTCTATATTATAACTTACACACAAGTAATTTATTATAATTTATTTATGTATGTTTAACCAAATTCTCTGACTCTTGCATGTTTTTATTGCTTGCTCTATTCGTTAAAGTATGCCTTATGATGATTTTAAATGATGATGCCTAAAATAGTTGAGAAGTAATAATTATAATAATAATTATATCATGTTAATATGAATATTGTGATTTTCCTTCATTTACACTTGCTTGCAGTTTTCGTCTCTGACTTTTGAGGCGTGATCACAGGCTCGGTACTCACTTTTCAGATGACTGCTCTGTCAAGAATAACCACATTTTGACGCTCAATGTTTCTAGCTAAATGTTTTATAATGTTTAATAATTTAATGGATGTTTAATATAATGTTTTAATTGTTGACACATTATATCTTATAAAATTACATTTGTAACTAATTTATTTCATGTTTGATTAAAATTTTGACATCATTTGTCGTCAATTTGTTTTCAATATGATGGAGAAGTAGCAGTCAGCAATTTAACAGCATCAATTTGCATTAATTTGCATGATGTCTAAACTTGATTTATAGGTCTGGTTTCTTCTACAAATGATAATTATTTACACTATTAAACAGAGGAACGAGGAATTGTGATTTAAAGCAAACTCGATAAGATTATTTAAACAACAGTTTACATAGAGAGATATAATCGTGTCGTTAATTAAGTATGTAATTATCCACGGATTAAAATCTGCTACTTCAGCGTTAAGTTTGATAATATACAGTTAAGCGTTTCAGAAAAACATAACCTAATTCACGCACAACGTGTTTACAATATCAGGTTAAGACTAGTTAACTTCCCTAGTTAGGCTTCAATCTCCTCAAGCTGATATGACGTTAGGTATTTATATTGTATTTTACATATATTAACTAAGTATTGAATCCACACTCCTAAGACTAAAAGATTAAATAGATGCTTAATAAGCTGTTCAAAGAGACAAATTATGGGATAAGTTGCTGCGAACTTTGTCTCCGAGCATTCAGTTATAATGGCGACACTATAAAGTGGTAACAGGAAATATTAGGCAATGACATATTTTGGAAGGATGATTAGCAAGCTAGCTGTAACGATATTCAATATCAGTAATATCGGTGATTCGTTGTAAATGACGACCAAATACGGAGTACGGACTGGTTGTCCCCGGGCAGTTTTCTCGAAAACTTTCTACAAATTCCCAACTCAGCGAGATGTCCCACATCCAAATACTTGAACATACCTGAGCTAAGGTGTGAACAGTACCAGAGGTTCTGTTGAGGCTTCCTGTATTGTCAGAAACCGCTAAGAGCTCGTTCATTAACCCAACAACTATGTTAAAATCAGCGATGGTTGTAATTGTGTCAGTTCGCGTTTGTCTGGTTTATTGTTCATATCTGTCCCGAATTATATTATTTATACCATTTTGATCAATTTCAGACGGTTGACAGTCTTGCTTTGTAAAATTCACTTTTCTTTACGGCCGATCTATATACATATCATACAAGACACAAGCATATAATTAAACTCCCAAGAGACCACACTTAGAGGGAGACCTAATCCTGAGATAACGTTATTGGAAGGGTCTACCAAATATTACTGATGGAGCACGCTGAAGAAAACTTGATGATACATGTCGCGCGAGAACCCCATGCGCTGCGCGCTATATGTGCACTACATACATAATTAAAATACGCGCTGTAGACAATATTGGCAATTCCGCAGATTTTAATCGTACAACCATGGTGGTTATGTCCATAATATTGCATGTTAATCGTAGGAGACACGATTTAATTGTTAAGTATAGTTAACACGATAAATTAGTCTTTCCATATTATAATTTTGGTTTATGTCGTTATCTAATTCAGGCTTTTCTTAATGATCTGTTAATGCAACCGACAGGATAGACAACAATCTTATATTACCATCCCACCCTCTTTTAAGTCTATCATGAAGTGAAAAACTCATTTAATTCAAGTAATAAAAATACGAAAAACAGTCTAATTATTTCACTAAATCTATCCAAAATGTATTATATATGAAGCTTTAAAATGGTGAAGTCGCCTGACAAGCAAATAGCAGGGAGCTGGAAAAGGTATTCCGCATCTCATGCAGAAAGAAAGCTACATATACTGTTTTTTTTTTCTTTCTCTTCTCTTATTAAACAAAAATCTTCAGCAACAAAAAATCTTTATTTTTCCTCTTTTCTTGGGTGCAGCAATATAAGCGATAAAAGTTAATACAGTAATTTATGTGGTGCTTCTGAATATAGTAGTTCCTTGCTGCAATCTTGTGATGGAATGGTCCATAAATATTAGTTCACTTGAAAATTAGACGACTGACAACTGAGAAATGTGTCTTCGGTTCAGGTTAGATTCACCGTTGCTCGCCACAGTCCGCCTCATATCTTCTTCACAGAAACCGTGTGATCTGATGTGAGACAAAGCTTAGTAATAAATTATCACAAAGTAGTAACCAGAGTGATTGGTTCAATAATTCAAGTATAAATAGTGCAACCCTCAATTTTCTCGAGTATTATGCAAAAAGCCAAAGATCAATAGTTTTTCTCATTACTTACCTATCTCTATTAAGATTGTAAGCCATCTTTTCCACCACTACATACACTTCCCTTCCAATATCCATTGTCAGAGTGATATAGAAGTGTTATCTTTCATATTTTAGATCTGTAGTGAAATAGTGGTTAAACCATTTAATCGGGTGCAGTAATATAAATAACCTCATATTATATGAGCCATAATATAGGGATCCTAATATAACCGCAATCTGCACACACAGTTCATAAAACTGGTTGGATGCATTCTTCAAGCAAGGATGATCTTGACTTTGGTATATTCCGGCCCCGGTTATACTCCGGTTATCATCAGAATTGTTCAAGGAGATCAAATTGATCGTTTGCGATGAATTTAAATTCACTGACAGCAGATAATACCTTAATGGAAGCAAGAAACTTACATTAATTGAGAAAGAGGTCTAGCCACATCATACTATTACTTATCAGTGAGAAGAAAGTAATCGCTTATCGCTCCGTTCACCTGCAGTTGTAGAGGTTTGTTATCAATCAGCACCAGGCACAAATAAAGAGATGCAGATATGCAATTTTGTAGTTGGAGAAAGATGAATTTAAGAAAAGTTTGTCAGTCTTTAACCTGATCATTTTGCAGGTTGGTGGGGCATCAAATCGAGACTGTGACCATTTCTGATTGGAAGCTAAATCTGAACTTGTCGCCATCTCTCGAACAAAACGAGCGTACAGTTGATAATCTCATCTCCATCCTTGAATCAATACAAAGCACCGTTAATTTTAAATAATAGTACATGGTGATTTTTTGTAATTTCGAATACAATTTTAAAATATTTCAGAACACTTTATTATTTGATATTAAGACATACTTTCAAATTTAATCATGAAGACAACTAAGCTTATTATAAAGAGTGAAGACAAATTTGTAATTTTGAGAAGTAGACTGAACCCATACCGTTTTAATACCGACTTAAATAGTACTTCACATTTTGTATGACCCCATTTCTGAACAAGTGGGACCGGTGTAACTACGTTGTTTAGGACAAAACTAGATGATTGAATATGCAGACTGCAGATGCTGCCTGATTTTTAAAAGGATATCACAGACTTGAAAAATAGTTGAGTGACTGACTTGACATGGTATGGTTTACACCGCCTGCCATTACAATCTAGTGTCTAAACTTTAAACGCAGTAATAATTATTTTGTGAAAAAGTCAGTGGAACTTGTAGCCACATTGGTTCAATGTAGCTATAAAGTTAGTGACAGTTAAGGCGGTGTACAAACATACTTGCATTGCAATTGATTTTCATGTGTCAAAACAGAGCAGAGGATACTAAAGGTTTTAAAGAACGTATTACACCTCTTTAAAGTAGTAGCTACACAGAAAATGAGACACACTTGTTTATAAGGTGGCTAAATCCATAAATTGCTAAAATACCCAGACTTAGTTTAGTATTAATCTGATGTAATTTGTTATTCTTACCACTAAATTACACACGAATTTAGTGTACAGCAATATGGTAGGATTTGGAAGCATGTTTAGTATCTTTGTCATAGCAATCACACTGGACGCTGGAAATGGCCCATTTCATATTTTATTCTAGCTGCTAATTTACTGGGCGGCGTTCAGACTGTCATTCCGACAAATCTCTATTCGGCGGAATATATATGTGTATGAACATAATAACCCCGGGTAAGCTGCTAATCAGAGGACCTGTTGAAACTTGAATAATGACATGTAGCGGTCGATGTTCAATGTAATACTAAGCTAATCTGTAAATGCATCGGGGGATATAGTAAGACGCCAGTTTTGGTTGTGATGATTGAAAATAAAATTTCGTGAACTTCGGTGTAAATAAACAAATCGAAAACGGGCTCCGAAGAGAACTCCGAAGCTTTCGGACCGCAACTATTATCTTCTAAGTTTTATGGCTATATCGGCGCGCTAGACTTCGCACGTGTTAGTGCTGAAGAGGTAGGTCATTTGTGTGAGTCAAGCGTTTCGCGCCTTCCGTTTACGACAAACACGCTGAAAATTTGTGACCGACTTTAATTGCCAAACAGGATTCACAGGCGCTCTGTACGGAACTGTATTCTGATTTGTACTGTTTATGTGGCGTATTATAAGTATGGCCAATATTCATTTCTCTGTTCACACAGACCACGTGACTTAACAAACCCACGATCACTTGATTAGAGTGCGCTCACACTGCTTTAAAGGATGTTACTTATATCAATTACATCTTTGTTGGGTATATTTTAATGTCGAAGCGTGTAATAAATGTTAGAATTTATTTATTATTATAATTATTCAGTTTGGAGACCCCTTGATGTCAGCTTATGTTTTTGTGAATGCTTCCCCCAGTATAAAATATTTTCCAACGCCACATCAAATGCAAATAATGCCAGTTAAATTTTGGTTGGGAGCAGGGGGTGTAAAAACAGTTCAAAAATCAACAGCACAATTTATAGATGGCCCCCGTAACATTGCAAATGCACATAGAATAATTGACAGTTATGTAGCTTCGGAAACAGTGCTGCAATTGTAGGTTTTAGTTAGGGCCATATGTCCGAGTCAGGGTAGGGGGACTAAAATATCGTGGAACAAATTAGGTAATTTCAGATTATCCAGATGTGGGCAGTATAAAACAGTTTAAGAAGGAGGAGGTTGGCACTAAAATCTTGGGAATTGCAGCACATACTATCATTACATTGCATCAGGTAGTTATTTTTGGTAAACTGTAATTTAGTCGCATAGTTTTGGAGCGAACAATGAAAATTCTTTTTTATAACAATCAATATCAATTAGTATAATTTGAAGAAAATAAATAAAGATAGATAAAAACGGTGAAAGAAAATAATTTTAGCTAGAAAGTTGAGGAACCCCTTGCACAACGAATTTTCAAACAAGAAAATTATCAGCTCAGATCAAAGAGGCCATCATTTAAAAATCAAGATCTAACTCCATATCAGTTTTCAGATCAACAAGATTGTCAATATCATCCAAATCAACACCAGGTGCCGCTTCATCAGATATAGACTTTGCAGGCTGCTGGCTAGATTGGGTAGATGGAGTAGACATAGTTTCGGTCTTGCTCATTGTCCCTTGAAGCTTCAATTCATCTGGAGTAACATCAAACCTATTCCTCTTGACCACCATTCCTTTTTCCTTCATTTCATGAAATTTCTTCATTCCTTGCTCTAACTTTTGCTTCACCTCTAGTGCCTTCTTCATCTTCTCTTCATCTATAGCCACTTGTTTTTTAGTTTGTGCAGATTTAGAAGAGCTGTGTGAACCTACAGTAATAGTCTGAGGCACTCCTGAAACATGGGAGGAGGCAAGCTGTAAACTGTGAACTGTTGGAATTGATTTGGTAGACATGGTTATGGTTGGTATAGAAGATCGGGGTGTGCTAGATGTAGGCAAGGCATTTGAAGAGAAGGACCCGGCTCTTGGACCAGCTGATGCAGACCAAGTTGGATTGACCCCTGATGGTTGTGGCCCTTCTAGTCCGGGTGGAGTTGGTCTGGGACCAACCTGTCTGATAGTTGGAGGAGCAGAAATTATAGGGGGGGAAGGTCTAACTTGGGGAGCATTGAAACCATTATAGTTATTCTGCATTGAATTTGGGAATTGGTTAAAATTGCCCATAGGAGGCCCATACCAATTTTGGTTCCCCATATTCATCCCCATGTTCATATGCATATTTGGCATTCCCATGTTCATTGGCATATTTGGCATCCCCATGTTCATAGGCATATTTGGCATACCCATGTTCATTGGCATATTTGGATTAAAACCTGGATTAAAACCTGGATTCATACCAGGAGGAGTAGGCATGACTGGTAAGGGAGGTAAAGATCCAACACTTGACATGGTCTCCAGAGTCGGAGGTATGCCTTGAACTGCAGCTTGATAAAATCTAGGCAGTGTGCTTAATGTGGTATCACTACTCACAGAAGGGGACACAGATGTAATAGTAGACGTAGCTGATGATGTTGTAGCTGCGGAAGGAGCAGGTGTAGTTGAAGTTTTAGCTTTAGCAGCTTGCTGTGCTTTTGCCTCTTGCTGTGCTTTTGCTTCCTCGATGTTGAAAGTATATCGTTTTCTCCCAGAGTTCGTCAAGGTTTTGGGATCAACATCTTTGATAACAACATCCCCTTTTTTCTCCTTTTTCCACTTCTGAAGTTCTTGTTTCTCCTGTTCATTTTGCTGCTTGAACATAGCTATTTTAGCTAACACCTCGGCACGTTTAGCCTCCATATCTGCATCTAGTATCTTTGGCTTTGAACTGCTAGTCACCACAGTGGTTGTTGGAGCAACTGTTGGTACATTACTTGGCCTAGTCACAGCAGAGGATAACACCGTTTGTGGTACTGAAGGGGATATGGATGAATGCAAAGGTGAAGCTTTGACAGCCATCGAAGAGGATTGAGACTTCAAAGAACTTGGTTTTTCAACATTAGATTTCTTTCCTCTTTTCCGTCTGTCTTTCATCTTTTTTGGTTCTTTCTCAGGAGTCTTATCTGCTAGTGCTTTTTCTTTGAGTGCCTGAGCTTCTGCAGGTTCCCTTCTTTGCATTTCTAATCGTCTTTCTTCCATTTGTTCTTCTTTGTCCATGATGTCATAATTTGGGGCCATTCTGCTTTCTCCACCAAAAATAGACTGTAAAATTGATGGTCCAATATCAGCTCCCTCATCTTCACTATCTTGCTTGTTTAGGATAGTTTCCATATCGTATGCTCCTAGAATTTTGTCAATGGATGTTGCCAATTCTTCATTTTTAAGCATAACATAGATTGACTTTGGAAAGCTTGAAAACTTTGGTTCCTCACCGGTTTCTTCAATTGGCTTGAATTTCTGTTTCTCATTCAACAATAACTCATCAAATGGCTTGAAATTTAAGGAGTCCATGCCCGTATGAGGCAGGGCAGAAATTCTTGGTGCTGGTATATCACTGAAGGGCTTACTGGCTTTTTCTTTTGAATAATTTACTTTTGGCACTGGCAAATCAGCAAAGGGAACATGATTAATATCTTGAACAGCTTCTGATGCATCCTCAGAACTTTCAGACATAGCATCATCACTGCTGCTAATGTCTACTGGTTGAGGTCTTTTTCTTTCCCTGCTTTTTTTAACACTATGCCTATCCTGGTCCTCAAACGGTGGTTTTACCGGTTCTTGCTTTAGTTCAGGCGGACCTGGTCGGGCGTACACAGGATCTGGTCGGGTGTTCACAGGATCTGGTCGGGGGTATACAGGATCTGGTCTTCTACTAGGAACATCTGGTCTGGAGGAGTATTGCTGCACTCGTGGTTTGAAATACTCTTCATCAGAATCATCCTTATAATAGACTTGTGGATTGTTGGATGGGGCAGAGGGTAAAGGAGGACCAAACTTTTTAGGAGTATTGTACCTTTGAATGCCATCTGTATGATACTGTTGAATTTCACTGTTTTGAGCAGTTTCTTGTTGCATAACTAGCTTTCCATCTATAGATGGATTATCAGATCCAAAGGATTGACCTGGATAGTGCCCTGAATGGTTAATTGAACGAATATTTTGATTAGGGCTTATGGTCCTTCTGTTTTTTGATGACTTTTGTCTGTCAGGATGTCTATCAGAACTTGGATTAGTACCATGAACATATTCATCACCATGGTGCCTTTCTCGTCTCGATTCATATCGTGGATCTTCTGCGTAATATGTTTGTTCCTGATGATCTGCATGTCTCTGCTGATGCCCTGAATAGCTCCCATGACTTTGTGAGCTCTCAGAGTAAGCAGTCTGTTCAGGTACAGCAGGTCTTTGTGGTAGTGGTGGACCATAAGAGTGACCAGTCATAACATACACCAAAATCTGTTCTTGAGAGGCAAAGTTCGGCCCAAATATGCTTGATACATCTTTGGACTTTTTAGGGAGTAACCCTATCAGTTTTAATCTGACTTTCAACTTTTCTATGATAGTAGCAAAAACACACAGAGTCACTGCACATTTAACTGTAAAATGAACAACTTGGAACATTTGAACAGCTGCTTTAATGGTACCCCCGCTGCCAACTCCCTCGAGTCGCATGGCGCGGGGGCTTACCCCTAAAAAATGATTCATCGGAGGAAAATCCTCTTCCCTTCTGTCATCGGAATTAGGATTAATGTAAAGAGGTCTAGCAGAATAGTAACTCAGTGGTCGAGGATGCCTTGGAGGAGGATAAGCATGTCTCTGTACAGGTGCTGGTGGGTAAGGTCGAGGATGTCTTTGGTAGTCACGAGAACCTGAAGGCTGGGGTCTTATCTGATGTTGCTGATGCAGCATGGGAGGCGGTGACATCATGTGCATGTTGCGAGGAGGCGACCTACTCCGCAGTGGTGACCTATTGCGGGGAGGTGACCTATTTCTTGGAGGTGACCTAGGTGGGGGTGGTGATCTGTTACAAAGGGATGGAGGAGAATGTTGATAATGGGGAGGAGATGGGGAATATACTTCATGGTGTGGTCTCTGTCTCACATAATCACCAGGAAATCCTCTTTCATTTCCAGGACCAGGATTTCTCTGTTCATACCTCAATCTTGGCCCACCACCATTGTAGGGAGGAGCATTAGGCCTCATTGGAGGTATACTGTTGTAACCAAATGAGTTGTGTCTTATCCTAGGCTCAGGAGATGTTTTGTCCATACCCATCATGTCTTGATAGCCTTGTGGAGGTTGGCTATCCTCCTGATGAAATATTTTGCGAGATGAATCTAAAGACCTGTCAGGGCTTACATTGCTCCCATCAGATATGCAGGTTTAGATGGTTTAACTGGAGGGGATTTATTACTAGACTTGTTTTCGATTTTAGAATTTTCGAGATATCCTGGAGGATAGAATTGCTCATATTCAGATCTTTCCTCTTGAACAGCACTCTTTTCTTCACCATCTGATAATCTATCAAGGAATGATGCAAGACCAGTCATACCTGATTTTGCAGGAGGGGCATTTTCTCCATCAGACAATTCCCCTTCCTCTGATGAAGACGGTTCAGGTGGTTTGGTTTCCTCAAGTGCCTCACCATCAATTTCATTATAATCGTCCTTCCACGATTCAACATTTTTCAAGGCTATTGCCTGGGGGTCCTCTTCATCAGAAACCTCCGGAGATGGCATAGAGGGAGCACTGCCAGCAGAGGAAGCAGAATCCTTGTATTCATCAGTAATGTATCCATCCTCACCGATGTCAAATGGAACACCATCAACTTCATCATTATATTTCCCAGACAGCTCAGGATTATACTCAGAAGTAGGATCATATTTCGCAGCACCAGGATTGACCTTTAAATCTTCTTCCTCGTTTTCTGATTCACTAACTTCACCTTCTTCTAGCTCAGAATCTTCCAAATCTGGAGTTTTTGGACCAGTCTTTTCATTGCCATCAGCTTCTTCAAGAGTTTGAACTGCAGGTGTTCCTTCAGGAGTTTTTGGACCCTCTACCTCTTCCTCAACCTCCTCTGCCTTTGGAGAGACTGGTTTCGGTTTAGCAAGGAACATGTGGGGAGCGATAGGTATTGCAGCCAAAGTTCCATCAGGAAGTAACATGAAGCCAACAGCTTGCTCACCATCTGGCGGTGCATCCAATCGAAAACCATAAGATAAAATCTGGCGTGGATCATATGATGGCAGTTTCTTTGTTGTCTTCTTTGGTTTCTTTTGCTCTCGAGGTTTGGCGTATGGTAATTGCTCGTCTATGGCATCTTCTGGCCGTATTCCATCATCAGCAAAACTTCCGTTGAAGTCATCAGCCAAAGGATCATCAGACCTGTCTCTATCGTCTCTATCGTTCCTTCTTGACGATCTGAAACAGTTTTAAACGTTAGAATTAAATAAAGCTAATTATCTTCTTCACTGTTCGGCAGAAGACCTGAGAATCGATTACATTAAATTTGATTGAATGTCTACGAAATGTAGAAATATGAAATATATGAATAAAATGAAATGTGAATATGGTAGGGATAATATGAAATGTGAATAATATGAAATGTGAATATGGTAGGAATGTTTTTTATGGAATATTTGACTGGAAGATCGTATTTCAAATGATTTAATTTGATTTCTGACATCTTTTTGGGATTAAAACATTATCAGCAGATGAAGAATACGAAGCAGTGGTCACTTTCCTATGTACCAAGAAGAAAAACACCAGTACCACATATTATATGCTATGTTATTAAAAATACGGTTATTTCATAATAAGATATTTAGCAAGGGCTTTCAGACATCTAAAACAATGGAAAAAACCTCTCGATTTTATTTTTAAAACAAATGCTGCAAGGATTCAAAATGAAGGTTTATTTCTAACTAATATTATCATCCAAACAGAAATATTAAATCAATGCAATAGTTATCCGCATCAGTTCCATTCTGTAGACATACTGATTACTGTTTGTTCTGACCTGAAATATAAATCAACAATGTTTTCAATCAGAGAATCTTCATCTACAGACCATGAAACATTCAGAAAACGATTGAAAGCGTTGATGATCGAGCAGTGAATTTAAGACTTAAAAGCCTTCTCCACTTACTTGATGTGTAGATGAAGGAGAAGTCCTTTTTAAATAAGATTCATCCAACTATCGAGACTTGAGATAAAGTCCTGTCTGCGTTTTAGGTGCATATAGCCTTGGGAACCTGAAAACATGGAATGCATACATTAGGAAACAGCTGCCACGGTTTAATTATCTGAAAGATTTCTATGCTATGAGCAGTTTCTTTAGATGGAAGTACATAAATGTATAATCTGATATTCAAACGCAAAAATCAAGATAATCTAAGTAAAGTTGCTTTACCTCTCAAACAGAATCGTTAATCTTCTTCTTGCAATACTCGGCTGTGATAAATCAGTCAATTAATCACCGATTACTTAAAACGAAAATATAATGTTGGTCCAAATGAATCAGAGATCAAGATTAATTAAAGTTTTAAGATGTTACTTACTTGTACTGGGTTAACCGTCAAGACTGTTATTGTACCACAGTCACGAAAATCTGAAAATGAGCTGGTAAATGATAATATTATGTGAAGAAGAATTGAAGAGCAATCGTGGGGAAAAATGGAAAAACAAAATGGAATTTTTCTTTAAGATGAAAAGTAGATATAATATTATTCAAAATATATATTTTTGAGAAATATTAAAATTCTTACTTGTCGATATCCTTTTCTCTCCCCTGCCAGCAGCATCATTTAGAAATCACAAATTTTACTGAATGATGCAGCACAGCAAAAACATGTAGTCCCAGCCGTCTATAATTCAACCCATGGCCCCAGCCGGGCCCTGTCTTTCAGTTTCAAGGACGGGTCATGGTGGATGAATACGGTTTGAAAGCCCCATTGTCTCTCCAAGAGTGTGGCACTGTAACAAAATTAACCACCAAGCTGACTTAACAAAAAATTAAATCAACCCAAAAGCATCCAATAAATACAAATAATTGTGCAACATACAAGCAAAGCATCAAGAAAGCGAAATCGTAAACAATTGTGTGTTTGATTAAGTACTTGGTTAAGTTGTCCCAAAAAAAATTTAACTGGCTATTTTCGAGAACTATTTGCCCCAATTTAAATCCGAATTTAAAAGCGACACTGTACATTCTGATACATTCTGATACATTCTGATACATTCTGATAACATGACTGATCATGAAAATATGGTACTATCCAAGGAGCCCGACATAGCTTCGTAGAATTACGCTGTCAAATATTACTGGAATCAGGTTTAGTGCTAAAATTAACGTGACATTACACCTGTGTTTCGATGGAATACTTTTACTTAAGATAAAGGTTTGATTTGGTTTAAAGAATCTTACAAATTTTGCCTAGCGGGTTTGATCAATTTATTATGCAGTTCTGTATTTAGTAAACTAAGATTGCAGAAATGCAGAATTACTGAATTTTCTTGGAACTTTGGAAGGTATTTCTCCATAAATGTTTGTGTTCAAGATTGTAAAACGTACTTTGTTACAAACAGTGGGACACAGTAATACTAAATAATTTACATTGTACTTAAAAAAATACAAAGAATAACCAGCAATGCAATTATTTTAATGAAATAAGACTCCTTACTTCTTAGAAAAAAACATCATTAGATTCCAGCAGAAAATTCTGATAGCACGTTAATTGTCTTCAGTTATCTTGTACTGATTATAATATTCTAATAAAGATGAAAAGCTGTACTTGGCTAAAGTCACAAATAATTTATTATCTGAATCATCACAATCATGAAAATCTACATCCCTCTAGGTCGAAATGGACCAGGACCACGTTGCATCATTCTTTGCTGAGGATTAAAACCTCTGTTGAATTGAGGATTTCCCATCATGTTGTTCATTGGACCAGAACCTCCCATTCCTGGTCTTTGAGGGAAATTCTGGTTCATTCCAGGTGGAAAACGGTTGCCAGGTGGCTGAAAGGCCCCAAAATTGTTAGGTCCCTGCATATTCCCCATATCATTTGGTGGCATTGGTGGACCAAATCGATTATGCTGCATATTATTTGATGGCATTGGAGGACCAAACCGTTCCCCTTGCATATTATTAGGAATAGGGGGACCAAATCTACCAGCTTGCATATTACCTCTTGGCATGGGAGGGCCAAATCTAACGGGTGATATGTTGTTTGGTGGCATAGGAGGCCCGAACCTGTTTTGTTGCATATTATTTGGAGGCATAATATTCGGGGATGACATTGGAGGTCCCAGAACTAATGGGTCCCCCATCATTGGACCATGTTTATCTGGAGCTCTATCCCGATCAGACTGTCTCCCACTTTCTGATCTTGACCTATCAAAATTTGTATCTCGTGCTGGGGATTGTCTACGATGTGAAGAATGTCTACGATCACGATGAGGGGAGCGTCTGCGGTGAGGAGACTTTTCTCGCCTGGGAGAGCGTTGTCTCGGAGGGGAACGCTGTCGATTAGGAGATTTCTGTCGTGGAGAAACCCGATGTCGTGGGGGAGTCCTCTGGCGAGGTGGAGTCCGCTGACGTGGAGGAGACCGTTTTCTTGGAGGAGACCGTTGTCTTGGAGGAGACCGTTGTCTTGGAGGAGACCGTTGTCTTGGAGGAGTCTGCTGCCGCTGCCGTGGAGGAGTCCGCTGCCGCTGCCGTGGTGGAGAATTATGTCGATGCCGAGGAGAATGGGCAGGTTGCTCTGGATGAGCACCCTTCTGATCTGCATTAGAGTCACTTTTATCTGGCTTTCCCTTAATCACAGCATTGACTACATCTGAAGGAAACAAACTGAATGTAGGTGGTTGGAATGAACCAATGTATGCTTTAAGAATTGGTTCAAGAACATTAGAGATAGGGTTATTTGAGGTTGGAGGATCTTCAATTGGTTCTTCAGGCTGGTGCTCCTTGTTAGGAAGCAATTCCAAACTTTGGGAAATAATCTTTGGTTCAATCTTGTCATCAGATGGATCAAAACCTCTAGCATTCCCCCCAAATACATCCTGCAAATTAGTTTTGCTTGGAAGGACCACAGGCTCAGTATTGTAGAGCTGAAATAGTCTCTCTATAGTTGTGTGGCAGTTTTCAGGAACAGGAACAGGTTGAATGTCATCACTTTGAGATATGATGATCTTGTCTTTCTGGATATCATCCGCAGGCTGCTTGAACTGTTCATTGTTAGCAGCAGAATTTCCGGGAAAGGATGAAAATACTGGAGCAGAAGGAAGAGTAGGTCTATATATCGGATATGATTGTATGGGAAGAGGAGGTCCAAACTTGTCAGGATTATTCACTAAGTTGTTTAAAGTTTCTGGCAATGTGGGCCTCACAGGTATACCTGGTCCAAACATACCACCACTTCTCTGGAAATTCGGTAGAGGAGGCCCAAAATTCCCAGAGGATGTACCAATTGGAAGAGATGGTCCAAACTTTTGAGCAGATTGTTGAGGTATTTCTGGGTGAAAGACGTCGTGATTCATTGTATTTGGAAGTCTAGGACCATAATTTCCAGGATTAGAAGTGTTCGAATTGGCTTGCGGTAAACTAGGGCCATACCTTCCGTTCATCATGAAAACTTGGTTCACCGAAAGTGAGCGCACCACAAAACTTACATCATGAAAGGTGCCAATCTTACTGAGGTGTGAAGATTTTCTGATCTTGGGAGATACTCCAATGTCACGAAGTCGACTGAGTTTGCGTTTCTTCATGAAAGCATGCAGAATCATCCTTATCGAAATGTAAACGACACAGACCCACTCAACAGGGCAACATTCTTTGCAGAAGTCATATTGTTCAAGAATGGATTGGAAGATGGAATTGCTCTCTATGTTGAAGCAAAATGAGGCAAAGCGTGCAAAAAGGACGCCATCACTGTCCAATCTGTCCAGCTTTTGATACCTGCAAAAGTAAAGTTAGATAGATTCAAAACGTAAACTTTTGCAAGAAAATACAAACATTTTTATCTTAATTAGGGTTGCTTCTAAAGTTACATAATAATTGTTTGCCACTGCAGATTCAAGATTGTGCTATAACCTTTTTTTCACCAGTCTGATCAGTAACTCTTAAAATTGTGGCTTATTTACAATAGCTCATTACAGGACAGCACAGTGAATTTAATAATTGTTTATATTTCAGGAGGCCGACGCCCTTACAACAAAGGAATGTATATATCCTGCTAAGCAATCCTAAATGTTTACTACTAAGTTGTTAATTAACTAATATTAACAATGCAACAGTAATGACACAGAAACATAAGAATCTGTTCATTGATAAGAACATTAAACATGTATTGACAAGCATTCAGATTATGGACATAAATATGAGAAACGCTCTCACGACAGTTTCGAAAACATGTAAAATTAAAATCGTTTAATGTTTCAACAACGATACAAGCAAACAATTAATGTTAATTAAGCAGGATTGCGAACTACAGGGGTCATTACACATACATATTACATAATGTTAATTATAAACATAATGTTTAACTTGCTATTATCACTCATTTGACGAATATATCAAATCAAATAATAACAATCTTCATTTTTTCCGAATTAACGTTCAATTTTGCGTTTTTCAGATATTTTGAATGATCAGGTCGAGTCAAATTGTAATATATTATGTTTGGCCTTTTAAGATAAATTTTTAAGATAAACTTATCCTGAAAACATTGGAGCTCCAGCTATTACGTGGGATCAGATGATTGGGTTGACACTAGATCTGCACTATGGGAATCGTGCAGAAAGCCTAATTTCTAGCAGGTCTACAAACACGAGTATTTAAAGCAATTCAGTGTTGATTGGATGTGGCCTCTAAAAATCGAATTCAAATTTTGGCGACGGAATCGTCAAATGAGTAGCATTCCTTCTATCAAGTTATAGGTCCCAAATATGAAACATGGCCATGTTATATGATCCGATGCAAACGTATGTGCACTGAATTTTGCCCCTGTAGTTAATCAAAATTATACTTTAAAGCAGTAGATTCAGTCAACTACTTTTAACCTTCTAGTCTACTGAGTAGCCGGTTACACGAAGTTGATTGAGTATAATTTGGATATTAATAATTCAATAACAGAATGAAAAATTATCAAACGGAAAAGGTCTAAATGTGGAAAATTAGTACTAGACGAATTAGATTGTTCACAAGTTTAAAGCAAGAAAATAGGCAGATTTGAACCCGTGTCAGAGTTTGTAATACTCCACTCATCTGCTGTGCAATAAGTAGGATTGGCAAGACTAGTCAACAGTCTTGTATAAGTATGCATTTAAATAATATGTGTAGAATCTGAAACTGAAATTTAGCAGAATCTTCTGTCCGCTGCAATCTTAATAGTCTGGCGGACTTATGGTTATTTCTATGTAAGGATAACTGCATGTAATCATAATTTACTGTATGTCAGTATAAGGTCATTGCTAAATGTTAATGTACAAACAATGAATGTAAAAGAGTTTGAAGTACACATTATATAATATTATGTATATATATTGTACTAATTTAAAGGACCGAAAGGGCCATGGTCGATGTCTTGGGGCGATTGAAATCCGCATTCCTTAAACTAAATAATCCCTATTCAATTCTAATTACAAATTGTAGTTCACGACAGAAGGTCGTGAGGTAAAATGTCCTATATTTAGATTATTCAACTTTATTTAAACAAGTAGAAATGATCAGCATCACAACTTTTAGCTGCTAAAAAACAATTACACTAAAATTTGCGAGCTATCACGAAAATAAAAGGAGCTTGGTAAGCCACAATCCAAGTAAACAGATGATTAAAGCACTGGCAAGAAACTTAGAGAGTCGATTACTGCTAAAATAATCAACCCAAAATATAATTACAGTGCAAGTACTACGTTAATAAGCAACCCTAATTCCTAAATATGATAATTATATTTTAATGAAGCTGAAGTACTGCTAGAGCTAGGTAGTAAATAGTTAACTTTCGGGCATTAATAGATATAACTAGTTATAACTAGGGCAGTTATAAAGGCTGCAGTGGCTTTTATACGATTTGGGAATCGTCAATTTAGGGTTAAATGATATAGATTGAAACACTTAAAAATTGTTCCAAGAAAAACAAATTCCAAGAAAAACCAATTTCTTGGAACTACACACACGAACGAGCAACAAAGTTTCAGAGAGAGTTAGAAGTAATAGATTTGACAGATTTGACGTAAATGTCAGTCACTTTAACAATTACTGAAATAGCAATAAAATTGGAAACTAAGTCACAAAACTAAGACAAATATACAAAACGACACGCTTCATGGTAACACGTATGTATTTGCATATTTTTTACTCCTTTTAAAGGCAGAGTATTGCTTTTTTTAACTTTAAAATATGGATGCGAGAACACAAAATAAATACTTGAAATTAATAGAGTTATCGGTAAGAAGATGACTAAAATTGTAAATGCAAAAGTAACTCAGCTCTGGGAACTCTTTCCTTAAGAACTACTCTCTTAGTTATGAAACTAAACTAAACTCAATTCCAATCAACAGTTAATTGCCACTGCCAAGAAAAAACGACTTTCTTCGCCATGACACATCAATCGACATAATATTATATTTACAACTGCAGTGGAACAAGTTATTGAGCATGATCAACAAGAAAAGGTCCATCGTGATAGCTAATTGTTATTTTGGGTCGTTTTGTTGCATGAAACTAAATATAGTTTCCGCGGTTATACTTCCTTTACTATGATGTATCGAAAAATGCTGATTAAGAACTAACACCGAACGGGAACAATCCACAAGATGTTTCTTTTCTGACAGCTATGTTGTGAGATGTTTCACATGAGCATTATAGTTCAGTTTTGTCTTTTAACATCAATTACCGCGCCGATTATTTTTAAGAGATAAGGTTTTCAATTTTAAGATGTACGAATGGCAGTGAACGTGACATGAAATGGTAAATCACAAGAACTGTTCGGAAATAACATGTGTAGTGTCACTAGTGTCTTCATAATAAATTTGAAAGTATAAAAGATCTCATTAAAATAAAAATAATCTACTCACTCGACGATTTCCATCCCCTCAATATCCACATCCTCCTCTTCGCTGGTAAGATTCTCGATCTCTTCTCGATCGGGACTTTCGTCTCCAAAGTTCACTTTTCCCTCGTCTATGAGCATGAGGCGGGAAGTGATTGCTTTTCTAGTTCGGACTAAGGTTCCTTGCTGGTCCTTGTACTCCTGAGATTTGTTATGTTATCATTCATGTTTTATACCCGGCATGCTATTGGGCAGCTAATCCTTAACTAGCAGCCTAACCAACCTGTAGCTATGTAATACAAGATCATTGCCCAGGAAAGCATGTTGCTAGACAACAAAGTTAAATGGGCTAAAATAAGCGAGAAAATATTAAATGAACTAAAATTCGGTTTAACATATTCATAAATACAATAGCTAAATGGTGAAGAAAAAGTTGTTTCTCAAAGAACCTGAAACTTGAACTAAAATGACACTTATCAGAGCAGTAATAACGAACTTTACCTTGTCTTGAGTTTTGATGGTTTCCTCAGCCTTTTCCATCTGAAACATGGTACTGTTTACCTTCTTTATCATCTCACTGCGAGCTTCAGTCTGCTTCAGGAGACAAGAACAGTACTGATCGAGGAAGTGAGCTGTTTCGTCGAAATCAGCTGCATATTTATCTCCTTCTTTCCTGCCTAGATGTGGTATTGATTTTAGAATATCAACTCAATTTACCTGCAGCTTTTGGAGAAAAGAGACTCTGAAGTAACAGTTCATCTCAAACTTCTGAAGATAATCACGACTTACTTGTCACATTGAAGGCATTAGCAAAATCTGTGGTATCCAGACGGTGACTCAGTTTGGTGAGCACCTCAGAAGATTTCTTCTCGTGAGAACGCAGCAGGTCGAGCGAATCCATTAGGTCTGTCAACTTAACATAAGTCTCGTCCATCCCAATCTCATCTGACGGATTGTTATTTGTACTTACAATGTAGGGATGTCAATTGTCCATGATGAGGTTAACTAAATGTACGTATATTATAATTCCCTAGCGAATTATTCAGTTATTACTTAAAGCTGTCAAACAGTTGAGAGAACAAACCTAAATTGTACTTCATAGCGCTGATAATGTGCTTGTGGAAGACTTCTCTGGATTCCCAAATGTCGAGCATGCGTTCAATCTGAGACTTGGACTCAGCATTCTTGCATTCAGACATACACTTGGGAAGAATATGACCAAATGCATCGACGAACTGAGGTCCTTTCCGTTTGCTGTGTTGCAGTACATCGTTCACGAGGAACAAAAGAGTCAACTTTTTCTCCTGAGTCGCTGAAAACGAAAGGACTCATGATTTCATAAAACTATTATCATGAAAGTATTATCTACAATGATTCGTACTTACATATTTTGTTGATTGATGGTGCAGCTCCTTTCCCATACCACTTAATAAATCTGTGTTGTCAATTCAAATTTCAATAATTCAGACAGTACACTGATCACTAAGTAAATTGTCTATTTTCCGAAATAAACAGTGTGGTTTCAGAGTCAGCGATATTGTGATTGTACTGGTAGTAAGGGTGTAAATGTAGACATGGGGAGGCGGTGGGAATTCCGTTAGACTAAAAGTTGAGGAATAAATTGGCAAAAATGGGCATCATTTTGCAGTCAATTCCGAAAAATCAAAAAATAAATATGTCTGATGCTCTGATACTCTGATAAGCTGAAATATAGCTGTACTTACTAATTAGGGGACGGCGAAAACGATGGTGATGATAATTCCCAACCCAAATTAACAAAACATACATTTATCAAAATGTAGGAGTTCGCAAAATCCTTTTGAATAAGAAACACGTACCTTCAAGATAGAAGTTTTTCCATGCCTGGGCTATGACAGGTGCTTGATCTCGGTATTGTTGTATCCACACAGAAACTTTCTCGATACTCTCCTGAGCACCTGAAAGCTCATTCAGTAGATCAACGAAAGAATCTTTGATGAACATTTCATTCCTTCATACCTGAGCAATTTGAAATAGCGTTATTTAAGTACAGCTTAGTTATATAATGATGATCGATATCAAATCAACAATGAACAAAACAATCGAAAATGTCGAGAATGATATTCTCGAAAACCTAGCTCATTGAATTGACAACTATTGAAAATTGATTGCCTCTTTTATCCCATGAAATCAGATAGTTTTTAGAGAGGATTCACTCACATTATTATTATTAAATCTAAAATAGCTAATAATTTAATAAATTGTAAACAGGCCCGTTAACGTGGGCAATAATATACGCTTCACTCACAAACTCTAGTCAAAACACGATTATTGAGTGGTTAGTTCTGATATACAGTTAATAGTTAATCTCTTTTGTGATAGTTTTATTGCATTTTAGTTGAATCGTGAAGTATCAGTACTGACTTACAATAATTTTCGAGAAGATAAGTAGGGTCGCAAGAAAAATGGTTTAATGTGATCACATCATCGTCAGCAAACATCTCACTGATTTCCTAAATACTTTAAGTGCATATTAAATGTTCATGTTCAACTTTTTAGTAGATACTGTAATATGCAAAGGTGAAAACATTGCAAAACTATGATTTGGAATTTTCATATTATAAGGACAGTACAAGAATCGATCGAATTCAGTTTGAATTTCATGGCTGAAAGACAACAGAAAACGAAAACTCGTGATAGGACAAACAAATTAAAACAAGAATTTCGCCGCGGTAACACCACGCACGATCAAATTTCCCTACTGCATACAATTTAATTGTACTTTATTGTATCCCAGAGAGGTGTTTGGCGCATGTACAATGTAATAAACGTTTATATTATATTAGGCGTGCAGAACTTGAAAAATCCTGCGCGCATCTGAGGTGTCGCCGTCGATCTGTATATGGTTTGGTTGTAGATCATTTCATACTTTGCGCGGTTTTGTTTCGTGTTAACAATAACGATATGCGTATCATGTCACGTCATATTACTGCATCGTATGCCAACTTATTGACTGTAATAAAATATGCTGTCTCGTCTTAGTTATTATTTGTATCTAACATAAACTAATACATTTTGATTCTTACTCGACACATCACAGCACCATCGACTTTCGAGCCTTTTATTTGATATAGGATTCTTTAAAAGAATACCACAATCTTGATATTATAGTTGCTTCTTAAATGTAACTGTGAAGTAACATTTGTTCTCAACTATGTATTCCAATGCTTTCTACCATTCAGTGTCGATTAACTGTTAAATAATCAGCCCACAGCCACGAGTTTATCAGCTGACATCATAATTTTATTTGTTTTGACTTGCTTAATTTTATCACTCGGTAATTTATTAAGATTGTTTCACACAAATAACACCTATATTGATGATTGATCCGTTTGTAACAGTCGTCAAGCACCAAAAACTGGTTGCTATGCCTGTAATTAATTAACTCATAACCAGCGTCGCGCGCGCAAAATAGACTCCTTTTATACACATAATTATAGGGGAGTGGTCTATATTGCGAAGGAGCAGACTTTTGTCGACACCGTAGGACCGTCGGGCCACCTCATATATCCAAACCCGATTACTTATTCCCTACGATCTTTTTGCCTTCGGCAAGAGTAGGGAAAAAAATGCAAGTTGTATTACAAATTGAGTCGATTGTAAGTGACAGAAAGACTTGGTCAGGTAGCGCTCGATTTTAGTAACGCTGGATCAACCTCACGCGCGCGCACATGCAGGATAACTTAAAAATTAATATAAGCCTTGTAGCGCGATGCGCTACTGTGCCGCGCCGAGCTGCCATGAATTGACATCGTCAATTAAATATAAGCCGCGCATACAATGATGAAATGATCGAGCAAAAATCCTTGTTTATTGTTTTTATTGATATTTTGTATTTTCGAAATAAATTGTTTAAGAGGGAAAACAAATTTTAGGAAAACAAATTTAAATTTTGGTATTTATTAATAACAATCAAAACATATCATATCATAAAAATAAAGCCGCGCGTTGGTTGACTGCCTCAGTAAGGTGAATAATTTAAGCTTGAAGGTGCCCTGCGCATTTACAGAACCTTATGCGGCGATCACATATTCATGATATGAGGACCTGTGAGCGCCAAATTTAATTTAAAGTTTCTAGAAATCATACATCACTACGAGTTACTCATGCTTTTGGATTATAAGAGTGCGGATTGTCAGGTATTTCATTCATTCATACTTAATCGGTTTAAAGCTGTATATTTAGAACTCACTATTGTTTAAACTACGAAAGCAGAACGTAGATAATGGACAATATACCGACAACAATACCAAGGACCCGAGTGCCGCATTGACTTTTCCGGATCCGTTTTTACCGAAGGCTTATCCACCAGTTACTCATGCTGCATGTATAGTCTGATAATATTTTGTCTTATCTCTAGCAAGCATAATTCTGTAAATTGAAGTGTCGTATTTATTATAGAAAATGTTTGATCATTTTACTTTTTCAGTCCCGCTTATTAAACCAATTATTAGCTTCGAAAGATTTGACTCGTTGTTATCGAATAATAGCACTACGTAGCATGTAATGAACTCGTCGTAGCGTCAAATTATTAAAACTTGAGTACAGTACTATTCATAAATTTGAGTACTATTATATAAAAAGCTTTATTAGTTTGGAAATTTATGCACTTTCATCATTGAAATGTATAAATTCGGCGTAAAATTCGAATATTATACTTTTTATTTTTTAATTAAATTTTAATCAAAAATGTTATGTTTAAAATTCAGCGTGCATACCTGTGTCTTTTAATCAATGGACTGTAAACGACCCGGCGCGCGCTACTTCGAAGAAATTTAGACGAGTATCATCTGAGTGGAGTTGGGTTAGAAACATATAAGAGATACAATGATTTATGTGTCATTTATGTATCATCTGTCAATTGTAGTATAGCGTCGTAGTATAGCAATGTATGCGAAGCTGCACAAACTTGACTTTGAAGTCATCAACACAGCTATCGTTGTCGAAATTGTAAACCACTGTTATATTTTTTCATTGCAGATTGTCCATCATCCCACTTACTACGACCATTACGTATATTACTTGAGGACCCCAGGCTATTATGTTCATAAACATATAATAAAGATTCGGCGGAATGACAGGCTGAGCGCCGCCCAGTAACACGTATAGTATAGGCAAATTATAATTATCAAGTTTAATGCATTTGGTAAAAGAGGCTTATCTAAACTATCAGCTCAAATATTAACTGCGCAAATCAGAGTTGTTTCTGTTTTTAATCTGTCGTTGGCAAATGTATGTCATCGCATTTGAAGATATTTTATCTATTCTTATGTTAACTGGGTATAGCACAGAATCTCGGGACTTATTGCCTCTATTCGGCACTTGCAATTACTTCTTGCTTCCTCATTTTCTTGAAGTAATAATGATAGGTGTTGCGTAACCTAGGTCCTCTACTCAGGCTTTTGTGTTCACGACGATATGGCAGATTGACAGGGCGAGCGCCGTCCAGTCCATATTTCTTGAAAAAATTTGTTGTTTTCTTGAGTAAGGTGTTATTACTTCTTGTTTATAAATGTCTAAATGGCATGGGACCAGATTATTCAAGTACAATGTTTAAATTTGCAAACTATAATCATCTTATCTATTTGACTGAACCTAGAGTGCATACACATTATGGAGAAAGATCTTTTCAGAAAGTTGGCCCTAAATTATGGAATGAACTACCATTTGAGATTAAGAATTGTACAACATTGGACTCTTTTAAAGTGTATCTGAAAACATTTCTTTTCAAACGTGCTCATAATATTGTATCTTAATATTTTTCTATCCTAGTTTTCCTTATTTGGTTCTACTGGAAAATGCATACACATTATCGTTTATTTAGTGAATCAAGTCTAATCACCCTTATCTGGTTTAGAATATAAATGTGGGTTGCTTTTTCAGGTTTTATTGTATCCTGAACTGTTTTCGTGGCACACCTGTGCATTTTAAGTTGTTGTGCCACTATAATATAAAAGTTTGAATTATTATTATATATAATAACATCTATAATATAATAATAATAATATAAACAAAAGAGCACCTAAAGAGGCTCAGCAAAGTGCTGGCCTATTTACGCTTTCGAAGACTCCTTCATTCAATATGTCTCAAAGTAAATAAACTCCTCCATCCTATTCTATCTCTTGCTAAGTTCACTAAGTTGGTAAAATCATCTTCGTTTTTCAAATAAATTTTTCTCTTAAATAGGTCCTTTTTCACAATAATATCATACAAATTAGTCCTGAGTCTACCCACTCGTTCCTTTAGTGTTTGACATCCTAGTGTAGCAAATAACAGAGACTGGTAGGCAGGCGTGTCGTTGTCACTGCGTAGAACATGACCTAGCATTGTCCACTGTGCCTTTTCCACTCTCGGAAAGGGGCCTGGTCTAGGTACGAGCGTAGAGGGCCTTGTTAGATATTGAGCTAGGCCAATACATGTGTAGGATGCGCTTGAGGTGCTTTCTCTGAACAACATCTACAGACTCTAGAACATGCTGAGGTACAGCGCAGCAGCAGCAGTTGTACAGGAGCACTGATACTACTAGTGAGTCGTAGAGTTTGATCTTTCTCTTCTCAGTTATCTGACTCCTCTCTGATCCCTGGTACCACAGCTTGTCAAATGACCAGAAGTAGACCAAAGTGGCTCTTGCTTGTGAAAGGTGTATCAACTACCTGCCAAAGCGGTGGGTTGGGAGTCCCCCCTGTGTTCTTAAAAGTGAACATATCTCAACTGTGCTGAAAGGTCGTCTTCATTTCTTTTCGTTTAGTGAACTAAATAAGTCTTGTGGCAATTTCACATGACCCATTTGTATAATAGGTCAAGTGCCCTCGATATTAATTTAGCACTGCCAACAATTATAAAGTAAAGTAAAGTAAAGTAAAAATTATGACATAACATCATCACTAATGTCTACGAAATATCATTGCACTACATGGAAAAATATACAGTAACTATTTCTCCATCAAATTTAAAGGTAATAATTTATCAAATATCAATCATGAATAACAACGACATTAAAAAATTTAATTTATTCATACTTCCCAGTGGAGTAAAGATTTATAAAACGTTTCTTTGCTACATAAGGATGAAACCAAAGATAATCATTGTGTTAAAAGCTTCAATAAGGTCCCCACGTATTCGCCGCTCTGCCAGCGTTGTCAAATTAAGGATTTCCAGTCTACAAAAGATAGACTTTTTCTCACGTCGTGACCCTCATGGTCATTTCATTTCGCCAAGTATCAGGGCAAAAGCCATGATACAGCTGTGCATTGTGCGTGGCGGGCCTACAACGTGAGGCAAATTGATTTAGACTCTGGTTGCTTATGATTGATGAAGCATAACTCTCTTGAGTGTGACACCATGAGCCCCCCCCCCCCCCCCCCCCCCCCCCCCCAACAACAAACAAACAACAACAACAAACAAACAAACAACAATCACAAACTCTAGACAACTCTATTATTAAGTTGTTAGTTCTGATATTCAATCATTCTCTTTTATATTTTTATTGCGTTTTAGTTGAATCGTGGAGTACCAGGTCTTTTTCCTGATATTAAAGGTGCCAGATACGCTTGTACAGTGTTTCATAGCTTTTGATCCCATTTTAAACTTTGAATGCATCTTCTGGCATAGAGGCATACTGTCCGCCCATTCTAAGCAATATTTCCTTAATGGTTTCTAGCTGCTGACACATTTTGCCAACAATTGTGGTCAAGCAACTGCAGCACAATCTATGACACTTTTGCATGCTACTTACAGACAAGACAAAACAATTCCTCACAGCAACTAGCTTTAAAATTGTTTTAAAATTTGTTTCTCTTTGGAACCACAGCTATTTTTTACTAAATGATAAATTTATCTCAATAACATGTTAAACTAGTCTGGGTCACTCAAGTTATCAGTTTTGATTTTGTACATACTTTTTCAGAATTGTATTTACATGTTGAATCAAATTCGCTTACACTCTTCTCTCTTATAAACAGTAATAATTTAGTTATAAACTCCTTTTATAACAATTCTTGTTTTAGCAAAGACAGATTATATAGAGTGCTTACGTGGACCTACTTGTCCTGTTATGAGTGAGTGAATAGGTAAAATATGTCGTGGGTAGAATCCGGATACATAAGTCATCCAACAACAGACAATCAGTATTCTATTAATGATTCCAGCTTTGAAGTGCGGGACAGGGAAATTTACAACGTTTCTGCAATGTTTGACGACACCATTACGATACGGGTAAGTCTAGAAAAGATGATAATAACTGACATGACCTAATAAGATGATATCAAATGTTTATTTGATTTTTCAGAACTTGCCAACAAAATTTATTAAAAATTATGTGGCATTAGTACTTTCAACTCAGAAACGGTAAATATTTCACTCTCAGAACGAACCGACATCGTTTGATGATATAAACCTTGAAATAAGAGAGCAGCCCTACTCGGTAACCAGCACCACCTCGACCATATCCTTGCTCTTTGGCGGCTTTACTGACTGCATGCAACCAGTCAAATCAGTTTACTCCTCTATGAAAGGATGTAAGTTCAAACATATTTGTTTGGTTTTAGCTGTGTTTTAACAAGTTTCTAATACCTTGTTGTCATATCATATCACGTTATTTTTTTTAACCCAGAGATAAGTCTCATATTTTCAGCGATTGATGAAACAAGAAGTTGCTTTGTTTATAAGCACTTGTTTCGTAAATTAATTGCTTTCGTTACCGAATGTAAGTTTAATGTTAGGATAAATGTCCAAAATTTCTATACAAACAAGGAAACGAAATGTAATATTATTACTGCATGAACATAATAAATAATCAATTTAATTCGCAATGTTTTAAATATTACTGATATCATTAAATTCATTTGAATTGGGAGATCGCAAATTGCAATAGTTTTCATATGATTTATTTAAATAATGAGTTACCTGTATGTGCACATATTGATAGAAGTACAGGTGGTTAAAATCAAGCGTCCAACGTCTCCCCTCACAATCCAGTTATTGATCCAAATGATAGAAGCATTTTTTAAAACAAGAAATATTGGTAGAAAACGCCCCTTTCATTTATCCATCACATTTGGATAACTTTATGGACGAACTAAAAGTATGGGAAATGCCAGGATGGGTTATTGCAAGTTATATTATATGTGCATGGTTACAGGAAATGTTTAAAATTCTGTTTGTGATAAATTGCCACAGGCAGGAATAATTTAGCCTGCGTTCACTACATGCTAAAAATGTTATCCTAATCCATGGTGATGATGATTTAACTTCTAATGGGCCCTAAATGAATTCCGTAAATTCCTAGTATAAAATTTCCGAAAACTAATTAAGTCCATAGTTAAGAAACTGATAGCTCCCAAAACTTTTGCTTTAGTATTCCCTTTAATATTAATTCCTTTATAATTTCGAATTATTTAAAATGTTATCACAATCTCTGATGATGATCTAACTTCTAAACGACCCTTAATAAATTCCGTACATGATTCCATAAATTATTCAGACATGTTTAAGTTGATCTGAAGAGGGAAACACTCAAGAATAAACGTAATCGAATATAATTAAATTTCAGATTTCAACCCGTATAAGATAGACGGTAAGGATATCCACCTAGATACGGTGCGAGACCTCCACGCTCAAGGAATGGAGGGCAATGTGTACAGAACACGGTTCATGGGCAACAACGTTAGTTTTAAACTTCTTTATCTCTTCAAGGCTACCCTGCATGTGAATTTTATCTGTAATATAATCATAATTTTATTCCAAACACCGCTCAAATAATGTTCACATTCCACTATGTAAATGACCAGGCAAATCATGGAAAATTCTTTAATTCCACCATCTCTTCAAACGGTTAAAAAGATGAAAAGATATGGTTCATTGGTTTACTTTGCACGTGAAATGTATCTCCAACATATTCACATTTTTATTCCAAAAACCGCTTAAACGGAAGTAATTTTTACATTCCACCATGCGAATCATAAACATTCTCCGAATTCCACCATTCCTAAGATTCCACCATGTGCAGATCATCACTAAAGAATGTTGCAGGTGGCGGTAAAGAGGCTAGTTCTGAGGAAGTCGTATAACCCTGAGCTGATTGAAATGTTAGCTCGGCTGCGGCCCGACAACATAGTCGCATTCACGTGAGTTATGACAGAAGAATTTAAATGCTATCGATACAAAGAGATCCTTTATGGGCAAATAGAAAATCAATTAATTGTTTAGCTTCCTCCAACAAAAGACAGCCGCAATTGGTTAACTTCTCATACTTGGTCCCGAATTATACGATCATCTTAAATGATCATACAATGCATGTTAGGTGTTGGTGTATATATAGTGCCTTATAATAATACACTCGATATATTTGATATAGCTAATGGGAGAAGCGTCCCTTTTGTTGTTAATGATGACCCTTGACTGATCTGAATATAACAGTTAGCCTTTAAAAGACACAGACAGTAATCACGTGCCAACACGGTCCTATAATCTACATTCTACTTTCTCATAACTGTACTGTAACAGATCTATAACTAGAGATTATACAACCTACACACTGATGAATGAGAAAGTGCACACTGTGTGTACTGTGTCTGTATACACAGATAAGGATCCCCAGTTTTCAGTTACATAACTCGTCCTCACTAACACTCACACAGACTCACACACAGACTCCACACAGACTTACACACAGACTTACACACAGACTCCACACAGACTTACACCGTGTTTCCTCAATATTAAACACTCTGAGTAGTCCACTATATTTCTCAGAACAGTTAAACCTCTAGCTGGTAGTAACACAATACATGTTTCCAGCAGCGCTCTCTCTCTGGAGACCAGCTTCTGAGCTAATGTTCAGATATAATGCTTGTCGAGTAACCATCTGTTAGCATGCAACGTAGGGGGCCGTCACATTACGTCACCTCACATAATGTAAAGCTGCATATGACGTCATTTTGGATTGCACCGTCATCCGCTCCATTTCCCGTTTTTTGTATCTCATTATATACTTATACGTGTTATTTGTGGGATATGATAAGATAATACAGAATATTCCTAATTCTGCATGCGCTGCAACATAAGGTGACCTGATCATGACTTAACAAGCAATGTTTTATAAACTTTTTAAAGTCCTAATATTAAATTATAAGTCAACTAGATAGTAAAATTATATAAATAGTAAAAAGTATGTACTGTTGCTCTGTTGCAACTCTACGTTCCGTTTTGCTCATTAAAATGACGAGGTTATGATGTTAAAAGCGCGGTATGTTATTGTTAAAAGCTCGTGTAAAATAATCCCAGATAAGCTACGATTGGTTGATATATTAAATTAACTCCACCCACCGCACACATAAATTGCACAATGTGCTGGATAACAACAAGTTGACAAAACAACTGTTCACGACACCTGTTCCTCCTGTTCAATCTTTTAACAGATCCGAAGTTAAAAAGTCAGTGTTGTGATTAGTGACACTGACTAGGTTAGTTTCTCCGCTGGTAGACAACAACTAGGCTCAAGTCACGTGACCTATAAGGCTAAGAAGTCACGTGACCTATAAGAAGTCACGTGACCTATAAGATGTCACGTGACCTAGATAGCTGTAATCTGCAGTTACAAGTAAACTGTATTTTTTGCTGGCAATTACTGTAGACGAGTAAGTCATGTGTCTGCATGATCTATAGGGATAGTATGCAGTGAACTATGGGTATAATGTATTTTATATACTACTCAACCTTAAGAATGGTTATCATCTAGAAGGGCACGTTTTGCCAATTTCAGTAACCATTGAAGGGTGCATGATGAGAATTCAGGAATTAGATTAGTTTATCGGGAACCAATACTTTCTTCATTGCTTTACCGACAAGGAACAACTTAATGAGCCCGATTATATTATCTACAAATGACAAACAAATTAACTTGACAAATATAATGTGATTAAATCATCTTTGCTCATAAAAGTTGTACACAGACACAGAGTTGTTAAATAAGAAATTATCTTGGCCCATGAAGATTGTGTAATTGATTTACACAATCTCGACTAAGCCCCTCGCAACTTACCGGAGATTACGGCTAGATTAGGGAAAAGCAGCAGGTTATTACCAGTTACAGTTAACAGATTACAGTTACTTAGATTTTGCCCTCATACAACAATATACTGACAAGTAAATCTCCTCCTCTCCCCAGGGGTCACACCATGGAACCTCCTCAGTACATCATGGAGTTCCTCCCCCACGGCACACTCTCCCACTTTATCAGCGGTGGAGGTTTGTACTGCCCCCTTTTGGGTGTGACTTGTTAACGAGAGTTTATGATGCAGTATACTAGATCTAGAGTATTGTCTGTCACTTTCATTAGCGGTTATTCGGGTGTCAAGCGAGATATTACGGAACATTACGGCACATTACGTCACATAACCGCACATTACCGCACCATAGTTTCTAACTTAGTTTTGTTAACTAGCCTTTATTCGGAAGTTTTTTAAATAAGGGGCCGAAGCAAGTCTGAAATTTTAGCATAATATTAATTTTGATTTATGTCCAATGATGAAGATTTATTTTTCAGGCGAAATCCCACCCAAGCGATTGATACGATGGTCCAGGAATATAGTGAATGGCCTGGAACATTTGCACCGACTCAATGTTATACATTGTGATCTCAAGTCAGCTAAGTAAGTATAGACATTCCACACGCAGCGGTTAGTATACTAAAGCAGGTCCTTTAATGATTAATCATTTGTGCAAGGTACTCGAGTATTGTGATCCTACTTAGGTCCAACCCTGACGACCTGACGTTAATCGATCTTGTTGGATTGTTAGTGAATGTCCGGGTCCCGGTATGCTTACTGTTGAAGTGTACGGCTCTTAGTGCTTATCCGAGGCCTTTATGAAAGAAAATGTGTGGCTTCAAATTTGTCAGCATGCTACATTTTAGAATGATTTGCAGTAATCTTGGAATTAAAATGTCTAAGCAGAAAGTAAAGATAATGTAGACTAATAGATAAAATAGATGCCCTTTATAGACAATACATATTTAAAATATCCCAAATATGTAATTGAGTTAAATCTAATAGTGTTTGTTATGAAAATCATTAAATATTGCAATTGTCAGTCTCGCCCTTAAGTCGTAATACTAATTGTTTTATCAGCTCATGAGAACACACCAGAACCTGCTGTCCTGTTCTCCATCACCACTCCTTCCGTCTCTGGATCACTCTCATCTCCTTCTTCTTCATCCTTATCTTTACTTTTCCTTCTCGACATTAATTCCACATCTTCTGGAGTCTCTGCAATGGACCTGTCTGTGGTGTCAGGCAGAAACCACATCGCAACACATGCCAGCATCGTAAATCCAGCAAATAGAGCGAGTGGTACTTTCCTATCTGTCACTCCGTACAGAAGATTGGTGTAGGGGCCGATGGTAGCACCGACCCTAGCTGCACTGGAACTCATGCAGATAATCATGCCCCGGTGCGAGGTTGGTGCTAGTTCTGCTGAGAAGAGCCACAGCATGTTTAAAGCAGCCGAGGTAGCTACGTATCCAACCAAGCCAGCTACAAGCTCCAGACTCCAGGCACTGGCAAATTGGACATCCACCATGGCGAGAAAGTTCATCAGAATCATCATCACTAGGTAGAAGATAATGGCGTTTTTGCGGCCCAGCAGACCACAAACGAAGACAGAAGTGCTGTAAGCTATAGCTTCACTCAGTGCTGAGAAGCAGTAGGTGGCGTACAAGTCACTGCCCAGCTTACCCCACCCATAATTGGAACTGTAGGCGATGAGGGCCACTGTAAACCATACCCAGAGTCCTTGGAGGGTCTGTTTCAGCATGTTAGGGTATTTCTTTAGATCTTTAAGCTGATTGAAATAATTGTATTCTTTTCTCGTTTCAAACATGATATCCAGAGAATCCACGTCCACGTTGCTGTCACTAATCCTGGCTAGCCTTTTCAAAGTCTTCTTAGCTTCCTCCTCCTTTCCTTGAATCAAAGAAAACCTCGGTGACTCAGGAAGTGGAATCAAGAAGTACGTGAGGAGACTGAAGATGTTCACTCCGGCAATACCCAGAAACACGTTTTGCCAGTCATTTATTAGGTAGCTTAAACAGATGGTAGCATAGAGTCCAGCACACCATCCGAGAGAAACAGAAACACTCATGGCCATTCTCAGACGAGTGGGCGCATACTCAGCAATCCAGCAGAAGGTTCCAGTGAAGTTGACAAAGATGCCAAACCCAGACGCCAGTCGCAGAAAGAAGAGGACTTGGTAGTTGGGAGCGACTGAACAAGCAGCCACAGAAAGCATGGATATGACACTGCCTACAATTCCTCCCTTCTTTCTTCCTATTCTATCAAAGAGTCCGTGGATAGTAAGAGGCCGATTAGCGACCCTAAACCTATTGCACCGTTTAGCAGGGAGAAGATAGCCTCTCTTCCACAATACAGATGCCAGTCCATGGAGAATGTGTGCATCTTGGAGGTCCACTTGAAATCAGATCCTTCCACAAAATCGTTTCCGCACATGGTCTCGTACGAGAAGAAATTGTCGGCGTCCTCTGCTTCCTCAGCTTTGGTCTGAAGATTAAAACACTTGGTTGAATTACACTCCCAATCATTGTAAGGAATGAAGCCTGTGAAAATGGTAGCACAACTAACTGCACCGGTGTTGATGACTGTGCACAGCATGGCTATGAAGATCACTACCAGCTTCAAGTTTATTTTTTCCAAAATGCGATCCACGGCCTCCTCGATCGTTTCTAACTTACTGACCATACTCGAAGGGTTTTCACGTTCACCTGACATCCCTGGGATAATTTGTTATGAAATGAGGGGGATTAGTTGATATCCTTGTAATAAAAAAATGGGTTAAGTTAAAATCTCTGCGGGAAGAAAATGAGAGGTCGAAATACCTGCAATGTTGAGAGTTTTTATAGATGTATCTGCAATAAAGAAATGATATATTTATTTTACTTACCTGCAAAAGGAAATTGAGAGGTCTTTCTGATTTGCCTGCGATATTAAATTGAGAGGTTTGACATTCCTGGAAAAACAGAATTAGAGATCTAACTGCTAGCTGAACTGCCTGCAATAAGAAATTAGACGTCAAAGTAATCAATTTCGATCACAATAGCAGAGTATGTGTTTAAATAGCAAACCGCACCAAACGCTTAATTGTGCCAGAGGACCTGGACCAGACTGGTGTGACATAGCGACTACTCACACGTCGTCTTAGTTCACCTGTCTCTTCCACACCCAGCTGCCAGTTGCCACTTAAGCGTTCATACACGACACATCTTACAACACTTACCATCATCCTACATTACACATTCTGATTCCTCCGGCATCCTCCTATAGGACTGCCATACCCCAGAGGTAGGCAAAGCTTAGTCTACCATAAGCTTAGTCAAAACTTTGACTAAAATTGGTGTAAACCAAATTTATTCAGACCAAAATTTCAGTATAACATTAATTGAGGTGAATAATGCATTGCAGTTATTATTGCAAATTTATTGGCCATAAGGTATTACAGTATACAATCTTCTGTGGTCCCCTTAAATTGAGTTACAAGTCACTTGGAAAATTTACGAAATAGCTTCAGAGACATTGACCTGATTTGTGTATTATGCAAGCGTAAATATATTAAAATGAAAGTAAGTAATATACCAAACAGTCGACTTATACCAAACAAAATGTACGGAAATAATGAAAAGTTTTAGTATAGACAAGTTTAAATATCAAACAGATTCAGGTTAAATCCTTATCAGTCTAACTCTAAGAGATTCGTTACATCACGATTAAATTTGAGTGGTTCCTCCCTGTTTCTTAACAAGATTAGATTTACAAATTTGGAGACGCGATTTTATGTTATTCTTCTAATTCCCCGGTACAGATGACAATTATAAATTTGGCCAATGCTGATTCGCCAGCTGCAGAAGAAACGGCATTCGTTGATTCGTTTAAATCACGTGTGATAAAGTTCCGTTATCTCTTCAGGGCATCAGACGCTTTATATCAGAATGTCGGGGCCCGGATAGGGCAAAGGGATCATCCACGAATATTTTGCGCGGTTATTCATGATTAGTGGTTAAACTCAGCACTAACACAGTGGTCATAGTACCGTTGGATATGAGCTTGTTTATAATGAAGGATAGAAAATACAAATTAGCAGTGCTCACTATGAGTTGTAATCACACCCCTTCAAAATTTAAGTCCAAATTATTCGATCTCTCAGTTCTCAAGTAGCGTACTCGAACTTACTATACCCTTTTCTCATTTATCTTACTTCTTATTAGCTTTGAGTGAAAGTTGTAAACGTGTGATTCAGCTCCGAATGGATTAATAATTAGCTAGTGTAAAAGCTGGACTGCCCAGAACTTGCAAGCAAAATCATATATTTCGTATTATACGGAATGGGTATACAAATATTTACAACCCCAATTACCGCCATGTCGCTATCTGGTGGGAAGGTGACCAGTTATAGAATTATACCTACCAAACCACATGTACTAACCAGGAGCCTTCCTTGTGGCGTCCACCTCAATCCACGTACGGTTCAATCTGCCTGCCACGCATCGTAGGTTTTTTATGTACGCCATGAAGAGATAGGAAATTATCATTAATGAACCCGACTCCGCCCTGCGTCTGTACCTGCTGCGCTACCTTCATACTAGTTACTATACTCCAACGGCTGACGTCCATCTGAAATTAGAGGACAAAATACTTGCCCGATCTTGTCCAATTCTTTGGCTGCAAGCCAGGGAGATAGAGAGTATAGCGTGTCTTTATGCTTTACTGGCTGTGAGCCAGGTCATTGCCCATTATTCACTTTGATATAGCATATTTTTGTGTTATATGGCTAAATTATATGCGTGTTTATATTACATTAGCTGACATTTCAGTCTAATGCTGGACGATAGTAGAGGTGAAATGGAACTGAAGATAATTGATCTAGAGAGTTCTATCACAGTTCCTGAAGGTCTTGATCAGGTGAGTTGGAATGTTGACAATGTTGAAAATGTAGCTGAAAGCTGGGGTTCATTTCGAGTAATTGTTTCCAACTCTTGTACATGACCTGCTGTACACATGACCAAATATTTTGACTCCTTTATAACTATATCAGTCAGCACATTCCTAACCCACATTCCACCCAGGTGCCGGTAACCCAAGCACGGGGTACTACACCCTACATGTCCCCCGAGATGATTAAACAGCTACCTTGTACCACGATGGTAGACATCTGGTACGTCACATTCTCCACATTATTTGTCATAAAGCGTCTACATTTCCCAATAACAGCTTTGTGCACCAGATTGTTAATTTAGGCAGTCTCTTTATCATCATATTCCATTACATAATCGACAAATTTCACAAGATTATGTCTATTTCTTATTTCTGTATCTCATTCCCAAATTGTGATAATTTGATAAATGAAATCGTAATTAAAGATTCAATGGTCAAACTTCACATTGACACTTATATCGATTTTTATGTCATCAATGTTATTATTATAAATTTATAACCCATATCAATGCTAAAGTAAGTCTTCCTTCTATCTCAAGGGAATATACACTTCTAACTAATAACTTGACTGAATAATTTAAAGACATTATTAGACCGTGATTTAATGAAATAATCTAGGAGCTAAAGTTGGTTAACAGCCAAGTGTTGTAAGTACTAAGGAGTGAAGTGAACGAGTTTGAAAGTACTAAAATGCAGTATTAACAATATACTATAAAGCTGTTATGTGTGTCAGTTTGAAATGCTCTGTGGCTCATTAATATATTTCGCGTCCACTTTTACTTCTGTGCAGTTTGCGCATGTTAACCGGGTTTTGTTATTGACTCTCGTGGGTTTTGTTTTTGCCTCGTGAGCCCTAACTTCCAACATTCTATCCTCTATATCTCTCTCGGTCTGGTTCTAATGTTATTATGTTTTCAGGGGCTTTGGTATTGTCCTGTGGGAGATGGTTACCCTAAAACCGCCTTATAAGGTAATGTTTTGAACAAATCGCCAACTTAATTAGGAAAAGGGGCAGCCGTCCCCCCTTCTCCTACCATATTTGGCGATGTCTAAAAACTATGCCACAAAGCATAGCAAGAGTATGGAATGTTCTAATAATAATGAAACACTCACATGCACGAGATCACCGGCCTAATTACATTTGTTTTGACTGTTCCTTTGCCATATTATCAGTACTAAACACCGACAAATTAATCAATAAATTGTCATAATATCATGTATAAAGAGCTCGTGAGTGGTTCTACTTCTTATCTACTTCTTATCATTTAAATATATATTTGTGCAGGGAAAAGAAGAGCAGTACGTGTTTTACGGTATAGGAATGAACAAGATATCTCTCCCTATCCCCGATGATATCCCGGATGGTATCAAACTTCTCCTGCAAATGTGCTGGTAAGTAACCCATACACTGGAGTGTTACTTATTTCTTGTTTCTGTTGATGTTATTACGGGAAGGAAACTAGAAGGAAACTATCTAGAGCGGTGCTATTTTTTAACAACAAATACCCCCCCCCCCCCCCCCCCGCTAATAGATAAATTTAGGATAACCTGACTGCTTTTATTTGTGTTCGTTCCCAACAAGTAAAACAGATGTATCTGTGAAAATTGTGGTGAAAATACTCTGAGATGTATTAATAGATCTATTTCTTGTGCTGTAGAGAGTCAAGTAGATCTTGCATGTATGAATGACACTACTTTGAAGAAGATTGAAATGTGTGCAAAACGTATTAAGAAATAAGATATGCTTGAAGAATTTAGATGCAGATTATGAAACTTTAAACTGTATTCATTCGAAATTATCACATACGGTACTGAACTTGTTACAAGCGGTAACATTTTACACCTCGTACGATTATTGCTTGTTATCTGGATTATAATCAGAAGCTTAGTTCCCAAATATTTGTGTGCCAACACTTTTGGCTCAATAAATTTGAGTACCGAAAATTGGGGCAGGAGATTCGGATTTGTTTGGGCGGAAAAAAATTTGAGCATTCATTTTTTAGAGACGCGGTTATTTTGCTCTCGATTAGCGTGGGCATACATGATTATAACACAACATCAAAGTCATACTCTCCCCAGCTACAAATGTTTGGGAACTAAGAAGTTCAGACGTTAAGTAACCTGTCTAGTTGAAACTTTAAAGGGGTTTGGATGCGCTGACGCATATAATCTAATTTTGACGCAATAGCTATATTCTTATGTGTAAAATGGATTATGGAGGGTAGTCTAAAATTGTTTTATATCACCCTCCGTAATCACTTTTACACACAAGATACTGGCTAAAAATTAGATTATATGCGTTAGCACATCCAAACCCCTTTCAACATTTTAGACTAAAATGGCAAAAAACTTATGTAATATGTGAACAATCCCTTACGACTTAATTTACTCGTCTCATATTAGTGACGAAAAATAAGTAACGATTACCATCATATATCATGTATAGGCTACGTGTGTTAGCTGTTAGCTAAGATCTGTGTGGTACACGTGTTGTGCAATGTCGTCTTAGAATATCATCAGTGGAATAAAGATCTATCTTGGCACTCAATCCACACCATATTATGATAGGAACCATATTTAGTGAATTGTTTACATCCACGGTAATATAAAGTGAACCTTGCTACAGTAATAGAAGTAGCGAGATAGGTGTGTCTGGATTCTAATACAATTCACACCAACACATCATATCAGTAATCAGTATGCAGCATATACCGTCTGGAGCATGTTCACTGTTTTTGGAGCCTTCTATTCGAGGGAAGATGACCAGAAACACTTACAACTTAAGTTAAATCACTGATTTCCAGACCTGTTGTCTCAGCCCATCCCCAACACGGCCGACTTAGAACTCTGAAACCAAACCGAAATATGGACCTTTAATGTACCCCACCCTTCGTAATATTATTAGAACTTAATATAGGGCGCTCTCTCTCTTCAACCTCTATGATTCTAAATACTGGTGACATGTTTTGTTTATCTGAGACCATGCTACCTGTGTGCAAACCAGCTCTGTGCAATTGTAATCAAACTGCTAATTTGCTGCACCATCTGGACGGCGGTGATTTAAGTTTGTTTTGAAACTGGAGACTGGAGGGTGGAGACAGGTTAGTGCTTGGATCGAGGTCATGTCCTCAATTACGTGTCGGACGTGCACTCGTTCAATGTGGGCTCGGTAACACACTAATTCACACCCTCTTTAATTTTATTTAATAAAGTTGTAGTAGCAATGTAATAATGCGGTGTGAACAATAGAGTGACATGATTATACAAAGACTCCCTGGCACCGGGCCGTGTCGTATGCTTTTCTTGTTTTCTTTCTTGTCAATCAGCCAAATCTTGACTATTGTTTTGGTCTGTTCGGTTCCTCCGACCTTTTGATAGGACGGGCTATTATTAGCATCACTCACTACTCCCTCATTGAATTTTCCACAGGTAGCATGTCGAACTAGTCACGAGATGCCTTTCGCGCCATATACATCACTTTTTGTAGGCCGCAGCGATTGTTGACCTGATTGTGTTTGCGCGCACGTACGAATTTAGCCAAAATATTGTAGAACCAAAGACACGTTGCCCTCACGACGCACATAATAATCTCAATCCCTGGCCCAAAACGAAAGTGATTTCCGCTAAACTAGAGCTCTGTTTTAGGAAGCAAGCTCCAGAAGCTCGGCCTGGAGCGCTGTACATCAAGAAACATCTCGAAGTACTGGAAGGCGACCTGAAGTTGACCTCCAATGAGAGCTACAGACAGAGCCAGATGTCTTGGAGACAGGATTGCGAGTATGACGAGTACGAGTTTGATATGGAGGAGATAAAACAGTGGTGTAAAGATCTGGAGTGCTATAGACTACTTCAAATGAGGTACGGTTACTTTGTTTTGATCTTTAAGATAACCACTTTTCGTTAATATCGCTGATTTCAGGATATCATATTAACCATATCCCACTTTTTGGTATAAACTGCATATTATTAACATATACTAATTGTCTCAGGTACAACGCCCTGATGACAAGCTACAATAATCTGTACCAAGAATTCAAAAAGTTAAAGAAAGGGCAAGAACCGACGCTGACCAGAACTCGGAAAAAGTCGTCCAAAAAGAAGAAAAAATCAACCAGCAAAACATCCCTCCTGTTTTCAAATCAGAACCACGTGACCTTGACTCGCACAGTCTCCGCTCCTCTTATCACGGAGAAGAACACCCTTCACAGAGTTAGTTTTAAAACTATGTATTTTTAAACATCTTCTAGAATATTCAAATAATAAAGACATCTTGAAAACAGAAATCGCTTTCGTCATATTCTCTTTTGCAGTTCTGACTTGTCCTGTTTCAGATAACGGACAGTGTGAGGTTGTGTCAGACACCTAAAGCCAATACTCTCGGTGCCAAATCCAGACCAGAAAACTTACCTCTTTCTGATGAAAGCTGCTGCCCATTCGACAGGAATAACGATTACGTGGTAAGATCAATTCTTAAATTTTTACCGTAGATAACTCTTTCGTTTATCAAATGTTAAAAGTAAACTAATGTTGCATTCTAAAAACTGATCTGGTACATCACTCAGAGCCCGATCGAGAGTGACAGTTCAACATCTTCCCGTGGTAGTATAGGAGCTCACGCAGATATAGAGAGCGGGGCAGAAACCTCCGAACAAGACAGGATCAGGCTTCCTATACAGAGGAGACACATTGCTAAAGTGAGATTTTATCTTATTGATAGTCAGCATTTTACTCTGTTCTACACTTAAGACTCAAGAAAAATTAAGTTTTTTTGCTGTTTAATCGATTGAGTGCTCTATTGCTCTGATCTAACCCTGACTATCCCAGCTTAACCAGACGACAGAGGAAGGTGACTCCGCGTTCGACCTCAGTTTGTCATCCCAACCAGAAATACGAGAGCTGGCAGATTCCGACACTGACGTTCAGGTATCTGGGGACGAGTTTGGGGACGAGAACCTGGAGAACTATGGTGTCACGTGCGTTTAAATCCGGTCACGTGCGTTTAAATCCGGTCACGTGCGTTTAAATCCGGTCACGTGCGTTTAAATCCGGTCACGTGCGTTTACCTCTAGTTATCTCATGACTACCTGAATGTTATATATACGTGCACTGGACTGCACTATATGGATGCAACTGTTTTACAAGAGGTACTGAGCCTAGTGATAGACTTAAAATTGTTCATTCTATGAACCCTGAAACCCATTCGAGAAAGTCTTCGGCGGATGAAGTTGTTTAAATGGAGGAAACCTTATTATTATTATTGAATTATTTTTCAAATTGATGGTGCCATATTTCGTTGCTAACAATTACGAATATAGATTGCTGCTTTAATGATTGTGTTTGTTGGACAGCATTTATTCAGCAGAGCATGTAACTGTCATTTCATTAAGAGTTATAATTTTGGAGCTGTATGAGAGTACTCTGTAATTGTGGCTCCGATTTTATCCCTGACTTTATCTCCAGAAACAAAATAGTCTAAAAAAAATGTAAATTATTTAAGTTAATCGTCAGTCCGAATTATTTTCAGTTATATTCAGTCATGATGTTCGGTTATGATCATCTACTTTTATTGTGTGTAACGTGGTCGGTGTCTTTCGCTGTAATTGGCCACCTTACTTGACAGAATTTTTAGTTTTTCGGGCTTACAACCTTCTTATTTTATACTTTTTTTAATGTTTTTAGCGTGTAATTTATTCCAGTGTAAAAGAACGGGAATTTGAAGGTTACTAAGGTGAAGGGGAATATGGTGTTGGATTTGATTTTTGTTTATTATACATGCTCGTGTATTTTCGAGCATTAATTTAATGGTGATTGCTTACACGTTTGAGTTTTAAATTTAATATTAAGATACGAAAAGTTTTTCTAAACCGTCTGAAAATGCTGCTGACTGACAATGATAATGGAAATTATACTCTGTGCAATTCAACAACTGAATGCGCCGAGCTTGAATCTGGCGGTTAGCACTTCGTCAGTTCTATCTGATCATTTATATAAGAAAATTCCGGATCCATTTTGATGTATAATGTAAATCTATAGTTTTACCAGAATCGACAGTCAGCAGTGAGCCTTGAGAATGAAATTTACTTTGAGTACGGCTCATGATTCAAATTTGATCATTGTTATTATGAATTTGTCTTCAAATGATACTGCTAGTGCAACAGAGATTTAACTTTGCTAAGGTGAAGTAAACACAGTCAAGTGTCCCGTGAATCATTATCATCGATGACCGTTGTAAATTATTATTTTATAAAATCAACTCTTTAAAAATCAATACTGACTTAATAGACTGTTTTATTTTGATTCATGCACCACTACCCGTGAATCTGTTGTTTCGGAACATTCTGGATTTGGGAGAGTGAGTGTGTAATTTGGAAAACTTTTTGACATACATCACTGATCACGCTATGAAAGCATGTGTCTAGTTAAAATAAGTTATGGTTGTGGAAAAAAAGTACTATGAGTATCTACATGAACAGCACCAAGTCCAGTCTATCCCATTTACACAGAGTCAAGTGTAATAAGAGTTACTTTGTGTTACAAAACGACAGACAACACAGTCAAAGTTTGAGAGTTGGGCCACGTGGAATGTGCATGTTAACAAAAGAGGGACCCCCTCTGAGAAAGTGAAAGGTTACACACACTTCATTACCTAATGAGTGACATACCAAATATAACCTGAACAGTCCTTAGCCTTCCATATCTTGATGTGGAGTTTCTTGTTTGATTATTCTTGCACAAAATCTGGGTTTCATATAGGGACAACTCCTGTCCCCAATGGTGATCCTCATCTATTGGCGCAAATCAGTAGATGAAATGTATACCTCCAAGTCCATCGTCTTTGGATCCATGACATCTCGAATGAATTTCAGTGGCCTCCATTTGTTCTGGGTCCACTGCACGTAGTGGTCATTAAAAATCACAATAATATGCTATAATGATCATTAACTACTTGTGCTGAACACTTTTATTCATTACTTCGTCGCGAAATAAAAAAAGGGGTTTCGCTCAGTCAACCTTTGTCGCCGATGGATCCACTAGCATAGTGCTGATAAATCCATTTCAATTAGGTCTCTCCATAATCGTATTTGGCACAACACACAAGGTGCCCTGCAGATAATTTAGTTGCAAAATTTCAGTGCCACCGGAGATGTGAAAGTGAATATATTACACTCGGCACATTCACAGTATGTCAGCTAACAGTACACAGTGGACGCTGGAGACCCTAAAGTTTATATTTATGTCCGTTTAATATAGGCTGTCCGTCCAAGTCAAAGTCTGCTCAAATTTTGTCTCGGACTAAATGATATCATCGGATTAATAGAAATAAGTTATTATGAAAAAAAGTTAAATAAGCAGCGAGTTTTGGCTGATCGCATTATAGAAAAACTTTCTTCGGATTCCACTTTTGTTTTTTCTAATTTATGAAATCGCCAAAAAAACGTTTTGAAATACCTCCAGCATTTATGTAATAATGCAATGTTTGTTCAGAATTACGTCCATTCACACAATGTCCGGTCAAATTACGTCTGACAAGGTTTAACGAGTGATCGATCATATAAATTGTCTGTTACAGTAACTAAAAACTACCAACAGTTAATTACTTAATTAAAGCCTCTTGAGGATCTATTAGTATTAATTAATAATCATTTTACTTTAACTGTTATTATGAGTATTGAACTGTCATGTTAATGAGTATGAAGCTGCGGCACATAACGACCCTTAAATAGCATGCTTAACCCAGAAATACGATAGTAATCGAATTGCGTTGCCATGGTGATTCTCAATACTTTATCGCTGGCTAATTTGTGCCCAGCAACCTAATGCTACGTGATACAGCATTTTAAGTCCTATCGTCGTTGCTATTGTTTTGAATTTGTCCGGTTAAAATTTTGTTGCCTCGTTTAAATTTTGTGTTGACGATCGTTTAACTTTGCAACGTACCACTACCAGCGAACTACGAACCATATTCTGTAGTTCTTAGAGAAAGTATGAAATGTCAGTAAGAGGATCTCAGAGTTCTTTGAGATCTTTCACGTTGAAGCCAGTTGAACCGGAGTTCTTGAAGACCAACAGAAGTGCATGGACCCCCAAGCTTGATGCAAAGGACAATCACAAGCTGTTCCTGGAAAGAGTGTCTCTTATCACACACTGGTATGACAGATAAATGTCACTGTTAAGTGTTATCACACACTGGTATGGCAGATAAATGTCACTGTTAAGTGTTATCACACACTGGTATTACAGATAAATGCCACTGTTAAGTGTTATCACACACTGGTATGACAGATAAATGTCACTGTTAAGTGTTATCACACACTGGTATTACAGATAAGTGTCACTGTTAAGTGTTATCACACACTGGTATTACAGATAAATGTCACTGTTAAGTGTTATCACACACTGGTGTTACAGATAAATGTCACTGTGTTATCAGTCTGATCGGTGCATGTCTTGTGTTTGAACAAATGAGTTGATATGGTATACGTATGATGCCTGGTTGCCCATTTAATTAGGTTACATGGATTTATCAAATTACATGATTTTGTCCCAGGCATGACAAGTGGAACGAAAGGCAAAGGAAACAGCTGCTGGTCCACTTGCTCCAGCGTACAACTCAGAGCGAGATGTTTAGTATCAGGGAGTGGATCATGAAGAAGATGCCGGAACCACAGTGGAGAGCCGATCCCACGTCCGCTCTGCCAAAATGGCTCATGTTACATATTTTCTCTTACCTTACCACAGCTGAACTTTGTACTGCCAGCAAGGTACTTTCCGTTAAACTTAACATTACAAGGAACATGAGCTTGATATTGTAAGCATATATACAGACTTGTAGTTTGTACATCTTATCCAACTTTTTGATTCGAGTCAGAGTATTGAGTTTATCAAACACATGTAAGAAATTGAACATCCCGGCATGCCTCAGGTGAGTTCTCATTGGAGATATCTGTCAGAGCAGGACATCCTGTGGAGACACCGAACAGCAGCGAGGGGCTGGTTCCTTCCCTACAGTCCCCCGCCCACCCAACATGGTGCCTGGAAACAGTACTATGTCATGTGTGTTAAGAATTCGGAGAAACCTAGCTTACTGGTGGATCATCAAAGGGTAGGTGTGGAATATCTACTCAAGACATTTTTATTTGAGACAATTTATAAGTGTGCCACATCTGTGTCTAAACAGACTTTTATTTATTAAATAAACTAATTGCCCTCGGTTCAGAAGGAACCAACAGCAGGAGAGAACCAGTACAGCCGATCTGATCTGGAGAGACTAGGCAAGTACTACGTGAACACCGATGATCCAGTACCAGAACCAGAAAGTCCTAGTAGAATATTTGAGAAATCTGGGCATGAAGTGGAGGATATTGATACGAGCTTGTTCAAAGATAGGTGGGTTGATCCGAACAAGCACCCAAAAGATCTGGATAACTGGGGAAAAGCTACAAGTCAGGAGTATCGACCAGATGTCAGGTTTTTACAGGTAAAAAAGAAACTCTACACTGAACAGTAAAATCAATGATAAATACTCTATTTCACTTCTTTCTTAATTCTTAAACCGTCATACCCTTTTAGACTAGACTGTTTTAACCAGAGTACACATTGTCAGAAAAGTAAACTGAAAGCAAGATCCAAGTCTTACACACAGCTAAACGCGTCCAGCAATAGTCCTCTGAAAAAGTCTGATGACCCTAAAAGTCAACTTAAGTCAAAGAGCGTCTCAACTATCACCGAGATCTACCGTGAACATGGATCGTTCAGAATACTTCAACAAGAGGATGGGACTCTGGTTAAAGAGCCACACTTGTTAACCAAGAAGGGTGTTACAGTTCCGAGTATAAACTACTGGTTACAGAAACCTGATAAACCTACCATTCCATCGCTAGGTACAGTTAGTTTTCTAGGAATGTTATTTTTCTAAAAGAGATTTCAAAACATTTATTCCTATCTTTTATCGGAAAGTCTTGTTAAATTTGTCTTCAGTAATTATTGTTTTACTGAAATTTTCAGTAGTCTAACAGTGATTCTTGCCTGTTGGCTCTCATGGGTCACTTGTTGCCATTTATATCCATAACAGGAGAACTATAAACCACTCTGTCCCACACCAGGAGGATATGGTACGGTCCAGAAACCCGAGCTAGCTGCTGACGTGGGATGCGGAGCAGTGTGGGGAGAGAACCTGCCCTGTCACACTCACCCTAAAGTTCTGCTTATATCATCAGATGTTCCTGCGTATGAGATGATAGTCGGCACTGTGGTTACAGGTACCAACCACAAGGGCTCGATGGGTACGGGGGCAATTTGTAGATTGATATTATAAAAAATACGATTGCTCTTTAAAGCTGCTCTGGTTGATTGATATCATCATTGATCAATAACAATATACCCAGGGATAATTGGATTGGTTTATGACGCTGAAAAAGCTTCTTTGAGGTCTATTCTTAATCAAGTCGAGCACTCATTGAACGGGAGGAAAGCTGAGAGTCTGGGAATATTTGCACCGGGCAAGCTCGGCTATCTGAACCTTACCCGGCATATCCATATAAGTGGACTTGAACTTCATTCAGAATTTTGGAAAGAGCTCTGTGGTTTTCTCTTGGTACCAAAATTTGGTGGAAGAATTGACATTTTCAGGTAAAAACAATTTAGTAGAAAAACTGTTGTTCCGAATGCACAGTACCACTGATTTTAAGAAAGACAAGAAATTTCAACACTGTCCGTGAGATTTAAATTCAGTAGAACTATTTCAGTTCGGTGGGAGTATCGACTGTCAACCAATCTCTCGGAATGGATATAATCTACAGACTAGCAGGAGTTACTTCAGTACCATTTAATGCGCCCCTTGGTGGCATTTATGGGGAGTGGGCAGAGATTTGTGGGACTTGGCTTCTCCACCCAGACAATGTCCATCCTCTCAGTATTTACTTGAGGGAAGACAAGGTAACAAACTCACAAAACGGAATATGGCAATAAAACTGTGGCAATACCACTTTCCAGATGAAGTTAGTACATCGAACGCGAAAAATAGACAACTGAGACGACTATGTATTGAAGAGTTTTAATTGAAAGTCCTCCAGAGCAACCAACATAGGAACTTATCTCAGGTTAGAACATGGGTGTTGTTTGCGAAGCAGCTGGAAACTATAGCTGAGGATATAAGACTTCAGTTCAGCCACCGACTACACATTCAACACACTGCGGGGTTGCATAGGGTCGTCAATGCTATTCTGAGGCAAGGTAAGAAACAACACCGGTCAACGATGTTTTTTAATGGCTATGTCAAGTTACTTCATAAATCAAACCAAACCATATAGACGTTACACGGCACGTCAGTGGCAACATATTAGACATTTTCTTTCCGGTCGAGAATTCAAATCTTAAACTTCAGGTCTTGAACTCCTGTCCAAATCAGAGCACGTTCACCTGGCAGACATCCTGTTTTACAGCCTCTCACAACTCTGCACAGAACCCTCCTCATCTCCCCCTCCAAACGAGAGTGAGCAGGTAAAAAGGGGGGTTCTGTGCATGAGGCTGGTGGATGTGCTGCTGTCCAGCCAGTTTGTTAAGGATCTGGAGGATATGAAGGGAGATGAGGAAAAGGAAGTCAGTGATGTGTCAGAAGATCCCGTGGCATTGGGCAAAGATGTGATGATGATGTTAGGTGGGTGGAAATACAGGGCACATTGATGAGTTAAACTTAAGGTCGTAAATTGTAATACCAGCTGTAGAAGATTTATTCATCATATTTATTACCCTTTAATTGAACATTAAGCACACTGAAGTAAACTGCTGGTTATTCCCATGTTTTATTCATTTCAGAATGGATGAACAGATCAGTTCCCCTTTCTTTGCAGACCAATTCTCATAGGCTCATCTTCCCAAAAGGTTTGTACGCTAAAACGATTTTAAACTTGGCTTTGCAGCAACAATAGTTTTAAGAGTTGCTTAGCTCTATAATAGGCATAATCATTCGACCAATTTTTTAGGGGTAGTCGTAGATCAAAGAATGACGATTTTGGAGGAGATAGTACGGACCGAAAGGACCTTTTTACGACAAATGGACACAATAGACCAAGAACTCTACACTCCACTATATTCAGCTGCCAGCGAAAATCAAAAACCTATTCTTAATCCAGCAAATCTCCGTATCTGCTTTTCTGATCTCCTGGAAGTTAGGAAAATCCACCAAGTGTTCTTGGAAAGATTGGAACACAAACAGTTGATTTGGTCGGCTGATCAAACAATCGGTGATACGTTTCTTCAGCTTGCTCAACGATTCGATTGTTATTCTAACTATATCAATAATTACCCTTCAACGATAACGATTTATCGTAAGAACATCAATGACAACCCAGCTTTCTGGGCATTTGTAGAACATTTTGATCGTAAGAACTCCAACAGGACAAAGTTTTTTGAACTTCTGTCGCGGCCTATGTACAGAATCGAGTCTCTGAAAACTTTAGTTTCCTCTCTCATATTCTACACACCAACCAAACATTCCGATCACACAATGCTCAAACAATGCGAAAGTGAATTTGGAAATCTATCTGGGTTTATAGAACAATCCAGAACACAATACTGTCACCTGACAGAGCTGAAGCAGCTAGAGCATCAAGTGGTTGAGTGTCCGATACTGACTGATAAAAAGAGGGGGATTATCGCTGAGGCGGATGTATATCGGGTGAAGGGAATTATTGACGAGTCAGGGGCCGCTCATACCTTCCCTCAAGACAGAAAGTTCCCACACTACCAGAAATACAAGTTACATTTGTTCGATGATGCGATCATGTTATCTAGGATTACATACGAGGTTCAACCCTACGATGCCCAAACACGGGAGATCGAAAACTTTGTAAACTCGTACGCACTTTCAGCGATAAGGGTCAAGAACGGTCAGAGACAGTCACAATTTCTTCTTTACTCACCCAAGAGCACTTATTTGTTTGAATTTGAAACTCTTGAAGGTATGGCGGAGTGGGTTGATCACATTAACGGGGCCATACAGAACGCTCCGAAACTTTTAGTCCCAAATGTGTACATCAGCCCCAAGAAAACAATGTAAACTATTGATTGTTATTAAAGTTCTGTAAAATGAAATCAACAATTGAAAGAATAAAATGTTTAACATATAACCGCGAGGCACGTTCGATATATAAATATTAAATAAGAAGTTTTTCTTTTCGCTGTCTGTAAGTTCTGAGTAGCTTACGAAGAAAGGAACTTTTTTGGAATTTAGTCTTATTTGAGAAAGTTTTAGGTAAGAACAAAGTTGATTCAGCGAAAACCTGATCGAGCAAGCAAAAGCTTAAAACAGTAAATCACGATTATCCAACGTTTGAATGCCAACTTTATGGCGGAAAGCTTGAATTCGGCGGTTTTGAAAATATATAACGTCGTGCAAAGAATGCTACACATTATGACAGATTCTTCCGCGTCCTCCAAAAATGTATGCGCGGCAAAGCGCACAAATATTGCCAAATCACTCGCTCGGATTCCATTCTGTCCTGTTCTAAACATCAAACCAAAGCTAAAGCAATGGGCGGGGGGGGGGGGGGCCAATGACTACCAATGGAGACTTTTGGGGACTAATGGGGACTAAAAATCATGGGGACTAGAGGTCAACTCGTTGACGTAATTCACCATTTGTCCCCATAAGTCCCCAGAATTTTTGACAGTTATTTATGGTTTTCAAGTTAGTTTAATAACGATACGATCGAGATGTTTTGTCCAAGAAGAGAGTAGGATAAATCTAAATGGGGACTAATGGAGACTTTTGGGGACTAATGGGGACTAAAAATCATCTAAATGGGGACTAATGGAGACTTTTGGGGACTAATGGGGACTAAAAATCATGGGGACTCGGGGTAAAATCGTTGACGTAATTCCCCAAGTCCCCAAAAGTAGTCATTGGCCCCCCCCCAATGGGCCCAAAACGTGAAGGCTTTTCTCTCACTTCTCCACATGTATGAAGCTATGGAGAAACCACTGCCGCAGAAGTAATCATTTCTGATCTGAGCATCATGATGCATCAGCCAACAAGTATACTCACCAAACAAAGCACGGAAACACAAACTTAATTCTCCTCAAAGGTCAGAGTCAACTTAGATGAACGACACATTTTTCTAGTGTTATATTCCTTCTATGCCGAACATTATGACCTGGTGTCCGCTCTATCTCAGACATTTTAAAGACAAGCCCACCAGGAGTTATTATCCTTCCCTGAATCCTATCCACTTCTGCAACACTGGTGGACAGATTGGACAACCTCCGCTCTGGGATGCTCATTAGATCGGACGTCAGCCAAAGCCCGATCAAAGGGTACATTAGTATAGTTATTTCTCTATTGCAAAACTGTACCCTGTACCCAGAGCAGAGCCCTTATTCGAGTATAGGATAGTCACGATTTGAGGGGCTTTGTCGGATAAATATAAACTTCCACCCTACTGCAGTAGGGCGAAGAAGAAAAAGAGCAGACAACTCTCAGACATTTTACGGACGAAATGATCCCAGGGAGGACTCTCAACCCACCGCTTCGGCGGGTAGTTGATGCACCTTTTACAAGCAAGAACCACTTTGGTCTACTCGCTGTGAGGACGTGTATCAGCTACATGGTTGGGGCCGGGGGTCCCCTTTTTTTGGTAACGACTTCATTCTAATTAAATAAATGAACTTTTTGAACTTAAATTTAAAATTCCTTTTTGACACGAAGCCGCTTATAAATAATAATAGCCCAACTTAAATCTTATTTTGTAGTTATGGCCAGCCCAATGAGTTTTCTTTCTGTTATGACATATTTACTTAAATAACTTAAATAAGTTATTTAATTAAATAGCCACTCTAATGCCAGGAACAGCTCCGGAGCACTAGGAAACTCTACTTTTAACAATGCTGTAGGAGTGCTCCAGCTCTTTAATCGTGTCTGGGATGGGTGGAGGATAATTGTTGAAAAACAATTACCTGATTTTCTGGAGCTCATTTTAAGAAACGTTGCCGAAAAGTCTGTACCATTCATGATTTCACCTTAAACAGCACAATTTGAGGACCTGCTGTTAAAATTTTGTTAAGACCTGGTGTGCCCAACACGTTATCTGGTAACTTGCTTCACTATATAAACCTATCACAACATTGTTAATTACAATAGCCGGAGCTTACCCTAACAAAGAAGCTCCCACTAGACCACAATTACCATACCTTACCTAAAATTACCTTACCTAACCCATGCCCCCATTACAATGTCATTAGTAGTCTGGTACACACTTGTTCGACAGTCTATGGCAGTCTATAAGAGTGCTAAACAGGTTGTAAGAGCCTATAAATCCTGTCCCCATGCCCTGTGCCCACTTCTGGGTAAGATCATGTTACACGATAATTGTATATTACATCACCAGGCTGCAGGGTGGGGGCCGGGAGAAGGATTGTGTTAACGACCCACTTCATCAGTTCTTTACTGTTACTTTCTGTTGATAATGATGGGCCTGGCCCGGCCCCAGATTAGTAACGTCGTATGAACGAGTACTCCAGTTTGTTTTTTAATGAACGTGTCGTAACTCCGTTATATTATAATGTGACTTACTCAAGATAAGATTTAACCTGTTAACATGAGACTTATTTTGCAAATTCTTGTTGTGCTGAAGATAATGATAAGATTGGATTGTGGCTAAACTTTACTTCTTGAACTTGGTTTGCCGAATTGTTTTTAATCGTCAAATTTGCTTTAATTTTAAATCGCCATATTCGAAAATAACTGCTTTCCCTATAGTTGCATCTGATTGTAATACTCCACAGCATGGCAAATTAACCGAACCTTGAAAGCGCATGCTCGTCACAAAAACTCGCGGTAATCAAGAATTAATTATTGTTCGTTCTCGACTTTGTATATTATCAGTCCTCAAAAGTGCGGTGATGACAGGTCTGCTCCATCCTGATTAGTTTGTCTGATTAATTGAAAGGGGAGGGTTCTTCTATCATTGTAGCTCTTCTAAGTTCGGTATCCAAAATGCCTGAAATATTTGATGTCTTATTCTCATGATTGAATGTTAATACGTTTGCCAAAATTCTACTCCCCATGATTTCATTATCGTGTAATAATAATACTTAAATCAGCTCTCATTTCTCATAAATTATCATATTTTATCTACTTTAGCGGACCTCAGTGCTTTTCTTTCATCTTATCTTGTCACAGAGTGAGCTCTGAATTTGGTAGAAAGTTAAAGCCTGTTAACATTCCTCTAGATTGTGTTTGATCATGTTCCATTTGCAAAGTTAGAACAAAATATACCACTTACAATGACAAATCATTGTGTGTGTGTGTGGCTGTGTTTCCAATTTAAGTGAGCTGAGTTTCCTCCTTACTGTATAGTAACATAATGGAACTGCTGCACCTGCACTTCCGTATTAGTTTGATAGCGTTTGTTCATTTGTTGTTAACTTTCTAGGTGAAACAACTTATTCTATGTAATTTGCAAAACATTAAAAATGGACGTTTCATCGACATTTGGGTCATCTGCGTGTAGACTATCATATATTAATTTATTATTTTAAAAATGTTTCCGGGCATCGATAACTGCTCGGGTCAACTTGTCCTTTCGTTTAATTTTACAAATTAAGAAACTGTTCTTCCAAATTAACTTTGATGCCACCATCGTGTAACATAAAATTTATAGGCTTTTAACAACGGATCGAATATCAGTTTATATATTTCTGGTAACGGCACTGTTGTTCTATTATATTTGTTCTATTGTTTTTCTCGTTCACTCTTTACTCCGATTGCATGCTTGAATTATACAACATCGTACCCGAATGTACACGAATTATATGAACAAAAACATTGTTCGCAATTAAACGTTAAGTACACACATTGATAAAGCTTTCGCTGACGTTAAGGAAAGTAGAGATTGTCCAGCAAGGGTGTTAATTAGCCGCAATCCTCCCAAGATAAAATACGTTAGGATCTTAAGATGTTTTAGATATCATTGAGCATAAGCAGTGATACAACGTATCTCGGGATGATCCGTAGAGTCTCGACTAGTTTCGGCTTACCGCCATCAACAGGATCGATGAATCATCTAGCGGGAAATTTGAAATCAAATATCAATAAACAACATTCCGAAAGTATAAAAGCAAAATTCAAAGGAAAATTGAATTTTGCTTTTATACTTTCGTTGATGGCGGTAAGCCGAAACTAGTCGAGACTCTACGGATCATCCCGAGATACGTTGTATCACTGCTTATGCTCAATGATATCTAAAAAATCTTAAGTACACACATTAATCATCAAAATGTAAGATAAAATATAAATTAGTGAGAATAAAACTGACCGCGTTGTTACAAGCAGATGCCACCATCATGTACTTCGGATTAAAGGCTACGCAGCCAATAGGGTTTGGGTGGTTGCCTTCCAGTACTGCGATCTTGTTTCCAGTCTTCACCGACCAGACGTGTAAATGACCATCTTGAGAACCTGAAATTCAGCCTGGTTTAGTTGCTTTAAACATAAATGCTTTTTTTTGTTGTTGAAAACTCTGAATTAGCTGCTATGTTTCAGAAAATCGATAATTCCTCTGGAATGTTTGGGTATTAATTATTAATGAGTAACGATCACAGAACTATTTAGATCGGTCGTTATTACGAGATGTAACACTCCAGTAAATACCGGTATTATAATCGGTTTATTATGTTATCTCAAATGACAAGATATCCGACAACTTCATGATTACATTCTGTCTTGCCACATGACAACGTATCATCATGACAGACTCCGGAATTCAGATCCAACAATCAAATCACATAAAGTAATCCTGGGACGTTTTGGTGGGACCCAGCCCAGTATGACGCCATGATGTCATCATGACGTGACGACATCACGTCACGTGATCATGTCTGACGTCATCTGAACAATGATAGCACCAACTACCCGATTATATGACACCAGAAGTGCTCAATTCTGCATTTTGGTTTCGGTCTTTGTTTTATTTGAACACACAATTTTTACACAACTATTGAATTCAATGTGTTTCGACACTAAGTCGCAATAATCCTTTTCAAATTGCCATCCCAGTATTAGTCTTGTAGTTTATTTGGCAAAATTGTGGCAACATATTGTTATAAGATCGCATCAAGTTGATGAATATGAACCGCAGTCTGCACTCGAGTATATAACGTTTAAGTATTAACCTATATATACAATATTATAATAAACAATTACAGCCAATAATATTGACTTTATCGTCCAGGACATCCATAATCGTCAATATGATCGCTAGTCGATATTATAATAATATGCATATAATATTCAAATCGTTTGCTAAGTAGATGTCACGTGACCAGCTTCGATCTTCATTCAAACCGTTTTATATTTATATTTATGCTGTGTTTATTTGCTGATTAGTGGAGACAGCTCTCCACTCAGAACATCATCTAAAAATACCCAATTTAAGTAGTTCAAATAGGGATGGAGCAACAATTACAAATATACCAAGTTCCCAGGCCTTACTTAATAACTAATACTAGATTGTTCGATTTCAAGGCAGCGATTGCTTCTCTATCAGTTCTCCAACACATTAATAAAATATAATAGGGACGAACTTTAGTGAGCAGATATCTGAGATGATGGAGGGCTGATATGAGACACTACGGTATTGTGTTCCTAAATTTACAGCGCATAACTGCGAATGGAATAGCATATTAAAACTGCTGGTTGTGGTTGAATGAAATATTTTCCACGTTATATATTATGCAGGATTATTCATCTTTCTCTCTCAACGGCCTTGTAAAGACATAAAATAAAGCTTCGGTTGACGATCGAATTTCAATATTAAAACTACCATTATGCTCAATACAAAGTAACAATGCATTGACAAATATACTACCATTGAGTCCGGCAATAAACGGGATAATTGTTTTCCAAAGTAAATGTCTTTACGTTCGTTTTGTTAACAACATAGCTGGTACTGAGCTGAGCTGAGTCTCTACAATGTTCTTTACAGAACCTTTACAGCTAAATTCAGTGATATTGACGATTACCTTAGTGCTGAAGTCATACAATACAAGCCTGGACACGAACTGGAATGTTTTATTATATTGTTGTGCAAAGAGTTCGCTATAATTGACCCTGGGAACTGATTCACTTCAATTTATTCTAGTTTGTTGTTGATTTTTTCCCGATCCATGACTCAAAGTGCCGAAGGCACAAAAGAGTCAAGGACAAGGCTTAACGATCGATTTTTTTTAATGGTAGCTTTGCGACCGTGTGTGCGAGTGTGCGACCGTACGTGCCTGCGAGCACTGTTATCGCCCACGTGACTACCTGCGCAAAGTTATTTTGCGTGACAATCTGAATTATATAATTGTTGGCGCGCGGCGCTGAACCAACCAAGTACATTATTAATTTCATCATGTACGTATCCCACTAGGCACTGATTAATAGCATATTATTATTATTTTGAGTTAGTATTACTATCTTGCACAGATCCGTGTCAGGTTGCATAAACAATAAACATATGGTTACATAGAAGTATACACGATTTTCAAATTCAATATAGAATTATATTAACTGGGCGGCAGTCGGCATGTCACTTCGCCATATTTGCATGTTTATATAAACAGTAAAGACTGGGCCGTCCCCAGGTTGTATGGAATATGATAAATACGCCATCACAGATCGGGAAATTGAGCGGCCATCCACAAAAGAAAAGCGGCCGCATTTCTTGTTCAGCTCATTACCATCGCCCACACACGTGTAGACATTAATTCCTCTCTTAGATTCTTATGATCTGAGATAACACTTCGCCACTAAATCCATTAAATCCACCATCAAATCGTAATAAAAAGTAACGTAATGGCATTGGCTGGAATTAAGAGTACATGATGCCAAGTCACGATTTAGTTAAACCTTGACTAATGTGTCCAAAGGGACTCTTTTACAAACGAAACCCCTTTTATTACCCTCAACCTGTGAGGATGTGTGACGGAGACTCGGTCCCAGCTTAAAGCAGCACTAAGCAAGCTGTGGGGTAACGTCAATGAGTAAAGAGACCTTTCAATTATTGGGGGCAAATAATATAACCACAGCTACAGAAATATTATAACCTAGTACGGGGTATATAAAAGGAACTTAAAGAATTAAATAACACGGAATCTTCCTAATCTAAGAGTATAATATATTGGTAATTAAAGTACATCAGTTAAAGACAAGGTACAAATTTAGAATATTATTATGAAATATGAACTCTGACTCAATATCTCAATATAAACAACTGTTCTTTCTTTTCGATTTGTTATAGTCTCCTACACGAATTAACAGAACCAAGCTATAGTGTGAATAATACTCTAGTTGGTGTTTTTTGTTTGTTGTTGATGTATTCTTTACGAGCTAATGTTAAAGTTCTGTATATTATATACCTCCTACTCCAGGCTTGAGGATCGACATAGATTATAGATGAATATCGAAGGGTCAAAGCAAGAGTCACTTATAAAATATATACTTTCATTGCAGAACACCCGTGATGTAACAGTCTCGAGAGAGAGATGGTCACGTGGAAATCGGCATTGTCCAGTGGTTTCCAATGAATATTTATAAATTCGCTAGAAATATTTTAAATGAATAATTAAATATGGTTTGGCCTATTTTAAGTGCATAATCAAAGCTACGTGATAGCAATATACTGTCTCTCGTGATCAATTTGACAAAGCAGGGGCCTCACTTGATAATCTCAGCCAAATATGATATGCTAATTTAAACCTACATAATCAATTAATCATTGCAAATAGTCAGACTGTGGCGCGTTGATGAAATTTGCATTGTTCTCGGGTGGTCATGATTTTCGCAAAACGGGTCCACTTTAAATAATTATACAAATGCGTCTATACTCTATAAGTATAAATTCGTTTTGTGATACCGCCGCGCTGAGAATATCATTATATTTATGTCAATGTTTTATCCTGTTTTGGGCACATTTATACTTCGCAATACATAGTTTGCCAGTAGGTTTTAGACCGATAAATTTGTCAACTGGGTGATGAAATATCTAAAACGAAAGAACAGACTAAAATGTCTATGATCGACCATTCATCAGTTTTTAATCGGTAGACAAAGAGACATACTTTCTCCATTCTCTTCATATCGGAAAGAATCGGTAAACTCAAATAATTTCGATAGATCACAATACAACCTTATCAGTCAACTGTTTAAAGGAATGACATCGATATTGAATCACTCAAAAATAAATGCACGTGCACTAAATGCTGTGATCCTTGTGCGTGTCACGTGTTTTTAGTCCCGTGTTAAAAGCAAGGAACGTCCTCGACCAAATGGCGCGGTTTTAATTTCACAATCCATTTAAAACATGATTTATTGGAGACTTAACAATGAAGTGACTTTGAAGTGAAGCGTAGTCCAGTACTCTGGAATCTGCATTGTAGTTTTAATTTTATTAGATCAAACAAAGAACGTGACATTTGCATTGGTTTGTTGTAGCCTTAAACTATTCATTGTATTAGGTTCATAGTCAAGCAGTAATCACTAAATTCAGAAATGCACGTTCCTTTCGAATAGATTTTATTCCTGCACTGGGGAAATTGACAGCAGATTCAGCGTCTTGAGCCGTTAATATGATTACACATTTTCTACGTTTATCCTTTGTACATTAGTGCAGTTCAAACCTTGCCGTTTATTTACGAATCTGCCTGAGTTTTATACAGACCTTGCCATTGCTTCCTACTTTATGCCCAAACCCTCTCCGCAGTACCGTTGATAGTTCAACATGGCCGTAAATTGAAAAACTTATATCCATTAATACTACCCGTTTTTGTACTCAATTGCGATAAATGAGATTACATACAACATTTAAAGTTAGCCAAATTGTATCTGCTACTTTCAGTACAATGACATCCTGGATATATGTCAATGTAATTTGTCTATCCTAATGCTAATGGTGGGTAATTTATAATTAATGACATTAAACATGAAGTTGTGGTAGACAATCAAGGTGAGTAGTATAATAACAGTTCCCTCCGTTAAATTTATTAAAGGCAGCACACTCTACTTCATTTAGCAGTAGGTAACACAGCCGTGTTTGTATTTCTCCTAAAACTACTCAGATAGTTTATTAGTTATCAGCTTAAAACAACATTTTGTCAAGTCTGTACCAGTTTCACCATATCATATAAATCTTACTTAGTAAGCTTGTACATTGACCATCGTACCAATGTACCAGTGCTAACTCTACTATCAACTACTCATTAACTACGCTGTGAAAATATTGTCATTCTTTGTACAGTTTTTCAAGGTCCTGTTATCTGATTAGAGTCAGTATTTAATGAGGAAAGGATAAAAGATGCCTCCTTCCTTTAATCGTTCAGCAGCTGTATCATGACCATTACCTCAAGGGTATGATCAGATCGTCGCTGGATATTTTCTACGCTAGATATTTTACTTATGCTGAGATTCGTTCAGCTTGAACAAAGCCATCACAGCGTGTGATCACCCCACAGAGAGGGGATCTCATATACCTAATCAAATAACTAGATAGGTCCGCTGATTTTCACACCGCCCGTACAGTTTTGCAACTTCTCTTTAATATTATGACAAGTCTACTAGTCGCCATCATTGATAGTTCGCTGTGAGGTTGTCCAGAAGCAACAATTGATTGTTTTTGTTTCAACCATTCCGTCTAGTCATTGGCTACTAAGATCACTATCTTTTGTTTTTCTGTGCGATTGTACCAGCTTTTTCATTGTTCAGGTATTAGGTGATAATGTTTTGACAGAATTTGGTAAATCTATTATCAGTTAGACAGGTTTTGTGTTGATATGATGATGAATGACAGAGAAAGGAGGATAATTAATTTATGTCTTCTTGATAACATATAATAATGCCACTACCTGTCAGCCTCGCGTCAGACTCGTGTCAGGTGATAGGAGATAAGCCACAAATCATTAGATGAACGGTCATTTTATATCTATTTTTTTGCTATCGTTTTTTGTTTCTCGTACCCATTGATATCTTATTGGCACAAAAAGATTTACCCTTAAAGTTCTCTTCCATTGCTTTTTGCCTTCAAAACCAGATTTGTCGACTTACTTAAAAGATATAATTAATAAACTAATAAGAATTCACTGAACAAATTCATTTATTTCTTAAAAGATTGTATAAGAACTTTTTACGCACAAGGCACTATGAACTATGAATTATTCTCCACAATTATTAGAAACAACTTATTACATAATGTATCATTTTGAATCTTCAATAATTACATCATATTCATGTCGTATAATTGTGCAGTGCATTGTACGTTTTCCGTTTAATTGTTCACGTGATAACTTAATGACTAAGTTAATTCGGAAAGTGGTTTTGTTTTAATGCGGTTTGCCCTTCTGGTCATTTTAAGAAATTAATTTTGTTTAGTTGTTTACCGTTTCATCACAGATAACTTCAGCCGTTTCTACTTAAACTGACAAGATACATTACTAATCTCCCAATATTTAATTAGAAGACCCACGAAATGTTTTGATGGGATACAATATCGGAGACAGCGACTGTGCGGGAAACTATTCGTCCACCTGTCCCTTCCAAGTTGCTAACGTGAGTTATATTATATATATCTAGGAGGAGGAGGACTAGTTCACCAGGGCTGCTTTCTCAATAAGGAGTCGTTCACATAATATTACGTAATCAAATTTTGAACAATTTTTACCCCCCCCCCCCCCCCCCTCCGTAATCAGTTTTACACATAGCTATTGTGTCAAAATTACACTAGCGTAATCATTTGGAACCCCCCCCCCCTTCCTCCTTGGCTGATTACGTAATATGTGAACGACCTCTTAGCACGTGATTTAACATTTCTTTCCAATGGGATTCAAAGCTGATTGTTAATTATCATGACTGTCAAAATCCCAGTTTTATGTAATTGTAAAAGGGATCAAAAAGCCAAATTTCCCAGACATTTGTGCATGCTGGTTATCTCAATTTGACATTTTTATTCCCAGGGCTCCGCATTGACGATAATCGCCGGTACAGGGTTCCTGTTGAGCAGTTTTACAATCTACTGTCTCATATTCCACGTTAAACTACCCCTATGTCAGGTTTGTAGGAGACGCACAGTTTTACAAATAATCAATTAGGAAAATCAAAAACGACATTTTTTGTTAATCAGGAATCCGAAGCTTTATAATGGTCGCAGAAGGCCATTAGAGAACGATCTGTGATGTAATGTTGATGTGCATTATCGTAATAATATGATTATGATATCGATACGGACTACGGAGTATATTATATTCCACTCAAGCTTGTGATATATAATCTGATGAACTAATTTCAAATTACTTTCCTCAGAACATTTTCGTTTTAAATGTAGCAGTGAGTGATATCCTGAACGCAACTGTGGGAATCATCAGAGGCCTCGGTTAGTAATTAGTTAGATTGTAAATTGAAATTGTTGCCAATTTGTGGGTTGCTAATTTGGCAAGGGTCCAGTATCTGCTGAATCATCATACGCAGATCGGCAGACTAGATAGCTCACCACCTTCCACTAAGAAGGCTAAGCTGGGCTCAGAAAAGGTCGACGTATCTGCCAACTGGCAATTGTCATGCACCTTAGTCGCACAATTTGCAATATTTCACTGTATCCTAACAATGTTGACTCTTGTTATATGATTAAGATTAAAGAGCAATACAATTTCCAGGAATGGTAGCCTCTCCGGTATTCATTGGCGTTACCAGAGAAGGGGAAATATTACAATGGTGTCACATATACCCCCTTGTCGGAAACACAGTTTGGTGAGCAATCTTTTCTCTCGTTAAATACTCATTGAATACTTCTTAAAAACTCCTGGAACACATCACTGAATTCAACTTTTATTAAGTGTAAATGAGAACCATTTTATTCAGGAGTGCATCCGTCCTGGTGCTGTTACCACTCACACTGGACAGATTCCTCGCGATAGTGTTCCCTTTTCAGTATAAGTCACTTGTTAACAAAGAAACAAGCAGAGCCTTCTCGGGTACGCTTTACATTAACCCTGTATAATATAATGAACGTGTGCAGAGATATTTTGGGTATAACCCTAAAGCGTACCTGACCGTACCTTATCTTAATATAAAGGCTTTATACTAACATATATTTTATTAAGGTAAGGTCAGGTACGCTTTTAAAGGGTTATACCAAAAATATCCCTGCACACGTCTTCGGTCCACGGTCAGCTTTTTTAGGCTTTTACATTAATATCACATAAATGCGAGCATGCACCCAATTATTTTAGTGATTCCTAGTCATTTAATTGTTTAACTTTAAATTTTTGACAAACTTTGACAAACTTGACTGCAACATCCAAAAAAATGCTAGATAGTTCAGTGGGGCAATGTCTTATAGTGAATAGTCTTCAAGAATTTTCAAGATGAAAATATTTTAGTGGTTGTGCGTTGGGGGAGGGGGGGCGCATGGGAATTTGGGTGGAGCCCCTGCATGCTTGCATGGTAGTGCTGTATCTGGTACACGATTTTCCTACCAGACATATAAAATTGCTTGCAAATTAAAAAGCATGATTTTAATCTAATAGACACCCGAATTCCGAAAGCTGTCACCATTAGACTTTGATATAAAATGACATAATTTATTTTATTTAGTAAAATCAATCAAGGAGGATTGCAAGCTTGTCTTGCGATTCTCTTTGACAGCGAGACGTTCTGAGAAAATTTTGGTAAACATTCACAATTCACATACGTAATTAGTAAGCCAGTAGAAATAGGGCAGCTGTAATAGGGGTATAAGGCAGTTTCAAGAGGAAAAATGTAACCTTTTATTTTAGACTTAAATCTGAACCACAGATAGATCCATATTCCATAATGGCCAACTACCAGGACAACTTCATGACAGCCAATACCAAGTTCATACCCCAGACAGTTTCTGGTTCGTGAACTTTAGTATTTTTAACAAAAAATCTATAGAAGATATTATCGAAAAGTAATGGTCGGATTCCTTTGAAATTTCACCGCAGAGTGTCTCCAGGCTTTGCACTAAGACGTTCCATACACGTTTGGTTTCGTTTTAATCAGCAAAATCTCATCCGAATGGCCTTTCTTCTAAGTATTAGTATTTAAGTATTAGGAAGTATAAGTTTAAAAGAAGTTACTATTAAAACTGATCCTAATGGTCTTAAAACATTTCAGTTATTACTTGGCTCCCACTAATAGGATTGTTAATATACGATAGTGTCACTTACTCCACGGGACACACAAAGGTAAATCATGCGCTATTTAAATGATCTTTAAAATCAAATAGTTAAAAGGTTTCCTAGCTTATAAATTAAAAGTTCTGTCATTCTACTCATGACATTTCATTTGAAATATTTAAAACCACCATTCAACAAAGGCACAGTTTAAATTAATTGCTTTATTGCGTTACACAATTGATTGACAGTTTAACAGCCATTCAAATGATCTTTAGAATCAAATGGTTAAAAGGTTTCCTAGCTTATAAATTAAAATTTCTGTCATTCTACTCAGGACATTTCATTTGAATTATTTAACCACTATTCAAGGTACAGTTGAATAAATTAATTGCTTTATTGCGGTACACAATTGATTGACAGTGTAACAGCCAAACTGCTCAAGGAAATATTAACAGTTAACAAATCAGATGCAGTTATTAAACAACTGCCCAATCATTCAACTTGGCTAAAGTAAAGTAATATCATTAATATTAATCAAATTAATATAACTTGTTATTCCCCAGATAGCACATCAGCCGGTATTTCACCGTTGTGTGATTGAAAACGAAAGATTTTACCAGCCGATAGTGTTCTTGATGGCTCCCTTCATTCTTATCATTTTAATGTACAGCACCATGCTCTTCTTTGTCATCAAAACAGGTATTTACCGCAAACCCATATTTACCACAAACCCCGATTTACCACAAACCCCGATTCACAGAAAACCCCGATTTACTGCAAACCCCGATTTACCGCTGCCATTTCCTTCCCCTAAATACAGGGTTCAGCATACATATTAACATAATGTTAACAATCAAAACCCCGAGTTACCTCAAACCTCGATTTACCGCGGCTTTTTTTCTTTCTCCTTAACTCCGCAGTAAATCAGAGTATTACTGTATTTAGTTCACCAGGTACTCAATATTCGATATTGAAGGAGGTACACGTGTTTTACCATGATATCAATACAGGTAGTCGCCAGATGACTTTCGGTGACTACCTGTATTGATATCAATACAGGTAGTCGCCAGATGACCTTCGGTGACTACCTGTATTGATATCAATACATGTAGTCGCATTGTTCCATAATAGAATTGAACAATCCTCTCCAGATGGCGAATTAATTTAATTATAAAGACTTTATGACTAATGATCTTAACCTAGGTTTGGAAAGCAAGAGGTTATTCGTGATAACATCAGCAATAATCCTAACCGGTTTCATCACCGTCATCCCTGACCACCTTCTCACCACCTTCAAAATCCAACTAGACTACAAGATAGCGCAAGTATTCACCGTCACGCTCTACTACACTAACAGTATCTGTAATCCCATGATTTACTTCTGCAGCAACCGGATAACCCGAAGGGAACTCACTGCTTCTTTAATGCAAAGCACTGTCGGAAGGAAGCTGTCAGATATGACAAGTTCTCAGGGGGGTAGCGGAGCTGTCACTCCGTTGCAAAATCTTGGAAATAGACATAGCTCTGACCCGGAGTTAAATGATTCAAAATCTTTGCTGCCCGCAGTCGATGAAGAACAAAAAGTATGAAAGGTTTCATCGATATTTGCCATTGGCACTAGATCTTTATTCGATCAATAAAATCTCAAGGTCTTGTGTTGTATTCTGGATTTTTATTTTACAATCAAAATGAAATGTAAGAATTGGTTTCAACATTGATTTGTCTTTTTCTAAAACCAACAAAATAAGAGTGGCCGGCCCAATTCGTCTAAGTGTACATGCACATAAGTGATTAACTTAAAAGAATGTCGGCGTTGAAAAATTGAAAAAGCCAATCAAAGTCTGGCGATATTCACTGATTGCGTTTAGTTTTGGGACTTTTACCTTTGCGTTTAAAGGACCAATCAGGACGATTGCTCACTATGTCAGCCGTCAGGACAATCAACAATGTTACAATGCCATAGATATATCATTGCTGCTCATGTTTTTAACTCATTTTCTTAGCTTTTATCAGTTCATCTATTTATTTTTTGAGAATTTTCTGTTTATTGTATTCCTGAATTTTAATACATTTATATTCTGAAATCTACACCAAAACGAAATGTAATTTACAACTACAACTCTAAACAAATGGTTGAGTTTAACTGCATTGTTCAACTATAATAAGGAAGACCCAATTACTACAACTGTAGGGATCAACTAGATCAAATATATATATACAAGCATGTAATTTATATTATATAAGTAATAATACAATCGGATTACCCATCAGCTACAGTTTGGCGTGAACTCAAATGAAGCTATGGACTGTAGAAACTGGGCTATCCAATAAGTTTTACTTTTACCTGTATAATCTATAATATCCCAACACCCTGTAGCTTACCAGCGAGCACGTAGTTAGAATCAGGGGAGAAGCAGCACCCCAGATGTAATCCACGTTCTGTTCGCTCTGTTATAATACCCTGATGGATGGAAGAAACTTGTGAGAAAAAGGGGTTCGGTAGGAAAATTATAAATTTTGATAAAAGGGATGGGGAAGGGACTGGATAGTTTGAAAGGGGGGAGGGGATGCATTATGGGTATAATGTCGATTTCAATCAAATTGATAATAAAACCGAATTTTGTTGAATATACTGTTATCCTGTCATGTTCCGATCGTGAACAGAGACCAGAAGATTTCCTTATAAAGCTAATATAAAACACCATACTCATTAGATCCGAAGATTGGAAATAAAACCACCCAAGTTAGCTGCAATATCAAGTTTTACGACAATTAAATATTTAATAATTTGAAGTTTACTGTTTACGATCGAGAGAAACAGTTTAAAATTGGGTGAAACCGTTTAGAATTTCCAGCACAGAATGATGAAGGTAATATAAAGTGATTCGAAAATTTAGTGGTTTTACAATTTTCACGTGCACCATGACTCTGACAGATATTTGTTACAACATCGTGAGAAATATCATGAAGCGTTTGTAACTGCAACTCTCATTAGAGAATGCCGGCAAGTCAGTAATAACTATTCGGCAGCTAGTTTGTGTTCATTTGTTCTTCAAGCACATATTAATACCAGGCCATCAACGGACTTTCAGAGATCTATCGTAGTCATATCGGAAACAATAAATGGATATAACACGTCATACTATAGCCGACAGTGATTGTATTGCGGTTGAGGCCCCCAGCGGTTCATTTCATCAGAATATTTAGTGATGATCCTAGTAAAGTTGCCTCAACCAGCAGAACTGATAACCATCTTTAATAGGACATTTGAAGTTTAAGCACACCTATGCATTATTTTAACGGAATCCATTTTGTGATGATTCTTATTTGATCAACTTTTGGTACCTATAACGATTTAACCCACCTAATATGTGGGTTAAATCGTTACAGATACTAAGAAGTTTGCCATTTAAAAGCATCCTAATATTCTTCCTCTGAGTAAAAGTTTTACAACCAACGCGAAGGATAGTTTACTGTCTTCCGGAGTAGAATTAACATAGACAGTTGACTTACAACGAAACTGAGGATTTTACTACTCAAGTTTTCATAAGATAGCAATTTATTGTTCTTCCGACATCTTTTGATTTCTTTCCTATTGCCGATGGCTCACTGTTTCTCTAGAACCGCTCTGACATGGTCCCAGCACTTGTGTCAGTTGCTATCCATATGGGCAACTTATACAAGCAAATTATTTTATTTCATTTTATTGGTGTTAAACCATTTACGTATGATGAAATTTGTTTCTAGATTCTCTTTCAAACGAATTAAGAGGTTCTCAAAGCTAAGGGCGCCCTTATAGAGTTATAGGGGTGGGACCCACTTTGAATCAGTACTTTAAGGTCATGGGTAAATACGGCCATATTATACTGGCCATCTTTATATTATATCCGAAGGAATATTCTAAGAGAACCTCTAGAGACAATTATATGAACACAAATTGAGGGTGGCCTCAATCGTCTGGTGATTCATTAATTCTCAAAAAACCCATAAGGCATGTATTGTTTTTTCGCGGCACCTTTGACGTTCATTTACCTCATTAAATGAACATCAAAGAAACTGTTACGTCTCAAATTGGGTCCATTTAAGCTGTTATTGATGGGGAGCAGGTGCTGTGGTCGGTATTTATATTTTAGAAAATAACTCCAAGTATATAGAAAATAACTCCAAGTTGATGGAACACCTTGAATTTCTTGCATTCCTGCGTCACACCCCACTTACTGTGAACGTTTGAATGATCTGTCCGTTAAAAGCGTCCACCACTCTCAGGACTCCGTTTGTTGTTGACACCAGGATGTTCTTGCCGTCCGGAGAGAATGATATTGAGCTCAACTCTGTTCCTCGTTCAGATGGTATCTTGAAGGTGGAGAACGGGCCCTGTAGGAAGGTAAAATATTTTATGGCACCAATTTACACAATGTTTATACGGCTGAGTATTGTATGGAGGCCAAGTTTTTAAAGACTTGAAATTGGTTAATTTAAGTAAGGTGCCACTTGCGTGAGCGGGGTTTAGGAAAGTGGTTAAACGATCTGTCTACGGTTGGGGTATTAAAAACGAATGATTGAAAGATTGATACTATAAATATTGAATTATTGAACAAAATTTAAAAATCTTCCGGTACAGTAGACAAGCATTTTGCTAAACTCCACACATGAAAATGGTACCCTTTAAAATGTGTCTCCGATTTAAGATCATATCATTGACCTTAATTCTTTAGAAATGATAAGACCCAAATGATTTTTAGTGGAAGGTCTTAGAAGGAAAGGTGACCAATGCAATGCAATCAATTTTTGAAAGGTTTTCTTTTTATGATGATCAAAAAAGCCAATTTTAAGTAAATCAAAACAATATTTTCTTCAGAAAAGAATAAAGTAATGACATCAACGTCGAGACAGAAGTAATTAAGGGGGTAGTTTAGATTTTATAGTTGTTTCAAATAGAGGAGAGTGATATCTATCAGCTGCTTTTGGTCCCATGGAAAAGTATTGTTCCTGGCCGAAGTAATCGCCGGTCAAAGATCGGCACTCATGTGTAATTGTATCGCGCGCCCTGAAAATTGAGTCTAAAAATCTATCTTCTCCTACATTTTTTGAGCAATCACCTTGAAACTTTTAGGATATGTTCTAAGAACCATTTAAGAGATTCTGTTTGATCAGAACTTTAAGATAGATCTTGGAAAAAAATTGTTTAACGATTTTTCCGAGTCCAAGATTTTCAAAATCGAATAAAACATTTTCTAAGGCCTATCTTAAAATTCTGATCCAACAGAATCTCCTAAATGGTCCTTAGAACATATCCTGAAAGTTTCAAGGTGATTGCTCAAAAATGTAGGAGAAGTTAGATTTTTAGACTCGATTTTCAGAGTGCGTGATTAAAAATCGCTTGCGCAATATAATTACTCATGAGCGCTGACCTTTGACCGGCAATAACTTCGGCTAGGGATAATATTTTTCCATGGGACTAAAAGCAGCAGATAGATATAATTCCCCTCTATCAGAAACATTTATAAAATCAATTTCGAGATAAATTTCATAAAGACCCCCCTGCCCCCTTAATTCTTAAATGATTGCTTGCATCTCACCAAAGATTTATAACATAACGGAGTTACTGTTAGTAGGCATACTACCGTAACCCATTAGCCACGGTACTAATTAAATTGCAACTGTCGCTTTCTGGGTGAAATCAGAATCAAATCAATTTCGTTAGGGAGGGAAAGCAGTACGTTGGGCTCAATATTTTTTGTTAATACGTTTCGGAAATAAAGATGCTGTTATTTTTTGTTGACATTATTTGATACTTAATTTTATCTACAATTTATATACACTAATAATAATACAGGTTTAATAATAGTATCTTACCCGGTCGAAAGAGCGAAGATCGTAAAGTTTCAAATATTCTGCGTCAATTCCAGCACCAAAGATAAGACCCTCCGGATCGAAAGCAGCCACGGGTCTCCCGTTCACATGCATCAGACCCTGAGATGCAACTGGTAACTGGTAACTGGCAACTAGTAGTAGTAAGTGACAGTTTAATTATTTCGATTTCCAACATGAAATTGTTGTCAGAAGTGCTACAAGTTACGAAATTACGACAATATGTGAGAACATCATGTGGCTGGATAGTGGATACTGGATATGTGTCAGTTTGTGGAACTAGAGTGGCCACTAGATTGACATTTCTTTCTTGCAACTTTATTCGGGGCTTTTAGGATGTGCTTCTGGACTGTGTGCTGAAGGCTAGGTGGTCGTTTTGATGTTACGTTTATTTTCTTTTAGTGAGCATTTTTTAAATTAACCAGGAGCCTTGACATTGGCTATGAAAATAAACTATGATTAGATACTATAATTAGATACGTACAGCAGTTCTTATATTATAAACTTCTTATCTCATTAGACTGCAGTTCAACATCAACCTCTGTTGAAGCATATGCGCCATATTCATGTAACAACTTGTGAGCTGGGTAACTGAGCTGTCTTTCACAGAACGTGGTTATTTTCAAATAAGTCATATCTTGGAACATTTATTAATCAGAACGATTGGAATCACCGTCGAGTTGTTTAATCGCTTGGGGTTGAAGGACGATTTTCAATACTGAGAATTCAAGATTAGTGCCATATTAACAAAGCTGAGGTCTTGGAGCTAGTTTGTTACCTGCAATATTCTCGATGATTTCCTAGTTAATGTCGGGCCCTCGGCCTTAGGTGATATTATAAAATGTATATCTTTAGTGATATTTTAGAATATTTTTCGATGGTCTAGTCGTTACTTGTATCTCCAACATATCACAAGACCAGAGGTAAGATATATCAACCAGTTTTTTTGAAAGAGAGAGAGATATCTTGTATTATTAAAAGCCTATTACAGAGGCAAGGAAAACTGGATTTCAAGTCCTCTCCATGCCATCAGAGGGGGATTTAAAAGCTTTAAGTGCACTTAACAAAACAAAAACTGGGCCTAAGCAGTCCATTTATACCAGATCCTCCCCATAAGACGTCAAATAATCCACGTACGATAATTTACTTTGGGATCGCTCATATAAAAACGATGGTGATCTGTACTTTCATCATTACTCAAGTTTTAGCTGTTTGAAGGCTTTGCCAAATTCAAAGGAGCGAAGCCTTAAAAATAGCAATGCCCATCGAAGTCCATGCCCATTTGACTAAAAGTTGAGGAATAAAGCCATAAATAAAGGGGCGATGGGGTTAAGTAGGATATACAGATCGACCATTATATATCAGATGAAATAATAGTAGGTCTATATTATAATTTAAAATTTCAGCTCCATTGGATCAGGTGCAGTAGCTCTCTCTCTCTACCCCCTCCCCCCCCCCCCCCCCCCCCCAGTAGCTCTCTCTCTCTACCCCCTCCCCCCCCCCCCCCCCCCCCCCCCCCTATTTTAGCCTAGCCAAATACTCGATGTTATTATATTATAGTCATGACTAATGAATAATGATCCTGTTGTGCAAGGATCCACTTAACAGTTAACAGCTCTGCTCTGGATGCTATCAACTCCGTTAATTTAAAAGACAACACTTTTTGGCCTCCAGACAACAAGGCTTCCAATTAATGCTGAATAGATTTTATAGGATTCCTCTTTGCCTTAAACCTAAACTTGAACTAGCTTTCGTATGGAGTGTGAGTCTGTTCTCCACTCACTCTGTTGTAAAAAATACCTCAAGGTCTTTTTAACTCAGTAACTCTGGACAAAATCTCCAATCTAGTTACACTCTATCCAGGGTGTAGACAAAATGATTAAAAGGGAAAACACCTAAAACTCATTTTGCTAGAAATATAGAGCACTATGCATTTATTGGGGTGAAACTTCTTTATTTTCTCACCACCCAACATTGCAGTGCATTTATGTCTGCTTGTAGGAGCTCGTGCTTATTGCTTACTTAATCTCTAGCTTAAGTTAAATATGTGACCGTTCCTTAACTTAGATTACTTTGGTGTAGTTTAGCCACCCAATAGGTCATAGGATACTCCAATCTAACAACCAGATTCCAAAGAAAGCACAAAGAAGACTCAAGACGTCGGGAATTTTTGAGACCTTTTACATCCAAAATATGATAGAATTTGAGCATCAAGTTCACGTTATTCTTGAATCTTTATTTAGCTTCAGCGATCAGATGTAACTGTCATTTCTTTACTCCTGTCTAAATACAACTTAGTATTGTGACGTGGCGAAAATTTGGGAAATTTGAAACAAATTGATTAATATGCCAAATGTCAGCATATATTATATAGGTCGAGGTTAATTTAATAACTCAATAACTGAGTGTTCGATTTAGTTAAATATTTCTGATCGATTAAGTTAAATGTTTCTGATATGACTTGCTATCATTAATTATTTGAGGAAAGCACCACATCAAATAATAATGATGTTCTGGGGAAGCTTGTGTAGTCGATACTGGATTTCTCTTTGACCATCAGATGAACCTAGATCCCCAAATCAAAGCAATCTCTTAAATCTGTTACCTTAACCAAAAGAAGCTTACAAGAATACGATCACAGCTTCCCCTCTTACTGAAAGCTGAAGATCCACCTTGTGTACTGTAATATCCTTTGTAGAAACATGTCGTTCTGTCACAAATACTAAAATGTATTTATCTTATCTTTAACGATGCAAAGATCCGAATTATAAGAACTTTTATTTTTTCCCAGTAGTGTTAACAGAATCATCTGATTATAGCATTTATGGTAAAAGCCTTTCCTAACGAGTTATCTAAATCTTGCACAAATGGTACATATTATGTATATCTTTTAATAAAATCAAGTTTTAGACAGCACATTTGTCGTAAATATGAATTTTTCCCCCAGAAATCAGAAATATAATCTATAATGTTATTAAGGCCAGAGGGGGGGGTAAAATTGGTTTTTCCAGTTTTCACATATTTGATCAGAGCTGCTGGAGACGAACAAGAAGAAAAAAACCGGACCGAAATCTGACCTTGCGTTTTTAAGATATCGCGCGCCAAATATTGAGGTTTACATGTAATTACATGTAAAACTTAAACTTAAACTGTAAAAAGTTAAAAGTCCCTTAGTTGAGAATACTGGCCACACCCAGAAGCTGAAACTTGGCACAGTTGTTCCTTGGGCTGTCACCCACAATTCTATTGTACAAAATTTTGATATTTGCCTCTGTTCTCGAAATATGAGGTTAACTTTACCCCAAATTCGACAATTTTTCGAAAAGTGTCGAATTTGGGGTAAAGTTAACCTCATATTTCGAGAACAGAGGCAAATATCAAAATTTTGTACAATAGAATTGTGGGTGACAGCCCAAGGAACAACTGTGCCAAGTTTCAGCTTCTGGGTGTGGCCAGTATTCTCAACTAAGGGACTTTTAACTTTTTACAGTTTAAGTTTAAGTTTTACATGTAATTACATGTAAACCTCAATATTTGGCGCGCGATATCTTAAAAACGCAAGGTCAGATTTCGGTCCGGTTTTTTTCTTCTTGTTCGTCTCCAGCAGCTCTGATCAAATATGTGAAAACTGGAAAAACCAATTTTACCCCCCCCCCCTCTGGCCTTAATGATAGATGATATTAAAGTATAACGGAGCTACTAAAGTGCTCTACAGGATTAAAAACATCAACATGGGATGCGGATTAATTGCGCTATAGCATGGTTCTTGTAAACTTATCAGGCTATAGATTAACCGCAGTCAGCAGGCAGTCACTCTGATATTAAGCAGTAGTACTAGTAAGGTTTTTAAATAAACAATTCATTTCAAAGCAGCTTATCTTTGATATTTTTACTAATATAACTGCGAGTTTTTACGATTATATCACTCATTATAAAGCTTATCTTAAACTACTACCATATTTTCACAATCTAAAACAATTAATTTTAATATACATATATATAATTAAGTTCGTTTGCTGAAATACATCTTTCTGATTGGCAGTTCTCAATTTTTAACGTGTTAATATAACTACCTTATCGGACCTTATTTGAACGGAAATTAATTAGACGCTGGAGGCCCTGGCGTTCAAATAAAGTCCGACTAGGTAGTTAAAATAAATACATTAAATGAATACTTTTGAGCGTTCATTTTGATGTCCGTTCAAAATTATGTCCGTTCACGCAATGTCCGCTCAAATAACGTCTGATAAGGTAGTAGCTACCATTTATCAGTTTGCACTTACCGCACAATTAGGAGATCTCAAGTCCCACAGTCGTATTGATCTATCCATCGCTCCGGAGATAAAAGTGTCATCTATAGGAGACATGCACAGTGATACCACCCTGTTAAAATTATAATTTACATGCTTATTCTCTTATTCAGGGCAATTAAGATACTGAACTATGGGATAATTTATAGGGTATAAAATGAGGTATTTATATCCCGCTCATAATATGATTCTTACCATTCTGACCTATGGATGTGAGATATGGAACACGACTCAAGTGCAGACAAGAAGATTGGAGTCTTTCCATCAGTACTGCTTAAGAAGAATCCTGAGAGTGAGGTGGTTTCATCGAGTAAGTAATGAGGATGTTTTAAGAAGGGCATCAATAACTGCTCTTGCTGACATAATAACAACAAAACGGCTGCGTTGGTTTGGACATGTCAGTAGAATGCCTGAAGATCGGTTACCCAACTATTTACTTGAATGGAAACCCAAGCATGGGAAGAGATCAAGAGGCAGGCCTAGGAAGAGCTTAAATGATGTATTTATTGAGGATGCTGAGCAGAGATTGGATCGGAATGGACTCACGATTGATTGTATGAGAAGATTAGCTGCAGACCGAAAGGGATGGAGAAATGTTACCCGCCGAAGTTGTATAATACAAAGTAATGACGCAGTCGACGCAGACTAATCCTTTTGGATGGAGATCTCGCCATGTAACATGTATGTAACATAATATGATTAACCAACTAAAATATGGAATGCAGTTAACGATGTCAGAGCGGCTGACTGTGAGAGATGTGAGCAATACAAAAGGCTGACACTGAGTTCGCATTTTTTAAAAGCCATGACTTTTTGTCAGCAACAATAGTCTTGTAGCAGGTATATAGTAGCTGTATTTGACTCATTGAGCTTCGTGAAAGAATATTTAAGTGGAAACTGCAGTATGAAGGTGTTCGCTTTATGAACACACCCTAGGGGTTTGCTCTCACAAAGTTTTAAACCATAGACCAATTCATCCAACAAGTTAGAAAACATAAATCTCTACATGCATCGAATCTTTTTTAAACTTTTTCAGTTGATTTAAAGCACGGAATCATTTCAAATCCATCTAAGTTAATCTAATTTATCCTAAAAGTTTGGTTGCACAACTAAAATTCGGTTTTTTGATGAGGAAGACCTGCTTCACAATGAGGATTGTTAGGGAACTGTTTTCAACCAATCACATAAGGCATCATGTAGCCTCCAGGCTCGACAAACCCCGACAAACCCCGACAAACCCCGACAAACCCCGACATATCCCGACAAATCCCGACAAACCCCGACAAACCCCGACGTGTCGAGATATGTCGTATCATGTCGGGCCCACCGGCTACATGAGGCCTTCTTGTGTAGTGTTTTTCCACGTAAAGCTTGATGACTCCGTCTCGGCTTTTTGTTGGGAGACTCAAAAAAAAGAAAAAAAAGCCTCCAGGCTCGACAAACCCTGACAAACCCCGACACACCCCGACAAACCCTGACAAACCCCGACAAACCCTGACAAACCCCGACAAACCCCGACAAACCCCGACAAACCCCGACGTGTCGAGATATGTCGTATCATGTCGGGCCCACCGGCTACATGATGCCTCACATAATATATATGCTATATAATAAAATATGCCTTTCATTATGTTATTGATGTGCCGTTTATGCGAGCTCTCCTCTCGAACTCAAACCTCTCCCGTATTTGTAATTAAAGGGGAGGTATCGAGGTTGAGCACGCTATGGAGTTACATTTTATTGTTTATCGGCCCGGGACTTGCCAGACTACAAACTTGCTGCTTATGATACAAGCCTTTATTTGATCAAAAGTTAACTATTGAGTCTCGCTCACGTTATTGATGCGAAAATTTCGCACTTTTAGGCTTTAGCCATTCCCCACACATATTTACACTAACAGACGTTTTTTGCAATTTTCGCACAATCTGGAACCTCCCACAAAATTGTAGGTATTAAAATCAACAATCTTTTGAGTTCAGAATAATTGAGGCGATTTCAGTCAAAAATTGGGGCGAGTTCAGTTGGTAGTCATTACTACAGCATGCAAAGAGATCCTTGTTACTATTAATTCTTTGGGAGTAAGAAACAGCCGCGGTAAATCGGAGTTTGCAGTAAATCGGGGTTTTACTGTACCACGTTAATGTATTCACCGTAATTGCCCATTGAATAATCGTCTGCTTTCACACTAATTGATTGCCAATCATCGATCGTTTTTAAAATTATAAATACTTTATTGATAGCTTCGAGCGGTTAAATTCTCGAATAATACATGATTACTCGATTTTCTCAATATCCTTCGGTTCAATATGCTACATTTACCTTTGTTGGTGTCCTTTGAAGTAACGAAGGTATTTATTGTCGTGTAATGAGAGATAACGGACCGTGTCTGAAATATATTTTTACTATTTAAGAATAAAACTTTTAACAGTCTGGCCACCAAAGCTAGGAGCCCTCATATTGTCATTAGAGACAGTATGCCCAGTAAGGAGCGTTGATAAAAAATAAATAGGAAAATTATTGATTTTAAAGTAAATTTTTGTAGACAAGCTTGTTCCCGTAGCATGGTGAAGGACTTGAAAATCCAACGCGTTGGATTTTTCAACGGCGAATCAGGTCATTGATAAAAACAATAATTGTAGTTGGAAAAGTTCACAAACCATCTATTTTGGTGGAAGCGTGTAGCACTGTGTTCTGTGCGTGGGTGTATCTTATCAGTGAGACCCCGTACTTCCTGCTTAGTAACGTTCGGGTTGACCTGCGGGTTATTCATTTAATCATTTATATGCTTTTGTCGTTAGGAATGCTCCCCCTCTATTATAAGCCTCACATACCTATATATAATATTATTTATAGACATAGTGTAGAAATTACAGTAAGCGTCCCCTAGGTTATTTTGTAATAAGTGAACGATCCGTGATTGCACTTAGTAAATGGTTACTATGATAGTATTTCTTATCAATATCATTCGTGGCACCTTGCAAATCAAATTTTACAAAGCGATGAATAATATCGATGGACCCTTTAATTATAGACCTAGTATAACGCAAACGGTTCCTATTAAATATAAAATATCGGAGAGTTTAAGGTCACTTATAATTCCTCCGAATTTGTGTTGCCTCATGCCAGTATTAATTCTGCTGGAGTATATTAGCAGATAGAGGAGGCATATAAATAGAGGAAAAGGCGGCTCTGGAAACTTATAATTGATCAGTTGTTTTTTCAGAAGCTTTAAATAACATGTCTTCAGCTAGTACTCACTTTCCTTCCTCACAGTCGTATATCACGATGCTGTCATCGTCTGAGCTGGTTATAAGCAGTTCCCCCGAAGAGCTGTAGTCCAACGCATTGATTTTGTTGGTATTTTCCCGAAATACTTTCGAAATTTGATAGCTTCTCCAGACGTTTTCGTCCAACTTCATTCTAAAATGGCGTCATGAAAATTTTGAACACGCGAAAAATAAGATAACAAAACAATGCACCTGGATAATTATTTTAAATTTCTTGAAATTGATGATTTTATAGACAGTTAGACTACTACTGTATATATAAGTGAAACAAGGCTAGCTAAACTCTGAAATTTAAACTTTGTCAAATTTAAAAAATAATAAATTATTATCGCTGTACGATTTCCCAAAAACAAGATTACAAATTTAAACTACAGCCAAATATCTTCATGTTTCAACAATATCTAACACTTCCTTTGAAGCCGTGCCATGCTCGACACATACACCAGGAACTTTCATTACTTTCTTATCGAACAATCTGCTGGCTTCCTCTGGTGATTTAAAAGGATAAGATTCCAAATAAGCTGCCGTTACTTTACGTTTTAACTTTTTAAGCGAGATCTCTTCCTTATCGAATACAAGCTCCTGAATATGATTAGAAAGTTTATATTTTTTGACCTTGTTTGGCGTTTCAGGAGCGACTCCATTGACATGATTCAAGTTCGGTTCCAGCAATGAAGTGTTTTCCTTAGATGCATCGCTTTCCTTGCTTTTAGATTTATTCTTCTTCTTCTTAACAATCGCAACTTCGGTTAAATTCTCAGTTTTTGTTTCAGAATCAGCTCGCTTTCTTTTCTTGTTAACTTTTACAACATTACCATTTGAATTTTCAACTGGCTCAACTTGTTTGTTGGCGTTCAGCCCACCATTCACATTTTCGGAGTTCAATGTCTTCTTTGATTTCTTTTTGGACTTCTTCACTTTTCCTTCAGTTTCTTGCGGAACAACAACTTCCTGAATTACTTCTGATGGAACAGCAGGAGCTGGAGGCTTTCCCGCTTTTTCTATGGCATCCCAAGCTTTCTCAACCAAATCCTTGTTACCAACCCTCATGGAGTTTCTAATGAAATTCAAAAACTTAACCTTTTTACGGGGCACATTATCATTCTCTGCAATCCTGACTAAAAGCCCCTTCAACTGTGAATTGTTCTTACACGACTCAGCTGCGTCTCTTACTGAAACCATCCACGAGTCCTGTTTTTTTGCTCCCTTATCTTCTTTTCCCTCGTATAGGTTCCCCTGATATCTCTCTGCTTCAGTAACACACTTAGTGTGCTTCTTGTACTCATTGCCCGTGAAGTTAACATTGCAGTCAATGCAGGAGTAAGAACCGTGACAGGAGTGATGTTCTACTTTTTGCTTCTTGAGCGTGTCTCCGCAGCTGTTGCAACAAAAGAAGACCATCCTGCATTGAATAATATAAAGTTATGTCAAGACATTAATCAAATTATCGTATTTGTGTAATTCTTGTATGTGTCTTTTGATTGTGTCTTGTGAATTAGATGATATTAAAAAGAATAAAACTGTTTTTACTACATCAGCTGAGCATTGAAATTCAAAGTTTATTTAAATCAGACAAAAATGTACAAATTTAATACATATTACATAAAATCAACCAATCAACCACATAAACCGAGCAAAAACCAGGTAATTTCTTAATTTGGCAAAAAGAATTAGACTGGCTTTCAAAGTCATGTACAAATTCCCTAAACGGTTCCATCCAAGGTGTGGATTAAACTAATTTGATTATATTGCACGCTATAACGCGCGTCAGGACTGTCAAAATGTAACTGTCAAGCACAATGGCGAATCAATTCATTTAGTATCGCATAAGAACTTTCACTCTTTTAATACTGTATAAGAACTTTCACTCTTTTAATACTGTATAAGAACTTCCACTCTTTTAATACTGTATAAGAACTTTCACTCTTTTAATGCTGTTTAAGAGCTGTAACTGTACTGACCAAGGCGAAGCTTGCTAAATCTAAACTGCTTTCAAACCTGAATTGAAATGTATGCACCCATCAAGGAATGTGAGCTTGTCACCAGCTTTCCAGATTTGTTTTCTTAAGAAGCTTTTCATTTTCGTTAATAATCTGATTTGATGTCATGGGCGAGAATCTCACCAAAATGATCATAGATTTTTATTAGAACTGGAGAAAGTTTTGAAAACATAATATAATTACGACAGTTTGTTTGATCCAGAAACTTCCAAATAACATAACGCCTTCAGCTGTCAAGAATGATGAAGTGGTAGGGTACAGTTAAATATGAGAGGTTGCTGTCTGAAGAATTTTTATTTCCGTAGTAAACCATTCATCAAATCTCGCTAAATTGATATTCCCTCAGGGAATCCGTTTAAAGTCGAGACATTTCTCAATTCTCATAATATAAAATATACTAATAAATTACCACGATGTAATTGGCTAATAGTACATATATATTTTGGGCAGGTAAACGAACATGCTCGTCCAGGTATGTCAACTGTTGCAATGCTTAAACCTCTATTTCCATCCTACGTCTCACTATCCTAGTCTTCTGAATCGTTTTTAAAGTTAAGAGCCTCCACTAAATCGTTTAAAGAGTAGGGACGCGTTTGTGCCTCCAAAACCAAACGAGTTGGTCATCACGTGGTCAACCTCAGCGTCTTTTATCGGTGTGGTCACGTGATTCAGCTCACAGCACGGCTCCTGATAATATTGAATTATTGACATGACTGGTAATATTGAATTATTGACATGACTGGTAATATTGAATTATTGATATTCGTTAATGCTTTCAATTCGTGAGAATCTGGTGTCGTTAAATTTGTAGTGAGGCTACTGAGATTATATATTTCATATTCTACCGTAACGACTGTCAATTAATCAACTATAAATATTCAGACGGCCGATTTTGATTAAATTTTCTGCGTCAAAAATCGATTATTAAAGTTTACGTCAAGCGCAAGACATAACATATATTTAATATTTGGCGAAAAACTTGATATTAAGGTATTCGGCATGATTCTGGTGGACTTTACCGGCAGGTTAAAAGTTTAATATCATGCACGCTATCAGTTTAAATATTAAGAATATTATAACCTAGGCCATTCTTTTAGATGTCTGAAGACTCGATATTCCAGTCTATTGCCAATTTCCTCCATTAAGATCAAAATATGCTATTATGAATTTCATGTAAAGGCTTTTTTAAATTCTAGGCAAGAAAAAAGTATCCTTACATCTTATATTTTAAATTAAATTTATATTTTAAATTAAATTTATATTTTAAATTAAATTTATATTTTAAATTAAATTTATATTTTAAATTAAATTTATATCACCATCTTCAACCGACGGGGAATTGTTATATCGACCAAAATAGTTATAAATTAACCAATTTGATATTTTATTGTTTATAACGAATACCACAATTCATCAAGTGGAAGAAGAATGAACCTCTCAGTTGGTCCCCGGATGCCGGGATTCCTAATAACATTTTGCAATATCAGTCAAATGTTAATCAAAAATGTTCGGCTAGTTTCTTCTAGGAATTGAAGGTATTGACGATATTTTCAAGCACCGTTGCATGCAGATATTATTATGTTGTGCTCAGGACAATCCAATTAGGAGCATGGTGTTCTTTCTAATACGCAGATCCGCCATGTCTTATCTGTTAGCACGTGTGGAACTGGTGCTTGTTTTTCGAAAACATCAGGGTTAATTTCTTAATTTGATTGCTGAGGTATATGTTGTTCTAGAGGGTGAGCAAGTATGCGATAAAACTCGTTTCATTTCGTCGAGGCATAATTTCGTAGCCCTTTTTTTACGGTAGCAATCAATATGAAAAGATCGCGAGTCTCAAGTCATTTGTTTTATTGGATAAAGGTAAAATGAGTCCCCGAAAAGATATCAAAAACATTTCTCATATATTATGATATCACATGGTACGGGCAGAAACGCTACAGCAAACAAATTTCATTTCGTTCGGTTTGATTTTTATTTCGTCTTTAACGGGTTCACAAACTGTACAACTGACAATTTGCAGGATGCACATTGCATAAGCCCACTTCCAGAAAGTTGTACATTTCTTCAAAGCAAAGATGTCTTCATCCAATTTATTCTTAGGTAACCCCTAAATCTTTTCTGTAACCCCCTGGCCCTGGTATTGTACCCCCAAATTATAATTTCCTCTACAGATTATTTCCAGCTTTTATTTCCAGCTTTTATTTCCTTCCAGTCTGTTAGATTAAAGTTGAAGCATTCATCAAAAATGCTAAATTGGACAACTTAGTTGGACAACCGCCGTCTGACTCTGACCGTCGCGTTGGTTTCAATTGCTCCTAGTTAAGGACTCGTTCAACAAGCTCCAAATAATGAGATCACCAAGCAGTAAAATACTTTATATATTGCATTTTTAATTTAATCTTAGATCTTGCTGTTTCAGGTTCGAAGGTAGTTTAGAAGTTGGTTAAGGTTGGGGTTTGGAAAGATGTTTGAACAGTTAAAAAGTTAATAGGACAGACTTATGTCTAGAGTTACAGTTAAAAAGCTGAAAGAACAGGGATATCGGGCGTCCTGGAACTGGACGAAAAATTAACTGCATTAGAATTAAAAGGAAATTGGTAACAAAAGATAAGATAAGAACAATACATACCACTAAATTGAGTGTGTGGGGGACTGTTTGATGTACTATACTAAAAGATAAGATAAGAACAGTACATACCACTAAATTGAGTGTGTGGGGGACTGTTTGATGTACTATACTCTGAACACAAACCAGAGCCTCCACTGACCCTGCCCCTCCTAGCAGGTGACCTAGACTACCCTTACTGGAACTAACGTACGGCCCTGGCCCTGAAATCAGGGAGTCAGTCAGAGGAAAAATAAGAGTTAGAAATTAAGTCAATAGTACAGGGAAGGAATAAACTAGAACCATAAAATGTTGAGCGAACAGTTAATTATATGAGCATCGCTTTTTCGCTTATCAGTGTTACATTAATTAAACTAATTATTTTTTAATAAATTTCCAACCATTAAAAGATGTTGTTTTAAACAGTAGTAAAACTTAGCTAAAATTGCGCTATTATTCTAGCGTTAAGGTTATTCACAGGAAATGAGGCACATAAAAATTCTAAAATGACTATATTAGCTGAATATTCTTTTTCTGCAACCTTGCTAAAAATCGTTAGTTTTTAACTCCATTTGCGACCTGTAACTGTTTTATGCGAAGGGTCAATTTTGTCAATTTTAAGCCGTTCCGGAGTTTTCGTCAAGTTTGAAATATAGTATAGATAATTATTTAGTTATATATTATAAAATATCTTTGTTGCATAGTAAGTAGCGGGGCGGGGTAGTAAATACTGCGTTTCGTTTCGTACTAACTTAATTTAAATATTTTATTACTATCACTTTATAAATATATTTTATTACTATCACTTTATAAAAAGCTTGATAAAGGTAGCTTTTATTACAAATTATAACGTCACAGACTAGCGTGATGCTTTAAGGTAATGCTGGAGACGCCGCGACAGCTACAATGTTCGTCACATGTTTAATATAAAATCAACTAGTCTGAGTATCGGTTGTGCTTGTCCATCTTTACCAAACGTTGGATTCCAATATCTTTTAAAGCCACCACTCACAACGCATCAATTACATAACCATTTAAATGTTTACTGTCCGAGGAAACATCAAAGAGACCAGATTTCTGAGATAAATAGTATTTTCATTAAAAAGTTGCTGTTGTGTGGTAATCAGGTTCATTTATTTGAGACTGTGCCTAAGTATGGTTTTTACTTTATCTAACGGCCTGGTCATGTCTGTTTTTAGCAAAGAGGTTTTTAAGAGGTTATTTTGCTTAACGAACTTGTGCGGCCTTTTTTGTGCCAGTCTTTTAAAGGCATTTTCATTTTTTTAAATATCTATCTTTTTTTTGGTTTTTTTGGAGACACAGAGTTGGTTCAGGAAAAAGGGTGTGGCCTTGTACGGGTTCGAGAAATTTGCACAGTCTTTTAACACATTTTATTTGCCAACTCTATACTATACAGTTTATCAACTGATGTCATTATTTTTTATTTTCCATTAACACTATATTTTATGTTTTTGATTGCTATTAGAAGACCACGTATTTTATTTCATACATAGTTCTATATTACATATACGTCAGATTTCTATCGATACCATTGTACCCATTTCTCACGAAAGCTATTTATATGGAATATCGATGCAATAAATCCATTTTATTTCAGTTTAATATCTTAGTGATATAGCTCACAGTTTTAAGATTTAATGTTCTCGAAATTTTCGGCTACGATTTTTTACCCAGTCTCACTAATAATAATTAAATAACAATAATTAAATAAAAATAATTAAATAACAATAATTAAATAATAATAATAAAAATATCGTGAAATTCTTGACATTCGGTTGTTAGCAAAATTAACGAACTTGTGATCTAATTTCGCATTATTCTGACGGCTTGAATGTTGACATTTCACTTAAGACAGACCAATAATTTAAAACGTAAAACGGGTTTACCTTCATGGTCGAGGTTGAATATTTTACGAATTGCCGTACCCTCCGCTAAATCCCCCAGAGGAGTGGACGTTGCGTGAGCGTTGATGTAGGAGACTCTTGACAGTTTCACGTCTTGCAATGCCCCTTGAAAGGAAGGATTCTCATTTGACGTACTAACCATGCAATATATAGGTATATAGACTAGTAGTATGTTAATATGCTGTCAGAGATTAATACTGCAGGAACTTCTGGTAAATGTTTCCGGTTATTTAGTATATCATGTTTAAGATTAAGGGCAGGGCCAGGGGGGTTTTCATGAAAATTCGCTTTTTAGTTGTAACTAGACTAGAAGGAAGTAATATCTTTCAGCTGCTTTTTATCCCATCAAAAAATATTGCTCCTAGCCGAATTTATCACTGGTCAAAGGTCAGCGCTTATAAGTAATTGTATTGCTCAAGCAATACAATCAGACAATTTCGAGAAAGTTTCTGTGAAGATCCCCTTGCCCCCTTAAAGCGCTGAGTGGCTTTTAAATGATCCATTACGTAACGGCCTAACGGGTAACAAAATTTCACCATTTTAAACATTCTTTTCGTTAAGTAAGCATTTATTTTGCAAATGACGTTAGAAATTACTTTACGTTAAGGTTGCCTAGAATATTATAGATTCTCGTTAGTATTTAATTTCCTTTGAAAAGCAGTTTAGTAAAAGTTGAGCTCACCTCTCATAGCATTGAGAGCTCCCCTGCCCTCAGGATGCGGCGCAGTGATGTGGTGAGCATCAGCGCTGAGACCATACCCAGCTACTTCTGCCAGTATCTGCGCTCCTCGGTTAACAGCATGCTCCATCTCCTCCAGAACAAGCACTGCCGCTCCCTCGCTCATCACAAAACCCGACCTGGACTCGTCAAATGGGCGAGATGATTGTAGAGGCTTCTCGTTACTGTCCGTACAGAGAGCTTTAGCCTGCATTCAATTTAAATTCGGTATATTTTTAAAAGCGATCATCTTGTAAATTTCAAAACAGATGCTTTCTTTTAGGTAAACAGTGATGCATTAAGGTCAAAGCTACATAGAGGGCAACGTTTAAGTGCTTGTTTGTGGTGTTCAAAAACATTTCATACTGATTATACAAATTTAAGGCCTTATGTTCAACTAACAATGCCACTATGGCATCACCAAGCTGCCACCACAAGTCCACCATGGAACAAGATCTGAACTTAATCAAACCGGTATCGTCACTCTAGGTCTGACTCCCGATATCGCATGATTATCTCAAGACGTTTGGACTTTGGTATTGGAAGTTGTAAAACACAGGATTACGAAATCCATCGAACATTGAGACAATATCATTACATAATCTGTTAGAAAGAATACGACATTTATTCGCCGGGCACATATAATTAGCTGGTTAGTGATTGTGGTTTAACTGACAGAAATGATTTTGAGATCATTGTTTAACTGATAGCAATTATTTTGTTGTTTCGGAAATAGTCATTCCGAACATTATTGAATTTAAAGAGTATAAATGAACAAATACTACATAGAGTTAAATGGTAACGGCTGGTACGAAACAATAGAGTAAATCTTTTCAGTCATCCATTTCTTATTGTAATTAATGCGGGTATTACCCGATTTTATTAAATTTTAAATTTTTTAGTTTTGAAAAACATTTACCTAGAGGCCTTCTATATCAGATTCAGTCTCAGCTGGCACTTGTTCCGGCACTTGTGGTGGCATATCATGGAGGTATCATGGTGGCGTAAGTAGTCTATACCTAAGACCATGGTTACTATAGTATAACTTGTTAATAACCTGGCTAAACCCAGACATCGCGAGAGGATGGAGGCAAGCCTCAGCACTACCGGCCAGCATCACATCAGCCATCCCTAGTCTAATGAGGTTGTAACCATCACCCACCGAATGGGCACCTGAAATGAGATAACATGTAATAATATGCTTGTATCCGGGCACCCATGTGATAACCACTCTTAAAAGCTAGTACTGCCTTCAAACAGTTAGTCATTGTTGTAATGGTTGAGATATATAATACTACCGACACGTACAATGTACGTGTCGCTAGCTGTATTCATCCCAAATCTCTCAAACTTTTTATATTTTGAAAGCTCCAAATGGGTTACACTACCAAACCAATCAGGTAGCTTCAAACAGAGGGATATATTCCTTTGCTGCACTCATACCGCGAGTTGTGGGGACTAAAACTCTTTGAGTAACTAAACTGCTAGTAAAACTATATCATACTATAGAGAAGGCGTCTAACGCGTTATACCTGTCGTACAAGCTGTACCGCAGCTGTGGTTAGGTCCCAGGAGACCCAGTCTCATAGCTATCGCTCCTGCTGCCATGTTATCCAGTATTCTGGGAGGGAAGATGCCATTAGAGAGAGGATATTGCAAGCGTGACTGGTACCATTAGTGCAGGTGATATCTAAATTTATTTGTTGTGCTAGAGAGGTGAGATGTTGTTTCTTTCGCTGAAATTGTAGGGGCAGTTCACAGTATGTCACACAACCGTGTCTACCAGACGTGACGTATTGATGGTAATATCATATCATGTTTTGAGGTTATCATAATATTACAATTATGATGATCACATGTAAATATTGTGGAACAGTGTGGTAGTACGTGGTATGAGCAGTACTCTTTTGTGTTCGATACTTTCAGCAATTTTTGTGTTATTATTTTTGTATTACTATTTTTGTAATTTTTTAATCTTACTATATATAATAATGCGAGACGATATATAAAGATGGATGGATCCGTGCCATTTTAACGCCACGGCATTAACTTTAACGCGACTTTCCGCAAAAACCGTAAAAGAAATACAATTGAAACTTTTTTGACTGAGTCAAATGCCTTAATGGCCTTCAAATCAGCATGAACAAATAAAATATTGGCCAAGGAATAAGAATTTTAGTACCCAAAATTCGGACCCCAAAGTGGTGTCAAAAACGCGAATTAAATAGGTAATAATTATTTTAGTCTCTTGAGACACCACTTTAGGGTTAGACGGGTTCCTGCCATGCTAGTTACTAATACGTCGTTACTTTCATTGTTATATATTATTATGCAGTAATTATCGATATGACGTCTGTTCGAGAAGTTTATGACATCAAATCTTCGCTAGGGCTCGTTCAAATATTAAACTATTAAGTAAGCCAGCATAAGTGCAGGGGTTTGGAAAAGTAATGTTACACATTACACTATAGCGAAGTCTATAGTGGTTTACACAAGGTCCAGCTACTACCTATTTTGTGACATCCTGCCAATATCCGTATAATTGTATGAGTCAACGTGCAACATTGCGAACTGTTGTTAAATCCCTTCAATCTCCAAATTTCGTGCTACTGCTATTTGATTCAAAACGATTTAAACAGACCATTTTGCTTTACATACGATTTGATTAGATTGTCGCAGTCGCTTTGATTTACAATCTAATATTGCCACGCCCCGAAATAGGTCAACTATTTCGGGGCTAAACGAGATGTGCGCCATGCTTGTATTATGCTTCAATGTTACTTTCGTTCATTATTTGATGAAAGTTTCAAATCAAAGCACATGCCGAGGATGCTTTAGTTTAATTTTCAGACATCAGCAGTGATTGCACATCTCCTTTCTCACATTTCCACAATCCTGAGAGAAAGTCAATTTCCCAAAACGCTCTAGCCCCTAAACGCATAATCGTGCCTGAGAAACTGGACGAGACCGGAGTGGCATAGAGCCTACAGCCTACTCTCATGTTGTCTTAACTCATTATCTCTGGTCATCGTCCATTTTGGCACTAGAGCGTGTACTCATTCCCTCTCATTTCACTTGCCACTTCATCACCATCATCTCCACATAGATAATTTCGGCAACCTCCCCCAGCTCAGGGTTGCCATTCCCCAGAGACAGGCAGATCCTCATGCTATTCTTTCGTGTGCCATCTAGGTCCAGCCTCTCTTGATATGCATAGATTTTCTTACGTTTTCGCTGAAAATGTTCAGAACCCCCGACAAAATGCCAAGTCATGACATAATCAATCAACCTGTAACCTGAATAGATCCCTTACTGAGGACCATATCATAAGCCTCTGTATAATTCCTTCCAATTCATTGCCTACTGAATCAACAAACATGACAACACCCGTGATAACTAATTAGATATATTAATTTTTCCTAGAAATAGGGTCTTTACCCTGTGGCTAGACATTGCAACCAGGAGAAGCTCTCCGACGGACGAGTGATTTTCTCCAATCATAGTTAACTAATCAAGTTCGGTAATTCTAGGAATTACCAATCATGTGAAGTGAGATGCTTTAAACTATATAATATTGCTGATGACCCAGACACAGTACATGGTTGAGACCTTGTGGTTGGACGTACTTTGTGCTTCGTTATTCTTTGACTTAGTCTGATCAAAAGTTTAGCTAAAAGTTTGTCAAAATTTAATATCTTTAGCATTTAATTATCCTATTTCGGTAACGACATTTTCATCTGTGGTACAACTCTTAGTATTCAATTTGTACAGTATGATTTGGTGATGCTCTATTCTTGTGATATATAAATACTTAACTTGAGTATGTTTAAGTCCAGTTTTCAGAGATAAAATTGGTAATTTTTTACTATAATTGAAAATTAGTTTCACTTAAGGGGGCCGGGGGGGCCGGGGTCTTCATCAAAATTCTCTCGAAATCGAGTTTATAGTTGTTTCTGATAGAGGGGAGTGATATCTATCAGCTGCTTTTGGTCCCATGGAAAAATATTGTTCCTAGCCGAAATTATCGCCGGCCAAAGGTCAGCGCTTATGTGTAATTGTATTGCGTGAGCGATTTTCAACCGCGCGTTCTGAAAATCGAGTCTAAAAATCTATCTTCTCCTACATTTTTTAAGCAATCACCCTCAAACTTTCAGGATATGTTCTTAGGATCAGTTAGAAGAGAACTCTAGAGCCAAAATTTGGAGATAGGCCTTTAAAGATTTTTAATTCGATTTTGAAAATCTTGGACCTCTAAAAATCAAGGTCCAAGATTTTCAAAATCGAATTAAAAATCTTTAAAGGCCTATCTCAAAATTCTGGCTCTAGAGTTCTCTTCTACCCGATCCTAAAAACATATCCTGAAAGTTTTAGGGTGATTGCTCAAAAAATGTAGGAGAAGATAGATTTTTAGACTCGATTTTCAGAACGCGCGATTGAAAATCGCTCACGCAATACAATTACACATAAGCGCTGACCTTTGGCCGGCGATAATTTCGGCTAGGAACAATATTTTTCCATGGGACCAAAAGCAGCTGATAGATATCACTCCCCTCTATCAGAAACAACTATAAACTCGATTTCGAGAGAATTTTGATGAAGACCCCCCCCCCCCCCCCCCGGCCCCCTTAACAAAATTAGTGTTGTAAAAACCATGCCATTTATTATTATAATATTATGTAAAACAAACCTTGGGACAAAAAACGGGCTGACTCTTCTGTATCCACGTTTTTGTGTTTCGTTCACACTCCGTGCAGTTAAAATCTGTTATAAGGCTCATTTAGAAAGTGGTAGTTAGAGCTTGCAAAAATCCTGCGATAATTCCCAAAAATCGAGAATGATAGATAACTTACATGCAGATCTGAATCAAGTGAAGTCATAAAAGCATGACTGATTTAACAACTTTTTTGCATAATAAAGTAAATTATCTTTAACATGAATTACATCACTGATAACCTAGGATAGAGACCTTCACAACGTTTTTAACCAGATAACATATTACAGGATGTTCGACTGCAGCAAACACTTCCAACAAATATTCTTCGGAATTATTTCCTTGCTATGCTTTGCTGTTGGAGTACCAATGGGCGTAATTGCTCTGATCACCACCAACAAGCCACAGCGCACCACAGTCAGCCGACTAATGTACAAGATGATTCTGCTCACAGATCTGACCATCTCCATCCTGATGCTGCCCACCTGTGTCTCCAACTTCAACCACTGGTCCCCCATGCTCTTCTCCATGCCCTTCATCTGCGAGCTGTGGAGCTACCTCTGGGGATGTGTCAGCAGGATCTCTATATTCCTCATCATGCTCCTCAGCATCATCAGAACCAACTCTCTCATGTCACCCCTCCAGCCCTCCAGACAGAAGCACATTGTAGGTCCCATAGCATTCTATATTATATGCATCCTGATCCAAGGATCTGTGCCCCTGTGGTATAAGATCGAGATTCGCTACTTTGATAAATTTCAAAGCTGTGTCTGGTTCCTTGATGATCTACTGGATAAGCTGTCACCTGCCGAAAGGAAGATATACTACACCATTACCTACCTCGTGGAATTTGTTGTGCCCATACTTCCTGTCACAATAAGTGGACTAATATCCGTGTACAAGCTGAAAACCTCTCATGTGGAAGGTAGTTCCAATGATGTAAAGGTTCACAAAAGGCAAGCAACTTGGATGATCTTGGCTTTGACAGGAGTCTACATCCTCTTCAATATCCCATACTGCATTGTACTTACACTTGACTCAATACAAGTTTTCTCAGAGGGGGCATTTGCTTGGACTGAAGGAATTACTCCAAAACAATCCATATTTTTGTACAACTTCATATACATTCACACAATTGCACTGAACTCTCTTGTGAATACGTTGATTTATGTATTCAAAATGAAAAGTATTCTCAAGTTACGGATGTGGTTCATGAGGAAGTCATCATACATTCAAAGGAAGACACACCATACCATGACAAATCCTCCAAGCCCAGGGCCTCACTGCATCAAATCTGAAGATGGACAGGCCGAAAATGCAGTTTGATGATAAGAAATGTCCTAACAAGCTTTAGGTACCGCTTGATCATGCAGACTTGATTAATCAAAATGTTCAGTCAAATATGTCTATAAATGTTATAAATAAATTGAATCTTATTTCGAGAAATCTTTGGTGTAAGAGTTATGAGAATCAATACTTTTATGTGTTGCACATCATAACTTTGCCCTTTCAAAAAAGCTGCGAAATCTATTTATTTTTTTCATTTACAAAATAGATAAACTGTTATATAATAATATTTATGTCATGGTTGTTGTATTTTTTCGTGTTACACTGTATTCTGCTGTTATTGTTGCAATGGTGATCACCAATTCTTTTATTTTAACAAGCTCCTAAGAGTCCTAACCAATGTAAACAATAGAAAGTAGGACAAACAAACCGTAAAGTAGTAAAATATACGTAGTAGAATCCACACATCTTGTTGAATAAAAATGTAGATTTTAATTAGTTAAATAAATGACAAGATTCTGTCCCTTGCGTGTAATATGTGACTTACTGTTTCCATAAACCCTGCTAAGGAACTCCCAAAACACACTCCAGCCCTGTCACAGTCTATATCAGTAAAGTCTAAAGAAGCCTGGTTGGTGGCTTCAATTGCTGCAGACATAGCAAACCCAGTGGTTCGATTGGCACTTCTGCGTTCATTGGCATTCAGAACTTTGCTTTCATCAAATTCTTTAACAGATCCACCTATCTGACAAGGGAGATGCTCAATACCTGTAAAATTATCTGTTCTGTGTTAAGGGGGCAGGGGGGTCTTTATGAAATTTCTCTCGTAATTGATTTTATAGTTGTTTCTGATAGAGGGGAGGGATATCTATCTGCTGCTTTTGGTCCCATGGAAAAATATTGTTCCTAGCCGAATTTATTGCTGGTCAAAGGTCAGCGTTCATGTGTAATCGTATTGCGCGAGCGATTTTCAATCGCGCGCCCTGAAAATCGAGTCTAAAATTCTATCTTCTCCTAAGGCCTATCTTAAAATTCTGATCGAATGGAATCTTCTGAATGGTCCTTAGAACATATCCTGAAAGTTTCAAGGTGATTGCTCAACAAATGTAGGAGAAGATAGAATTTTAGACTCGATTTTCAGGGCGCGCGATTGAAAATCGCTCACGCAATACAATTACACATGAACGCTGACCTTTGATTGGCAATAAATTCGGCTAGGAACAATATTTTTCCATGAGACTAAAAGCAGCAGATAGATATCACTCCCCTCTATCAGAAACAACTATAAAATCAATTTCGAGAGAAATTTCATAAAGACCCCCCCTGCCCCCTTAATAGAAGATACAAGTCATTTTGCAAGTTTTCTAACGGATCAACAATATCATAGTTATATATTATCATCCAATGGGTGGGATCAGGGTAATATTATGAAGCTCAACTGATAACCTTCCAAATTGAAAACTAATCATATTACAATTGAATTGATCCAAACATTACCCTCTGATTCAAGGCGAGAAATTCCGCATGCTCCAGCAATGAGATTTTCCCAAGTAGAAGGTGCTGAAATACCAAGTGGCGTGACACAGCCCAAGCCAGTGACAACAACCCTTTTTAGCATCACATAATTCTACATGAAATCAAGCTTATATAGTTTGAGATAGTAATAATTATTTAGGTCTTTATAAATTTCTTTATTTACTTGTTATGACACAATGGTTTTCAAAATTCCATTATGACAATTTTAGTAGAATTGAGATCCAAAATTAATTTTCATCAATTTATAAAATTATTGTTTGTAGCAACATTCGAATTGTATCACGTTCAAACCAGACAAACACCCAAGTCAAGTTAGTTTTAGACGTTTTTATATCTTATCAGACCTTTATAAAAATGTATAAGAAATTAAAGTTGTCTGGCCAACAAAATAAGTTCGTTCATTATAATTAATTTCAAAGGAAGGCACTTCAAAATAAAGCCAATACCTTTTTGGAAATAAAAACTTCATAAATTAGCTTAAAATTGAATTATGTTCAGAAAAAAATCTTTAAAAACGGGGCTTAAGATAGTACACCACTGCAATGTACTGGGATCATTACTCCTTGGTTAGGTCCAAGTATGCTTTAAAAGCTTGCTCCTTATATTCTTTAGCTGTTTCAGCTGGCTCAGAAGATTGGTAAATTCCTCTTCCCACTATAATCACATCAGCACCTTTCTCTATTGCTTCAGAGGGAGAAACCCATTGCTGTCCTAAACCATCACCAGTTGATGAAATATTTACACCTGGCACAAAATTGAGAAAACTTTGGTCATCCGAGACTGACTTTGTACAAATGAAGCCACAGACAAATGTTCTATCATTTTCAGCCATTTTCACAGCCTCTTGGGTATATGTTTCATTGCATAAATTGCCAGCTGCACTCATCTGCGCGATTAGAATTAAGCCTTGATCTTGAGCAACACTTTTTAAACCTTTGATAATCCCAGGTCCAACAACAACATGTGCATTTATGAAATCAGACCACGAACTTATTCTATAAACACCCTCGCTGAATTGTTTCTGCACTGTGCTGCCAAGGTCAGCAAACTTTCTGTCTTCAAAGATGAGAAAATCATATTCTTTTGATAGCTTTTTGAGTTTTTCAATAAGATCAGGAGTAAAATCTGATACAATATCTATGTGAGTTTTCAACAAACAAATATGGGGTCCAACCTTTTCAACAAGGTCTAAAAGCTGCTGGGATGATGTAACATCGGCAGACAAGCAGAGGTTAGTACTCTTCCGAAGAATGACTTTTATGAGTTCTTGGGCTTTTGGGTGTGTTACATATTTCAGCCTATCACTGAATGGCTGGACCATTGCGAACTTTTTGTATACCTTGTGTAGAATAGGTATCAGGTCACGTCATAGGGATATCGAAAAAATGTATTAAATGAATAAATAACATAAGGCCAAGGGCCCCGGCCTGGTTGTAACACCAAAAAAAGCAACCATGTGACTTGTGTCGATAACTTGGCTCAAATCTAACTTTGCGACTTGAATTGAAACTTTGCAAGTCATTTGATGCTCCAGAATCTGTCACATAAAAATTCAAGACAAAACTGCTCCAGAACTCTGTTTATTTAATTGTCTCAAAAATATCTGGATTTCTTAAAGAGCTGCTATTGAGCACTTGTCCATTTCAATTTAGCGCACCGTATTCATAATCTGAATCAGAATCGACCCCTAAAATTTCAAGGCTCTTATTCAATTAGGAGCTCTGTGACAATGATGGGATCAATCCTGTCAACATTTGCAGGATCCAGTGGGTGTACCAATCACGATGTTGGAATATGAACAGATATAACTATTGAACTACATAGCAGGATATGTCTAACCACCAAATGATGCCAGTTCAAACTGTCAAATAGACAATTATCAAATTTGTTAAATGACCAGAGATCAGATTTCCATCACAGGGATCAATATGTTAAACCGTCTCCAAATGGATTTAAACATAATAACAATAGTTCTAGATACAGCTGCATATTTGAAACAACAACCCCTTATTGCGGGCAGAATATGTGTCTACCTTACTCGGGATTATTACGACGGGTTTATTAACGTCCGGTTAAAATATGGTTCGGGAAAAATATGGCGAAATTGCTCAAAACCCACCACATTTTCCCAGTCGCCATTTTACCGATGACCAACCTTTCAATTTTAGATTCAAAAATTTTGTCTCAGACGTAAATTTCCCTATTACGGGTATATGGCCCCCAGAATATAGGTCGTTTTTTGAGCACTTAGAAACAGGTGTTAAAACTACTTCTAAGCATGTTTAGGGCTGTAAATATGTACATAATAACCCTTTAAATGTTTCTTGGGTAGTTGAAAATAATTATTAGGTTTTTAAGTGTACTTTTTTTTCACCTGTAAAAATACCATTTTTTAACAGGGCCCCCAGAATATAGGTCCAAACATCTGTTCCTAAGTTGTTCTAAAATTGTCACAGACAGTTATATGCAGTCAGAATATGTTGCTGAGACTGTATTGATGATGCCAATGGCTCCAGATACTAAATTGAAATGGTTTAGAGTATACTTAATAGCAAAAATCAAAAACTACGGCCCCCAGAATATAGGTATGCAAAAATCGTCCTCAAATACTCCACCTTCATACATTTTGATGATGCCATCTCTTCAGCATATGTTCTTTAACTGTTTCTCATCACTACCCCACATTCCTTAATGCTCAGGGTGACAGAGAAAATGCAGAATCTTGGTCGCTATTTTTTTTTAAAACCTATATTCTGGGGGCCATATACCCGTAATGAGTAAAATCTTTAATTTTACTAGTTAAAAAGCTTTCATGCACTCATTTAGTAGGGATCTTAACTAAATACTTAAATAAGATTGAAGGAGTGTCCCTAGATATGATTGAGGGGGGCTGTTTTTATCTGTATCAATACAATGTGCACCTCAATGACTGTAAATCAGACATTTTTGGCCGCCAAATTTTTTTAAAGGCCTAACTCAAAATTCTGTCCCAAAACTTAAGGTCATGAGACAATTCTACGTTGATTCTGAAAATTTCATGTGAAAATATTGAAACCCTATTGAGTTCTATTGTTTTGAGCGAAGTCAGTTTGAGATATGGGCGATTTTGTTCATTTTTTGCGATTATTTGAACACAGAATCCACAGTTAGGTAGATATTGAGCTGATAATCATAGAGAATGTGTAATATATGCTTACCTTCCATATAAAGTTGGTTTCATTCAAAAATATTGATATTTGACCAATTTATGGACCAAAATCGATCAAATTTGGTGCGTATGCCCAAATATGGGCATATGGTTTTTGTTTTTATCCCATAACTCGGCCAATTTTTATCCAATTTTGATAAAACTTGATATGTGGGTTCAGGAGACTAGTAGCTACAAGTAGGGCATCCCAAAGCATGGTTTTGGGCATGTTCAGGGTTTTTGACCAACCTATATTCTGGGGGTCGTATAGACCTATATTCTGGGGGCCCGTAAAATTGTGGTGGCCATAACTTTTTTCCAAATTGTCAGTTTGCAGATGTCTCGATGAAAAGATAGCTTAAAATAATACTTATACTCATACCAGTAGTCTTAATGGCATGTGTTGGACAGATTTTTGTCATGACAATTTTTCGCCATATTTACCCCTCTAGAAAATGACAACATCGTTTAAATCTTTCGCTGTCATGACCAAATATACCAAAATACCTCATGTAGGTCCAAAATTTTTATCCAGAAACATTAGTTACATGTTTTACTCCAACATAGCAGTAACAGATCCCATTAGTATCGCTTATCTTGGTTAGAACTGTATCCACTAACATGACCTATATTTTGGGGGCCACCTATATTCTGGGGGCCATATACCCGTAGAGAAGCAAGTTTAGAAATTTTCGCATTGCTAAAACTTGTGTATCAAATAACCATTATGACTCCATTTGTAGAAAATCTTCGAAAGAATGCATCGTTCACATTGTTTAGAATTATGAATAAATGACTGATGAAACTGATTCATGTTATCGATGTAGTTTTAATTAATTCAAGTTTTAATTTAACTGTTACTTTTACTTTGAGTCCTATTTCATTATGTAGAGATAGTCAATACCTAAGAAATTAAAAATTGGCCTATTTAAATCAACTTTGACAATAAGGATATATATGACAAGAATTGGGCAACAAGGTGAATTTTTTGCAATTTTAGCCAAATGAAGTCGAAAAACCTACAACAAGTGTCCCAATAGTCTTCTTTAGTGAATATAAGACAACGATTAAAATATGAGCACCCATACCCCTCGGGAACCCTAAAAGCTGAGACGGCGGGTTTATTAACGACCGGTGAAAATGTAGTTCCGGAAAAATATGGCGAAATTACCCTAAACCTGCCACTTTATCCCGGTCATAATAATCCCGAGTAAGGTATGTTGAAGTGTCCTGGTATAAAACTTGGATAAACAGCGTTGGACTATGAACAGATTTAACTATCAAACTACAGAGCAAGACATATCTAACCCCCCAATTCGCCAAATGATGCTAGTTTAAACTGTCAAACAGGGAATTTAATTTCATTCCATGTCGCGAATCAAAGCACTGTTGACATTATTCGTGATAGTAGACCTACACATAGCTTGGAAATTCTAGGCAGCAGTTGATATTTGTTTTTGGGCATACGTGGACATAATATTGGGATTCCAGATACTATTGGTAGCAATGGACCATTTCCGATATTGGTCTATTGTGCTCTGCCAATTGCATTACTTGATTTGATTGAATATATATATATTGTTGCTGATATTTCGGACATTGATAGGCACCCGAATATCCACTAAAAACGTTTCCTGAGTAGTTTCCAGAAATATTGGAATGGTAAAAGTAATAATATATTATACATCACTTATCTGTACTATATTAAACATTGTTGGACTCAGTTAAGCTTAAGTCAAACTACTCTGAAGAAGACAAGACCGTAAGAAACAGATACCGTATAAGCCCTTCATCAGCCGCAATGAATAGGAGTAAGGTCATTAGAAAAATTATAAGTTAGCGCTCGATTTTCAGTGCATGGTACCCCAAAAAAATGTCAATTGATCTAAAAATGCTTACCAATAATTTAAAACTGTAGAGTAGTATTATTGATAAATATTTTAATAGTTTTGTTGTAGGTTTACAACCTACCAGGACGCGCGCCGAGTTGGACTCGTCGACGGTCCTGTATATACAATACATATCCTGTCTCTCCAGCTCAATGGCCATAAAAATCCCCAAAAGAAAAGGCCCTCGCCTCATCCTGCTCAAAACCAGAACCGTGAAAGCTCAAATAGCACAACTCAGAACCCCCATAGAAAAACCAGAAAACAGAGAAAAGTGCTCCTCCTTCATGACTCTCAGATGAACGGATTTATAGCCGAGTCTTTCTCTTCTGGGTTCAAGGTTGAAAAAAAGAAAGTAGGTTCCTTTACTGACCTGAACGGTAAACACATGAGAGATGTGATCAAAGAACCAGAAGTTGACTGCTACATTCTTCAGCTCGGAGTTAATGATTACAGATATAATGACCGTCATGTTAATAAAGCAGTCAAGGATGCAAAAGAAGCCATCGACACACTCCTCTCAAGTTCCAGTGCTAAAATTGTTGTCTCCCTGCCCACTCCAACTCCTGGCCCAATAAGTGATCTAACAAATCAATTTGTTTCGGAGATCACCCAATTTGTCTCCACTAAAAGAGAGCTTAGTGACTTATACCGGCGCCTCTTCACTGTAAACAACACTGGAAACTTCTCCCGAGCCATCTCTGCTGCTGAGTCATCTGAAGACTCTCCTAACCCTCTGAAGGAAGACCAACTTCATGTCTCAGAGTATGGTCTAAAAAAACTCTGTATGAATATCAAACTTGGCCTATACCGTGCCTTTGGTATGAGATCCTATAGAAAGCAGCCCCCCACAGAGCGTTAGAATAACCATGAAATTCAATAAAAAACAAGCCTCACGAGATCAACTCGCTGTAATGTCCTGGAACATTCAGGACAGCACAGGAGATGGGTCTAACAAATTTGAAAATAAAGAATTTCTTTCAATCCTCAATCAAGCTAACATTCTGTGTCTCCAAGAAACAAAGAAACAAGTTAAGATAGAAGGATACCTTTCTTTTAATAGCAACCGCAAAAATTCTCGCTCAGGAGGGGTCTGCATTCTTGCTGAAAATGATTTAAGAAAAGGTGTTTCTTGTGTGCCTTGTAGCGAATCTGACGATATTATTGTTGTCAAACTTGACAAAAACTTTTTTAAGCTTGATTTTGACCTATTTTTAGTATGTTACTATATTAGCCCTGCATATTCGTCCTATGTCAAAAAAAATCCAGACTATACTGCTAATACTTTCTCCGCTCTTGACTCCATCTGTATCAGACTACGTCAAAAGGGAGAGGTTATCATGTGTGGCGATGCAAATGCAAGAACTGGAAAACTCCCAGACTATATCCTCTCTTGTAATGCACCTGCCATGCATGACATTTACAATGACATTGGACTTGAACATGACATCGAAGAACCCAGAAACAACTCTGACCTGACTATATCTGAACCCCACTGCCAACATTTTCTTGACATGGTTATTAATAACCAACTCAAAATTCTTAATGGCCGTACCCTCGGGGACACCACTGGAAAAATGACCTGTCACAAATACAATGGGAGCAGTGTGGTTGACTATTTCGTAATCACCTCATGGGCAAGGGATCATGTAAACTCTCTCCAAGTGAAGGAGTTTACATCATACTCTGACCATTGTCCATTAGTCTTGAAACTTACCACATTTGAACCATTTGTTGCCAACTTCCAGCTCCCAGACTTTTCTAATTTTCCTTGTGGCTATAAGTGGGACAGCAACACCTCTCACTCACTATTTAAAACAGCCCTTAACTCGCCCGAAATTGTTAGTAACCTGGAAAACATTGCAGCAAACGAATTTAGCAGCACCTTGGAGGGCAATCATGAACTGAACGATGCAATTACTAACTGTCTCCACAGTGCTGCTGATATAGCGTTAAAAGTGAAAAAACCTCCTAAAACTTCCGCCCACAAGAAATGGTTTGACCCACAAATCAACTCCTCGAGGCGAAACCTGAATAGGCTAGCAAACCGGCTAGGTAGTAAGCACTGCAACAATATTCTCAGACGTGAATATTACAAGCAACGCAATAAGCACAGTAATCTTGTTAACAGTAAGAAATTATCTTTTCTTAGGAAGTTAAATGAAGCTATTGAAGAGGGTCATATTCTTGACTGGAAAAAATTTAAAAGGCTTAAACAAGAACATGACACTAGCCCCCTACTAGACAAATTCGATCTAGCTAGCTTTCATGATTTCTTTGCATCCCTCTATAAGAAACCAGACCAGGAGCCCGATCCCACTCACCACAATCACAATCATTACCCTGAACCACCAGATCTGGATATCCTAAACAAGCTCATATCTGAACCCGAACTAACTTCTGCAATCAAAAAGCTCAAAAAGGGTAAAAGTTGCTCAAATGACTTGATCTCAAACGAAATGCTTCAGAGCCTAACTCCGCTTTGTCTCCAAGTCATCCTCAAAACGTTCAACCACTCTCTGGTCTCAGGTTACTATCCATGGCATACCAGTATTATCACTCCTATCTACAAATCAGGCAACCCCTTCAGCCCAGACAATTACAGAGCAATAGCAGTTGGCAGTTGTATGGGTAAGCTGTTCTCTAGCATTTTACTTGAACGTCTGTTATACTTCAAAAAGCTCTACTGTCCTGATCCAAAAGAACAGCTCGGTTTCTCGAAGGGTGCTCAAACTAATGATCACGTTTTCACCCTTAAGACAGTCATTGATAAATACACTAAAGTTAAAAAAGCTCGTCTCTATGCATGCTTTGTTGATCTAAGAAAGGCCTTTGACACTGTATGTAGGGACCTTCTTCTGCACAAAATAACATGCCTTGGAATTACCGGCAACTTCTTTAACTGCTTAAGTGATATGTACAAAAACTCAATTGCTCATATAAAAATCTCCAAACTCTTGTCCCCTAAAATTGATATTGGCAAAGGAACGGAGCAAGGACACCCCCTATCACCAGACCTTTTTAAAATCTATATTAATAACTTGTCATCTCTTCTGAAATCTGTTGGTGATTATCCAGTTCTTGCTGACGTTCTAATATCACATCTGCTCTGGGCTGACGATCTTGTCCTTCTTGCTCTAAGTCCCAAGGCCTTGCAAGTCAATATCAACATTCTATCTGACTTCTGTAACTCCATGGGCCTTGAAGTAAATATAAAGAAAACTAAGATTGTCATATTCAGCCCTCCCAAAAAGAAGCAGTCCCATGAAACATTTACATTGGGAGGTCAGCCCATCCAGCACACCGAAAAGTACTGCTATCTTGGCATAATATTCCACAGAAATGGATCCTTTACGGCAGCAAATACTGAGCTGAGGGCCAAAGCTCTCCGTGCTCTATATGGCCTTAAAGGCAATATAGTTAAAGATGCCCTCTCTCACCGTGCCCTTAATATTCTATTTGATTCCTTAATCAAACCAATCCTGCTTTATGGCTGTCAAGTCTTATGCCCCCACTCTAAAACAATGAGATACCTTTCAAAAATAGATGACAAAGCCAGCCCCCAGCATACCCTGAAGTACATTGCACAGGACCACTATGAGAAATTCCACCTAAAATTTATCAAGTGGTCTTTGTCCGTCCATTCAAAAGCATCAAATATAGGTTGCTGGGGCGAAAGTGGGCGCCACCCCCTATTCTTTGAAGCCTGCAAACTTGCAATAGATTACTATAGTCGCCTTGAAAGCACCGAAAATGAACTACTTTGTGCTGCATTTCACGAGCAGATCATGCTGGGCCTTCCTTGGTATACCAACATCTCAAAGCTTCTCACCAAATACAACTTCCCCCACTCATCTTCATCAAAATCTAAGCTCTCCACCCAAATCAGTCATAATATGAGGGAAGAATTCGTGAATACCTGGAAATCTGCCAAGGCCTCCTCACCAAAACTAGAATTCTATAACTTAATTAAACATGATTTTGAACCAGAGGCATACCTACGAATAATCAAAGTACCTGATTTTCGAAAAAGCTTGACAAGGTTTCGTATCAGCTGCCACAACCTCTACGTTGAAAGGGGCAGATACGAAACCCCTCTTGTACCAAGAGAAGAACGTTGGTGCACTTACTGCTTTTTCAGTAAAGGGCTCAAACCTATCGAGGACGAAAGCCATGTATTAATTGACTGTTTGCTTTACTCCTCAGTTAGGGAAAAATTCAACTTTTATCCCCAAAACATCACTGACCTAGCCGGTCTGCTCTCCAACAAAAATCTAGATCCTACCAAATTTACTGCCACAGCAAGAGCAATCCATTCAATTCTCTCTGTGAACGAACAATATACAGCCTATTATAAGAGCCCAGATTTCCACTCAAATACTGGCAAGTGCATAATGCTCTAGGAACTCAAAATAAACTCATGAACCATACAAATTTGATTTACTTAAAGAAAATAGCATTATATTATAACATTTCTATTTTATCCCTACACATTTGTAAATGATTAGAAGTGTGTAACTTAAATTATTTCAGAATTATAACTATTGTGAACTCAATAAAATAATTATCACTTTTGTATCCTTGTATCCTTGTATCCTACAATATATGGAACAAATATTTTACGAGTGTAACCCGTTAATAGTTTTGACGCAATAATATCTTGCCATGCGGTGGCAAAACATTTACTGCGAGTTTGTGGATATTTACCTGGGGACCTCAGGCATCAATACAGTTTCGGTGGAATGACAGGCTGAACGCCGCGTGGCCCAGTAAGTGGATTTTTCCATCGTTTATGGACTAAGCCGACGCGCACTACTTCATAGCATTTGCCTCAGGCAATATTTCGAGAAAAAGCGGCGCGCGCTACTTCGAAGAAATTTAGACGAGTAACATCCGTCAATAAGTGGATATGTGCTTTTTTACTTGTTGCTTGTTACCTGGGGACTTTTGTCATACGTTGTATGACCCGCCTGTATCGTTCAAACTCTACACTATACTCATTGTGAAGCGACAGTGGGGGTCACCACATGATATAAAGCGAACCCAGGCTATTTATTATGTTCATAAACATAGCGTGGCGTAATTGAACCTTCTAAAACGCGCAAATAGGCGTGTTCATGCAATTTTACAATCAAATAATCAGATTTTACAATCTAACTCAGCGCGCGGCTCTGTGAAACAAGCCCGCCCGCAGTCAGCAGTAGCTTACTGGGCGGCGCTCAGCCTGTCATTCCGCCGAATCTCTATTCGGATGATTATGAACATAAATATATAGCTTAAGGTCTTGAGTACGGATGTTACTCGTCTAAATTTCTTCAAAGTAGCGCGCGCCGCTTTCTTCTCGAAATTGGCCCGATGGCAAGTGCTACGAAGTAGCGCGCGCCGGTCCAGACCATTAACAATGGTCAACTTAAGGTTCCCAGGTAACTGAAACCCTAATTGTAGCGCGTTACCTGGGGACCTCAGGCTATCATGTTCATAAATATAGGCAGAATGACAGGCTGAGCGCGGCCCAGTAAGTAGCGCGATGCGTTACTGTGCCGCGCCGCGCACTCAATGAGGCTTCTCACAGCGAAATCTAGATTGGCGAGATGCGCTACTGTGCCGCGCCGAGCTGCGATGAATTGACATCGTCAATTAAAAACCCTAACTGCTAACCCTAATGAGAAATTAGACCAACTTCCTTATATTATATATGGCCATATCACGTGATCGACACAGTTTTTTTGCCTATATCTCGATTGAGACCATCGAAGACGAGTCACATGTTTTTACATATGTGACTTGTATTCAAAACAGAGGTCGAAATTAGTCAAAAATCTTTCTCAAATGCCACTCATTGAAATAAGCACTGAAATCACCGACTCAAGCAATATGAATGAAACAAATCTCAAAGTCCATCTTATGGAAATTTTGTCTCCTTACTCAACTGTAATTCCTCAAAATCACCAGAGCCTCCATAGATTACTGCCACCGTTCACTTAATATTCAACCAAACACCCCACCTAGTATATATCCAATTTCAAGAAAGGCGCTCCTATGCTGTCAATTGTTTGTGCACTTATTTCCTTCGCTGCTCCGAAAAGCGAAATAGCTTTACCGAAGATATATGCGTCAACGTAATTCAAATGCACGAAACTTAAACAATTTCACTATCAATTTGGTGAAAACCTCGCGAATTAGTCATAATTAAGCTTTAAGGATAACTCTTCACATAGCCATGTGTATACGCGTACTTGGTACTGCGTGACGCGCTTGTTTCACAAGTTGAATATTGCCGCCTACGGCGGTCGCGCGCTACTGCAAGCGAGAGGGCTCTGGTTAGAGCAAGGATAACTCTGGCCCTGACTTCAAGGAAAGATGAATGTTTTCATTAATTTCTGTACAATTATGACGGTCCATGATAATGGATCTAGCTATTATTTAATTTTAATCCTGTGTAAATCCTGTGTAATCCGATAATGATAGGGGAGCATTTTAATTTTATGTTCACCTAGCCATGTCTTTACTGGGCCGCGCTCAGCTTGTCATTCCGCCGAATCTCTATTCGGTGTTTATGAACATGATAGCCAGAGGTCCCCAGGTAAGTTTTTCTATCCAGAGAGGCCTCTGGATAGCTATAGAGCAAAACCCTATGTCATGTGGGATGATTCGGAATCAGTGTTCGAAAATACATCGAATCAAGTATTTACCTGGGGACCCCAGGCTATTATGTATTATGTTCATAAACATCCGCCGAATAAAGACTCGGCGGAATGACAGATTTTGAAAATTCGGACACACCTGGACAGGGGAAGGGGTGGTCTGAAAATCTGCGATTTTGGCAGACGTTGACGGATGTTACTCGTCTAAATTTCTTCGAAGTAGCGCGCGCCGCTTTCTTTTCGATGGCACGAGCTACGAAGTAGCGCGCGCCGGGCCAGATCATTAACAATGGTTAAGGCAGACGTCTTAAAATTAAATAGATGGCCCATACTCGTCAAAATGACTTTCATGATACGTTATGACTTTCATGATACGTTATACATTATAGGTCTTATCGAAATCAGCGTAAAAAATACATTGGTATATTTTACTTTCACAATCCCACAGCTTAACTTATAATTATATAACAAAAATGTATAAGCAATAAGCATGTACACAGAACGGTCGAAATATCATCGCGACCCTGGAAAACACTTTTCTCCACAGGTCTACGTTTCCAGTTATTACTGCTACCCTGATCATTATGAGCAGAAATCATTGTTATGATCCGGCCCTGCACTTTCCTAACTACTTACTTTAGCACTAGCACAGAGCGGCTCTTACTGATTCGCTCGCCCAAAAATTTCACGTGACTTTGGTTTTTATGGTTTTGCAGCCGTACAAAACGGTTTTACATAAACCCTAATCCCAACCCTAACCCTAACCCCGAAGCTAACCATAACCCTTACCACAACCCTAACCCTAACCATGAACCCTAAACAATCGAATTCATGTTTTACTAGCCTGTCACGTGACCAAAACGGTTTTTTGCCCATAAATCTGAGGAAGCATTTTTACCCTATGTCATGTGGGGTGATCCGGAATCAGCGTCCTAAAATACACCGATTCAGATCAATTTCACACCCGAAGGGCCTTTTCACAAGAATTTTCTTAAAATTTGGGCGAGCGATTTAGTAGGAGCGGCACAGAGCAGCCGGATACCCGACCGATTCCTAAATTTTATCACTATTAGAGTGTAGAGTGAAATTTGAATTAAAATATTGTCAAATTGTTATTATTCTAGAGGGTAAAAAGGAAAATTTTGGTTACGTAATCAAAATTTTCTCCTCCCCCCCCCCCCCGTAATCAGTAATCATTTGGGAACCCCCTCCCCCCTCGGCTGATTACGTAATGAAACCAGCTAAACAAGCGCGCACAGAGTATCAGTATGGAGTACGCGTAAGCACAATGCAATATGGTCAATGGTAAGGTAAATTTTGGGTGAAAGATGTATCACTCTTGAAAATTGTATATAAAAGTAACTCCAAAAGCAAATAATGATATACATAATATATTATGCCATGGGAACCGTAATTCGGCGGAAATCTCTAAATGGATTTTCGGGTTTTTACGAAGACCACATTGGGATCTTATTGCTAATTCTGTAAATACTACATTGAACTCCCCTTTTCGAACGCCGGCCAGCCGGAGTGCACAAAACGGATACGCTTAACGGACGATACTCTTAAAATATTGGTTCCAAGACCGTCGACGAGTCCAACTCCTTGTAGGTATAACATGTAGCAGATACTATCAACTATATACCTAACGGACACTCCAAGTCAATCTCAACTATTAATTATGAAGGTAAAATTAACTTTGACAATAGATCTAGCATTCAGTCACTACATGGACGCATATATGATAAATTTGTATTGTTGATATAATTCAATGTTTTACATCAGCACAGTATGTATTGAGTACACAAACAAAACAAACTCTTTAAATCGGGTAACTGGTAAATGATACTGATCATTATATTCAAAGGCTTGCAATTTGCAATTAACTGTCCAAATTAAGTTAACCAGTATGCACAAAATCTGCCCTTCTTTGGTTTACGCGGTTCAAATTCTTGTGAACGCTTCATATTTAAAATGTAGTCAAAATACTTCTTGAAAACGATTAACGATAATAATATTCTTGACATAACAATTTCGTAGGCTCAGTTATTGTGCATAACAGCAAAGGACAGATTTTGTCTATATCAAATCTCAGCGGGAATATCTATATCAATGACACATTTCTAACTTGATCTAATGCTGCTTCATTGTAGTCAACCAAATATTCTTGATTTTCTGTTACACGTACTGTTAGGTTAATGTGTCATATTCGTATCTTGGGCTCTTGATATCGGTTCTTAAAACGCTAATACACATGATCACCTCCCAACCTATTCTTATTCCAATATATTCATATGCAGTTTTCTCAAATTGTCACCCGGTGGGGGAAAAATAGTTGCCGACATTAATAGTTATTACGGCGATATAGCATTAATAACAAATGTTAAATCGGCAGGATATAGGGCGAAATATAGCATCAATATCATATTGACAATTCAAAACGCGACGATAATACATCATTTCTGTTTAAACACCATCTTTCGGAGTGGTATATCAGCATTATAATTTGACATCATATTTAACACCATTTACCCAAGTCAAGCAGTTTCATATGTGCTTATAACATTAACAAAATAAAGGGGGGAAAGAAAAGTTGTAGCCCATGCATCATCTTTATGTTGCTAAATTTTACAACTATAGCAAAAATAAATATTTGTTAAGATGTATATAAGAATTAAAAGATTAAAAGATCACATGATGTGACCAGCCCCTAAAGACGGGAAAGTTAAGTCAAATAAATTGCTGGGCCCGAGCGTTCTAATGTGTCACCAAGCGTCTTTCGATCAATACATCAATTATCTGAGCAGTCTCTTCTTAAAACTTGCAGTGGGGCGTGAGAAGCATTGCAGGGAACTGTACTGTATTATTAGTGCTCTGTCGTTTGTCATTGGGACTGACTGAAAGGGCTACCGCCCTCCCTTTCAACAGGCGAGTGGACGATGGGAGGTTGAGAGAATATTTCCCGGGGGACGGTGGCGGGCGGGAACATGGCGCGTGCCAGCGGCGGGAACTCTCGTGAGGTGTGTAGGTACGGAGGCGGGAAGGATCCCGGGGGAGGAACGAAGGTGTGGCGAGGGAGAAACTGTGAGGAGACAGCACCTGGTGGGAAGAGTGCTGGGTTGAAGGCGGGATAGTTGGTGCTGTTTCGAGATGTGGGGAACTCCCTAGCTGGGGACGCTTCCTCCTCGCTACCCGAACAATCCTGAACATTAGATCTGTCGATGCTGTTATATGAGCTTAGCCTTAGCTCTAACACTAGACTTGTTCTAGCTTAGCCTTAGCCTCTAACTAGAAATATTATCATAACTGAAACTCTTGCTAATTTGCAAAATTGCAAAATTTTTAACTTGCTGTTCACAACAAAACCTAATAAGTTGCATTCCAAACGATTAACGTAAATAGTACCGGGTCACCACGTCAAAAGCAACGGGTAAAATGAACAGACTAATTACAGAAGTTAATTACCTGTGGCTGTTCGCTTTCCTGAGTTTCGTCTTGCTGTTGATTTGGACTGTTGTTAAAATCGCCGTTTTTCCACTGTCCGTACTGCACCTTCTCCTCGGTTATACCATACTCGGGACTGTATTCCGCATTCGACTGTAACGGGACGTAAAACTAGAATTTCAAATAAACTGCTTTTCAATTAAAGTTCTAGGGATTCAACAATGGTCGTCAGTTGCTAATTCATTTGTACGTGGGTCTGGTCTGAAGAAGAGCAAACCCTGTAAAGAACATTCTTCAGAACAAAGCGAGACGCCGCTGACGTTTGGGTCGTGTCCGGGGAATGAAAAGTGCAACTCTTCTTGAAACTACTTACTGTGTTGGCTTCTTGGGTGGGAGTACTGGGACCTTCTTCATAACTCTCCCCAGAGAACAGTCTCTCTTTTCCTCCCTCCTCTGATGAAGAGACAGGATTTAAAATAATCAACTAAATTTCCGTTACCTTATTTATGCATAATCCTAGTTCATAAAACTATGAAATTCGAAGCAAATCAAATAACTATCAATGAAGTGTTAAACCCGAGTTTCTGAAATGAAGAACTAACCTTTTCCCTTGTTCTCAGTATTCTCATTTCCTCCATTGGTGTCCTTGTGCTGGCCAGCAGGAGAGGGTCTTTCTACCGATTTAGCGAAAAACTCGGCAGGATAAGTAGGGGGATCGTACGCTGGACTTGCGGGCGGGAAGTTGTTAGGTTCACCGGGGGTAGTGCTTTTAGGATAGGCTGCAGGAGGGGAACGGTGCACTATGTTAGGTTTTATATCTTGCTGGGACGGAGGTAGGGTTATGGGGATCTGTTTTACTGCAAGAGGCTCTTGGCTCGTCTCCAATAGGCTCAAATGTGCGTTTAATCTCTCTGGAGCCTCACCGAATAACATGAGAAGACTGATACAACTCGTCAAGCTCTTTCTGTTGATCGTTAAAAAGTTTTCAATCTTTGATTCCTGTTTGTCTAAATGAGAGCTCTTCAGCGCCTCAGCCGTCCGTTGCTGAATGTAATACACCCAAAAGTCTTTCTTATTATTCCAATTATTATAAAAATACTCCATGAAAGTAGCTGGTCCTGCCAGTTCCAGTTCTTTCAGGTTAATTGCGTAGTCAGTCTCGTTTTTAGCGTACACAACTCGCTCGAGCAGCTGAAGACAAAGTTTGTGTTTTTCCGCCCCATTCTCGACTCTTTCCCAATCACACGAGCTGTGGAGCCGTTTTCTCAGGTGCTCGTGTACATTGTCCAGGGATAGGTGGAAGATTGCCTTGCAGAATATGTTAATAGCCGAGGCTACCCATTCTATTGAGTGGTTCATGACGACAAGTTCAGCTTGTTTCTGAGTTATGGGGTTGAACCGTGCGAAGATGGTCAGTGCTATCTCGGCACTCCGCTGAACCGCACAGTTGATAAACGTCCACGCTACCAAGTACCTGTAACGAGAGAGAAATACATTAACACTCAAGTAATTGCTCGGCTAATTACCAACAATCAAGACAGTTTTTAAGCACCAATTATCTTAATAACCAACTCATCACCAACTAATTACTAACTTTTCTTCGCCTTTGTGCGCGTAGAACAGATGAAGAACGAAATCCTCCTTAGCTACAGGGTAGAGAGTGGACAGGGATAAGAGCCGGGGATTTGACTCAGCCAACTCTCTCATACTGCCACTCTGCCAGAACAGGATGTCTTGTCCTGAGGAAAATAGTCTGGTTAATTATCTGATCAGTCGGTAAAGTTAGCTTAAAGTTTACACAAATAGAATACATATTATTTGAGGCACAGAGATAAATTTGGAATATTTATTCATCTAATTATTCTAATAGCATTTCAGTTATACGTTCATCAGCAAATTATATGTGCCCAGGTTAAGAACCCTGGAATCACGAAGGATGGTTGTTAATTCTCTTAATTTTGGAGGAACTCCACACGATGTCAGAGACGGCCCACATAAAAATTAGTCAGCTATTTCTGGAAGTAACAGTAACTTTCTTCCGGGGTGAACTTTAAACATCACAGACGAATATTTAAATTTCACGGTCATTAAACTCACACACACACCATGTTCCCTCCCTCCTTTGTTAAAATAATATCTTCCTACTTTCCCACAGGAACATGATCTCCTACTTACAGGAGATTGTTCGGTTGTTACATGCCGCGGGATGGGTGTTGTGACGTTTGAACTGGCCCGGAATAAGAAAACTAATTCTGGTGGCGGACACCCTCAAATAATTTTAAGAATTACTGTCGTCGCCCCGCTTCATGGCGCATTAAAGCGAGCTGTCATGTGGCTGTAAAGTAAACCCATAGAGGTTGTTAATACTGGCACTAGCATGATAGACATGTTACCAAGTTACCAAACATGTAACCAAGTTACCAAACAAGTTACCAAGTTACCAAACATGTTAACAAGTTACCAACATTTTACCAAGTTACCAAACATGTAACCAAGTTACCAAACATGTTACCAAGTTACCAAACATGTTACCAAGTTGGTTGGCACGTGACTGATAATTGTACCATCAGCTTAATCATATTGCAAGTTGTTGGAGCTCAATCAAATTACTCAGCAGATATGTAGATCTAGTACTAGTATAATTTACATTGTAACATCTCCCTAATGATACCAACAACTAATTCACCTTATTACATGTCTCTTATCTCAAGATTCGAATATATAGGGAGGTACACGAACAGCATGAACCGTACAATGAATCTAGGGGCAAAAGAGCTCAATACACTGCGATTACAGAACAGTGAGGAACTATTGAGCTGTAGAAGAGTGGGGAATGTACACTGTACATACCTAGAGACTGAACATACCTAGAGACTGAACATACACAGAGACTGAACATACCTAGAGACTGAACATACACAGAGACTGAACATACCTAGAGACTGAACATACCTAGAGACTGAACATACCTAGTGACTGAACATACCTAGTGACTGGTGCTGTAGAGGGGTGAGGGAGGAGAGGGGGTGTGTTCGCAGGATACTGTGCGCTTTCAGCAACTCGTCACCTCGCTTCTGAAGATTTAAAAAATTATTTGTCCTTGTTCGTATAAAAAAGCTGACAATGTCGTTGGTGGTTTCAGTGTCTGTCTTATATTTGCATTTTCTTGAGCTTTAAAAGGGTATGATTGTCTCTCTTAAAAGCCATTTTTACCGACTCTCTCAAAGAATTTGTAACGGAGAATAAAATTCGATTTAACCAACAATTTGGGAGTCTTATTACATTACCCCTGGTTTAAAATGAGAGAAAAGCGCGGCAATGTTAAACATCCCCACAGACATACGGACCGTAAAACCAGTCACGCAGTGAAACTAAACCTCAGCCTACCACTAAATTAATTACTATAATTTACACACGAACTTACTCCGAGTTTTACCTTTTTAAAACTATCGGACGCGAAAGCTAAACGCCTGGCGAGAGGCGAGCTTGCAAAGTCTCCCTCTTACAGCTTGTTAAACCTACCTAAACCTGAAGGAACCCTTTAAAAACCACCTAAACCTACTTCTGGACCATCTCCAGAAGTTAGTTTAAGTTAAAAGTTACTTCTCAATAATATAAAGTTGACGTACCGGCACATTTTGAGCAGGGTTTGAGACCAGGTTGTTGGTACTGGCGTGTTGACTGGCGTACGACTGGCGCTGGGAGGAGTAGTTCTGCCGCTGAGGAGGAGAGGTTGTGATTAGAAACCTGGCTTTGAATAGTTGGCAGAGAAACCGCCAAGATGTGGATTGTAACCACGATTTGGTGTACCATTCTTACATTTGTGTGTGTGTGTGTGTGTGTGTGTGTGTGTGTGTGTGTGTGTGTGTGTGTGTGTGTGTGTGTGTGTGTGTGTGTGTGTGTGTGTGTGTGTGTGTGTGTGTGTGTGTGTGTGTGTGTGTGTGTGTGTGTGTGTGTGTGTGTGTGTGTGTGTGTGTGTGTGTGTGTGTGTGTGTGTATTGCCTTCATTTACACACATTTCACTTAATATCTACACTTACTAACTAGAGGAACTAATACCCAAATTTGCAAGGCTTTAAAGCTCACTTAGTAATCAGTCATCATGTAGTACAGACATGTAATTAATTGTACCACATCCACAATCCTACTCCAGATAAAGTAAAATAGAAAAGTCCATATCAAGTTACAGGGGCAGGGTTACACACACACAGCTCAATATTTGATATACGAGGATTGTTTTACACTAAAGCTACAGCGCCTGGCACAATAATCTCATTTTGAGTATTTCGGACAAGGAAGATAACACCCATACCTGAACTTTTCCTAGCTGGTGGTTGCTATGGGAACCGTTATACTTCGTTATCCGATAACGGCCCACTTTGGTGTCGAAATGTAAGCGAAGTTTAAAGCGACACTTTCTGTTGTTAGCCGCTTTGGAGTCCTCCATGTCTCGCCAAGACGCTGAAACAGGGTCGGGGTTAGAAATACAATTTCAACACTGCTACATTACAAATAATCTTGAAGTAGAAGAATGACGTTGAATGTAGAACAGCGCCCTTACGATGTTTGATAATAAGATTCAGGTTACAGATATTGGTTTTGTATACAGTGTACTTTGCACAGTGATATGGTCGCTACACACAGAGCACAGTAGCTAATAACGTGTACTAAGTGTACTAAACTAGGAAGCAGGCATACTTCACCCCACCAGGACATTTAAAGAACTTAGTTACATAATACTGGTCATGTTGGTCATGTTGAGTATACAAAGCACACATTAGACGAGACTGTCTGCTATACCCACCATTACCCACCCCCATACCACACAGACAGAGACAGCGTGTAATTATCCAGTCTACAGACCCCTACATGATGTTGATGTGGTCCACAACATCACGTGACCCCCCAACACAATACTAGCTCCCTAACAAAGGAGACCCATCTACAATCGGTCCCGGGGCACAATTAGCCCCGGAGTTATATTATATTGTGTGTGTGTTTCATACATGTGGTATACATTGGACACACACTGTCATGTTGAGCCCTGGTAGGGGGGATACGAGCCCGGTGTTTGAACACTAGAGCTACACGTAGTTACTACACGTGGCTCAGGAGGCAAGTTTGAAAATAAAACTAGAAAGGAGAAAGGGAATAGAAACACTTATTTGATGATGGTTGAATTGGAGCGGGAAACAATTGCAAAACAGTTTGTATAGCCTGTAGTGTTTGAAACATTGTATACAAAAGATCTTACCCTTGCCGTAGTAGAAACAGACGTATAGCACGTGCTTATAAGGGAAGTATGTAGCGTCATGACCGGTCTTACTGCTCCGTTTCTGTACCATAGTCTGGGTATCCGACAGGTACCGATCCCATAATACCTGAAGAAAGGGACAGGGATCAGGAAAAGTTATAAACGGTTATACCAAGAGTAATTAAATACGTGGATCTGATTGGGTAATGATTCGCCAGTTTGTCTATTGTTTATTTTACGTGGTCCCATTGTTATCCAGCAATAGCCAAACAACCTTGTTGTGATTCTCTTGAGTAAGAATCCTGTGTACTCATGAATATATTCCGCCGAAAAGCTCACACAGCTGACAACTGTCTGGCGTCACGCGTCACATTTTAAAAACACTCAACAAGCAATCACCTTGAACTGCTGGAAGTTAGCAAAGCTCTGCCCCTCGTAGAATGTGATACCGGTCTGGGGGGTACTCTCAATAAACTGCTGCTCCAGCTGTTGTCTCTGTTCCTCGATCCTGGGGGCGGGTGGGGGAGGAGGTTGTACCGGGTGGTGAGCCTGCACCGTCGGGGGTGGGTTATAGATGAAACTCCGGTACATCGGCACTACTCGGTAGCCCTGAAATTAGCAGGGATATGAGCTTACATTCCTGGTGAAAATAGCAGTGTGTGTGGAGCTGCCACATCATGTGGGATATGTGAGAGATTATTAAGCTCAAGGTGGGAGCGCTGATTGGAGATCATGGGCAATGTCACGTGGAATGTATGGAGTTATATCAAAGTGATATGTAGCTCTACAAAGAGCTCCACAAAGATTACCGTGGTAGAGTTTGCTTTGAAGGTAACTTTAGAGGTAACTTTCTTTGTGGAGATATCAATTTATAAAAATGTTGTCAGACGTTACAAAATAAACAAGACAGCTAAAATGAAACAAAGAAGTGATTGCGAAATTTCGGTAGGCACAATTCCATGAGAATAGTAGTACCTGTGTGGAGGGGTGAGGGTTGGGTTCAGTCAGCCAGCTCTTGCCCTTAAAAGTGGATGGAGGTGCGATGTCATGGTTTGTCTCCATCGGAGAGGGGTGGTGTTGTTCTCCTTCGTCACTCGAACCTCCACCATCGTCCAGAACCTGAAGTTGGAGACGGTTACATTTTACAGGTTTTAAAATTTATATGAGTTAACTTTTTAAGATAAGGATCCATCCATATTTCTAACGCTTGGTACGATAGAGAACGCAGCTAATGTTTTCATCATTATCCGAACACTGATATAACATCTAGCCAGACTGCAGACCAGTGTTTAAAACGGGGTATATTCTAATACTTTACAAGTTTGTTGTCTAATTCCCAAATTATCGACAGACAAGTAAGTTCCGAGACCGCCCCTTCCCACACGGATATTTGAAGATGTACATTTACAGTAATTAGATGGGGTACCTGGAGTTTGGTCAGAGATGACGAGCTATTTTGGGATCTTCTAATTCACGATTAATTGAGTGTGAAACACGAATACGAGAGATGACACGGTAGTCACAAGCCATGAAATGAGTCTTGTGAAATACATGGTGAGAAAATGCTACTCATCTCTTTCTCTCTCTCCCTCGCTCTCTCATTCCTTCTTGTCAAGTATGTACAACCCTGGCATGCACACACTTTGTGCTCCTTGTACGAACACTACTGGACAGTGGAAATAAATATACCATCTCCTAGCATTGGTCTGACACATAGCATAATATGCGCAACACTGTGCAAGTTATGTGCATACATCATGAGTTCACTACTTTTGGATACATCCAGAGAAAGAGAGACAAGTACAATATTATACTCTCCCGCCGTTTTCAAAACAATATACCCAGGGAGGTGAGGATGAGAAATTCAACATCACGTGGTTAGTCACGTGTTGTTTTGACTAATCAGCTGCTAAAAGCTGTCAAATAGACACCGCACAGCCAGCCTGGCTTTCTCTCCAGCCCTCAACTACAGGAATCAAACAGGCGTGGGGTGGCTGCTAAAATCGATTAAACAGAGCTCAAAATCAAAATGTGTGTCTCGCAAGATGTTACCAACAGATAGACTTGTGATTTGATTGGTCGCTGTTGAAAGCTGATCGGTTAAAATAACCCCCTCCTGGTTAATATGGCTGTTAAATGCCAGGTAAGAAAGTGTGGCTCACATCCCCCACCATTATTAACCAAGTTTATAAGCACCGGGATGAAAGCAATCGCGAAGCTCTAACACCAGAACAATGTGTAATTAGACAGTAATACTAGACACAGTAATACTAGACCCAGTAATACTAGACCCAGTAATACTAGACCCAGTCACTTACCCATGTCGCAGATGGAGGAGCGGAGAACTGGGGGTAATATCCGGGAGAGGGCGAGTAAGATCCTCCTGGAACTACGTTTTGCGGGTAGTTCAGATCCAGCTCAAAATCTTAGATAAACTACTACTAGTACTACAAGCAGGAGCTGGCGAACAAGCTAAACGATTACTGCATTAAATGAGGAGCGGGTCAAGAAGGAGAGGGAGATACTGGGAACTAAGAATACACTAATGCTCAAGTAGTCCAGCAATCCACCCACAGATTTGAATATATGTACAAAAACCGGCAAAATGGTAACTACTACGGACTATAGCAAGCGAGGTGTCCAAAATTTCCTGGTAGGGTAGTGATACACAAGACACTGACTCTCTCTCTTAGTGCAAAATACAATTTCCGGGTCCTATTAAAGTGTATAGAATTATTAGAACCTCATATAGATGAGCGTGTACGGAGTGTAATTAGGTTTATAAGGACATAATGAGGTTGCAATGGTGCTAATTAGAGTGGAATGGGGACCTGATAAGACATATGACAGGCAGGTATGTAGATAATGAGGGACTGGTGAAGCCAATGAGCTTGTTTGACGGTTTCGGATCCGTCTAATTAGAAAAATAAGTCAATTAAAAACACTCTAATTTCAGTTGAGGACGATCAAGACAGACTAAGATGAGGGTGATTGCTGTTTATCATTACTAAAGTTAAGGTCGTTATCAATAAAGTAAACAAACAAGCTCTCTCACCTCTTCCTTAATGATGTGCTGCTGGGGGGTAGGTGGTGGCTGCATGAGGGGTTGTTGAGGTAGAGTGTCCTGTGGTGGAGGTAGAGGGGGTAACATCTGCTGAGACTCCTGGCCGGAGTGGTTCCCCTCTTTTCCTTCTCCTTGCACAGGACTGTGGGCCTCCGGTCCGTTCCCTTGTGGGGGAGGCTGTTGGTGGTGGTCGCTCGGAGATCTCTGAATGTTCCCTTCTCGTCCCTCTGACGGCATATTCTGATCGTGGTGAATGTTCTGCGAGGATTCCGGCATTTCCTGGGAAGAGAGAGGAGGGGTCGTTTAGATTAATTCAAATGCTATTTATAACTTGTTAAAAATGGTGAGGGTATATTTCGCATTATACGCGATCAGTCATGAAGTGAAGACGAAAATATCGATTATCAGTATTGCATCGATAAATGCAGTAATTAACATAGATTATACTATAATTGATTTATAATGAAGAGCCGGCAACAATTCTTATAGAGACTCGGAATGTTACAATTATCATCCCAAACACAAAGAGATAATCAAAGGACCACTATTAACTAATTACAGTCCCCAGGTAGACTACACTACACACAGAGAGTCTCGCACAGTACACCAGGACCGGTGTGGTGTTATATAGTACCACACCAGGACCGGTGTGGTGTTATATAGTACCACACCAGGACCGGCGTGGTGTTGTGTAAGTACCTGTTAACAATTGGTAATAGTACGGTGTGCTGTGAAACAGAATGTTTTAATTAAATGAGAATAGTGTGGGAATACTGGTACAAGTGTGGTGGTGTACCTGTTTTTAGTGTGGGAATGTACCTGATTAGGACTAGTGTGGTGGTGTGGGTGTTGCTGAGGGAGGGGAGTACCGGAGGGAGGGGGTGGTGACACCTGACTCCCGCTCTGGGCCTGCTGCTCCTGGTCCGGACTGTAGCTGTAGTTGTTCTCTCCAGTGGGAGGTGGTGACTCCTTCCCTGGCGACCTGGACAACGAAATTATGTTTAATTTTGCGGATATACTACAGGTAACATTTATGAGGAACTAAGGTTAGATTCGTGCTAAAGATATAGCTTAATTTCGAACTCAATGTAAGATGTTTTCTGGCGGGTTCTTTTGTTTTATCTGAACAGAAGTTTGTACCTTTGTTGGCTGTGCTGCCGGTCTTCGTTAGAAGTGTTGTCGTGCTCAATGGCTGCAACATCTGAAATAACTGTAGTTAACTGAGCACGTAGAGTGAGGTACGCAGTGAAGTACATTTTCACGTACATTTGGCGTACATTTCACGTACATTTTCATATGCGATGTTCTGTGTTGAAACTGTGGTATGCGCACAAATCCGCGCTATCTTAATCTACTCTAGATTAGGGTGGCACAACATTCTGAAGAATCTGTGTAACATGGCATACTCCTTTCAACACCATATCTATATAATTGACCAGATCCGATATTATAGCAGCCATGATACGGAGGAGTACCGATGTCTGACCTCTGACAGGAGTTTTAACTTTGTTCGAGACGTGTCTGAATATTTAAGGACTCATGACATCAGGACATATTTTAGGCTTCCCGCAATACAATTTAAGAGTCCACCTGTTATTGTACAGTGTAATTACACGCGCAACGTTGAGGGAGTATATCAAAGAGAGAGAGGGCTCTCTAAATTTATTATGTCAGCCTGGATATAGTATAGAGTATACCTTACCGTGAGTTAACTTCGTTAAATTTGAATATAACTTAAGTAAACATCGCCGTAGTAACGGCGCTGATTCAAACAATTACGTTCGGATATTTAGTAAATACTACGGCCGACGAAAGCTGGAACTTTTCAACGGCCAGGGTTTCTTGAGAGCATTCCTAAAGACAGGATAGATTTAGCCGGGAGGAGAATAAATGTGTTTCAGAGCAGGTTCTAGTTAACTTTTTGGAGGCTTATAAGGAGTCTTAAACTGCTTATAATTTGTTTGTTTAAACCCAAGCGAAGAGACCAATGAGTCAAATTTGATTACGGGATGTTATGATATGATTTTTGTGAGGGATTGAGAGGGGTTAAATAGAATTATTACACAGATCAAACGACCCCACAAAGAATAACAAGTCCACAGTCTTTAAGAGTAATGTGATCAGAAAAAGTAAATAAAAAGACGTAATAGTAGTTCCTATAACTAAGATAAATATAATAACGTCGGTTTCTTACGCTTTCCATCGAGCCAATACATGGGGAACATATCAAAGGACATCCTCGATCCGGGGGACGATAAAAACGAAGACAATAATATTAAGATTGAGTGTAACAGGTATAATGAGGCCGAGTGATCATTAGTTATGAAAACTTCTCAAGAATTGAGGTTTTCATTTACGGTATACATAGTTAATTACGTGTTTCCAACGTTCTCTCTCTCTCTCTCCTCGGTTAAGGTCAACGGTTTCTGACTGTGTTTCCAACGCACACGTACGTGTTTCTAATTCTAACGTTGCAACTTGCAAAGTTGCAAAGTGTCATATATGAAAGTTAGAGCTGGGTAAATACTTTTCGTTTGCTTTGTACAGAATTATAATTTTAGAGAAGTATTGCAGGTGTCGATTGACTCACCTGTAATAAGTCCGGGTGATGTGGTGGGGGTGAGGGGCGACGATTTCTGGGAGGGTAGGATGTAGGGGTAGGGTTTAGCTCTCATCAGGAGACTGTAACACTTGGACGAGAGAGCGTTGTGCTGGTCCGACAGTACGTGATGGTGCTCCTGGAGTGGGGGAGTGTGGGTTAATGTTAACGGTCAACATTAGCTTCTAACGGCTAATCCTAACGTGACGTTGGGTCCTAACTTGAGGTCATAACTTGAGGTCTTTACTTTTAGGCCCTTACGTTAAATCCTATGAATATTGTAATTTTTATCAAAACAAGCACACTTAGAACTGAGTAATTAATTGTTGATGCACATTGAATAGACCATTCAGTTTTTAATATCAGAGTATTTCTCAATAACTTCCCATCACAATAGACGGTTGTTGTCTCAGATTTTAATATGATAACATAAGAAACGGCGAGTAAGAAGACACACAAATCCCACAACCAGACCCTGGTAATTGGCCACCATGATCAGATGACAGATCTGTGTATCATATGGCTTCTCCCACTAACATACCATGAGATGGGTTTTGATGAAATGAGCTTTGAGGAGGGCCTCGCAGAGAGGACATCTCAGGATAGTTGCGGGCGCTATCTCGGGCGGCGGGGGCGTGGTCTCCGCATGGGTCAGCAGGTACAGCCCCTCTACCGATAGCACTTGGTGGTGGTCCTGGAAGGGAGCCAGGGTTAGATAAAATTAGTATTGGAATCGTGCCAAGTACTGCTGTAAATCGAGACACGAATGTGCCGATTACAGAGGAGTGAGATTGTTCTGTCACTCTAGGTCGGGATTTAGCTGGTCGGATATGCTCCGCGACACGTAAGAAATAGTCACATGTCAAAACAAACTCTCTACAGAGACACCTTCGTAGTTCGTCATCTACACACATGGAAAAGTGCCGTGAGGGACAGTACCGGGAATTAACATTATCTCTTTACGAGTTGATACCTTTTGTACTAGCAGACTTGAGTCTTACCCGCCAAAACGATAATTGCGTTAAGAATAAGTGTAATAATGTATGTACCACAAAAACTTCTAAAAGTTCTATTTTGGTTTTCATTACAAATCCGTATTGGAAGTAGGATAAAATTAGCGGCACTGTCAGATTGAACATGATCTCAACTCCAACTTACAGTTAAATGAGTCTGAAGGGTTGCGTTGTCTTTTAGTAGTGCTTCACAGAGTAAACAGCGGGAAATCCTACTCATACCACGTTCTCAATGGCATTGGAATTGGCAGGGATTTACAGTGTAAAGGTTTGAGATCCTCTTCTGATCATTACATCAATGTAGAAGGTAGATAGGTGAGTTCAAGACATCGGGTTACATCCTGGTAAAGAGAAGGAAAATTAGTTTTTGAGTTTTTTTTTTCAGTACTGAAAAAAACTGGAAGTCGTTATATACGTTGAGAGATGTCTTGTACTAGGAGGAATTTCAACAGGCAAGTGTTGTAACCGAATCTTTAGAAGGGCTTCGCGGTATATAAATGTACGTGCATATAGAGTACAAGCTTTAATTTGTTGTAAGTTCAACTACCGATCGGCGTTTTGTCAGCTTGTATCATGAAATGCAGGACATTTCCAAGTATGTCCCATAATAGAATGTTATCAAAATCACATAAAAACACAATGATACTATAAATTCCTCAAGTATACATTTACATATTGTCAAAAAATAGTCATATAAATCTCGGTACAAATTCTTAAAGTTTACTTCCAATAAATCTAATTTTCTAAAAGTTCACAAATGAACCAACTTCATAAATATATAATTTAACACGAAATTTTCAATTAAAACAATTACAACTTAAAAATATGCGGAACAAAAGAATCATATTTCAGTTCAAAATGGTGAGGTGAAACGAAATGATTTAAACAAAGAAAAACCCAAATATTGGGTGGAATGGATCGTCCCTTTTCAGTTTTTTTCTTACACAAAGAAAGAAATGATTTTGAAAAACTATAATTACTGTTCATATCTAATAGCGAAACTTATTTATAAGTTGTATGTGAACAATATTCAGTATTCCCCTTATACCCCTAATACCCTGAACATGAATATGCCCACAAAAAGTTATCCCTATAGTTAAACAGAACTTCCCCTAAAATCTTCAGGATCAAATAGTATACCAAAAGAGTAGTAAAAATATAGTGGGATACTGCAGATATAATGACAGTTTTTTCGCCCAATAGTCCCAATTGTCTCTAAGTTTCTTCTCCCCTTACATAACTTGCCACGCAGGCTCCCAGCGCTGTAATCAGGCGCACAAAACCAGTATCAGACGGTTTCTCCAGACCTCGGTGAGCTCTCTCTTTGAGTACGCTTATAAACTCTCTGTTACTCAGCAGCTCATCCCCGTTGTCGTCAAATATTGTGAATACCACGTCAACAATGTGAGGGTCCAGTTCCACATCGGCTACCACGTGGGCAACTTGTTTTAGAGAGGCTTTGTTAAACTTCATTCCGGCTGAGAAATATACTGACACAAGAATTTCAACGTCATCCAGATGATCTAGAAAGTGGTTGAAGGTCATGAATTGCTCAAATGTAATGCCTTGGCTTTCTTCTTCATTCTTGTAAAACTTTTTAACCCGCCTGACAAACTTGGACTTTGCCTGGTTGCTCAGTGTAGCGTGTAACAGGAGCAGGTGAGCGAAATCTTGCTCAGTTATCTTACCGTCCACTGGATCGTACTTGTTGAACTCCATTCTGAATACATCCTCCTTCATTCCGTCCATGAAAACAACAAAGTCGTCAAGAGTGAGCTTTTTGTTGGTGTCCTTCCCAAAGAAGTAGTTAGTGAGCGCACTGTGCCCGTCTTTGTTGATAGTATTCCCACTGTACACGTTGTCTTTGTGCCTCTTCCCCATAGAGCTCCTGGACTCAAGCACCGAGCGGGTATCCAGGAACTCCTGGTAACTAACACACCCGTCACCGTACAAATCAAACATTTTGAATGCAATCTCACAGTCATGTTTGGGAGTGGAGAGGAGGGTGAGGAGGAAGATGTAGTCTTGGAAGCTGATGAGACCGTGTTGGGCCAGTTTGGAGAGGAAGGTCTGTTCTCCGTCAACGTTACCGTCAATATGCTGTATAGACTTAGTAGCGGGTATGTCTCGGTACATGTCCAGTCCGAGGTGGGACGGTTGCAGCTCCCCGGGTGTTATGGATCTCATGAAATCTTTAGGAGTCATAAATATCTCCTTTTTAACATTCTCAAAGTCGACCCGGACAGTTGCGAAGTAGCGGAAAATCTTGTCTGGTGTTGAGAACTCTCTGATTCTGTTCTCGTACTCCATCACTTTTCTCTCCTGAAAACCTTTCTTCTTTTTCTTTTTCGGCTTTTCTTCATCTACCTCACCGTCGGCTGGCTCGATGCTTTCGCTTGTTTCTTCGATAGCTTTTTCCTTGCACTTAGCGGTGACAGCTAGCCCCAAACCACCAAGTAAACCAAGCTTCAAATAGGTGTTAGGATCAGTGTTCCGGGACTGGTGGTTACCACTGTTTTGTGTCGAAGATAATGCGCCCAACTGTCGAGTCATTCGAACCAAACCACCATTACGAAGTACTTGCAATCCCAATCTGCTCATTGTCATGCAGCCGTCAGTTAAATTACTCTACTAAAATTGTTCGTTATATAATAGTGTTGACTGTTTCAAAGTTTACGATCCTCTTCCGATCATTACATCAAGATAGATGTCTTTACATCATCAGGTTACATCCTGACTAAGAAAGATATTATGAGTTTTGGAGCTCATATTTGATATCTGAAACAATCTGGGAGTCATTATAAATATATGTTGAGAGATGTCTCATTGTACTTGGAGGTATTTAAACAGGCAAGATAGTGTTGTAACGGCATTATAAAGCACGGCTTCCCGACATATAAATGTACACATGTAATACAAGTTTTAACAACCAATCCGGTTTTTGCAAGCTTGTAAAAAAAGGGAGGACAGCTGTATTAAAAAAAAGAGAATATTAAGTTTGAACTTAACAGGATATCGAGTAATTTGATGCCGCGTTCCTGGCGCCAAAATACACACGAAATCTACTACAAAACAAAATTCCAGGCAATTAGTCACGGTTTACCTTTAGTCTCCACAAGAGAGGGAACAGGGAACAACAGAAGTGATTATAATATAATCCATTATTATACCGTGCCAGCTGTGTCAATTATCCTATACGTATCACGCACTGCTGGAAGTATGGACATATCAGAATACCGTGTTGTGATCAACGACCGTATACAAAATACTAGTCATTGATCAGCTCAGCAACTTGGAATATTGTGTAGCTAGCCAACATACAAAGAGACAAATAGACACGTCCATTTAACACGGATCACTAAGAAGAGAATCATGCTTTATAATTCCCCTCACACTCCCTTCACACCCGATTCTTTGCTGCATACCAAACGGAGCTAATCCGGTTGCCAAAGAAACTACATTAGAAAAGCAATCAGAGAGCGCTATTCTGCAGCATCATCACACCACTTGTGAGACATTATCTCCACACATTATATGTACACACACACTCTCTCTCTCTCTCTCTCTCTCTCTCTCTCTCTCTCTCTCTCTCTTTTGAGAGATACCCCTACCCTCCCTCTCTCTCTCTCTCTCTCGCTTTACCACTCCTCCAAATATACCAGCTATGGTATAATCGAACATCACCACCAGTCAGCCACTAAAATCTCTGTAGCGAGGCAGAGAGAGAGAGAGTGAGAGAGAGAGTGAGAGAGAGGGGGTAGAGTACGAGAGTATCGCTAAAAGGTAGCCTCAACCCATTCTCTCTCCCTCTCTCTTTCTCTTTACTTACTCAAGTTGAGAGGCAGCTGGAGCAGGTTCAGAATGTTCCACCCTCTGGCCACCTAACACGGTTACCGTCTAATGGACTCTGGGGTGGAGCCCACTCGATAACTATAAACTGTTTTCAGACCACCTATAATGGCCTCCCCCCGCGTAATGGTTCGTATTACGCGAGTATGATAATGGTGTAGAGCACAGCAGACTAGCTCTAACATTGTGTAATATACTCCCACGTTGTGTGATGGCAACCTATAATGTTCATTTAGCGATCATCTGATTGGACTTTGGAGGAGCAGGTGGGCACTGATCGTTTAGACAAGAAATGCCACCAAAATGTCATATTCATGTACGCAACAATCGATCAACATATCATCTCTAATATTAACATCCAACAGTTAAATCTAACGTTGTGAGCTAAACAGATACTTTCCAACAGCTGTGTGAGTCAAGGTTTCTGTGGTCTGTGTGTGTAGCTGTACACACTACCATTTATAGAGTACAAAGCATCATGCCCCTGAAATAGCAAGCATGCCAATGTTAGGGATAATAGTTGTACGGAAATAAACAATAAACACTGACGCTTATAATACACAATCATAGATCAAACAGTTAAGAAGAAGACTCAGATAAGTAGAATGTAGATAGTGTTTACTGAAGAAGACTCAGATAAGTAGAATGTAGATAGTGTTTACTGAACAAGACTCAGATAAGTAGAATGTAGATAGTGTTTACTGAAGAAGACTCAGATAAGTATAATGTAGATAGTGTTTACTGAAGAAGACTCAGATAAGTAGAATGTAGATAGTGTTTACTGAAGAAGACTCAGATAAGTAGAATGTAGATAGTGTTTACTGAAGAAGACTCAGATAAGTAGAATGTAGATAGTGTTTACTGAAGAAGACTCAGATAAGTAGAATGTAGATAGTGTTTACTGCTATCGTTTTGTATAATAACTGCTTTGGGAGAGCCTATTACTGTCTAATTCTGCCCAATTTCAACGCGCAATGCAATCTTACCGGCATCATCTTGGGACACGCCCTCCTGCTTAAATTCGAAGCCATACCAAGTCCCGCATAATAATATATGGGTCGAAAATGCAATGTTCAATATTATGGTAGTTATTGTCTGAGGACACCAATAATATTATTATTCGTCAAACCCAATTCAATTATGGTCTCCATGGTAGGCTGCGTGAGGTGATTTAGCCAAACATTTCTCTGCGACCGACTGGGACCAAATAATTTCCACGCATCACCCAGGTTATGTGTATAAAAGAGGGTAAGGAGTTTCTGTGGAACTGGTGAGGATGGAATGAACAATGACACGTATATCTTTCATCACATTACTCAGCTGCTGGGTACAGGGGGTACTAAGTGGTTTACCTATATTGTGTAGGGTGTCTGGTTATGCAACCAATCACCGTTATGCAACCAATCACCGTAAAGAGAACTCGGTCATTTGAAGGGGTAACCAGCTGTTCAAACTATATTCTGAGTTGCATAATTCAATCAACCTTTAACGCTGTTAACACTGTTTAATTCACTCTCCACAACTCCGACTATATATGCCTTTGAAAAGCGCGCCAACTGTTCATTAAAAGGTTCCTATTACAACACACACACGTGTGGAACTCTACGTTCATTAAGAGGTCCCTGTTATCAAGTGAGGGTAACTCACCAGATGTTGTCCAATGTTCTCTCCATCTCTCTCTCTCAAAATTGTAACACAGAGATGTGTGTTCTAAACAACATAAAACAGGTGTGTAAAGTTACACACGCATATACAGAGTTAAAATAATGGAGAGAGAGAGAGAGAGAGAGAGAGAGAGAGAGAGAGAGAGAGAGAGAGAGAGAGAGAGAGAGAGAGAGAGAGAGAGAGAGAGAGAAAGAGAGGGAGGGAAAGGGGAGGGAGAGAGAGAGAGAGAGAGAGAGAGAGAGAGAGAGAGAGAGAGAGAGAGAGAGAGAGAGAGAGAGAGAGAGAGAGAGAGAGAGAGAGAGAGAGAGAGAGAGAGAGAGAGAGAGAGAGAGAGAGAGGGGGGGAGAGGGAGAGGGAGCTGGGAGATGTATATTGCTAAACACCTCCCTGCAACGGTATTGGAGACTGGTTAGGTTATCCCATGTTGATAATAAAGGAGCGATAAAATGTGAAGTTACCAGTAAGAAGCTCAGCCGGGGATTCTTCTGTTTGGGGCACACAAAGGGTACGGCGATCAGGGCGCCCGGCCTCACTAAACCGGGGCATTTTACCGCACCGGGCCACATTACCGCATTTAAGTGGACCAGAAGTTTTGATTTGCGGTGTCTGTTGTGACGATTATACAGCACATTACAACACGATGCCTTTTAACTAGGTATGGGCGAGAGAAATATTATTTTAACATGCACTTATGTGTTGAGGCAACAGCGTCAATACAAGGCAAAGTCACGTACACTCAACAGCAGCTCTGTGCAGTTCCATCTCCACACTAAAAAAGGAGCTCCAGTCTCCTGATCTGACTCTGAACATGTTCTAGAACTTCCCGGCGCCAAACTGAAGTATATCAGCAGAGGAGATACAATTAGTTGGGTCTTAACACTCGACAAGTTGAACTCGACCCCTATGTCTAATCAATACCTCAAGACCTATCAGTGCTGTTTATTTGCAGGGTTGTCTACACTCTCCAAGAACCAGACATCGGGTTTGTGTGTGTGTGTGTGTGTGTGTGTGTGTGTGTGTGTGTGTGTGTGTGTGTGTGTGTGTGTGTGTGTGTGTGTGTGTGTGTGTGTGTGTGTGTGTGTGTGTGTGTGTGTGTGTGTGTGTGTGTGTGAGAGAGAGCTGCTTTCACTTTTATGGAGCACAGAATGTAGGTGTCACATAATGTAGGTGTCACAGTATAATATCCTAGCTCTCCTCGCATTACACCAGCTCACAAGGCACACTCACAGCGCTCTCCCTCTCTCTCTACCTCTCTCTCCCTCTCTGTCCAGGTTTACTGTGCCTGCATTATATGCTGCTGCTGATGACAGGCTGCCAACGACTAATAAACCATCACAACACCAGCTGTTCAGATAATAAACGAGTCAGCAATACAACAAACTTTAAACCTGCTCGAGCGGCAGTCAGGAGAACTACAGAACTACACTACTCGGCGGTATAATTACAAGAACTGGCTCGTTGCTGCTTGGGAGCTCTAATTGTGCAGCGGCGGCTCTCAGCTGTTTACACCTTCATACTTCTTCAGGGGTTATAATATGTCCCGGAGATCAGGTATATACTATATTAGAGTTTGTTTCGTGGTTTTATAGCTCGGATCAGGATATTGTGGTTGGATATTATAACAAAGTGGAAAATTCTGAATCATGCGACTAATTTTGGCGGCAAAACACGCTTTAAAACGCACAATGGGTATACTTGCTATTTAACAGCTTTAGTCTTTACCCGACATTAAAATAGAAAGTACAACTTAAAGAATTCTACATCTTAAATTACGGAATCACAAAAAAAGCGACTCCAGAACTGGGTGGGAAGCGTGGCATATCATTAACATGACATATTTATTATTCATTTTCTGTTCATGTGACTGTAGCTGCCGCTGACCACCCGTTAAATATTCAACTATCGAGCCTTTGAAGTGGGAGCAGCTAATAGCCGGCCTAATTTAGGAGCTACCTGGCAAGCAGTTTTAAATATCACAGTCCTTGCTTGAAAATTGGTTACATCCAGATTCCAGAAATGTTACAAGTTATTCAAGTTTTTGTCATGGAATTGAGGGGTTAATCGCCACATGTGATTATTCCAAAATACAGTGCAGTGGACGTGTGAAGTTTGCACCACAATTAAGTGGGTTTAAAGACATATATCCGTGAGCATCAAGAATTAAAATAAGCTTTTAACCGCTCAAAGGCATTATAATCAGCAACACTTTCCGATACGGAGCGGAGGTTCCTACACCAAATTCAATCTGCAGTCCAAGACAGGGTTCTTGTAATGAAAAACAACGAATGATGGCCTCTGCGGACGTGAGACCAGCCTACACTACATTAAATTAACGCCCTTTGAATGCTATCAGGCTAACTAAAAATAACGGAATGTGAGGTAAAACGAACATCCAACTGAAATATAAATCAAATTAAAAGAAAGTGTATCAAACAACTGAAATTTAATCCTAACAACTGAAACGGAAAATAAAATTAGGGACTGATTGCTCGTCCTAAAGATGAGATGTTTATACAAGAGAGCCAAACAAAATAAACAAACAGCTTGATCCCGCGTGGGGACTTGTAGGATTTAAAATAAATAAAAAACAATGCATAAAAACAAGAAAACAGAATACATACTAAGTGAATATTAGCGAAAGAAACACGGCTACACTCGCTTGGTACACACATCTCTCATTACACACGGAGTAACTGTTAGTCTTACAGCAGTTTACACGCACATCCCCACACGTGTGATAAACCGCATGAGACACAATACACGTCAACTCAACCTACACACTCAGTAAAGAACTAGAGGAGAACTAAAGAAGAACACACACACACACACACGCACATACTGACAAACACACACACACACATACTGGCAAACACACACACACACATACTGGCAAACACACACACACACTAGCAAACACACGCTCCCTTACACGCCTACAATCCTACACGTCACGTTTCACTCCGCCCACAGAGCAAGTGATCCCGAACGCACGTGACCTCCACGTGACACACACTACACACGCACGTGTAAACACACTACACACGCACGTGTAAACACACAACACAGCGGCCTCCGTCCCCCACACTCTGCCAATGTTGAGATAAATCACTAGAGATGTATTAGAGAGACGAGCTACACAGCTAATAGGATAAAACAGCGAGCTCGCTCTGCAACAAGACTCGCTCACAGCGAATAAAATGTAGTGGATAATTTCCTAGTTCGATATATCCTGCGAGACTAATCGCTTGTATTTTAATTGGAGCTTAATTCGTATGAGAGTTCAGTGTGTGTCGTGTATTGTAAAAGAGCATTGGAGCTCTCAACTACTCAACCAACAGTTTAAAGTTTATATTAGGAACCGAAAGAACGTTATTACTACACGCAGGATTGCAGCATACGAAATTCTGAGGAAATAAGAGAAATGAATACGATAAGTTTGATAAGGTGGCGTCACTTTAGAACATTGACAAGAAAGGATGAGACGAAGAGTCTAACGAAATTTGAGGTTGTGGTTGGAAATTAATTCCATGAACAGAGTTTCTCCGTGTCCAGTTTCTCCATATCGAGACTGGGAGAAATGTGCGAACATCAGATTATCTGACGTCATAAGACAAAAAATAAAGCACAGTCTTGTAAAACAGATCTTAATGTTCGTGGCTGCTATGAGTATGATTCATCGCAACATACAAAGCAACCTAATGGAATAAGAGACTAGACAATAAAGATCAAAGGTAAAATCATGCTACATTAACCTTAATAGCAGTTAATTATAGTAGTTAAGACTACAGTTAAGACTACAACAGAAAATAGCTATAACGATCAGTCTGCACCAATTGTATTGAGGTCATGATAATAAGCCCACAATACCTCCAATACAACCAACATTCACGAAAACTTGGATCAAACTGCGGTTATAAGGTCGGTAAGGCTCACATTAACCTGACAGTAGTAGTGTAACCGTACAGCAGGTAATTTTCTGATCCCTAAAACCACGGACAGGACAAAAAGTAATGTACAGCACATGTACACATCGTGTATAACGCAACCAGCCATTACACCCGAACCCGCGGAAAGGTACACACAGCACACAGCGAGTGAGAGAGAGCCAGTGTACGAAATATTAACACGCTGGTGTATCGTCTTTCCTCAGCAGGGACATCAGATTATTCCATATATGGTATAATTTAAGCTCACTGCAAATGTGGCCCGTGTGCCAAGAATGTAGAGTGGGCTGTGGATGAGGCGCAGTCGTCGCCTCGCGTGATCCAGCTGTAGCCAATGGGAGGAGAGCGGCGCGCGCACGTGACTCGTCACGCAGTGCCCACGTGGCCCACATTGTAATATTATCATTGCTGGAAATTGAACACACATTTATGCCAGACATACGCTTCAACGTAGCTCAGGCGCAGTGTTACCTCTCTAATTGCCAAATTACCGTGTCTAAACTCTTGACATACACGCGAGCTTGTCATTGACGATATCGTGTGGGCTGGCAACCAATGAGAAGCCGCCACTCCGTCGCTCTAGCCAATCAGATCACGCACAGACGGTCACGTGGTAGTGTGATAAGAGTATCGGCAGGTAATATGAATCAATGGGGGCTGCGGCGTGGCTATTCAGTACGACTTCGATGTTCGAGCGAAGCGAGACCGAGCAGAGCAGTGAGCGCTCTCTGTAAGAAAATCGGTGGACATTTAAGGCATAATCCCTGATCAGCCTCGTAGTATATTATTTCTGGATGAGCGGATCACGTGCTGCTACACGCGTGTAGGCGCCCACGTGACATTAGTGTTACTCACGTGACCGAGAAAGTTCATTAGCGACTGGGCTCTCTTCTCATGTACATTAATTAGGACGCCCTGTATCATAACTGACTAGCGGTATACTGATACTACAGTGAGCTGGAGTCAGGTGTCTCCTTCTCTCGCTTCAATGGACTGGGAGGGAGTTGAGCAATAATTAGGGTAATTAGATTGACCAATGATTAGGGGATAGTAAATTGGATAGTGTGGATGTGGGTGTGTGTGTGCTTACTGCATGAGGATATGTATCCGCGTAACTCAAGGAAAAGCCTCCTTTGTATGAGTTCGGGTCATGTGTGACCAATTCACACGCTAATATTTGAAATAAAACACTTCCCACATTACAATCCACCGTCTTCTCCGGTCTACAACAAAACACTCACATCTCTCAATGCCCATTGTCCGTGATAATTTAATCTCATAGTCCAGATGGCAAGTTGGACCTCCCAAAACCAAAAAGTTAATGCACATTCAATCTAATTACACACACAGAAGTGACAGATCATTTGGAAAGACGGCCGGGAGCAGACTGAACTAAAGTTATCTTATCCAGATACTTTCAACATTATAGTCAAGATTATTCAAAAATAAAGCCCGCAATTTTGTCCCAGCCCGGCCTTGCGCAAAACAGACAGAGATTCAGTAAGTAGAGCAATGAAATATCTAGGAATGTTCCAGAATTTAACATTTAAGGAGCAGTGACATTTGAAGCGATTAAATATGTAGCGAATAACGCTACATAGCTTATTGCATCACAATCTGCAGTATTCCGTGAGATCATCACCGAAAATACTCCTAACCTCGGTATGGAACATTTACTTGGCACAAAGATTTCGGAGATAAAGCACTAAGCATTCTGAAAAATCACATGCAACTACCTTCTCCGTGTACACATTCTACGGAGTAAACAAACGGCTGTAATTCTCAGAACATATACAGGCTCCTTGTCTTCCAGTATTTCAAAGTAAGCCACGCTGTGAGCTCAAATAACACGAGCTTGTTAAACTTTGTCTCGGTGCGAGTGTGAATGTGCAAGTTTGCTTGCCAACTTGGATGATGTCAAAGAGACTGACTCCGTTACAGTTCTCATAACATTTTCAGACATTATTTCGAACGGAGTTCTCCGACTAAAACTCTCAAGCATGCACGATTATTATTTACGCTCTATCTCACACGAGAGAACTATGACAAGGAGCTATTATTCCACTATTTATTACATCCAGGGAGGGAAACGACAAAAGCAAGCAAATAAGAGGAAGGGAGGCATCAAATGAATGAAGGAACCGGCTAATGAATTTACACATATTATGTTAAAGCCACAGCACATATGATACGGGGACCTTCAAGATAAATATTTGGGCCTCGATTTGTTTTAAGTAGGCATGAAATAACATTATGAGAGGATATACCAGACTGCTAAGTTTCGTAGATTTAAAAGTTTGGTGGTCAGTGGTAAGAACAGAAAAACAATTCGTTTGTTTATTGTGTAAACTTATCAAATATGGTAGAATGTAAATATTATTTCGCAATACTTAAGAATAAAATATTAAAATAGGGTAAAATGGTAAAATATTTAACCATGCCGCAAATAGATAAACTGAAACATTTCTGTGATAAGAAATCTGAGTCTTGCACATGACATGTTAAAAGAATGCCCTTTCATTGAAATAAAATTGTTATCTTTCAAATACAATCTGATTCTGATGTACAAACTTACAAATATTTAAGAACTGCTATACAGAAATTTTACAAATAATTATTAAATAACATAAACTTTAACAGGGACGTCCAGAAATGAGCTCTTCAAGGGTTTAGATAAGAGGTTTGTGAAATTGTTAAATTATCTAGTTTTAAGGGGTGAAGAGGTTGGTAAGTAAATTTGGAAAATTTGAAAAAGATGAGCACATTTCTTAACGCTCTATAATAATACAACTATGTTCATAAAACATATATTTTGATAGCTCACGAACGACGGTAAAACCAAACATAAATTTTAACCACTACGACCATGAGTTCTGAGTAACCACGATCTAATGGAATATATCAGCAATAGCAGCAAATCTGGGGAAACTTGGTGGACATTGACTTTTTTCACACAATTTGAGTATGTTGACTTCAACATTATGTTGCAGCTCATTGTGGTTAATCTCAATGTTGGAGTGATGTTTTTCTGGCGCACAAAACACTGCAGTACGGTCATGTTGAATAATTGTGGTTAATGGGTCATCTATGTGGCCACTATGGTGGTTAAAATACCAGTTTTAGGGTTAACCACCATTTTGAGATATGATATTATGAACTGAGTAGTCATTATATTGAGATCATATCATGGTGCAACTATCACAAAAGTTTTCAAACCTCATTGGGGGCATTTTGTGGTCCTAATGGTGGTTAAATTGAAGATGAACGGTGAGCTATAAATATTGCTCTGATTATAGATGTATAGTGTTGGTTGTTCATTTGTGCATGGATGATAATTTTTTATCACAAATGTGCAATTTAATAGTATGGTTGATTTGAGGTGGTTAATATTCGTAAAAAGTGCTAAAAAGATGGTTAAAATGTCAAAATTTATTGTTAACCACCAATCAAAACATTATTAATGATTTTAGTCAACATTTTATGGTCAACAAAGGACATTTGAAGGGTCTTGATAAAATTTATCAAGAAATGTTGTCATAAAAGTGGTTAAAAGGGCTATATTACTTGCTAGGCTGTTGAACAAGGCATCTATTAAAGTGAAAATTAACCACAATATGAACTTCAGATAATGGTTTGCTATCCAAATGAGTGTATAATTGTTTGCAAATGCATAATTGACCCCAAGTTCATGCATTATGATCAATGTGCAGCTATGGTGGTTAAAATGTCTCGAAAATACCCTATATTTGCACTAATTAACCATTTTTAGAGCACATATTAGCTTTGTAAAGCTATAGCTGGCCATGCTACATTATCTAGATATAACTACCTGCTCATTTATATGACCAGAAACATTGCTGAGTCCTATGTTGCGTCCATCATGGTTAATAAAGGTCTAAAATTGACCAAAATCAGTGTTTTTGGTCGTTTTAACCACCATACGGCCACACATTTTGTTGCATTATCTTTAAAATCACTTATTATCCTCCAGCTATCTCTCATAATCAAATATCAAAACAAAATAAGGCACAAAAAGTTCGGAGGTTGCTGAATAATGGTTAATTTGTGATGGCTTCTGTTGACCGAAAGTCCAAAATAAACATGTTTTAACCACATTGAGGCCACATCTAAGGTTTTATGGTATTGGGACCATAGTCAAAAGTTTTGGGCACCTGAATGGTGACCTCTGCTTTTGAAATTATGGTGATATTTCAATGCTGTGCCATACCAGGTGGTTAAGTACGCGCTAGCTCGCGCGCACGCGTACAAACATGGTTTTTTTGATATACCACAGTTGGTGGTTAACTGTTCTACATCAAACCTTCACTAAAAGTATTGGGCACCATAGTGGTGACATAATATATAAAGAATTTAAGCCTAGACTAAATATGTTGGCCTACAGATGGTTAAGTACGCGCTAGCGCGCGCGCACGCGTACACTATAACATAAACAAATAAACCACTCCACAGACCACATTTATTAATTTTTTTAATTTCCTTCTTCAACTATGTGTCAATGAACCATTTTTGTTCAATAATGACCATCAATATTAACTGTAGTACTTATATCTTCACTGTAGTAAGGGTTTGGGTGTTAGAGGTATAAAAAATGTCCACTAACAAATCAGTCATTTTTCGACTACTTAACCACCTAACTCAGCACCAAAATGTTCTGAGATTTTTTTCGTTGCACTATCATGAAGCTATGACATTTTTGGACCTATGTAAATAATCAGATTACTAAAATTCATAATCTTTGATTTTTAAGGGGGGGTTAAATGCTTCAAATTGGTGTATTTCAAAGTTTCCCCAGATTTGCTGCTATTGCTGATATTTAAATTTTAAATATATAAACATCAGTTGTCAATGAGCTTGTCACAACGTCGGACGATACTTACACAAAATTCAGCTATAAAATGTGTAATATAAACATATGCTAAACATCTGTCATGAATCATCGAGGCTGTGATCCAAATATGTGATAAAGGAACAGATTTAAAGTCCCAGCATCATGACTCCTGCCCGGTGCGGTGTCCTTAAGTATTTGAGTTGGAGGGCTTTTATGGTCGAGCAATACAACTATAGGTAATAAATGGTTCAAAATAATCTGAACTGGAATGTTACAAATATACAAACAAATATCTGATGATTGGATTGAGTATGGGTTGAACATGTATACTCCTTTGTTCATTCTACGCAACCTGACCCTCAAAGGGACACACTGAAGAAATAAACTAATGTTTACAAGTGCTTCATATTTCCACGATTCGGGGAATTTGTGAACACAGATTCAAACTGTCTGCAAATCACACTTCAGAGATTTCTAATCTTGGTAGATAGTCTTCGTCTCCATCGTCCGAGCTGAACCCCGGCCAAGTGATGGAGGGTGGTGCGAGAGGTGCGTGCCGGGGTGGTGTTTTGGGACGTAAGTTGTAGCGACCAGTTCCACTTCTACGTCGCTCGACAACCTGAAACAGTGATCCAGTGAATTGCCAGCATCAAAATAACAGGAAACTCGATCTCCTTTTTTACTCAGCTGGACGGTCAAAAATGAAAAAGACATTCGGTTGCTCTAGGTAAATATTTGAAGGGGGCAGGCCGGGGGATTTGCTTTGACAGGGTGCTGTGGATAGAGGTCACTTTCAGGTGGTCGATCCCAAAATCCAAATCACGATAGTCCAATGTGAGAACCTGAATAAATTCGTTTACTATTGTCGCTTGGAAATTTGGATCGACTGGAGAGTACCCTCACACTACGGACCTCAGTCACACTCTGTTCATTCCTTCCTCCCGTATGGGTCTAAGTAGAGTCCTCGTATGTGTGACAAGTGAATGCGTTGCAAATAAAAACAACATAATTGGTGACAAACAAAATATGACTGTGAATGACATGAAGTTTGAACTGAACAAATGGCCCCAATGCAAAATATGAGATGCGTGAGAGCTGTTCGACATTGGTTTATGCACTCCCCGGATTATTAAATATGGTGAATGACTGAGAAATAAAAATCTGATCATTAACTATATAGCAGTTAAAGCTAAGGGTGAATGGCGCGGCAAGAGAGTGGGTGATTGCTAAACGAAATAGAAAGTGTGCAAGCAACAGTCCTGATACCATACTCGATTTAGCCGAAATATAGCTGTACTTGCTAATTAGAGGACGGCGAAAACGATAGTGATTGTTGTTTCCATCACAACTCAAGTTTTAACTGTTTTTAAGGCTTTGCCCAATGGTCAAAGCCTGTCAAAAATAGCAATGCCCCCCCCCCCCCCCCCCAATTTAAACTAAAAGTATTCTTACATTGAGGTCCAGTTTCATGGGTGAAAAACTTTTCTTCTTGTTGTATTTCTTTGGTTTGATAATCAGAGGAGAAAGCTCCCCATCAGTCTGAGTACCGTGATCTGAATGATTGGCTTCGTCATCAGAAAACCATAGGGACTTGTTCAGGGATGCAGTAATTGGGGCTAGTTGAGCCTGCAAATCTTGTAGCATCATCGTCGTATCTCTTGTTTGATTCAAGAGTTGCTGAAAAAGGTTGCAAACTGAGGACGAATGTTGTAAAATTTCGAGAAAGGGTGTAAGCGATCTTTTGTTAAAGCAGCTCTGACAGTGATTGCCGAAGGTTTACATTTAAACTAACCTTTGTAACATTATCAGGGTTTCCCGAAGAGTACAAAGCTTTGAACCATTTAAATATGCATATCCCAAGCCAAAGTCTCCGAATGTACCTCTTGGCTTTGTACTTGGTTATTTCATCATCCTGAAACGGCAGTTGTTAGATCACAATGTATAAACTCGGATTGCATAACTATAGTTAAGTAAGAGTTCTTTTAGTGGTCATGGTTACAGATAATCACAAAATATTATCAGCGTTATCGGGGATCATCGAGATCGAGAAGGCACACAAACCGCGCGTATTCGTTCAGAATTTCAAACTTCCCGAAAATTCTTTGCGCGCGCACAACGTTACTACTAACAGCCTTCAACTCTTTATGAAGATACTTGCTTAAAACTAGCAATTGGATTGGCGCGCATAAAAAGTCCGTTACTTATCTCGACTTGCCTGCACGAGAAAACCATATTGAACAATAGATTGTTCAACAGCAAGCGCCACTGCCGTTAGACACATCAAGGTAGGGCGTGCTCGAGAAACTCCGGGAAAACTTGTAGATATCCATGTTACGATAACCGATCCAGTGTAAAACAGTATCATCTCGTAAGTTGTAAAGTGGTCATGAAATGACTGTTGTAAGTATCCAATCTTTTCCACCAAACTGAACATCCTGCCGATAAAACTTTGCAGTTTTTCTGTTTTGGTAAGAATATCGGTGTTCATATCTGACATTGCATGCATTCCTATCAGCAAATTCTCTTGCTTGTGAGCCTGAATCTGAAAAAGAAACAGGCTGCAAAAAGAAAATGGGATGCAAGGAAATATTACATCAAACTTATATCACTCAGGCAACATAATCGAAATACACGATAATGTATTTACCTCTAACTTCTCAGCAACCTGTTCACTATTATCTTGCAATCTATCAACTGTTCTGTCAAGTCTATTCTGCCAGTTGAGTGATTGCAGGTAGAAGCACATGTTATGAGTGTGCATCACAAAGGAAGTGTAGATGACGAACATTGTGTCTGTCAGCGTCTCCGTGCAGCTGAAAAACAGAAATTGTTGTTCAATTTCAGGCGCGAACAAGAAATGTACGGCTATTATACATTATGATGCTAGTGAAGGATTGAAGGATTGAAGTATGCCATTGTCCAATGTCCATTATAGAGAATATTGGCGTGATTTTAGACGGCTTCTAAGCTGTTCGTACACTGTACTTTAAGATCAGTCACATATTTAGAATAAAGTATCCAAATATGTACCTACATTTATTTGACTAATGAATATGTAGTGAATATTTGTAACATAGTGTACCTCTCGATGGAAGCGTTATCGTCACAGATGTGTATTTTACGTTTGTGCTGCTGAAGATGACAGGTTAGGAAGGAATAAGCTAGTCTGGCGGTAGATTCATCGTTCAGATCAGCACAACTTGCTTCCAAATCCTGAGAAAAAATATTTACCTAAGTAAAAGAATGGGAGATACAAAATACATATTCTACATTTCAAGCTGTAGAAAACAAGTTTTCCCTAAACTTACCACTATAGCAGTAGCCCAGCATGAACCGGTTTTATCACTTTTAGAGGCTTCTTTATACTCTTTATATTTTAGTCTTCCTTGCTCAAGATTTTCTTTTATGACGTCTGTTTCAAACCTCACACTTTTAGCGAGAAATAATGTTGAAAGCAGTGTAACCCATCTAAGTATCATCGCTAAAGATTAAAATTTTTAAAATTTGGAAACATCGAGTAATAAATGGGTTAAGTCGTTATTTCATGAAGTGATAATGAATATATACGTAGATAAGATAGTGTTATCAGTTTGAAATTGCATGTCACAAATCGATAACAAAAGCGTAAAAGCTTTTAGTAATTATATATTGTTAAAATTTGAATCTAGCATTTATACGCAATAAAACACATTATTCTTGATACGAAAATAGTGCCTTTTGGTATAAAAACATAATATACAGCTCGCTCAAAATACCAATAGTACAAATAAACTTAAACAAATAAGAGTCGGACGAAACTGATTATTGTATCTAGCGTGATGTGTTAACAATATCATCGATTTTGAGAATGCTCCTCACAGTTTCACTAGCGAGAGTGATGGCGCTGATGGAAACGAGCAGGGGCTGCAGTACGTTCTCCTCTGTGATATTAGTGATGCAGCATTTCTTGACGTTGATACCGGCCATAGCCTCTCCTTGAGCGTGACGGTTTCGGAGCTCCGTGACGATGTTGATTGGAGGGAGTCCAGCATTTTCAGCCAGTGTGAATGGGATGATTTCCAGTGCATCAGCGAATGCTTTGATACAATGAGACTCTACTCCGCTGAGTGTAGCAGCATATTGCGCTAACTGGATACTAAGTTCAATTTCAGGAGCTCCACCGCCAGCAATCATGTTCTTGTTCTTAACCAAACACCTGATAACACAAAGAGCATCATGGATAGACCTCTCAGCTTCATCAGCCAGCAGTTTGTTACTTCCTTGTACCAAAATAGAGCATGTTTTGGCATTGCTCTGGCACCCGGTGATAGACACTACCTTGTTGCCACCTCCGACGTGGATTTCCTCTACAAGGTCAGCCTGTCCCAGATGTTCAGGGAGCATGTGGTCTGCGGTGGCGATGGGTCGACATCCCAGTGTCCTGCTCACGAAGTCAATCTCGTCCCTCTCGATGTCCTTGACAACCAGAACCTTCATCTTGGTCAGGAAGTGAAGTGCCATGTCGTTCAGAGCATCTCGGAGGATTGATTTCTGGATCAGGAGCACGTTAGCTCCACTCTTCTTTATCTTCTTGCACAGATCGAGGATGTAGGCTCGTTCTTCCCTCAAGATCCTGTCCATTTGGGTGTAGTCCGAGATCACTACTTGGGAATCCATATCAGATTTAGGAGGAGACAGACAGAACTGAATGAGGGCTACCTTTGCTCGTTCAACTCTGTGAACTCCAGTTGCTTGTGCTCTTTGGGTCAAGACGATTCCATTTACTAGTCTGGTATCTTCAACAGTTCCTCCAACTTTGGCAACGACCCGGATGTCTTTGAGATTGACATTGGTGGCGGTTTCGGGATCAATGATGTTCATGATAGCCTGAACAGACAGAGGAGCGAGAAGACCGGAGTATTGGGAAACCACTTTAGAGTTTAGGGAGGTAGAGGCCATCTTGATCAGAGATTCAGTGTCTGATAACTTCATGGGCATAGCGATAGAAGTAAGGACCTCCACACATTTGGCCTGAGCGATCTGAAAAGCTTCGGAGATAGTGGTAGGATGGATGCCACGTTGGAGAAGTTTGCGAGCAGCGTCCAGAAGAGCACCACAAATGACAACCACGGAAGTGGTTCCATCTCCAGCCTCAATATCCTGAGCCTTGCTGAGCTCCACCAACATCCTGGCTGCAGGGTGGAACACTTGCATCTCTTTCAAGATTGTAGCACCGTCGTTTGTGATGGTGACGTCTCCAGTTTTGCCCTGGATCATCTTGTCCATACCTTTAGGTCCCAGACTGGTCCTGATGGCATCTGCAACGGCTTTAGCGGCTTCAATGTTGCTCAGTCTGATGTCGGTGGGCTTTTCCTTGTCCTTGAACTGTTTCTTGTTGGACTTGCCTCCTTTCATCGCGATCTTGGCGGCTGCTGGGCCTGATGGTTTGGATGCTGCGACCTTAGTTGCCATTTTAGCACTACTGAGGTAATAGAATATAAGTTTTATAAAATGCATTATACCGAAAGTTGATAGATATTTCTGTTAAGTTAGACGAATTGGAAGAACACAATTATCGATTCAATTTAATTTTCGATGAAATTAGACAGCCAGACTTAAATAACAACAAGTTAATAATACTTAAATAATAATGTACATGAATTGAATACACCGAGTTGGTTATAAATATCAATATCGTAAAATTATGATACCATGCTTTATTCGACATCAAATCAAAATTATGATCTCGACAAATTTTGAAAATTATGCATGTTTTTTGATCTATCTGTTACATTAATTACCAATATTGAACAGCAAAATATTAAATATCGTTAATTATGCGCAAGTCTTTAATTAATTTACTTGATACATAATTTCACGTCTGAAAAACTGAAAACTGACTGATGTAAACCCTGTAAAGGGTTACAGGAGAACACTGTCAGTCGGTTACAATTGTCATGCCAAAGATCCGGCAAAAAGTCGTTGTTTTGGTCATAAGTAGTCATCAATTAGCAATTATCATATTAAAGTCATCATCTTATATTGTAATAGAAATTTCTCGAAATAAAAAACAGCTTAATAAACTCTTCGGAACTGCATTATTACGCCGAGTTGTAAATAGTTGGTATTAACACAGTAACACTAAGTCTTCCGCCAAAAATCAACTGATCTAAGTCAGATTCGAGCGCTCTTCGGAGCTCCATTTAATGGCATTAGAAATATTTGAATGAGACCTGTGTGTTGGTTTGGAACAACTCGAATATATTGGCTTTTTATTAAATCAAGATTCAAGAAGCAACCCAAAAAGTAAAAACACACGATAAAAATTGGTCTTTCGTACTATAATATCAACTATAAGCGAAGTAATTAAAAAACTTCGCTAAGTCTGTCAAGTCCTTTAATAAAGGATCAGTAAAAACCACTTATATATTACATCCCCCAGCCCCGCGTCCTGCAAAAGTGTCACAAATAGTTGAACAATGTCACTGACATTCCTGATCTATTCCTCGAGGATGTCATGAACACGTTCTAATTCGTCCAGACTGCTGACTGACATGAATTTTGAGGAACTGTACTTGTTTCTGACGGCTTGGTGCTTGCTCTTCTCTGCTCGTATCACCAACTGAAGAAATGACTAATAAATACTTAGCACGGTATGCACCTTGTATATACCTTTAAATACCTTTGTTTTACTTACCTTCATTATACCTACACATGTATTGTATGGTTTCTGCTTCTACTCAGTTTAGCGTGGTTTACAATAAAAGATGTTTTAATTTTGTCTTTGCCTTATTAATAATGAGTTATACTTTTGTTCACATTTGCTCACATCACTCACAGTCAGCCGCTCTGACATGGTTAAAACCACCTTTCTTGTGTTGTTGGTTAATCTTGAGCGGGATATAAATACTTTATTTCATTTAATAGTGGACTTTGACAGTGAAATAAATCCCCACAACCAAGCCACGGTTCTTACACTGCCATTATCTTAATACAAAGGAATCCTTTGTGCAGCACAGTACTGTAAAATTACCTCGCAGATAGCTTTAGCAGGGACGAGAGCCATGTCTCGTGTGTACCCTGTGTAGTGGGTCAGAGTGCTGTTCCACTTTTTATCTGGCATCAGTACATGCTGTGCTACTAGGAATGCTCCTGCTGCTAACTCGCTCGGCTTGAACTTCAGCATTGCTGGGAGGTTTGAGTTTTGTTTTAATATTGAGATTATTGACACAACCTTCGGAGATTGCCATGTTTTCTTAAGTCTCTTAAACTTGATAATCAAAAAGTTCGTTCAGACAAAAATCTATATAGGTGATTAAATCCCCAATAGTTTGGAAACGTGTCGTCTGAATGAAACTTACACATATGAGTGAGGCAGATTTCGGTGAGGTATTTTCCGAGAGTGTGGACCTTGCCGTCAGCATTGCCAGCCTTGCTGTTCCTCCTCAAGAAGTGAAGTGGGAGTGGGTGGTTCAGATCGAACTCCAATGTGTTCAGAACATTTATCTGAAAGTACATCAGGGTAGAAATATATTGGGCAAAATAAAAACGATACACATTTTTTAAATTTAATGATTAAGTGACTCGAATATGGTCATCATTTTCAAGACAGAATTATGAGTATAAAGGTCTGAAATTCTGCCGTACCTCCATATCGAGGATATTCTGGAATGTGTAGGCGTTGTCTGTAATGTAAACAAAGTCGTTAACTTCAGGAGCGTAGATCTCCTCGAATTTACTGGCAATCAGCATACAGGTCACTCCTGTCAACTGCAATTTATCTGAAATAAAGATATTCAGATGTTAAATGGGTAAACATTTTTATCCGAGTAAAATCATTTTCCAAATTCCAGAAACTGCTGAGTACCGATTTCTAGCCTCTAATTGGGTCCTAAAATTAACGAATAACGAGAAAAGTAGATGTAAAACAAGAGGATATTACAGGATGGATCTTATTTAGACCGCCATTTTAACTCACCTCTTTTAATGTCAGTAACAGATAAGTATCGGTCTAGAATAGCAACTGTAAGGTATAATGTCTCTTGGAGGAGTTTGAACTTCAGATGAACCTGGATCAGCCAGTCCACCAGAATTCCTCGCATTCTATCGGTAATGTCTGTCTTTTTCTTTATATAATCAGCATCAACCTAAAAATGTTAATTTCAATAATTACAGGTTCTTAATGAATACAATTTTTATAGTTTTTTTAAAGCCATAATTTCCGTATTATATCGACAATTACAAGATGTCAATATTCAAATTTCCTATTTCCAGACCAAGCTTTTAGAGCGTGTTGAACTTACACGATATTCTATTTCCATGATTTTCATGTACGCATATATATCGTTGATGTACTCGCTGCATAACAGAGGATTCTCTTTGTCATCCTCGTCGATGTCCTCCACAGAAATGTTTTGAAGTTTACTCGTTAAATCTTCAACAACGTCTGTAGTTTTCTTCTAAAGTGGGTAGGAGTTCTTGAAAACGTTTGAAACCGTATCTTATATGAGATAACAAATTACAAATTCAAGAAAATAGTGAAACTATATTTATTTATTTAAACAATTAAGAGAAAACTTTACGAACCTTTTTGCTTGGTTCCGCAGTTTCTTTCTTTGCATACGGAACATTAGCAATGGAGGATGGCTTAAGTGCAGCGACCTTGCGTACTCTCAAGTCGTATGCTTTGTTTGTCACAAGGGCATTGGTGGTAGTTTGCTTTAATGCTGGTTTTAGAGCGTTATCTAAAAAAGAGTCAGTTGAAAAGGTTTGAATTGCACAAAACTTAGTTTAGATCAGGAAAAGGTTCAAGAGCTACATAAATAGATATAAAAAGGTTGTAATTTTCTGGAACCTAAAAAACTGAAATTTCAAAAACTGAAATTTCAAAAACTTTTGAGCAGCAAACCTCTGTTTGAGTTTTTACAGTCTACTGGATTTCTCCTCATAGCAGGGCGAGCTAAATTTCTGTCACGCTCTCCCAAACCAAGACGAGTTGTGTGAGTAGCCATATTAGCTAATGGGAGGAAATTCTGTAGAAACACAAATAATGCTACATAACAAAAACAAGATCTTAAATTTTGAACAATTGGGCCAACAGTTGCATTCACAATACATACTGCACCTCCTATGGGATCTGTCCTATTCAACAAACCTTGCAGTTCAATTGTTATTCATTTGACGCACTAAAGACAACTTATGATCAGCAGAAGAGCATTCATGTTATCACAATGAAGGTATACAAATTTGAAATACAGGGGGGGCCAAAAGTAACATTAAATACGTTGGCTCAGTCACCAATTGCCCGATTGAGGTAATTCATTTTGGTATGACTATCACTGCTCAATGCTCATTCGAGGAATATATTAAATCAAAGAATAGTCATGTTCATTTTTTTACCAATGAAGGTTCATTATCACATTTATTCAACAGTTCTGATTTAATCGGATCGAGCCAAATTTTATTGAAGAAATGAGAGTTGTAGCTTCTCAGATGATCGAGATACAAAGCACAACAAGTTTATTCATTACGTGTGATCAGGTGATTGGCTTACCTGATCTCATGCTTAGAATTTAGATGAGTAGTAACAGCATGCATATGCCATCTGAAAAGTTCCAGGTCTCAAATATGAAACACGACGGTGGTATAAGACCCAACATATGTAACGTTACTAATTACTTTTGACCCCCCTGTATTATGAAGTTATTTTTAAAATTATACAATACATCGTTAAATAAAACATATAAAATAAAAAGTCGGTAAAAAACGAATATAAAACACTGCATTGTACACTCAACCATATGTTAAGTAGAAATATAATAAAAGAAATTTAAGCATTTAACACAATTTTAAAAAGAATTAATATAATATAAAAAATATTCATATCCTAGAACTCTAGAACAGATTTAGTTTTTATTTTCCCAAACAATGTATATCCACTAGACCAGGTAAATCAGGAAGAAAATTATAATGTATACACATTATTATAGGGTTCAGTTAGAGTAATATCACGGTGAATGTATTCAGTAAGATATACCTCAGATAAACAGGATGTATTATTATCTAGAGCAGGGCTATCCAGTTGAAGTGGATTCTTCTGGAAGAACTCTATCATTTGAGCAACATTGTCAAAAAGAAGGTGCTGAATTCGACACCCTGACTTGGTTATCTGCATCCTCAAGTGTTTTGCAGCACCTTGGTTGCTAAAAGTTAAAACAAGCTCCCCATATCTTGTGTCAGACTTTCTGATGAGGAACTTACCATGACTGTCGTTACCATCTTTAGTGACTTGTATCACAGCCTCTTCCCGTGATATCTCATTGTGAAACCATGGTCTAGTTAACCAACTTTGCATCTTACTCTGTAAATGTTGGCGTAAATTTATCAAAAAGGAGATTCTAAGCAAGAACGAGGAACAGCAGTAGTAACATAGGACCAAGACCAGGAGATGTTGATTTATCTTTAAACAGGAGCTGCTTCAAACCTTTTACCTAGCGGTGAAATGGTGGCTATTAATTCAAGGCAAAGATTGCAAATTATAGCCCCTATGATGAAAACAATTGAATGACCAAAATATCAATTTATCATTATGACAGGGTTAAGGCTTGAAGGGTCATCATATGCTTCTGGGGGTATAGTTGAATCTATCTGATCCTATTGATGCTAATTACAAATCCACTAAAGTCCCACGGTTAACCTTTGTGTCCAATTTTCAGAAAGTGTTGAGAGGGTGTATATGCTATCATGTGTACAGTACAGTAAAGTAAAGTAAAGTAAAGTAAAATTTATGACATCACATCATCACACATGTCTACAAACTATCATCGCACTGTGTAAGTACAATGTGGATGTAGTCAAGATCATTCTGCTGAGTCAACTGAGGAGACACTAATGTGTAAATTCGCATGGATCCAACGGATCCTTAACTATCTTCCCTAGACCAAGTGACATTGGATTCAAACCCTGGACCTTCAGCGCTAAAGGTGGAAGCTCTAGCTTCCGGCCCCGTCAGCCGCCAGTCCTTCACAATTTGGCCAATAGTGAACTGTCGTGGGCCACAGTGACTTTGTAGCCGCTGTGTTGTTCAATCCTAATGGTAGGCCACGACTCGTGGCCTACCATTAGGATTGAACAACACAGCGGCTACAAAGTCACTACTTGATTTTGATTTTTGTCTTTCTTAGTAAACAATTGCATTGCTTGGGATAGGTATCACGCCTCTGTATATTCCAAAATGCATTGGATGTATAAATCTCTTTTTTTGATTGAAATAAATTTTCGTGCACATACAGAATGAATGGTTAATAATTTAATATATATGTAGACCAAGGTCTGTGCACGGGATGCTTCCTGGAAGAATCCAGTTCTTTTAGCGGGGCACCGGGGGGGGGGGCCAATGACTACCAATGGAGACTTTTGGGGACTAATGGGGACTAAAAATCATGGGGACTAGAGGTCAACTCGTTGACGTAATTCACCATTTGTCCCCATAAGTCCCCAGAATTTTCGACAGTTATTTATGGTTTCCAAGTTAGTTTAATAACGATACGATCGAGATGTTTTGTCCAAGATACGAGTAGGATAAATCTGACTTAAAAGTAAAATGATAAGCCCGGTTGTAATGTGTTCTACCACTGTACAAGTCAGTTCAGATTGAGGTAAATTGAAGTTTAGCTCTCGTGAAGGTAGAAGTAGCCGACTCGCTGAACTATCTGAATCTTATAATCGAATGAAAAATCATGAATTAACCCTTCGACTTACCCTCCTAATACACTTAAAGATGTTATATGATGGGTGAATGAGTATTTATAACAGCCGTTCTGTGAACAGACTTGGTGATCTTTATTTTAGGGGGGGGGGGGGGGTGTGACATGTCTACAATGTCTCCAATGTCTTTTTTGAAAAGATAGGGTGCAGAGACATGTCCTGGAGACATTGGAAACACAGCTTTTGGAGACATTGGAGGCATTGGAGACATTGGGGACATTTGAGACATTGGAGACAAAGCTTTTGGAGACATTGGAGACATTGGAGACACTGGAGACGTAGATGTATGATTGGAGAAAGAGGAGGATCTAGGAGGAGAAGGACCCAGGAGGAGGACTCAGGAGGAGGAGGATGAGGACTGAGGATGGTTGTGGAGGATGGCTGAGGAGGAGGAGGATCTAGGAGGAGAAGGACCCAGGAGGAGGAGGACCCAGGAGGAGGACTCAGGAGGAGGAGGAGGAGGACTCAGGAAGAGGACTGAGGAGGACAGAGAAGGAGGAGGACTGAGGAGTACTGAGGAGGATGGCTGAGGAGGATGACTGAGGAGGATGACTGAGGAGGATGACTGAGAGGGAGGAGGAGAAGAAGGACTGAGGAGAAGGAGAAGGAGGAGGACCTAGGAGGATGAGGACCCAGGAGGAGGACTCAGGAGGAAGAGGAAGAGGACTCAGGAGGACTGAAAAGGAAGAGGACTGAGGAGAACTGAGGTGGAGGAGGACTGAATAGGAGGAGGAGGGGGACTGGGGGAGGACTGAGGATGAAGAAGACTGACGAGAAGGATGAGGAGGAGGACTGAGGACTGAGGAGGATGAAGAGGAGGAAGACCCAGGAGGAGGAGGGATGAGGACTGAGGAGGACTGAGGAGGATGGCTGAGGAGGATGGCTGAGGAGGATGACTGAGGAGGATGACTGAGAGGGAGGAGGAGGAAGAGGACTGAGGAGGAGTAGGACTGAGGAGGAGAAAGAGGAGGACCTAGGAGGAGGTGGACCAAGAAGGAGGACTCAGGAGGAGGAGGAGGAGATCTCAGGAAGAGGACTGAGGAGGACTGAGAAGGACTGAGGAGGAGAAGGAGAAGGTGGAGGAACTAAGAGGAAGATGAACCAGGAGGATGAACCAGGAGGAGGACTCAGGAGGAGGACTTAGGAGGAATGAGAAGGAGGAGGACTCAGGAGAACTGATGAGGAGGAGGAGGAGGACTGAATAGGAGGAGGAGGGGGACTGGGGAGGACTGAGGAGGAGGAGGACTAAGGAGAAGGATGAGGAGGAGGACTGAGGACTGAGGAGGATGAAGAGGAGGAAGACCCAGGAGGAGGAGGGATGAGGACTGAGGAGGACTGAGGAGGATGGCTGAGGAGGATGGCTGAGGAGGATGACTGAGAGGGAGGAGGAGGAAGAGGACTGAGGAGGAGGAGTAGGACTGAGGAGGAGAAAGAGGAGGACCTAGGAGAAGGAGGACCCAGAAGGAGGACTCAGGAGGAGGAGGAGATCTCAGGAAGAGGACTGAGGAGGACTGAGAGGGAGGAGGACTCAGGAGTACTGAAGAGGATGACTGAGGAGGAGGAGGAGAAGGAGAAAGACTGAGGAGGAGAAGGAGAAGGTGGAGGAACTAAGAGGAGGATGAACCAGGAGGAGGACTCAGGAGGAAGAGGATGAGGACTCAGGAGGAGGACTTAGGAGGAATGAGAAGGAGGAGGACTGAGGAGAACTAAGGAGGAGGAGGAGGACTGAATAGGAAGAGGAGGGGGACTGGGGAGGACTGAGGAGGAGGAGGACTGACGAGAAGGATGAGGAGGAAGACTGAGGACTGAGGAGGAAGAGGAGGAGGATGAAGAAGAGGAGGATGAAGAGAAGGAAGAAGACCCAGGAGGAGGAGGACTGAAGAGGAGGATGAGGATGAGGACTGAGGAGGAGGAGGAGGACTGAGGAGGATGGCTGAGGAGGATGACTGAGAGGGAGGAGGAGGAGGACTGAGGAGGAGGAAGAGAAGGACTGAGGAGGAGAAGGAGGAGGACCTAGGAGGAGGAGGACTCAGGAGGAGGACTCAGGAGGAGGATGAGGACTCAGGAGAAGGACTCAGGAAAACTGAGGAAAAGGAGGAGGAGTGAATAGAAGAAGGAGGGGGAGGACCTAGGAGGAGGAGGACCCAGAAGGAGGACTGAGGAGGAGGAGGAGAACTCAGGAAGAGGACTGAGGAGGACTGAGAAGGAGGAGGACTGAGGAGTACTGATGAGGATGACTGAGGAGGAGGAGGAGGAGGAGAAGGACTGAGGAGGAGATCAGGAGAAGGTGGAGGAACTAGGAGGAGGATGAACCAGGAGGAGGACTCAGGAGGAAGAGGGGAAGTACTCAGGAGGAGGACTTAGGAGGAATGAGAAGGAGGAGGACTGAGGAGAACTGAGGAGGAGGAGGAGGACTGAATAGGAGGAGGAGGGGGACTGGGGAGGACTGAGGAAGAGGAGGAGGAGGATGAAGAGGACCCAGGAGGAGGAGGACTGAAGAGGAGGATGAGGATGAGGACTGAGGAGGAGGAGGAGGACTGAGGAGGATGGCTGAGGAGGATGACTGAGAGGGAGGAGGAGGACTGAGGAGGAGGAGGAGAAGGACTGAGGAGGAGAAGGAGGAGAAGGAGGAGGAGGAGTACTGATGAGGAGGACTGATGAGGATGGCTGAGGAGGATGGCTGAGGAGGATGGCTGAGGAGGATGGCTGAGGAGCACGGCTGAGGAGGATGGCTGAGGAGGATGACTGAGGAGGATGACTGAGAGGGAGGAGGAGGAGGAGGAGAAGGACTGAGGAGGAGGAGGAGAAGGAGGAGGACCTAGGAGGAGGAGGACTCAGGAAGAGGAGGAGGACTCAGGAGGAGGACTTACAAGGAGGAGGACTCAGGAGAACTGAGGAGGAGGAGGATGAGGACTGAATAGGAGGAGGCCGGATGGGGACTGGGGGAGGACTGAGGAGGAGGGGGACTTGGGGAGGACTGATGAGGAGGAGGAAGACTGACGAGAAGGATGAGGAGGAGGACTGAGGAGGAGGACTGATGATTGAGGAGGAAGAGGAGGATGATGAAGAGGAGTAGGAGGAGCCAGGAGGAGGAGGACCCAGGAGGTCCGGAGGAGGACCCATGAGGTCCGGAGGAGGACCCAGGAGGTCCGGAGGAGGAACCAGGAGGAGGACCAAGGTCCCAGGAGGAAGACTCAGGAGGAGGAGAACGACTGAGGAGGACTGAGGGGGAGGAGGAGGAGGAGGAGGAGAGGAGGAGTCTCCAAAAGCTGTGTCTCCAATGTCTCCAATGTCTCCAAAAGCTGTGTCTCCAATGTCTCCAATGTCTTTGTCTTTTTCGAAAAGATAAGGTGCGGGAGACATTGGAGACATATCACCCCCCCCCCCCCCCCTTTAAGCACTGGCAAGCACTCTTTTGTGAATATTTTCAAAAGAAACCAACACCAATTTCAAATTACTGAGCATATCATTTCAGACAAATAAATACAAAAGTAATAAGAAAAATTGATAATGCGTTTATTTTCCTTGCGCTACAACTCGTGTTACTAGATCAATCTGATAAAATAAGCGTATATATGCAATATGTCTCCTCAATGTTGTCATTGGTAGTCGCCCCCGTCCCCTCCCTTAATTTACCTGAGGTACTCTAACAGCCCTCAAGTAGCTCCCAAGAAGTCAGGAATGTCCAGTGACCATTTATAAATATTCTAGATTTCAGTCTTGAGAAGTTTACGATCTGGTCTGGAGAAGCCAGATTTTTTGAAATCTAAATGGGGACTATTGGAGACTTTTGGGGACTAATGGGGACTAAAAATCATGGGGACTCGGGGTAAAATCGTTGACGTAATTCCCCAAGTCCCCAAAAGTAGTCATTGGCCCCCCCCCCCCCCCCCCCCCCCCCCGGGGCACCCTACCTAAAGCCAAATTGAGATATAATAATCATATTCCTAAGAAATAATCAGAAATCGAATACCAATCAAATAATATGATATATAGGAGTAGTAACCATATTTACTATGCAAAATGCCCCAACCACATAGTGTAAATTTATATAGAATTCAAATTCCATATCATCATTAAACCTCAATAGTCAATATAATAGCCCAAGCTAAATTAAATAACTTCTTATATACCTTACTGTCATACTACAAATTGATTAAACATTTGAAATCTGTTAACCAGAGAACAAATTTCTAAACCTAATGCAAGTGAAATAATTTAGATGCAATAATGAATGCCTAATGTGAGTATCATCTGTCAATGTCCTTGTAAAACAGTCTGTACAAGAGATATGAGTAACTAAAATAGAAGAAAGAACAGGAAGTTGTCGTCTGTTGAAAAATAAATAAACTATCTAGAATATAACTTAGAATATAAAATAACATTCAGTCAATGTGTCGTCAATAAACTGTACAATTATCAAATGTTAAAACTGGGTGATACAGTCACCAAAAATAAATACTAAGTATGATAAGTTAATAAATTAAATGTGGTCTATAAAACTACCACTAGGTATAATAGGTCAATAAATTAAAAGTGGTTTATAAAACTACCACTGTGCGAATCCCTTCTCCAGTTAAAACATGTCAGTCATGTGCAAAATCAATCAGAATGGTACTAAGGTGGTCAAAAAGGGAATATCCTTTCGACATTTTTTTTATTTGAAAATTCAATTAATTATTATATATACAAATCAAGCGTTACATTTCAGCCATGCAAAATTACAATGACATATTTTAATATTCTAATTGAAAAATGGTGCTGCAATATAAGTTGCTTAATGTTTGGCCGGATGACAACTAACGAGAAAAATAAACTTGATTAAACATAATAATTAATTCGGCTGAACCAACACATAGCAAAAGCCACATTAACGTTGGGGCCGTCTACCAAATTTGAATGACATACAATAACAAGAAATCAAACATATCATAAATAATTATATATGGATTTTGTTCATTACAATTCCGTCACAACTGATAGAAGAAAAAAGAAGGACAAGCAGATAGGAAATGGACGGACAGAATTGTAACCAACAAAAACACATTTCTGAAACTAGTCTGGCCAGACTGTATCGGCAGCCCAGAGGTACTTGATCAGATTGGCCTTAAAAGTAGAAATCCGCTCTGACTGCCGGATACATACTGGTAGACTATTCCATTTCAGCATAGATCTATGAAAGAAGCTATTTCGGAAGGCATCCGAGCAGGGCACAGTGGTACTCATGTAAGTTGAAGTATCCGACCTGTATCCTATATAAATTATATATGCCTCAGATTTAAAAGAATTAGAAGATACTTAGTTATCGTCCACTATGATTGCAGTGTAAAATTTGTCATAAACAGGAATTAAACAGGAATTAAACAGGAATTAAACAAAATTGGGTCAAACGGCAGATGCCGTGTCTGACCAATATAGGAATAGAAGGTTTAATATTCAAAACTACCCCAATGTAACGAATAACCAAACAAGGTGGTAAAAGTAGATAGCCATGTAAAAGAATAAGCACAGATAGCACAGTCGTATGCAGAAAAAAAACTCAGCCAAGAGCACTCAACAATGACAAAGAAAGTATTATACAATGTCCACACACTTATCAAAATATACAAAACACGACATTCATTCAGAATTTTTCTTAGGGAACCTCCGTTCATCGACCTTATTTAAAAATCGTCCAATGTCTCTAATTGTTGTTGAGTCGTCGAAGATTTCTCCCGGTTCTTCTCTCATTACTAACAGGTCCCTCGTTCGTTGATGTAGGTTTTTGCGTAGGTCTTCGTATAGGGGGCATTCGTAGAGGATGTGATGCTCATCTTCTATCACTGGATAGGCCCCTGGTAGCTCATAGAGAAGATCTAACAAGTCATCGTCACTTGAGCAGCAATGTCTGCAGGCCCGATGTTTTATGTTAAACCGCTTTTTTGCCGTAGCGACCAGTTTCAACGTTAAAGCGGTGGGAGCTGCTTCTGAATTGCGCGATCTTCTTTGAGCAGTTAGGTTTAAGATCAAGGGCTAGGTACGTCTCTTGAGCAAACTTTCTCTTCACTAAGTTGTAGAATGATAGTTTTCTGTTAGATGTCCTTTCTGTTTCCCATGAGTTTATAAACCACTTTTGCAAACTCTTTCTAATCTGGCTTGGTCTTAATCCTTGGTTTCTCTCTGATGCCTCGATGGTTTCTTGCATCTGCTCGAGAGTGGAGAACCAGCTTAGGTTTAGGGTCGCCTGCTCTTCGAAAGCGTGTCTAGCAAGGCAGTCACGACCGTCTACAACCATTTGTTCAAGTCTTTCTTTGTAGTTGAACACTTGCTTTGATAGCGTGATGCCTAGTGGATGCCTGCCTGTGTCACCCCATATCGCAGCATTGGATGTTGACTTCCTCACCCCTAAGGTCCATTTCAAAAGAGTCAGATGAAAGTTCTCTAGAGGGTCCCTGGCAATGAGTGTACACACGTTTCCTGTTTCTGGTGTGGTGCTCGTGTTTGTGGGGAAGTTGCGGAACAGAGCTGTGCTTGGCAGCCACACTTGATCACGGAATGATATCAATCTTTTCAGCAATATGCTTGCAAAGAGCTTTCCGAGATTGCTCGCTACAGCGATGGCTCTGTAGTTGTTTGGATCATAGATATCACCTTTTTTGTGTAGTGGTGTAACTACTGATGAAGTCCATGGGTAAATTGATAGGCTTAGGCAGTGGTTGAAGAGGTTGAGGACTGCTTTGAGCATGGATCGTGTTGAGGCTTTGAAGAATTCATTAGAAATTAGATCTTCGGAGACTGCCTTTCCTTTTTTAGTGGCCTTAATGCAAGCACACAGCTCTTCCATCTTTATATCTTGATCCAAAAGCTTGGTCAGGTCGTCACAAATGTTGTTTTTCTGCATCTTTGACTGTAGCTCTGCGATCTTAGAGTCTTTGATGTTCTTTTTGCCGTAAAGTTCACTGAAGAACTTGCAAAAGTTGATCATATCGAAGGCATCAAGACTGGTTGCAGGCGATTTTGTATTTTTAAGAGCTTTGAAGGATTTCCAGCAGATGTTGTTCCCTGTTTCTATGTCCTTGCATAGCTTCTCAAAGAATTCTGATCGCTTATGTCTGATCATCTTTCTATATTGTCGCTGAGTGTCGTAATAAGAGTCCCTGAGGAGCTTGTCCAATGGGGATCTTCCATACTTTTTTGCTAGAATGTTGAGTGTCCTCTTAAGACGGATACATTCACTGTCAAACCATGCCATTTTTGGCTTCATTCGACTCTTCTTTTTGGTGCTACCATATTTATTATGTCTCGGCCCTTTCTGACGACTTGAGGCGTTTTTTTGGGGCATCACTTGTTCAGCAACCTGATGATACAGCTCAACAATTTGGTTGTTAAGGTTAAGAACGTCTTGATGGGTTTTGCATGAACTTGTAGCCAGAGTTTCCGTCTTTTCCTTTATACTAGGGTCACCCATAGCTAGCAAGAATTTGAGCTCAGCATTATCCTCACATGGCCATTTGTACTTCCTGGGCGCATCCTCGAGGTCACGCAGTATTTCTTCTGAAAGGGTTATGTTGTGTCTCAGGCTAAGTGTTGTGACAGAGGGTTTGTGATCGGAGAATTTGCTCAAATCAAGGACTCTAAAACTCATATGAATTGTCGACGGTGTAATTAGGGTCTGTTGTTATAGATGAGAGTAGCTGTTTCTTATACGAATCACTTAAGCTTTTAACATCGGGCAGATTTCGTAGATCTGTTGGAACATTATTCCAACATTTTGCCCCCAAGTATTGAAAGTTTTTATGAGATGTTGATCTATTAACATATAGGTTGCAGCTTTCGCCGCTCCTACTACCTTCTGATATGTAACTAAATTTGTTCATAAAGTTTGTAGGACAATTGTTTTGTGGCTATACAACTTCTGTTCACAGTATTCCTACAGGATTGCACAGACAGAGACCCCCTCACGAATGCTTATTAATAGTAAATAATAATAATAGCGTACAGCTTTTCGTTATTGATTTTACAAAGCAACTTTTAATGATTATTAATGAAATTATCGGATATTTACAATTCAATATGTATTGATTCTTCTGTGGAAAATAAAAATTGTATTTTACTTAAAAATTGTATTTTACTTATTATAGTGGCACAACAACTTAAAATGCACAGGTGTGCCACGAAAACAGTCCAGGATACAATAAAACCTGAAAAAGCAACCCACATTCATATTCTAAACCAGATAAGGGTGATTAGAATTGATACACTAAATAAACGATAATGTGTATGCATTTTCCAGTAGAACCAAATAGGGAAAACTAGGATTGAAAAATATTGAGATACAATATTATGAGCACGTTTGAAAAGAAATGTTTTCAGATACACTTTAAAAGAGTCCAATGTTGTACAATTCTTAATCTCAAATGGTAGTTCATTCCATAATTTAGGGCCAACTTCCTGAAAAGATCTTTCTCTATATTGTGTATGCACTCTAGGTTCAGGCAAATAGATAAGATGATTATAGTTTGCAAATTTAAACATTGTACTTAGACATTTATAAACAAGAAGTAATAATTAGTACTGAATTCTGTAACTGATAGGCAGCCAATGAAGGTCTTTCAGAGTATCTCCTAAATGATCATGTTTATTTAGTCCTACTATTGCTTTAGCAGCAGCATTTTGAATGAGTTGAAGCTGATGGATGAGGTAGTCACTGATTCCAAAATAAAGGGCGTTGCAGTAATCCAATTTGCAGACGATAATGCTATTAACAATAAGCTTAAGCTGAGCTTTACTAAAAAGATACTTTCTTCTGATAACATTCCCGAGGAGTCTAAAACAATGTTTTTTTAGGGGCATGATTTGAGGCTCAAAGGTAAGGTGATGCTCGATTTGCACACCAAGATTTTTTGTTGTGCTGACAAATCTGATACACGTCTCATTTGACAGCTCTACTCCTCCTAAAGATATCTGATTCAACACATAGTATAGTGGTCGAAACCCTCACCTGTGCCAGAGACTTCGATGGATTTACACAAGAACCTGCTATCGACTCAGACTAATGATTGTGAGCTTAATAGGAAGATCACCCTTAAGTATGGATATATTGGATTTAGATTAGATTAGATTAGATTAAGAATAATGACATAAACATCATCACTAGTTTTAAACATTCTTTCTGATTTCCTCATTATCAGAACTGTGAACATTTCACAGCCTTCGTCATTAAAAAAACAAACAAATTCTATAACTAACATAATTGTCATAATTTATTTACATATAAAAAAGTTAAAAAAGTTAAAAACCGTTAATTTAAAAATAACTAAATAAAAACAAATTCATGAGATATTTATTCCCTTTCTCTTGGCAACACACGGATTTTTATGTAAATATTGAACTTGTTGCTTCTTCTTTTCGATATAATTTACACCCTCTATTTTAGCTAAAACTATGTTTGACACTTCCCAAAAGTTGCCTGTGTCTACTAAATTATTAGTCTTTTTAAATTCTTCTAGATTAATTTTAAAATCAATAACAGACACCGAATTTCTAACAAAAGATGGCAATTTGTTCCAAAAGCTGATAACACGCTCTGATAAAAAATTATTAGACAAGGTTTTAATATTTCTATCAATATTGTTAGATTTAGTGCTAACAATTTTATCTCCCGATCTACTTAAATTGAAAATATCTTTTCCATACTCAACCAATCCATTTACAATTTTGTAGGCTTCAATCAAATCTCCTCTAACCCGTCTCTCTGCGAGTGTTGTAATCTGTAAGGCATCCAACCTTTCACTGTAAGGAAGTGTTCCAATATCATCAATAAGGCGTGTGAACCTTCTCTGGACATTTTCCAGTTCAATGATAGTAGCCCAATTCCCATGGCAGGCAGGTGGAGACCACAACTGAGCACAATACTCCAAGTGGGGTCTTATTATAGTTTTATAAACATTTCTCATAACGTTAATTTCTCTTATAATGAGATTCCTTGTAACCCATGCAATCATACTGTTTGCTTTACTAATACAACTTTTAATATGTTTCGACCATTTCAAATCTGAAGAAGTTAAAACTCCAAGATCTTTCTCTGCTTCAATACATTCAAGTGTAACACCACTAAATACATATTCTTGAAGGGGATTTTCATTAAATGGAACATGCATTATTTTGCATTTGCTAGGATTAAACTTTAACAGCCACACATTTTGCCAGTTTTGCAAGCTTTCTAACATATTGAAAGTGCTTTCAGTGTCATTGGCATCCATAATAACTTTAAAATCATCTGCAAACAGTTTTGATATACCATTAATACAATCAGGCAAGTCATTGATAAAAATGACAAACAATAAAGGACCTAAAACAGACCCTTGTGGGACGCCTGATAAAACATCACGAAGGTAGGAATATGCTCCACCAACGAATGTCTTAAATCTTCTTCCAGATAAAAAGTCTTTCACAATATCTAAAGTGTTACCACTTTGGTTCTACAAAAATGTTAAATTACCAGTTGTGGATGCTTATCAAAAATAAAAGAAAAATGAAAACAGAAACATTATTAAACAGGAAAAAGACCGACTGGTACTTTTCACATAGAAGCACATGATCCACGACAGATTTTGGATTTCGTCAAATTTCGTCCATATTGAATTGTGAGCAATGTGATCTCCATGAAAGTGGAAATTGTTGGGACTGAATAATAATGATAATAATTCTAATACTGTCACACTATTAAAACAACTATGGCTCCTTGTTGTGGGCAGATGTCTTTATTGGAGTGTCCTGTTATAAAACTTCTCTGAGTGATTGCATTAAAATAATTTAAGGAGAGTTCTCTTAAAACTTCATATCATGACAATAGGTATAAATATTAGGACCTAACCACTAACCAATATTTTGTCTCACGTTGTGACCCTCATCGTCATTTTATTATTAGGAACTTACACGATTACAAATACCGTGTTTTAAGTTTGCAAGGCTGTTGGGACTGATTTTACGCTAACCACAAACCAGAGCTTGCAGTAGCTCCTTTACAGTAACGTCACGTAGTACGCAAAGATTCATGGTTATGTGAAAGTATACAGGAAAATTGATTCACGATGTCAATCCTTCGCAGCTCGACGATTTACCGAAGTGGTTGCGAGAAGATGCGCGGCGCAGCCCACAGGTAGACTAAAGTGCAAAGAAACTGCTGCTAACTGCTTGTAACGCGCTGCCTTACTGTGCCGCGCCGCGCACTCAATTATGCTTCTCGCAACGAAGAGTGCTAGAAGCATAATATATCGGCGAAATGCGCTACTGTGCCTCCCCGAGCTGCGATCGCGATAAATTGACATCGTCAATTAACTAACTGCTGGTCCAATTGTTAAACAAAAAACATGACATAAAAGATTGAAACTTGAGTTTTTTAAAATTTTTGATTTTGTGCCTTTTGAAGCAATTGTAACTTTATAACTTTATTCTCAAAAAATCAACTTGCATTAAATTTTTTTATATTTTTGACCCGCCGCGCATGAGTTTGCGGCTCCCATGTATCGTAAGAACGATAATTATTTGCCGCGCGCGTCCACTATGTAGTTAAAGTTTATAATATTACCTACCTTAAGACGCGCGCGCGCGCGCGCCGAGTCACGAATTAGACTCGTCGACAGTATATAAAATATAATATTTGGAACAACTATTTTACGAGTATCACCTTCACATAGCCATGTGTATACGCGTATTGCTTGACGCGCCTTCGGCAGTCGCGCGCTACTGCAAGCGAGAGGGCTCTTGTTACAGCAAAGTATCACCCGTTGCGTGAGATTTGATTTGTGTATGGAATTCTTCGTTACACAAAAACTTGATTGTACTTTTATTATATATATGTAAACTATGTACTGGTTTTGCCGAAAATATGTACTCTGTCCAAATGTTTCATATAAGAAATGATTTATATTAAAAATTTGAAATTTAGTTGTTTATTTTATTGAATTTTTTATTTTACCTTGCAATACTGATTGAACGACTTTTAATAAAAAATTTAAAGTAAAGTAAAAGTAAAATAAAAATTATGACACAACATCATCACTAATGTTTTTATAATAAAGTATCATCGCACTACATCATACATGGAAAAATATACAGTAACCATTCCTCCATCAAATTTAAAAGTAATAACTTATCAAATATTAATCATGAATAACAACAACATTAAAAAATGTAATTTATTCATACTTCCCAGTTGAGTAAAGATTTATAATACGTTTCTTTGCTACATAAGGATGAAACCAAAGATAACCATGTTTTTCCTTATTACTGACATAACTGGTACCTTCAATTCTTGTTAAAACTTCTTTCGAAACATTCCAAAAATGAAAGTCATTTACAATACATTTATGAATCATATTCTTTTTAATACTTTCCATGAATCCAATTTTAAAACTCAAAACTGTCAAGCAGTTCTTCACCTCCGAAGGGAGTTTGTTCCAATAAGGAACAATCCGCTCTGGAAGAAAAGAACACTGAAGATTCATGACCTTTGTCACACTCTTACTACATCTATTGGTTTAACCGATTAGCGTTCAATTCATTTAGTGTTGTTAAATGAACATATTTTAAACCTGCAATTAAAAAAAAGCGTATTTTGTATTGGTTCCATTATATTTGTAGAAATGTACCAGTATTACCAACATATCTTGAACCTTCAATTTAAAAAAAAGCGTATTTTGTATTGGTTCCATTATATTTGTAGAAATGTATCAGTATTACCAAACTGTATTCGACCATATATTACAAATATTTTCAACCTCAAACCTACTGTTGAAAAGTTATTCAAACGATATATACATTTCATCAAATCAAATGTTGGAATTGGCAGTACAGATCAGAGCACAGTACACGGTAATAATAAGTAATAATAATAGTATATATAATATATAATAAGTAATAAGTAATAATAATATATATAATATAAAGTAAATATAATATAATAATCATTTAAATGTTTATATTATAGTGGCAAACAACTTAAAATGTACAGGTATGTCACGAAAATAGTTCAGGACTAAATAAAACCTGAAAAAGCAATCCACCTTTATATTGTAAGCCGTGCAAGACTATTAAAACTTGATACACTAAATAAAACTTTAATCTGTATGCACTCCAGTAGAAAATTGTTTAGGGAAAAGCTAAGAAATATAGAGGCAGTATTTTAAGAAACTTATCAAGATTCAATATTATGAGCACGTTTGAAAAGAAACATTTTCAGATACACTTTATGAGAGAGTCCAATGACGAAATGATCCATTGCTACCAATATTATTTGAAATATCAACAATCAAATACATACACTTTGAACGACATTCCGATGTAGCCTACTCTATGGAGCCAGCCAAGGGTTCCGTTATATCTGTAGCTATACAACATTAAACAATAAACATCTGTGTCAAATCTTTTCGGTTGACTCCGCGATTGAGGGCTGAGAGTATCTTCTTAAGATTCCCCTTGTATATTAATTTTGGTAGATTTACATTGTAGTGTACTGTACTACATAAAATTCAATAAAATGGTCCGATTATATACATCAGCAAGCACTAATTTTGCAAGATTCTTGAGATCTCAGTGTTTTCGTAATTGCAACTATCACAATAACAGAGCTTTTTATGAAGGAATAGAAGCTGTGTGAAAGATGATACTCCGCTATAATCAGCAGTAGTCTTTTATCAATCCATTTTTTTACTAACTAAAATGTAATATTTGAATAATAATGACCCCTCAACTATGAAAAAATGTACTTTTATTATATAGCTATGCCATTTTCCTGTATTTAACGACTATTGGGTTTAGATGATGTGACTCCAAGACTCTGCGGCCTGCAAGTGACTGTTTCGGCAGTTTTCCCGAAGAAGGATGGTATGTGATCTTTATTCATATTTTTATGATATTAAAGGTGTATGATACTATTAAATGTACTTGCTGTTATACTTTGGCCACAAAAAGCCAGCCTATAGTTTTATAGCTTTTAGTTTGATTCTATCGCGACTTCAAGCTCTTTGTGGCAAGCATATTTAAAGTTCAAATTTACAGTTTTAATAAAAATGTCTTGATTTTAAAACTTTTTCACTTATGAGTATTGTTGAAAACCTAAATAAAATAAAATTTCAGAGTGCCTACCAAAGGTCAAAGACCCAAGGGGTGGAGGACATGGTCCTCCTACCAAAGATAACTGAAGCAGACATTGTGGACAATCTTAAAAAGCGCTACATGGAGGACCAGATTTTTGTATCCTTCTGCAAATTGCTCTATTATTATATATAAATTATATTTAGCTTTAAAAAAATATTATTCACTTTTCTGGCCGTCGGCCGATCCTTTACATGGTTCCCCACTTTTATGAGAAGCATGTACACCCTTACTTTAAAGTTTTCTTTCCTTAATGTAAATCACAGACATACATTGGAAATGTATTGATATCAGTCAATCCATTTAAACAAATGTCATATTTCACTGAGAAAGAGATCGACATGTATCAAGGAGCCGTAAGTTATTTATTTGCAATTTTCGAACCTTCATTGTGATTATTGGTAACAGTAATTTCCAATAACACAGATTATCATCATTCTGGATATTTTTGCTCTAGTCAATCCTAGTTTCATCTGTTCTGATAACAACACCAAAGTAAATATCTGACAGTTCAATAATCTCCCAGGCAAGTTATGAGAACCCACCTCACATATACGCACTGACAGACAACATGTTCCGTAACATGATGATAGACAAAGAGGGACAGTGTGTCATTATCAGCGGGGAGAGTGGAGCAGGGAAAACTGTTTGCGCTAAATTCATCATGAGTTATCTGGCTGCTATTTGTGGAGGTGGCCAAGACATCCAGGTAAAACACTGCCAATTTTTTTGTGATAATTATGTCCTGGATTTAGATAAGTTATTAGCCTTCTGTCGACCTTCACATCAGCCCGAGGCTTACAATTCTGCCCTGTGGCTCAAAGCGATTTTTATATAACTGCCATAGGGCATAGATCCTTTGAAAGTCCGCCACTCTAAAGTCCTGCCGCTCGGAATGACATGTTCATCCTACAACTAATTGGTTAAATAGGGTACATCAAATTGATAATATTCCAGTAATAGATTTTGAGGCTAACTCATTTGCAGTTAACCGTTCGGACTGCAGGTTTGCTGGCCAAAGGTGGTTCTGTTTCAGCTAAAGCCATGGGGGGCTGTCAAATGAATGACAATCTGATGGCAGATTGAGGACTAAGCCCACATTCAATTCTGCACATTATGTTACATAATATCCAATTTCGGTATTTAGGATCCAAGCTGATCCAAGCTATTTTGATGGTCACAAACTTTTGGACGTATGGTTCAAATGTATTTAACCGACTTTTTGTAAAATACTTCATACTTGGCGATTTGGGTTCAATGCATAATTCCTCGTTATTATCATCGTCATCCTATTGCATAATTTTTCGAATGGAAACTCCTATCTGGACAAAAGGTTTTAGTTTTCAACCCTCCCTAAAAATACCTTGATACACCCTGTACTATTTTTTGCATTATGCAAGGGGCGTTAACAATGAATCTGGTAGAATTTAAACATGTACGCCTCAGCTTCTAACCTCATGATAATTACATAATCCTTCATGATTATTATGCAACAAAACCTTGTCTACCACACCATATTTGACTATTTCACTTGTTCGTGCCTCAACTACCTCAATCATGTGTTAACTGATAAGGTTGGGTATTTTTTTAATTATATGTTTCTGATTACATTGTTGTAACAATAGCTTCTTTGTTCAGAAAGTTAAAGACGTGATTATAGAAAGCAATCCTTTGCTGGAGGCTTTTGGGAATGCAAAAACTGTTCGAAACAACAATTCCAGCCGTTTTGTGAGTATAAACAATAATATGTTCGGGGAACTTTCTAAGATATTACGTAATCACTGAGGGGGAGGGAGAGCGTTTAAAAAATTAATTACGGTAATGAAATTTCTGCTCAATAAGTATGTGTTAGATGGTACAATAAATGTGTGAAAGTGATTACAGAGAAGGGAAGCGGGGGGGGGGGGGGGGGGTAATATTATTTGGGGGTAATATTATTTGTAATATTATTTCAACAGTCACTTTTTACTTAGATATTTTGGATTTGTCGGACTACTAAAAATAACAATTTATAGCAAGTTAAATAACGATTACAAGTTTTGCACATTAGTAAGTATCATCGAAGATTCTTATCATCCTAAAACCTCTTACAGGGAAAGTACATCGAGATCCAATTCTCTCAAGCAGCTCTGCCGGAAGGAGGACGAATCAGCAACTTCCTTTTAGAGAAAAGCAGGGTCGTCAGTCAGAACCCCAACGAGCGAAACTTTCACATTTTCTATCAATTGCTTGCTGGGGCAACAGACGATGAAAGAGGTATGTGGAACCCAGATTTTCAATTTAAAACTTCGTAAAATTACAAAGGTCAGTGTACAAATGTTTGGGCTTATAATAACAATTTAACATAGCCATCGTCATGATTGAGACTTATAACTTTGCGTATAATGGCATATTGTAATTCTACTCATTCAAGGATTCTGTCGCCAAAATTGTATTTTTTGGAATCCACGCCCATCCAGCATGTCCTTGGTGAACATAGTAGAAGTCTCATTTTTACATATCGCAATTTAGGTCAAGAAATTCGGCAAATGATCTGAGAAAATGATGTGAAACGGAGTTTCTACACAATACCTATGTGTGTAATGTCCGTAATATGTGAACGATTCCTAATTAATTGGACGGCCATTAGAATATTAGATGACGTGGTACGACAACAATCAACTATTTGATTAAGTTATCATAGTTTATGAGTAGGGTAGCTCGATCAGGTAACCCAATCACCTGATCACCTAGGAAATTGTAAGTGCAATGGACAAACACATTATAATGCTTGATATCTCGGTCATATGAAAAGCTAGTGCATCCATTTTTAAGGACAAACAAAACGCGCTTCAATTTAATTCGATCTAATCATTCAAAATACATAAAATTAGTGATGGTAGCAAGTCATTTCAGAAATGATTACTTTAATCAGGCAATCAATGACTGAGAAATAAATCCAAACGTTTGTATATTTTGGGCACGCCTCCTACCCCCCGCTTTGTATGTTAGACGTCCATGGGATTCATTAACAGTGTTAATTTAACACCCTCCTTCGACTTCTACTTTTAAATGGTTAAATGTCAGGAAATCAGAACTCGTCTCTGATAAGTACGTGAGTTGATGGTCGGACAAAAGGCATGTTAATCAAACTAGCATGGTACAATTATCCTTGTAAATCTTCTTCTTTGAAAAATAAGTTTCTTACTAAAGCACCTTGCACCACTTGTATTTATAAATAAAGTTATGAAGAAATTTAAAAAGTTTAATGCTGTATATTTTCTATGATCTCAGAGGCAAATTTGTGTAACCAAACACTTAAGAAGGATGTGCATTATACAATTTAACAGAATGTTACGCACTACGCAGTCACCCGGTCATAAAACTATCGTATAGTTTAGATCATTGGCCCGTGGCCTGGAACATTGATAATTGATATTGACAACGTGAACCTTTCACTCTCTATATTTACTCAATAGCCTTTTTAATCTCATGTTTATCGGTATATTTGTCCTCAAACACGTCATCATTAAGTGTACTTAAAATTTGAAGCACACTTTTGTCTCTAACAGCCAAACTTTTCAATAGAATCAACAGCCTTCTCAGCGGTATTACTGAGTCTTACAATTGATAGCATCTTCTGACTTACAAATCAGCTCCTTGTAGATTAAACCATTAATTATTAAACAATTATGAATTAGTCAGGCACTAAATAATCAATTAACACGCTGATTGACAGGAGAATGCGGTCTTGGTGAGCCAGATTACTACTGGTACCTCAACCAGAGCGGAACGTACACTGTGGACGGAACTAATGATGCTAAGGAGTTCGCCGACACTCGGGTAATTAAATTTATCTAATATAATTGTAATTGAGATGATCAAGTAAAGCTGCAATCATTTTACTGTGCCCTATTACTTTACTGTGTCCTCCTATGGTTGTGCAGTGTGCACGTTCGTGTACGGATGCTTATACCCTATCAGAAACAGTTCTCCAAAAACATAATACAATATGACGGGATCTTAATGATATTCGTGGTTAGCCTCTTGAACACTTAATATCTTAGCCGTGACCTCTGTGCCCGCCTGTACTCCTGTTTGGTTTACTGTTTAAGCAAGACATCCCCACAATTATAACGTACTGAGACTGGAGAACGCTGGAATTAGGAAATCTAACAAATAAGCGATGGAGCACGCTGGATTCAGGACGATGTAGCACGCTGGATTCAGGACGATGCAAGTGCACATGATCATGATTAAATCTTACACTCGTGTGCAATGTTGGCGGGTTTAATTTCTCATCCAGTATATAAAGATAATGATGTAGCACCTGTTTCGAAGCAATAGTGAAATAGATAGGTAATATTGTCTCATGTTGTCACACACATATTATAAGATCTGAGAAAAGAGTTGAAGGCGCTGTGCTACGGTATCAGGTTCTTCTATTACTGGTTTGGTTTAAGGTTACATCGTAATACCAAATACAGGGTTACTTAACAAAAATGTACGGTTAGTAAATACCGAGCTGAGTTTCTAAAATCCTCAACTTTTATCAGATGTTCTACATAACCTGAACATAAAACCCGCAATTATTGCCGCAACTTATTAAATATATGTCTGCGGTCTGCCTCTGTCAGTTAGTCTGTTTTAAATATTGAACTAACAGTAGCCTTCCTTTTTTGAGCAATCACTAAACTGCCCTTGTGAGTAGTTGGGAGTGAGGTCACGTGCAACTGTGCTAATCACGTGTGTACATGAATGTAACATTGTCATTAATATTAGGAACTGGTTCTAAAACTATGTTTAACAGTGTGATAAACTGTTAATCTGCTGTTCAGACCAGTACACTGCGTTACTAACCGTATCAAACCTGTGGTTCAAAAATATAAGTTCGATGAAAATATTTGTTGGAAGATTAGAGTGATTCGAAATACAAAAGTGTTTGTGAGTGGAACTTAAAAAAATTAAACTATCTAATCTATGTTTTAGTAAAATAAAGTTTACCTTGCCACTAGGGCTATTAAATTGCCAGTAATCAATACAGATTAAAAGGCTAAAATGTGCCTAACCTTAATCTAAAATTTAAAATTAGAGTGTATCTTAGCTAATGAATGAATGCTTCTGACATCCCCACGTAATGTATCTTAGCTAATGAATGAATGAGGCAACCGTAGCAAGATAGTTGCTTATCTAGGCATTTACATTTCGATTTGGCCCAATTGCCGCGTGGGATCGATCGCTGAACAACGTTTAATTTTCATGACTAAACTCATTTTAGGCAATATTATATATTAGTTCCTGACTTTTCCTGAACTGTTCGACTGACAGTTGATTGACATCACCAGACAATAACCAAGGATTTTAACATAATCGCCGCATATTTTAAGAAAACCATTTAGTCGAAGGTCAAGTAAACGACCACCTTGTGGCCATTTTTGGTTAAAAGTTTCTACAGCATCATTCCTAGTTGTAACAGACATTCCCAAAATAGAAGCAGAGTTGGCGTGGGTGGTCTGTCATTACTGCCTGTAAGAACGGTGTGATTATGGTTGAGGTTGCAATGTAATCAGTCATTTAATTTTTATTAGAATCTTTAAAAAACAAAAATTTTATTGTAATTATTTTTCAATCTTCGCCAATCCGTGCATACTGGCTTGGCGAAAAAATTATCACGTGACTTGGGTTTTTACGGTTTTACATAAACCCAACCCTAACCATAACCCCAAAGCTAACCATAATGTAACCTTAACCACAACTGACAACCCTAACCCTAACCCGAACCCTAAACAATCGAATTCGTGTTTTGCTAGCAGGCCGATTCGGAATCAGCGTCCAAAAATACATCGAACCGAGTTATTTTCGTTCCCTCATGGCCTTTACACAAGAATTAAACAAAAATCGTGCGAGCAATTTAGTGAGAGCGGTGCACAATCTTTGACTTTATGTTTTACTAAGACTGACAGTTTACAAAATCTGTCCGTGAAGTTTCTCAGTTTAACCAAACGTAGAGCCGACATAGCAAATAAATTTAATTTACTTTTGAATTTTTATCACCTATATGTATATTATATATCATGTGATGTTGTAAGTGCATCAAACATCCTTTAAACTTAAAGCAACTATCCACTATCCAGTGATCTAGTCTTATGGGACCCTGTGCATGGTAGAGCACAACGAGGCGGACCCAGACAAAGATATTATATGTTACTGAATAAGGAAGTTGGGACAAACTCTTAAGACTTTAAGAGGAAGTTCTTTCGACCTAGCTATTATGTATTAGTAGTTGTAGCTGTAGTAGTAGTAGTAGTAGTAGAAGTAGTAGTAGTAGTAGTTGAAAGTTAAGCAGGTGCCCCGTGAAGGTCTTACTTTGAAGTTGTCGACATTGATTTCCTCACAGAGTTTGAGATTTTTATCTCTGTTGTACAACTTGGATCAACATCCATTACAGTCTCAACTTGTGTAAAAATCGGAATAGTTTCAGAACTTTCAGTTTTGATCCTTTAACATAATATGCCCTGTTGTAGCTGTTTTCCAACTCTGCTGACGCAAACAAGTTGAATGTACCTACCTGAAAATCAAGTCTAAAAGTCTATCTTCTCCTACATTTTTTGAGCAATCACCCTTAAACTTTCAGGATATATTCTAGGGATCATTAAGAAGAGAAGAGCCGGACTGAATTTTGAGATAGGCCTTTAAATAAACATATCCTGAAAGTTTCAGGGTGATTGCTCAAAAAATATAGGAGAAGATATATTTTTGGACTCGATTTTAAAAATTTATGAAAATTAATTAATCATCAAAATTAATCAATCCCAAATTTCAGCACGCGATGGACATCATGAACATAGACCAGAACACGCAATGGGACATTCTTCGCATAGCTTCAGGAATCCTGCACCTGGGAAACATTACATTTGTTGAGAAGGGGTCCAACGCATCAGTTCCTGCTGATTCATCTTGTAAGTATCTCGTTATTATCACATGATCAGTGTTTTCTAAACGTGGCTTTACATTTTACTGTGTACAGATTGAAATTGGAGTAGTTCAAAATGTTGAATAATGGTGTTCAGAGTCACTCCCAGTTTCAAAGGAATTGTCCTGATCAAATTACTAAACTTGTCTCATAAGCTGCTCTATAAGTGTACACACAAAAACGTTGTTTATAATTGATCTACTTAAGTTCAGGTTGAAAGGTGAGCTCTCGTCGTCATTTATTCGACTTAGTAGTTATAAAATGTTATGTTTATGTAAATGTTTTGTAATGTTTTGAGTATAAACTATATACACATCATTGAGCTGTGTACACTGTACACTAAATGAATAACGCATTGTTACATTGTAGTACGAGTAGCTGGGCACTGTGGACCAATGTTGTTTTATGTAAACAATACATTTACGAATATACCGCTAATACGAGCAGTGTTTACATGAAAACAGTTTCCTCGGGTATATTGATCTAGTAAAATAACATTATGGAACTATGCTATTAGTCATGGAAATGCTTTTGTTTTTAAATCGCCCATAACATAATGCATAATCCCAATGAAGAAAATATTCTGAAATGTTTCGCCAGTATCCACGTGACCCGACCCATTCAGTGCACCAATCCGCAGACTGGGTCGGGCTTCTTGTATACTACCAATGGTTCGAAAATGGTAATTTCTATTCACAAGAATCAGAATGGTTACATTCTTGATAAAACATAGTTTGTGTCCTAAATTTACTCACATAAACGGTAGACAAGTTGTTAGACCGCCCACAAAGTATTCTACAGAATCTGCCACGTTTAAATCAAGAGAGCTGGATCAGATTGGGTAAGCCAATTTAGTAGTTCGAGTGCCTGCCCTTTGACAGTTTGACCATATAAAATGGAATATTCACGGAGAATTCACACAGGAAATGACATTATTTTGAGCATGGTTTAAATATTTTAAATGAGACCGTCTCGAATTTTGAACTGAATCGATTTAAATTTGAATTCTGAGAAATTTAGAAAATTTCAACGTATGGTTTAAAGGTTTTAGGATGATCGTTTCGAACTGGACTGATTTTAATACAAATTCTGAGTAACTACTAGAAAATTTCAACGCGCTGGAGAACGCTCTCTCATTTTTAAATTTTAGAGGTTTAATTAAGGTTATTTTCTGCCGTGCGATTCAATATGAATTAATCAGTAACACATGTTAAGTCAGCTAGTATTCGGCTATTTCAAAGTTTCAAGAGCAAAAGTTGTTAATAGCTTGCAGAGTACACCTCAGGGTTGTACCTAAACCCCTTAGCGTCTAACGAATCTTTCGGACGTTTGATTAAAGTGGATCAGACCAGGTTGTGAGATATTGAAAGTTACTAATCAAGTTACTAATTAAGTCACTAATCAAGTTATTGATCAAGTTACTAATCAAGTCACTAATCAAGTCACTAATCAAATTACTATAATCAAGTCATTAATCAAGTTACTAATCAAGTCACTAATCAAGTTATTGATTTATTGATCAAGTTACTAATCAAGTTACTAATCAAGTTACTAATCAAGTTACTAATCAAGTTACTAATCAAGTTACTAATCAAGTTACTAATCAAGTTACTAATCAAGTTACTAATCATGCTATTACCTCTCAATTCCTAATGATAACCTCCTCATTTCAGTCCTACAATATCCTGCTTACTTATTGGGAGTCGAAGAAGAGTTACTGTGCATCGCCCTGACTAACAGAGTCATGGAGAGTAGGTGGGGAGGAAAAGTTGAGATCACCAACGTTACCCTTAACCCTGAGCAGGCTGTATCCACCAGGGACGCGCTCGCTAAGGCGCTCTACAGCCGACTCTTCGATTATCTTGTAGCGGTAAGTTAGACTGAGGAATCTGTCTGGGTTTCTATGGTGCTACCAAATATGATTTTATTTCATTAATCTAATTTTATTAGTTCGCCGTCTCTAATATTTATTTGACATACTTTGACATAATGCAAATATATAAAGCCATTAAAATGAAAAATATAAGATTTACGAACAAATAGATTAGATATACATATAGCCGTATAATGTCGATTTCGATAATTGTCAAAGTGGCAACTTAGCAATCTGTCGATGGAAACTTGACGCAAGGTTGACTCATAAAAATATCTGTTGCCCTACTGCATTATGGTATTAGAACATTGATTGATGGTTTAACGATTCAAAATATTTCTAAAGAATACGTGGAATGATAAAATTGCTAGGCTATTGCAAATATTTAGGACGCACACCTTGACCTTTAGCTTACCCCATACCAAATAGATTTATTATCTCAGAAATATTTAGTATAGATAGAACTGATTTGCTTCATCTCAGAAAAATGTAGAGTAAATTGAGCATGTGATTGATTTGGGATTGAAGATTCATGCTTACTATTGATAACGCATGTGATGTGATGTAATCGTATTGAGATTTATAATAATCCACCAGGAAAGTAAAAACTAATATTTCTCTGTACATCTCAGGCGGTTAACAATGCGTTTGGCATAAAAGAAAAGAGTGAGTTTTCTATCGGTGTACTGGATATCTACGGATTCGAAATATTTGAGGTTTACTTTTAAACGATAACTCGTTTCATAATTCGTTAAATTGATCGTATGTATAATATCTGTCCGTTGATGTTTAAGATATTTTGTTAGTTACTACAGAAGTCATCCCGTAATAGATCGACAAAGATGTTTGTTTCGCCTGATTAATATTACATTGCGACCAAGTCACTTATTTATTGCCTTATAATGTACATCACACACATCACATTTCAGACGAACGGATTTGAGCAGTTCTGTATAAACTTCGTGAACGAGAAACTTCAGCAAATCTTCATAGAACTTACTCTAAAAGCTGAACAGGTAGATTGACTGTGTGAACCAAATCCGGCCATTTCAAATAATTAAGTTGAAGATTTGATTGAGTGGAATGATTTCAAATTATATAATGTTTTTATCAGGACGAATATGTTGAAGAAGGAATATCATGGAAAGCTATAGATTACTTCAACAACAAATGTGTGTGCGATCTCATCGAATCTAAGGTGAGCCAACTGACTAATTAAATGAGATTGTGCTCCCCTGTCTCCCTTCCCACGGCCCCACCCTCAAGTTGCCCGCCTCAGAAGCTACACTTAACTATTTAACCACTTTCTCTATGGCATCAATTTAGTATTAGATCATTTTATGTCCGAATTTTTTGATGTTTTCTTATTTGACTCTAGTAAAAATTAACAGATTTTTACTGGACAATAAAAGTCACGTTCCAGAGCACGTCGTACGTACTCATTATTACATACTCAAATTATTTGCTATATAATATGAGTGTTGAAGTTTATATTATCCAGGAAATTTTGTCCTTGCTCGAGTCTAATCAGCAAACATCTGAAGTTTTGAACATGAGATCATTCATTAAAACTTAACAGCAATTCACGGCTACATCACATTAAATCATGATAAAGTTGGCGGCCTCTCGTGGATACTGCCAGCAAATATTTTGGATGTTTCAGAAACGATAGGACATGAGGAATAAGGTGATCATCATTCATCATACTCTTCCAATAAGTTTGATCGCGGGCCAAGTGGTTCCCCGAAAATATTTCCGAAAAGTGGAGCAAATAGTTACACAGCTTACATTTGATGTGTGTAATTTTTGGCTCTTATTCAATTACGACTCAATGAAACAATGAGCTGTTTCGACTTAAACGTGTCTTTTTCGATGATAAGATATTTTAATCTAAGTTATTTTGGGTGATCGGTCTCATGCTCTCATGAACTCCGAAAGGTGTAGGTGCCCTCTCGACTCCAAACTATTATTTACATTCTAAAACTAGAACAATAGTAATTCTGACCTTTATTTAACGTAGTATGCTCACTCGAAACACTCATAACATTTGTTTGAAGGCAAAGTCTTGGAGCTCAGTTTAGATTACAGCTATTGTGATATGTTCAGCAATCAGGATCTTAAGTTTTGTACTTCAAGGAAACAATATAGCACCGTCAACCATGTGTAATCCGAGTCCCTTGGATGATCAAATTTCATGCTAACAGGGCACTTCTTTGCAGACAACTTCAGTTAATGTTGAACATGGAATACGCAATGTGTTGCGTCTTGATAAAAGGGCCTAATTTCAAATTCACCGTGACAGCGTCGAGCCGCGCACCCGCAGTTGCATGCATATGGTTCGCGTGACATAACCAGCATGCATGTCGATGAGCCGTATTTCGTCTCATACTTTCGAAGATGATTAAAAGCCTCGATGGTATTTAAATCGGATTTTCGACCTATAAGTAGATCTGAGTGGAGAGACACATCAGTTTGCTGACGTCACATCATTTGGATTTGGCGCCCAGGAAGCCAAAACGATAGTAGGAAGAAAATGTCCACACACACGCATAATTCAACATTTGGTGTGTAACGAAAGGTTATTTGAAGAGGGAAGGCTTCGTGTGCCGTGAATGCTATAGCACGCTGAAGATTAAACGGTAAACAGCGATCATGAGATCTGAGTTTAGTACTCTAGTAACTAGATCACAGGACGAAGAACCAAGAATGCAAGGTTTTATATGTAATTATGGCTACGCAGATAATTATGCATACAAATTATGCATGTTATAGGTCATTTTAATAGTTAGCCGTTTAGCGTGCATAATGATAAAGCAGATCAACAAAAAAACAGGGGAAAGTGAGCTATATCTATGATAACATCTTCAACCTACTGAAGCAGTTCCGTCGAGATTCGCTAGTTCGACCTTTAACGACAACGGACAATATAATAGCTGAGCCATTGAAATGCAGGCTTATAGAATTACAAAAATGTACAAAACTTGTGATTCTATTTCAGTATTTGGGTTTGGTCGAGTCATCTGATCCAGGAAAATCTGTTTTGTTATAATAACAACACCGATTATAAGTTCTAAATTTATAAGTACTAAATTTATGAAATCTGGCAGAATTTAAGAAGACTTTTGAGTTCATCATTCGTTGTATGAAACCTACTTTGCGGAGGACGGCGAGTCTAGAAATTTGATATCACCATGATTAGTGTTAATATTTATCCGTTTGAATCATTCAACATTTACATCTTTATGCTCTTTCTTCTTCGTTGTTGTTTGAAGTACATCTCCACTGGATGTATAGCAATTTAAATCTAATATTAACTTATTTTTATTATAAAATACATGTTATCAAAAAGCTTATTTTTATTATAAAAGCTTATTTTACTCTAAATACATGTTATCAAAAAAGCATCAAATTAATGATACATCAGTCATCTTTTATGATAACTTTTGTATTATTTTTTTCGAATAATACTGGTCAGTCATACGTTCAGGCCCTCGAGATGATTTTAAAGAATGCAATGATGGCTACTTTGAGGTGTTTTCTGATCAGAATTCCAGTGTCCGACCTCCAATCTCTATTAAGTCTAACTTTACTGTAGACTATCTGCTGTAAAAAGAAAACGTACAAATTATCACAAAAAACTCTGCAACAACGGATCAAGAGTGACGAATGTTGCCATGTTTACGGCGATCTTCAGGAAACTAAATTTGTCTTGTGATCAAGCCATCACTGATCCTCCAACAATTATAGTTTTTGAAACTAACGTTGGGATTTATGTGTCCATTGGAAAACTGGGAGGTAGATTTCAAATCTATGAGAGCGAATCGCATGCTTTTGTCGTAGAAGTCATTAGCAGATATCATCCAACAGAGCTTGTAATGGACAGATTACCCTTTCTCGCTACTGATGGACAGTTTGAAACCTGACAGAAGCGTCAGTATTACCTCTGCCGATCTCAGTAATCAGGTTGCAAAAAAGATATTTTCAGAAGTTGGTGTGAGTCAATATGACCTTAATGATTTATATTTCAAGTTGAGTGAGAAAGAAAATGTGGCACACACAGTTTTAGGCGAGAACTATGAAAACCTGGGTATATTAAAGTATATCCCCGGGTCAAAATCGGAAAAAATCCTACATTTTAATATACTTTAATATACCTACAATTAGAAGATTTATATTCTTTGTTAAGATTTACATGATGAACTATATTTTTCACTCAGATTCGCAAGATAAGCCTGTTTTAGGACTAGTACATGAATTTCCATCCAGATTGGTCAAAAATTGGCTGAGCTATGACTCTATGAGCTTTAAAAAATATGCCCATATTTGGGCATACGCTTTTGCCCAAATTCGCTTTTGACCAAATTCGATAAAATTTCAATATTCTTTAATGAGACTAACTCTATGTGAAAGATATAACTCAGTGTTTGTTGAATATAGTGGATACTAAGTAAAAAGACCTCCATGAACAAAATTGGGAAAATTGCACATAATATCTCGGTTCGGAATACTAGCAAAAATGACTTCATTAAAATTGAAATAACTCCATCAGTTTTCAATATTTTTTCAAGAACTTTTTGGAATAGATTAAGAATTGCATTTCAAGCTTATTTTGGGCAACAATTTTTGAAGTAGGCTTCCAAGGAGATAGGGATATATTAAAGTATATTGTAGGTATATTAAAGTATATTAAAGTATATCCCCGGGTCTTAAATCGGGAAAAATCCTACATTTTAATATACTTTAATATGGTTGCCCCCCCCCCCCCAACCTTATTGAAAACGCAAAGATTACCAACATTTCTGTTTACAAATCTTATCATGACAGTGAAGACACAAACTCAAAAGAATCAGTCAGTGCTGGGAGCCAGGGGTTTGTAGTTTTGAAGATTAGTTGTGGAGGTTTCTTATCCGTAAAAAAAGCCTGGGACGGTATTTACATAGGAAAGAGCACATGGTTTGAATATCTGGTTTATGGAATAAGTTTATACATCGGTGAGTTTGAAGTTTTAGATGAAGACTACATTGAACTCATTGTTGAAGATGAATCTAGGTGCTGCCTCAGGTGTCTCTTTGATTTACTGAAAAATTTGGACAGCGAAGAGCAAAGCAGATATGCACCTGATTTTATCTTCTTGGACCGAATATTTGATGCAGTTGCTTCGAATCAATTTAATTTCAATATAAGTTCCGTTAACAATGTGGCCGAGAAAGTTCTCGGTTGTAGATATGAGGAACTCCTGAATAGTGCAAAAGTTACGCACGTTGCAGTTTACAAAACCCCTCTTGATTCAACGTTCACAAAGTCGTATCTCAACCGCATCAAAATTCAAAAGATACTTGAAGATACAGTGTACACCTGTTGATTTTCACGCATTCTTAGTCCTAAAGACAAATATTGGAATTTTTCTATCCCTAGAAAAGCAGCAAGATGGTATTTACATCAGTAAGAGTCCACAGTACAAGTATTTGGTTTACGGACTACCATCATCAACACGAAATACTCCAGTGGAGCTTATTGTTGAAGCACGATCCAAATATTCTCTCTCATATTTGATAGAAAATTTAATTTGTGAGAAAGATGAATATGATACTATTGGGAACAACTGCCAGGATTTTGTGAAACGACATTTTGATAAAATGGCTTTGAGGAAACACTGGGAGTTTGAACGTCCCAGAGAATACTTTTATAAGTTATCCTTACAAACTATTATCATTGTTGTAGGTGTTGTGATAGTATGTAACTTTCTTAGCATCAGTCCGTACGCTACGTTGATAATGATCATCATCTTCACTTGTCGTGTTTTATATTCAAGGTTTTGTGATTAATTAATAGTCATAAAAAATGTCCAGTATTCGATAGAATATACCTATCACTAGAGTTATAGCTACGTTGTTATTTAGTGTTTGCAGAATCCCAGTGACGAGTATGTTTACCAATTAATAAAGATTTAATTCGAAAACAATTGCGTTTATTATTGTTTGCTATGTCCCCCAGCTCTAGCCCCACCCTACATCTAATATATAACTAAGTTAATTCTTCTTTTACTACGATAAATATTAGGACGATAAGGTAGTTGTAATGAATGCCCTGCTAGAATACTTGAACACAATTTATTTCAATTTGACCGTTTTTATTTTCAGAGACCACCAGGTGTGATGTGTGTGTTAGACGATGTTTGTGCGACCATGCATGCAGTGAGCGATGGGGCTGACATGAAGTTCGTTGAGGTAGGATTTCAATATGCTCTGGATACTTTGGTTCAAGCTTTAGTACAGACAGATCCGTCTAAAAAAATCGATCTGCTGACACTCAAAGCTTTCAGAGGTTTTTTGACGTTTTTGAGTCCCATTAGGTGCCCTTTATGGCTGACCAACTTTTCCAAACTTTTCCACTTGTCTTAAGGCCACTTTTTGCCACTTTACCACTTTTTACCACCTTTTTTGTTTGTCGAATATCTTTAGTTGTGAACATCGTAAAAGGTTGCGGATCAATCGAGTGTGTTCATATTATCAGGAAGAAAAACTTTTGTTCAAACAATTTTTACGTCAGATAATAAGTTAATTGGATAATTATCAATTAACTAATTAGCAAAATTCTAAAAAATTTTTATTGGCTAAAAATGATCGGAATAGCTTAAAACACGGAGAAAAGTAGTTTTTAGAAAAAATTTAAAATTTTTCACTTACATTTTTTTTTCGAGACTCGTAGAAAAAATTTCGAAAATTAAAAAAAATTTTCCGCCAAAAGTGATCAAATCGCATGAAACACGGATAAAAATGCCTTTCTAAAAAACGTAGTGAATTTTTCGTTTCAAGAATACTTAAATCGCCAATATTTGTAGTTGGAGTTCAGTAAATCTCGGCAGATTTTAGTAATCAGGAATTAGTATTACTAAGTGAAGAGGTCTGAAACTGAAAAACGTTAACCATACGATCGCGCGGCGATATAAGAGTTTCATAAACTAATTTTCACAGAAACTGCACCAATGGCACAGTCAAGATCGAAACGATAGCCTGCTGTACTGTCATTTTATTGATTTCAATGATGAATCAGTGGGGTTAAGATAATCACATTTGTAATAAAATATAAATAACACATCTCTGTACCGTCAATTGTGCTAGTCTAAACCAGCCTACCTGTATTACCAGACCTCTTCTTTTCCTCGACAAATGACAATCAAACCAAGTTGCTCATATCGCATTTGGTGGGTGATGTAAGTAGTAATGCGCTTAGTCAATAAAGACACCGTGATTTTTATTAAAAGGAGATGATAAAGCAAGTATTCATGACACAAAGAAGAATGGTCGGTGGGGATTGGGACCCACTTAAATCACCTTAACACAGTGCCCTCGGTAATCCATCCTGTCATTCAAATCACCTTAACACAGTGCCCTCAGTAATCCATCCTGTCATTCAAATTATTTGTTATATAGTAGTGTTGTAGGTATTGAAACTTATACATAACGAGCTGTATTCAATCAGAATACGACACAATACGTGTATATTATATGGCTCTTAATGAGAAACCCGGTATAGAGACGTTTTAAAGTTTATCACGAAAAAGTATACTTGGCCTCATTACATGGCTCATTTACAGTTCGAAGAAGGCAAGAACAGATCAAGGAAACTAAGGAACAGCCAGGTCCAGAAAGCAAGTGTAAATACACCTTCCAACATCAACTGTGACTTGTTTTGTATTGTTCTGCATACCGCTTCATTTGCTATGCTGGATACCTCAAATCACCCCCATATGTCAGGGTCGGCTAAACGTAAAATCAGCAAGGGTAACATACTGGCAAGGGTAAGATGTAGATACGAGTGACGGGCAAGGGGTAGTAAAGAACCGGTAATAATTAATTCAGTGAAATATTCCACGAGAGTCAGGATATTTTGGAAATTGCTAATAGAGACAGATTCTGATCAGGAAGGATTGTTAATGTTATTGAGGGTGTTGATTTGAAATCCGGACGTCGTGAGGTAAAAATACAGGTTCTTCCCGTAGGATATTCGGGGCTATGATGATCAGCTCAGGATTAATGTGGGACAGATGGACGGGCATTGAAAAGAGCGAGTTGAAAGCTTTCTGGTCTTTTCTTGCCTTCTTTGAGCCATGAGGCCAAGTAGACGTTTTCGTGATAAACTGTAAAACCTCTCCATACTGGGCCTCTCACGGGAGAAACGAGAAGTGTACGATATAGAACGTTTCATATACCTCATTAAGGGCCATAATATAATATACACGTATTGCATTGTGTCGTTTTGTGATTGAATACAGCTCGATATGTATTACTACTTACATCACCCACCAAATGCGATATGAGCAACTTGGTTTGATTGTCGAGGAAAAGAAGAGGTCTGGTAATACAGGTAGGCTGGTTTAGACTAGCACAATTGACGGTACAGAGATGTTTTATTTATATTTTATTACAAATGTGATTATCTTAACCCCACTGATTCATCATTGAAATCAATAAAATGACAGTACAGCAGGCTATCGTTTCGATCTTGACTGTGCCATTGGTGCAGTTTCTGTGAAAATTAGTTTATGAAACTCTTATATCGCCGCGCGATCGTATGGTTAACGTTTTTCAGTTTCAGACCTCTTCACTTAGTATAATTCCTGATTACTAAAATCTGCCGAGATTTACTGAACTCCAACTACAAATATTGGCGATTTAAGTATTCTTGAAACGAAAAATTCACTACGTTTTTTAGAAAGGCATTTTTATCCGTGTTTCATGCGATTTGATCACTTTTGGCGGAACATTTTTTTTTAATTTTCGAAATTTTTTCAAGTCTCGAAAAAAAATGTAAGTGAAAAATTTTTAAATTTTTTCTAAAAACTACTTTTCTCCGTGTTTTAAGCTATTCCGATCATTTTTAGCCAATAAAAATTTTTTAGAATTTTGCTAATTAGTTAATTGATAATTATCCAATTAACTTATTATCTGACGTAAAAATTGTTTGAACAAAAGTTTTTCTTCCTGATAATATGAACACACTCGATTGATCCGCAACCTTTTACGATGTTCACAACTAAAGATATTCGACAAACAAAAAAGGTGGTAAAAAGTGGTAAAGTGGCAAAAAGTGGCCTTAAGACAAGTGGAAAAGTTTGGAAAAGTTGGTCAGCCATAAAGGGCACCTAATGGGACTCAAAAACGTCAAAAAACCTCTGAAAGCTTTGAGTGTCAGCAGATCGATTTTTTTAGACGGATCTGTCTGTACTACTTCAGATTATTTGATTTTTGTCGTGGATCATTTATATTTTCGATCCAAAAATACGATGCGTTTAATATTTTAAACTTTGTTAATTTCAGAAATTGTACGGAGTAGTTAATAACAACGAACATTACCTGAGCTACTCTCAAGGCTTCATTATCGTACATTATGCTGGCAAGGTAAGCCCCCATGTCTAAGTAGACTTTCTCAAGTCGTTTATTGTAGAGTTTAAATAGACAAATGTTCTGCATTTTTGGGATTCCTTTTGATGAATTGAGGTATTTTACAGGTAGAGTACAATGTGAATGGATTTTGTGAACGTAACAAAGATGTTCTCAATAATGATGTTATCGAGTTGATGCAAACTTCTTCAAACGCTTTCATCAAGAGTCTCTTCCCAGAGAATCTCGTGAGTCACCTCCAAAGTTTACTTAGAATCGACATATGATTAGTGATTTCAATGGTATTGGTTCTCTCTATGAGTATGAGCTCAGAAAGCAACAAATTATTCGAATTATTATCAATCTAGCTTCAATCCGGTATTGTGATCGCAGTATTTTGTAACTTCTTACTCCTGTCCAGGCTGTTCTTAAAGAGAAGAGAGGAAAACCTTCCACTGCCGGATTCAAGATAAAGACACAAGCAAATGATTTAGTAGCTACACTTATGCTGTGTACACCTCATTATATTAGGTTTGGATGCTAAATTTAGTTTATTGTCCTCAAGACGGATTTATTCATTTATGAGCAACTACAAACATTATTTTTAGTACTCTGTTATGACTTAATGTATTGTCGCACGAATTTTAAATCGTTCCAACCTCTCAGGTGTATTAAACCGAACGAGACGAAGAGAGCACACGACTGGGAGGATCTCCGAGCGAAGCATCAAGTCGAGTATCTAGGTCTCAAGGAGAATATTAGAATCAGACGAGCAGGGTTCGCTTACCGACGTCCCTTTGCCAAGTTCCTACAGCGTTATGCCATCCTAACCAGAGAAACCTGGCCACGTTGGCCTGGGGAACCAGCCGGAGGGATCAAACATGTCATGGACTCTGTATCAATGGAGCCATCTCAGTGGCAGATGGGAGTTACTAAGATTTTCATAAAAGCACCAGAAAGTCTGTTCTTACTGGAGGAGACGAGGGAGAGAAAGTTTGACAGTTATGCCCGTGTTATCCAAACCGCTTGGAGAAAGTACGTCAGACGACGTGAAATGGCTGAAATCAGGGAAAAGGCTACTGACATTCTTTTCAAGAAGAAGCTGAGACGCAGGGCTACCATCAACCGCTGCTTCGTTGGTGACTACATCGGATTCGGCCAGAATGCCGGTCTTCGTGCCCTGGTGGGGAAACGAGAAAGGATCGAGTTTGCTTGTTGCATTAATAAATATGATAGGAAATTCAAAGTACAGAAGCGAGACATGCTCCTTTCTGCTCAAAACTTATACCTGATTGGACGAGAAAGGGTCAAAAAGGGACCACAAGCTGGCGAAATTATTGAGAAAGTGATGAGGATTATCAAGTTATCTGAAATAGTAAACGTAGACCTCAGTACACGCCAGGATGATTTCTTTGTCATTCGTGTGAGGGAGGCGTTCCCGAGTGTATTGGAATCTGTGTTTAAAACAGAGTTCCTCACAGTTCTTAGTGAAAAAATGGCTGCTACAGGAAATCCAGTCAACATCAGTTTTTCTGATCAGATAACGTACACCGCAAAGAAAGATAACAACAAAATGAAAGCCTGGATAGGATCACTTATGGGCGATGAGAGAGTGTTACAATTCGTCAATGGATCTGAGGACTTCCCTGTGCTGACGGCGAAGGGTAAGATGCTGACTATTGCTATCGACAACGGTCTACCTCGAGACACTAGACCAGGTAAAATCTCTGAGAGACAGGGGTCCTTCAACAAGCAGAAACCTCCGAGAAGCGCTCAAAGTTATAAATATCAACCTCCGGGATCCCAGAAGAAGTCAGAGAAGATGTCACGGTCGAACACCAGCATGGAGCGACCTTCCATGCACAAGATTGGTGCCAAACAGAGTGCCAAAAACCTCAACCCACAATCCAGCAACAAATCCTTCATGAATGTTCCGTCGCCTAACATGAGCATAAAAAGAAAGGGTCCGCCTCCGCCACCGCCTCCTCAACCAAACTACCCTAAAGTAAGAGTACTGTACGACTATCAGGCTCAGGATGCAGAGGAGCTTTCCCTCTCCGCGGGAGATACCGTCAACCTCCTCAGAAAAGAGGATAGTGGCTGGTGGGTAGGTGAATTGAAAGGGAAGAAGGGATTGTTTCCATATAATTATGTTGAAGAAATATGAGACTTATTATGAGATTATGATTTCCATTGTTTGATATATAGAATACCATATAATTCTCATCGATCATTTTGCATTCATGGCTTCATTTTGTACAGTCTTTATACTAATTTACGAATAAGAGTTGCAACATGGATTAAAGATTGAAGGCATAAAAATCAAACACACATTACTTTAATCTTATGTAACTGTAAGCCTTTTGATTTCCAGGGTTTTGTGCAGATGATTTTAAGTTAAACAGTGAAAAACAAGATAAAATGGAATTTAAATATTATAGTTGGGGGAGGGGTTAAAGCTTAAACCTTGTGCAGGTAATACATGAACGATCTCTCACTGTTAGATATTTGTATCTAGATTTTAGGGTTATTGATAGGTCATGTTTAAATTGCATTTCTGTTTTTTTAACTTTTTCGTTGGTTTTACCGGTTTTTGTAAATACTCGTGTTATGTGATTCAACGTATGACTTTCAGAGGAATAAATAAGATAATAATATGCTCCTCCCATTTTCTGTGAAATGCAAATTTAACCTTTTTTTTCAGTTTCAGAACGTTTTTCATGAGATGTTTTCGAGCCGATCAACATGTTTATTGTATGCAAATTGTATACAACTTGTGCTTCAACATCAAGTTCAGGAATGAGACAATGAGTTTAATTTTTTGGTTTTGAAAATAATTAATTGCATGAGAAGCGAAATTAATAAGTTGAAAATTGAATCCAAATACTCATTTCAAGTTCAAATGATATAATTAATCATTAATGGGAGAGGTTAAAAGCAAATTTGGGGGAGGAAGAGTCAAAACTAAAAATGGTCAATAAGTAGATTGTAGATCCAACCAGTGCACAGTGTAAAACTGAAAAGTCGACTGCACTGCGATAGATTTTGAAATAAAATATCACTGTTCAGTATAAAGGCTAACTCCTTAACCTAGTTTCTAATTCTACCTTGATTGGGTGATACATAATTCGATAGCTGATAACAATTGGATTGTCAGTTGCGTCCTTTTAGAAATAATAAGATACATAATTCAAGAATCTTTGTTTCCAAATTTTGCGGACGTATAAGTAATTTAAGGTACGTAAGTGGACCTTTACCGATTGTTGAAATTCGTCATCTATAGCGTCATCTAGCGTGAAATGACGCTAGATGACGCTAAATATCGAATTTCAACAATCGGTAAAGATAGCGACAATGTCGCCAATTGCGTGGCACCTTTTCAATTTCAATTGTCAATGTCGCGATCTAGCGTCATCTAGCGACAGCTACCCCTGTAACTCTTTCTTTGGCTTTGCAGCAGTTTCCATTTTAGCAGCATTCTTAGACCTATAGCTCGTTTCTCTGCCTCTAATCCAACAGCAACTTTCTTACAGCAGCTTTTATTCCAGCAAATTTCTTTACAGCAGCTTTCTTTACAGCAACTTTCTTTACAGCAGCTTTCTTTACAGCAGCTTTCATTTCAGCAACTTTCTTAACAGCAGCTTTCTTTACATCAACTTTATTTACAGCAGCTTTCTTTACAGCAGCTTTCTTTTCAGCAGCTTTCTTTTCAGCAGGTTTATTTTCAGCAGGTTCAATTGCAATTTTCTGTTTAGGTTGAACATGTATTGGACTGGACTGGACTGCTATCAGAAGGCAGACAAGAACTGAGATAACAAACTTCATCTTAATTCGCTGTGTGAAATAATTTAGTTAATGTTAGGGTAACTGTTCTACAATGTGAACAGTCGGTACTCTAGTCGACACTTTCACAACTGAATGATCAGCATCAAGGGTCGACCGGTTAAGAGGACAATTCCTCGGTTTGCCTCGGCCTCGGTTAAAAATTAAGTTGCTATTCCTCGGCCTCGGCGAAATTTTGAAGATTTTAAGGGTCGACCGAGTCCTCGGCCTCGGCCTCGGTCAGGAGGACAATTCCTCGCACCTCGGTTTGCATCGGCCTCGGTTTTATCAAAGCAAAATTTCTTCGGCCTCGGTCGCAAATCCTGCCCTCTGTCGACCCTTGATCAGCAACCATAAGTTTAGCAGTCAGAACATCAACAATTACAGTCACACACAAATGTAAAGTTCAGGGAAAATATTAATGCATCTGACAAATTCGAAAACAGTACTTCAGATTTGTATCCTCGACGCTAAACGGCCCTTTTATTAAATCGAACAATTTAAAATGGCATGCCATGCATAGCGCACAAGATTATTCTCAATTTTCTTGTTGTGTTCCACAAGTATGATTTGCAGATCTTCGCTTTTTCTGATTCCTGATTGGATGAACACTGCATCGAAGAGAATTCATTTTGTTTTAAAAGTTTCATTCAGCACGATAAATTTCTCACTTGCACACCAATTCATGCTTGATTATTCAGAACGGGCAGTGATGATCACGCGATTCCAGATTCGGATTAAGTTTAACTGATCACGCGATTAACTGATCACTCGATTACCAAAAAATCACGTACTGATCGCTGTTAATTTAACAAAGATCAGTACGTGATTTTTTGTTACTATGCATTAAATTGTTCAAACTTGCAAAAGAGCTTCTGAAGGTTTAAAGAAAAATGACGCGCTTTATCAAGAGATGGATCAGTTAAAGCTTTAACTGTTTAAAGCAATATATACGTTATTAAACATATATCAAATTTCTTTTTTACCCTCCCAGAATAATAAAAATTTGACAATATTTTAATCCAAATTCCACTCAATTTCACTCTGTTAGTGAAAAAAATTAGAAATTGATCGAAATCTGGCTATGATAGTTTTAGTAAGTAGTTTAGAAAGTGCTTGGCCGGATATCATAACAATGATTTCGGCTCACCATGATAATTGATATCATGATCAGGGTAGCAGGAAACATAGATAAAAGTGTTTGCTAGGGAAATAAGTCGGGGGGGGGGGGGGGGGGGGGGGGTCAGGCCATGATTACGTTATATTGCTGTCAGGTGAACGACCACTAAGGAATGAAAAGATTCCGACGAAAAAGATCGATGTTTCCGCTCGAGTTTCCGATGACATCGCTCTCAACGTCACTTTCCTCGCTCTTCTCGTCACTTTCCTCGCTCTTCTCGTCCTGCACTATAAAAAAGTAACTGCACCCGTCATCCTCGCACACTTCTAGTTCTAAACGACAGGTAAAATCGGTCAATTCTACACCCGAGAAGTAATACGCCCCCTGAGTTACCTGAGGACCCCAGGCTATTATGTTCATAAACACGAATAAAGATTCGGCGGAATGACAGGCTGAGCGCCGCCCAGTAAAGCCTGTTATTTCGCCGCAACTTCAAACAAATCGACAATGATAATAAAAAATATGATTATGAATCAATTATTTGACCAAAACCCAGTGTCTCTCTTTCCCAAACAAAAGAAAATGATATTAATGTGAATAACCGTCGGGTATTCAAATTAATATCATTTCCTTTTGTTTGGAAAAGAGAGACACTGGGTTTTGGTCAAATTAACCGTCCGCAAATGCAAAATGATACCAATAATGAAATCGGTCGCTCGCTTTTCCCATTCATTCACGGCTTACGGATTTTTAATAAGTTTCGATTAATTACATCAATCACATGCTGTAAACGTCTCTTTGGGTTGCTTTCAGGTCGATATCTAGTTTGAAGTATTTCGGGATAAGGGTGGTAGTGAGTGTCCAATTAGCTGATGTTTATTGAATCTTTATTGCCGAGTACAGCTGCCTTCGGGTAGTTCTTCTTAATTTTTGAAAGTGATGAGGCTAATTCGTTAGCCTCAATTGTCCCTCGCAGTTTAATCACTCCTACTGAGTCTATCGATTTTCTATACGCATACCAAAAATCAAATGCGTAACTAGAACAGAAATGAAATTACAGAAGTTTTAAATTTTTTGTCAAAAAACGAACTTTTAGGGGTGTTTCTAATGACCAGGGTCTACAGTTTTATATGAATGAGAAAAGCGAGCGACCAATTTCATTCTCGGTATCATTTTGCATTTGTGGACGGTTATTCAAATTAATATCATTTCCTTTTGTTTGGGAAAGAGAGATACTGGCAACGGTCCACTCTACCCATGATTATGGGTTTTGGTCAAATAATTGATATCATTTTGAAAAATTGAAGAGCACTGGACATTTAGGTACTTGCAGAGTTCTTAAACATTAAACTCAAAGTGCCGCAACATCACACTTCCTGGCAGAAATCCAAGAAATTACAGCCACGTTAAACCAAACCAAGTGTAGCTACTGATAACAATAGAATTAGCGAGCTGTTGACCGAACGGAAGCAGCGATCATGTGATAATGGATGCTATTAGCCTGGCCCTGTGAGGCTCCTCCTGGGTTTGGAACCGCCCTAACTCGGACTAGTACATTGCTCTGTAGGTGTACAAGGTGCCGATTAACATGAACCCCTAATTTTTTATGGGTTGTATTCTAGGGATTGAACTGCACGTCCAGTTTTATTGTATAGCATAGATTTAGGTTCAGTGACACTAATATAAATAGTAGCAATAAGCCCTTTTGTAGCCTATCGACAGTACTACACGATTAATTTGCAGTCGATTAAGACAATCCCACACCTAACATGAGGCCTGAAAGCTCATTAGCAGTTAACAATAAGGCATTAAATGCACCTAAATTGCGGTTTGCAGCTCAGGAAATAGATGGGTATAATTGCCGCACTGTGGCCTGTAGACTGACTCACGTCATCATGCGATACGAGTTACCCATTGTTTTTCCGATATGACTGCAGTACAATGTGTCCAACGCAGTCGTAACGCGGCGCTGAATCACGTGACATGCAGATGCGCGGCTTATTGGTGCACACGGTCACGTGACGACCTCCCCAGACAGCTATTGGTAGAATACCGACCCTATCTGCACGAGCCAACTTTGAAAGCAACATACCACAAAAGTGCTCTCATATTCGTATCAGTTAGTTAGCATTCAGTTCAATTCGATGAGTCTTGATTTAGCCCGAAAGATGCTCCGACAAGAAAAAGATTACCTTAGCGAGATCATGAACTACGCAGCGAAAGCCAGGTTACCTCGACCCAGTGCAACTCATTCCCGGTCATTCTCCATTGAGGACATCCTCCTGAAAGGAAGCTCCCCAGCCCCGTCAGATAAACCCGCCCCTGTTGAATTTGATGCTGCTACCTTGGCATCCTACCTTCCCCTCTCCATGCCTCCTCACTACGCTGCTGCCTCGGCTCTTCCAGCTTATGCTTGTAAGTTTTGTTTTCAAACTTTTCTTTGATAACAAGGATCCTGAATATTCATTATTCATTGTGATATTTATAAGTAGTATCTGATTTTGCTAATCAGTTTAGGTGTTCATTTACATATTATCTGCAATCTGCATAATGCATATATAATTGTGCACGTGTTGATTATAGAACTCATTTGTGATAAAGGAGCTTCATGACTTTTGTCAAATTCAAGGTTCTATTTGATTCAAAGACAACAGTGCTTTTGTGTTTAATAAAGCATGGAATTGCTTTTATAATCAATAAATTCGTAAAAACTTCAAGAAATGGTATTATGAACATGAATATGAGTATTAGTGCAGAGCAGAATTACCATTTTCAGTATGAGTACTAATTTATTGCCATAAAATTTAGAGTGTCACCATGTTCAAGCACAGTAGAAGTTTAACCCCGATAGTGATTTAACATTATTGTTGGGTTAAATAAAATCGTGCAGAGTATAGTATATTCTGCATAATATAGTATTATATTCAATATACTATTTAGGGATAGATAGTGGTAAACAAGGACCAGTTCCAGTACAATCCTTGAGTGCTTAAATACGATATTAATAGTGGGTTAAGTGTTATGGCACAGAAAGATTTCATAATCCACTTTCGATGATATTGACAAAGTTCCAAATTGCCAGACACGGCCTTTAACAATATATCGGTGAACGTCATCTCAACCCTAGAATTAAAGGCATTTCACTCTCTGATGGCGGTACAACCTTTCAGATTGTATAAAACTACAATTTGTTTGACCCTGAATACTATCCTTAACCCCAGTAGGAGTAAAGACCTAGATCTAATAATGCCTCTAAAGTAAATACCTATAGTAAATGCCTCTAAAGTAAATAGCTCCAAAGTAAAACTGGTTCAAATACTTAAAAACTAAAAAAATCAAAGAATGAACAACGTCGGGTTTCACAACCGGACTTCTTTTGAACTTTCATTTAGTATAATTGTCAATGACAGTAGACAGTGCTGTCTACTACGCCTGAATATTGAATTTGTTTGCCTATTTGTTAGGTAATAAAAAATCCAATCTTCAGGCGTGGCTGCACTTGTAAATGTTAAGTCAAATTTGTAAGTGTGCAGTTAAAGTTTTACGACATTTGCACACCCTAAAAATGATTTTTCAAGACATCACATGATACTTTATAGCGAGTCTAGGTGAAATTTTAATAATGGAGTAAGGGAAGAAATGTTGTAACAGAGTAACAAGTCCGTATGCCGTAGGGTCCAAGTAAAGGGTACTGTGTCGTCATTGAAGTGGAAGTGGGTGTGGGGTATACATTTTCTATTAACTATTTGAGCGGGACTGAAATTTTGTAGGGAGTACGGAACGAAGTAAATGTGTCCTTCTGACTTTCTGAAGGTAATAAGGAAAGTGAAACAGGAGAAAAACAGCTCAATTTCACGAGCTCTGGTATACGCGGTAAAGCACATAACTAGTAACCACCGTGCTATGAAGTTTCACACCCTTCACTTTCACGCTCAATTTTAGATAACAATAACCACCATGGAAAACTTGTGGATTATATCTAGCTCTCAATTACTGGCAACTAACTAAACTGGCATTAAATGACATAATGAGCGTACATGCGATCAGTTCACAACAAGATCAGGTCTAGGTAACAGCACCAGACCAGTTGTAGACCACTTCATTTATCAGTACCTCTTTTCAATTCTTGCGGTGAAAAAAATGCTTATTTCGACATACCGATCATTTTAATTCCCTGAAGACATTATCATTAATATCAGGCATTATCGGCCACTGGTCAGTCTGAACTTTTCATTAGATTTAATTACTAACGACCTGTTTGGACGTTTGGAAGTGGCAACGTCTATTGAAGAGCAAAAAGTGAACATTCTAGACATATGTGAGGCCGAACACATGGACCGGACAAAGATATGAGTTTGTTTAATAATGGCTAATGCAGCAGACCAGCAGTGCCTGGTCCATGCTCTGGGAAAAGACGGCGGATTCAACTCTTGAGTTGATCGATTATAAATAATATCCGGAGTCCTCATTAAGGAGACAAAAACATTGTTCAGCCGGGGTATGATCATCAAGTGATCACATAATTTCGTGAGATCGTGGCAGATGGTTTGGGATTATGGATATTATCAAATCTTCTTGCAGCTCATTCAATGAATGATAAATGACTGTTGCACTGCCACATTCATTTAAATGTCTTTAATCTCGCGGAGCCTCTTAGGGTAGGGGATTTGAAAAAATGATGTGCAATGTTGGTTTTGCTGAGAGTGAGATGGGTTTCTATTGTCCGGGTACGTGATGGCTAAGCACTAGGTTCTCTTAGGGCGGGCCTTTGAATCCCATTTTCTAAAGCACTATAATTCCTGAATCACAGTTAAAAACCTTAATCTTGTCTGCTCTATAATAGTGGAGCTAGACCCGGAAAGCCAGCAGGAAGTTAGGTTTCTTGCTGGGCGGAGTCCCTTGCCCTAAATTCCGTTGTTCCGGTGAAAAAATCGTCTAAGGGAGTCCGTGAATATTCATATTCATAACAAGACTTTCGGCGAACGCGTGCCAAAATAAGCATAACAACGGGGCTTGCTTGACCGGGACAATAGAATTAAATAGCGACCCACGCGGCGATTGTTTCAAATTTACCGACTTTCAAAACACTATTATATTTTAATTCCCTGTTCATTGTATTGGCAAAGGTGTAGTAAAAGTGTCCCAGATTTAAAGGTCAGCCGCTAATGATCGGATGAAAAGGTGGGGTTGGAGACCAGTGCTGGAGTGCTTTAAATGAAAAATTCTCGGATCTGAGGCGTGATCAACTGAATATTTAAGAGGGTAGGAGTACCGAATAATTGGTGAAATAAAGGAGTCGTTGGGCACCTCCTTCTGATCAATTGAAACTCTGAAAAGTACCCAATTAGTGCGAACAGAGGTCCCACTCTGAAAACAATAGAATTTAGTTGAGATCCTGCCCGCACACCTAAGTCCTGCTGACCTGCTACTCACGGCCAAAGAATTGATCACGCACTTCTCGTGAAACCCATGCTAAATTAGCAAACCCTACGTCTAGCAAGTTGCAGTATTATACAAGAGAAATATGTCTAGTATTCTCAGAATTTCTCAGTCAAGTTGTACAAGTACCGAGAATTGTGGTACTCATGTGAATTGAGATGCTTCGCCTTTGAGAAGAATACGATTCTTATTATTCGGAATCCCAGCCTTTATCTATTATAATCTCTGAATCAGTCATATTGTAAAGTTTAGACATTTGCCTACGAATTGGCCAATTTTCTTATAATACATGTATTAACCAGGTGATAATTTGGTTACCTTAATGTAAAATTAGTAACGATGACAGACTTGAAACACTTTTACCCAATCAGGGTTCCAAATTTCCAATTAACAAACAAATTTCCCAATCAAGACAACAATTCCACCCAATAAATCACACCACGTGGCAGAAACAATGGCCTTGATTGACCCGGATCTGGACTGAGTAATTAAAACCAATAGCCCAACCCCACTAGTAGCCCACTCCAACCGGTCAATGTCAAATTGTAGGATTGACATCCGGACCCCTATTGTTCAGAAGACCAACAATCGATTGCTAACAGCAAATCACTGATTCACAATCACACCAGCGTTTACCATATTGTTGCAAATTAAATGCACTACATTTCGGAAATTGGACCTCCAATCTTTTGTTTGAGAATCTCTTTGTTCAAACTGAATTTCTATTCACTTGATGCGTGAAAGTTGGGAGTGGAGGGATTGGTCGTGGGCCTGTCACATGGTCCCGTTATTGTTAATAATCGAGTTGTCACAGAGAGAAAGAGAATCAGAGAAGTTGTCATGAAGATAGTTAAGGAGATTAGGGGTGTGATTTGCACGTGGTCTGAATTAACCACATATTAATTGTCACATGTAAATCACTAGACAGTAGTCACTCTAGCATTCTAACATTCTAACCACACAATTTGTTTCAGATACCCCAGCCCTACTCCTCTCCTCAGCTCTAAGATATGACTACGCTCTCAGACATCTCCGCAGACGCAAAGCTAGAACCGTATTCAGGTAAATAGTTACCATAGTTACCAGACCATACTAAGCAGAGTGTACGTGAAACACATTAAACCAGACATTAGATAGTAGACGGTCATAGTTATTCAAACGAGAACTTTTGTTACTTTCGACTTTCCATAGTTATTAGACCATACTTTATACTTACTTAAAGCCGATTGTACTTATTTTGAGACCAGTTTAAAATCTGTATAGAGCTAGACAATGACACGGGGCAATAAACGGCTACAGTTATTCAAACAATGGCATTTTGGGTTTCGACTTTCGATGGTTGCACCATAACACCATTATTACACATGCTAAAACTCATAAAGTCAAGTTTAAGCAGACTGTTAACCCAGTAATATTTACAGTGACATGCAGTTGGAGGGACTGGAGCGCAAGTTCCGCAATCAGAAGTATCTGAGTGTACCAGAAAGGTTGGACATTGCCACCGGACTCGGACTCAGTGAAACACAAGTCAAGACTTGGTTCCAAAATAGACGGTAAATAAAAACTCTTTCAATTACTGAAATCGAATGATTTGGCAAGCCAATGATACGAAAGATTTCTCTGGTATACACTGAGAATTCTTTAGCTGACTAGAAGTAGAGTTGATCCCTAACAAGATTGTCACCCGCAGAATGAAGTGGAAGAAACAAGTTTTGGAAGAGGAGAGAGTAAGAAAGATGAGATCCAGGGAGACATCCTCAGAACAAAGTTCCACAGGTACGTACTACGTAGTGAGATTGAACAAACTCATTTTCAAACAAGTTTACTTAGGCTCACGTTGCAAGCTCACTGCAGTCACTATCAGTTAAAATACTGTTTAAATTGATAACTAACATCTTACTCCCCCAGGAGGACTAGTCGGAGATCAGGAAATTGGATCCTCCGGACGTTGTACTCCCCAACTCTCCTCACCCATCTCCCCCTCTCCCAGCCTCCCGGACTTCGACAAACTAAACGCCAAACGAGTGTTTGCTGAGCGAGCCTACGTAGCTGATCACCAGAAAGCAGAACCCCAGTCACCTATGGAGTTCTCAGCTAGCACCAGAATGGCACTGACGGAGACCCCCACCAGTGCAGGAATGCTCTCCATACCCAACCTCAGGCCATTCCAGTTAACCAAAAACTAACACTATTAGTATTGCTATATTATCAGAGACAGAAAGATACTGACGATTTTAATATATTATTGAAGACAGCCGATTTTGAATGGTGTGGATCATCAAGATTTTATTGAAAGATATATAATATCGATGCTTTAATTTTGAATTTTTCAAATATGTTTGAGCAAATAGTTTGCTTTTTAGTTTGTGGGTTTTTGAATTTGCAGTTTGTGTGTTGTTTTGCTTTGAGTGGCAGAACTAAAACTAATTTCTTTTTGAATATATTGCATATCTTAATCAAATTAAAATGCTATTCAGATTAATTACCAGTGAAAGTTTCTTGTTTACTTTGTGCTTCACGATACATCATACATCTGTTCAAACGTATAATCACTGGCTGAAAACATAATTTTCAAATGACCATCGTTGGACTTGCAGCTAGGCTCAGAAATTTGGAATTGTCACAAATGAGCGAAAGTGATCGAGAATTAGATGAGAATCTTTGGGCATTAGTGTAGATTTTGTTGTAGATTGTTTGAGTTAGTTTGAGTTGCAGTTCAGGCCGCCGGATAATCACCGGTCCCGCACCACAGGTCTTCTTTGTTTATCCAGCTTCCTGCAAAATCACATCTTACACTAATACGAAATTAACTTAGTAATGCGAAACTAACTTAATAAAATATCTTGCATATCAGAACTTTTCCATGGTACATCGTTCCGGAGAATAAATAATAGCACAAGCCAGACGCAGTAACTAAAATCTATATAAAACTCATCATTGCATTTTTTTCATTCATGAAACCGTACTTTTGTTGCACGCCCATATCCTCCCTAAGACATATTATCACCAATTCCGAATTAAACTTAACAATTCTAACAATTGCTAACAACAAATGCTAACAATTCTGACCTAAATGTCGTTAGAAATAACAAGGTCCCATCCACCTTTAGCGTACAGGTCGGGGTTTTCCAGGAGACCTGGATTCCAGATGTTCTCGGGAGGTGTCACACGTCGTTTGTGGAGACACTTGATGATCAGGATGTGGAGATCTACAATCACAAGGAGGAGCAGGGCCACCAGGTATACCCAGAAACACACGAAAAATATGTAATCTGAAATGGGTTACTGTCAAGCTAAAACGTAGCTGGGACACCAGAATTAACAGTTAGGTAAAATATTGGCTGCCATCATTTCAAGAAATAATGTAAATACATCTGGCCCACTGATTGATAATGATATCTTTGTGAATTTAGAATACCTTAGTACACAATATTTATACATCACAATATTTATACGAATTTCGATTTTTCGTATAAAATTTATGTCGTATAAAATTTATGGGTTATAAATTTTGTGTCGTATAAATTTTCAAATGATTTATGATGGGAAGACTGCTAGATCGAGACCCGATCCCGCTCTTTTGCCAGATGGATTCTTACTGTGTGGCAACTCGTCTCACTGGTCCAATGCTGAGGAAACGATCAATTTACTTAACAACGTTATCAAGCCGTATGTTGATCAAGTTATCAAGAAACTATAAGGACTCCCAGAAAATCAAAAGGCACTCTTAATATGGGATGATTTCCGTGGTCATACTGCATCTAATGTACAGAACCTATTGCCATCATTGAATATAGTTGCTAGTGATGTACCTAAGAACCTCACCCATTTGCTTTCTCCTCATGATCTGACGGTAAACCGTACATTGAAACGAATCGAGCAAGATGACAGCGCAGAATATATCAGTGCTGAGATTACTAGATGTCTTCAGGAAAGCCTATTCTACGAAATTTGCACGCAAAGACTATCACGAAAGCGTTTGCTTACTTTCAGGGACCAGAAGGCAAACAAAACATTCTGCAAGGGTGGAAAGCTGCAGGAATTTGGAAAGCAGTAAAATCATTAAGAGACGCACAGAACATAATGGACACTAATGGCTTAGTGGATCCGTTTTCTCGTCTTACACTGATTGATTAATTTCTATATTTCTATTTTCTAGTCACTAAACGGATTTTTTTCTGTTCTTTGGGAGATTGATGCAATCGTATAAAATTAATGCCGTATAAAAAATATCCGTACAAAACTCGTGACGTACAAATATTCTGTACTAAGGTAGATGATATAACTCACTCGCGCTGCTGTAGTAAAGCATGTGGACTACGATGTAAACGATCAGGTTGGCAAACACTATTGGTACCTCCATGAAGGTGAAGAAGTCGAAGAACTGGGGAAAAAATGTGCCTCCTGAAAAGTATTTTTTCAAAATCATGTCGTCACAATTTCGCACAATGAATTTTTCGTTCCATTATATCTTTGAATTGCTCTCAAATCTGAAGATAATGGCACTTTGAGCCATCTCATTAAAACCATTAATCTTGCTATAATCTGAGAAAAATAATGCAAAACTACAATTTCTTTCTTTTCCCACGGGATTATAAATTTTTACCGATAATGGAATAGTAAAAATAAACTCACGGTTTCTGAGGATGATGAAAGTTTTGTATTTGTCCCCATTGATCCTGCCCTTGGCTCCGATATCAAGGGTCAACAAGAGTAAGTTGATTGTGATAACAGCTGGCCCTAGCACAGCCAGAACACCGTTTACTATCACTAGTGCTTTACTGACTTCAAGTGTGGTGGTTGCTGAGAAGTGGGGTGTTGTTAGACATGGAAATTCAGGACTTTATGAGCTTAGGGTGGAGAAAGTGGCCAGCTCTGAACCGCTAAAATTTGCTCAGTTAAAAAACCTTCGTTACCTTTTAAAACGTTGAGTTGTCTCCCTCCCAAAAAAACGGACCTCAATAACGAATGAAAGGTGGACTGAAAGATCACCCTCGTTCCTACTTACCATCAAAAGTAGTAGTGCAGATAGCTCTCATGCAGGTGTGATACAGACCGACTCTGGTACCCGTGACACTGTCATAACTCCAGCCGGGCATGGCCCCAGCCAGGACTGTCATGAGCAGAGCCACAGCCCTGGCAAACTGCCACCAGACATAACGTCCTCCGTATATCACTCCGCAAGATGTCAATATTGCCATCACATCACCTGGGGAGTGGAGCTACCAAGGTTAGGAGGTTTTGTTCTTGAGCTGGTGGGCGCCAGTTTAAGAAAAACTTTGTTACATCAATGTAGCGAACTTTCAGAATTTTGGGTATTTCCATGCCATTGAGCCTTAATTTCTGATTACCCGAGCTATTTAGATTTAAAACTTTGTATTGTTGTTTTGAAGAAGCTAATTATTGTGGTATTTAAATTTAATTTTAAGAATCTTAATTATGAAGATCTATAAATTCTGATGGCATTTTTCTCATAACTCTGAGTCAGACGCCAGCCAGTTTTACAAGCTGGGTGCGACCGAAATAACGTCGAGTAAAGTTGGCCTGGGATTCAAGATCGTTTTAGACACCTGACAATAGATTTGATGGGTAAATAATAGAAATAAATTCTTTGCCACCAAATCTTTTTCTTTTCTCCCAGGTGAATCTTCGGAATTCTGTCTAATGAATAGATGGAGAATCCATTGTACAAACGGTTACACAGTTTTCTAAAGGAGCTCGAGCTTCTCACGGCAATTTGAGTAGATTAGACGTTAGTCAATGATTTAGGGTATAATTCCAAGGAATGCGTTGCCACGTGTTTGTGATTTGTTCGCCCATCTCTCTCCAAACAATGAAAGCTCCTCCATTAAACGAACCATTGAAATACAGCATTTCGCTCCATTCAAAGCTATTATTCCATTTCAAAACGAACTATAGACGACGGTCAGATAATCGATGGTTCTCTTTATGCCTGAGAATGGAGGATAAACAGGAATGTGATATGACCCACCCTCTCATGCTGGTGACCAACCTACACCAATCAGTTTCCATGACAGCCATCACGGGAAGATTGGCAAGTCACGTGAGCGATATATTACAAAGAGGGAAATGCGTTGAGCCATTAATTAGCCTCGTTATTCAGGGGCCGGACACGTGTGTGTTTGAAGTTGCAGGCCCCCGGGGTCAGTCCCCCATCACTCTGTGGGTTTTCGCAGCTTTGTATCGACCAGGCACGTGCCAAGCAGAATTAATCGTACTGACTCCCTTAATTGCAATACTGGGGATCTCGTCAACGATTAACACATTACCGACCACTTATGATATATAATTAGTCGCTTTTATGGTATATCTCAAGTCTGCACGATATGTTGAATCTTGAGATTTGTATGTGATCTTTCTCTCTGTCGCTAAGAAGATAAACAGTGAGCGATCTACAAGCAAAACAGCTGCAAACGTGTAGTCAAGAAGAGGAAAATGGCCAGTTAAAAACTGAGTTTGTCGAGCTGTGTTGTTAAGAGACATACTGGATATGATTGGTGGTGTTGGAGCGCTGCTTGTTATGCAGCTCAGCAGCTGCTTGTTATTTTGCAATTGCTGACGCGCATAGTAGCTTGTTCTACTAATACATTCACTCACTTTTTCAATTACAATTTGAATTGCTTTCATTACAATTGCCGATTAGAATGTTCACTGTACATAACACACAATACACATCACACAAGGATCAATAATATACATTAATACAGCCCCATGGTGTAATCCAACAGGAAATAGATGGAGAAAATGTACTAGTCACCTTGGAAATGTAAATACAAAACGCGGGTTTAAAGTTTTACAAAACTCAAAGAATTCGGAAACGTCAGAAACTCTCGTCTGCAGTACTGATCGCGTCAGTAGATCGCGTCAGTAGATTGCGTCAGTCGTGGTAGAAATTATAGCGCAGAATTGACGTTTTGCGACGTCAAACAGCACAACATTTTTCTTAATAATAACCGATAACTATAACTATAAGTAATGGCATCGTATAGGATGAAAAAGTGCACTCCAAATCATGTCCATGAAAATGTCAGTTCATTTTCTTTTAGAGTTTGGATCAAGAACACTTGCTTTTTTCACAGTCATACTGCGAATCTCGCCCCACTAATCACGAGATCTTATCCCACTTTCACTTTCATATCAACTTTCACTTTCACCTCTTCTTTCAATTTCACTCTCACTTTCACTATGACATTCTAACTTGTTGGGAGAAGTCTAGAAGTGACGATTTTGCTTCTCATCGTGGTTTATGGACTTTATTGGAGAGTTTGCCAATAACTCTGATAAGGGAGGCGTTCTCCTTGGTAAACTTGTCGTTTTCCGCTTGTGTGGTGGTCATTTTCTGAAAAAGTTACACGGTAAAATTGATTTCTAGCATTAAATTCATAGGGTGGGAACTGTTTTTATTTCTAAATTGACGAATGACGATGTGGTTGATTTGAGATGATCTCTTCACAGAAATGAGAGATAGAAATGAGACTCTCATTGAGAGATGGAAGGAAATGGCTTACATCACAGTTAGTAGACAATGAAAGCGGCCTACTATTTTCAATCATCCTTTCAATTCGCCAGAAATGAGATACAATGCCCTCCTCAAAAGTTCCCACAGTTTAAGCATCGCCAATTAAGAAGTATAATCGTTTGATTGTTGCAAGTAGCGCTTTGGCATTTCTTTTGTTCATTCTTTTTACTTTCCTTAAGAACTAAATGACTCTCCAACCCAGGTGTTAATGTATAATGGATAATAATGAGGGCATTATAACTCAGTTGGTGGAAAGATTTAATGAATGATAAGTCAAGTGGATGAACCAAACGCAAGGCTTGGTGTTGAGGTAATATTTTGGTTGGACGGCTCAAAAACAATCATTTTTGGTATTCGTCTGAGTGATGTCAGACTGTGAGCCAACACAACAGACTCAAATATTTGAATAATAAATTCAATGAACTCAGATAAGTATCCGTGATATGGTCTAGATTTTATCAGCCAAGTCTCCCAAGTCCCTAGCTTATTTAGACCAGAGAATAGACTTTACTACTAATGAGGTGGTGGAATTTTTCTTTTAAAACCAGGGATTAACGAATTTTATTGGTCGTCGCTTTGAGCTGAATGGTAGTTATACTTTATTGATGCCATTTGTCAAAAAAATACATTCTTTCTCCTGCCACTTCGTCTACTTTATAACCACGCCTTACTTTTACTTTCATGCGCCCCATCATGGAATTCAAATTCCTTTAACAAATACCAAACTGTTGTGAATGACCATATCGTCTCATGCAAATCATACTTCACCGACTCCATTCATTCATGATTATTTTCTTACCCACGGATAAATAACTTTCACAGATTTAGAATTAAAATACCGACGTTCCTTGGAGAGACCCGTGGTAAAATAATTGAATTGAAAACAAACAAATAAAAGATAACAACAATACAATACATCTAGTTATCTTGACTATAGAGTGATTTAATAAGGTTGGGAGATTGGAATTATAAAGATTTGAAATAATGAGTGATAGAAATATGTTGCGCGATTTGAGCAATAGCGAAAATGAGTGACATCACATTCCTTCAGGTATATGTTTAGTGGGGGAAACCAAGTTTTGATGAAATCGAGCGATGGAAAATTGAGTGTTAATAGACCTCGAATATTGGGCTGCAGGTATAAGATGCAAAAATTGAACTAATATGAAGTTGTCTTTTTTGGTGTAGTATATATTAAATCAAGGGATTTCTCAAATAATTCTAATTTATAACGAACCTCAATATCCCTCTCCAATTGGGTAAGAGTGCTGGCAAGTCTCTGCTGGGTCTTATCAAGAGCTCTTATATTCAGATCCTTCCTCCTCAACTCTTCTAACCCCTGGATCAACATACAATCGTTCTCCTCGATCTTCCTCCGCATACTCGCTAACTCCTGATAGAGTTCATCATCAGTTAAATGGTTATTTAGTTCAATGTTATAATGATTAATTCATTAATTAACAGATTCATTCAGTCAATTAGTTGGTCCGGATCGATCTAAACTCTGCAGATAGTTTCCACAGCTAGCAGCTCATATTCTCAATGTATATTTTATAATCTCTAATCATAAGTTGTAAATATCGACTTAGTAGTTAGTATGTACGTCACGATCTTTCATAAGCTTATGAAAGAGTTTTTTTCTAGAAAAAACTCAACATTTTTTTTATTAACATCAATAACACCGGCTTAAATATTTTCCACCCATGACGATAACTCTTTTTTCAACATCATTGAGCTGTAATTGATGAAGAATTTACCCTTTTCATTGACTAGCCACGCAAGCAATTTCGCATCGTCAATATATGCTTTAAATACCTCTAGACTAAAATGTGACAGGATCGTACCTGTTACAAAATATGTTTGCCTCCCAAGCGGTAGTCTATTATAGACTCGATGATAAGTGTCAATAATGCGATGCTTTAATCTTAAATTAAGCTGTATCTTTTATCCAGATTAACGATTGTTTATTAACAATAGCGACTAATGCATAATGCTTCCAAATTTAACCCGTGGGATGGAAAAAAGATGAGAACTGCATCACTTCAGTATAACTCTATCTATTGGAATACTGTCACGTGTGATTAGTTCAGACAGCCTATGTCGATTGTCGGTCACTTCAATCCACAATCCAGGAAACAATTGGAACACATGATGTCTGTAGAAAATAAGGGCGCATATTTTACAATCATTAGAATATTTGTCCGTTCAAAGTACGTGGAAACTTCCATATTGCTCCAGGATCCAGTGAAAAGCCGCACTTACTTCCATATTTCTGGGATACAAGGAAAACACAAAACATCGGACCAAATATTTCCGGGAAAAAATAAGGCGGACTTATTTTAACACAGGAATTTTTTGACAACTTAACATTATCATTAAGCATATATATCTTAATATACTTAATAATATTAAGTAACAAATTTCAGATTTCAAATTATTTACGGGATAAAACTTCGAATAATTCGGTGTTAAACAGGTCTGGAGTTGACAGTTTGGAGTTTCACAGTACATTCAATCAAAATAACAGTACAGAAACATGAAATTTAGAAACGCTAATTCTAATCCAAACCTTGTTAAGTCTGGCAACTTTGTCAGGTTTAGGACTGGTAGGTGGTTTAGGTTTAGCGGGTACCCGGTAGACCGGTATATCTGGTACGAGAAGCGAGGTGGCACCTGACATTTTGGTCAGAGGGTCCCTTTCTGATTTGGAGGATTTGGGGGTAGAAATGGGGGACAACCCCACCTCATCAACCTTATCTGGAGTATCTAGATCTGCTTCTGTGGGGGTGATCCCTGTCGACCGCCTGTAAGGGGGGAGTGTTAGGTTCATTAAAATTTTAGGAAATACCTTAGACGGCTTTAACTTGGCAGGTTAGTGACTTTAAAAATCGAAGATTGTGGAAAATTCCACATTTCTGATGACAGCAAGAAAATGGTTAAAAAACTCCAAGTTTAGCCGTCACGTACCTTGCTGCTCGGGATCTCCGCCTGACTTTATTGGAAGTAGCTGTGGTTGGGGTGGCGGTGCTGGGTGTGGAGGAACTCTTGTTACTTCGGGGCGTGTCGTAATCACTCCCCGACTCCCCTGAGTGGGCTCCTGGTTCTCAACAGGTCTATAATTAGGTTTTTTGCGGAAAAATATTAATTAATTAAGTAATTAAAACTGAAAGTTTTTGTAGTAGAGTCCCATGATCGTGATTTCCATCTTTACATTTAAAATCTTAGCTTCTTCTAATATGGTCTCAGATTTAAAGCAAAACTTTACAATCAACAGAAGCCGTAGTTGTGACTTGTGATTTAATGAATTATTTCATTTTTCAGAGCAGTTTCTGCCAGAATGCAGGACGCACTGTAACAGAACGCAACCCTTGGCGGCACTCCCGAATTCATCACTCCTATAGTTCAACATACTCGATTGACGTTTAACGTAGAGCTACGTGCATCCGAAGAAGAATGTCATCGACACAAACCGGCCAGTACATGGATCTAGTGATTTCCTAAAACTTACTGAGGGCGGATGATGCGGACTGCTACTAGGTGGAGGCACGTGCGAAACTAAATAGTGATATAACCGTCCAGTAGTAGGCAGACCCACATTATGAGAGATGTACCTACAATTTGGAAAGACGCGATGTACTAAGAAAATATGCTTTGCCATGTTGACAGGCTTCGGAACGTTCTAGAAGAAAAGGGCAACATAACTGAGATTCTCTGCCCACGCACAAATGTCAAATATTGATACTTTCTTGTAACTTTTCGGCAGATTCAGGGGCGAGAGAGCCCAGTCATGGTCCACCCTTTACAGTCGCAATTAAAAGAGAGCTTCCTATAATTTGATGTGCATGCCGGGGATATAAGCGTTCCAGGCAGTGCCACATTTTTCATACCTATGGTCCATGAGTTCGGCGATAATTTGCTATTGTTGATGGCCAATTTACCAGCTGGTGTGCATATGGTCGATAGACTTAGACATCAAATCAACGGGTTGCATATGAAGAAGGTGCAGTAATTTTTGGTGACGAGAATCGAATGGTGAAAGATTTGCCTAATTTTTAATAGACACAGCGAAAGGTTTTTGAATAAATGTAGACTTGAGACATTGACTTGATAATTCGGAAGAGAGCATTCGTAAACCCCAATCTTCAAACGAAACGATGCGAAACCAAGTAAGATATATCAGGAATCAGGATGTGAATGGAATTTCCCAATTCTGGTTTAGATTATCTTAATTATCAACTAATTATCATTACATTAAAGTACACTCACTTATAATCACAGGAACACCCTTCCCAATGTCCACCTGCAGCTGTACCCTCGGTTTATTAGGCATCTCCAAACCGACAAGTAAAACTCTACACTTAAATATATAACATTAAAAAGATAAATAGTATCACAACATTAAAACAATACTCTAAAAACGGGTGCTGCTGTCCACGCCCCACCGTCAACAGCTACATTTCAAAGTGAACCAGGCAAATTAGCTCACAAATAAGGAGCTGTGAAAGGGAAATAGTTAAGAAATGTAAAACTCACAACAACACTAAAAGTAAACACAACACCGCACCAGGCGGCGGTAGGTTTTAAAAACCTGTTAAACCAAAGTATAAAACTCGCAGGTTTTGCGCTTCACACAAGACAGCATAGCGCACTGAGGAGAGTGTAGTATGCCAGTGTGCAGAAGCCGGCAGTGCAGGGTCTCACTCAGCTGCTGAGAGTCATGTTCGCTACTAGTCAACACGTAGTTTGTAAACTTCGCTTCGACTCGATGACAACCCTCGGCTCTCATATGCTGTCATATAATAATACGAGGTATAGAGAGAGGGAGAGAGAGAGAGAGAGCTTGGTGTACTAACTAACGGATCTCTGGAGCTGGTGAGGTTACCCCCCCCCCCCCCCTCTCTCTCTCCACACCAGGTTAAGTTTAACAGTCCCTGTCAGAGATTAAACTGCAATTACTGGCCCGCGCAGGCATACCTTGGAGCCTGAACATTCTGGAACAGACCTGGTTTCACCGCCTCCCCAAAAGGTATAGACAGCAGGGGATGTGGCAATATAATACTGTCTGTGTAGGAGTTCTCAGGAGGGAAGCCTGCTGTCTCCTCGCTGGGAGGTTTGGAGAGAGCCTGTTAGATTGTCAATTAGAGACCGTGGAAGTACGAGGGAACAATGCCATTCGGTTCACCTCAACTTCATGGTACATTCCTCAAGTAAAGTGTTGAACACGCCGTGGTAAATGTAAAGTGTCGATCACTTATGGATCAAATTTGTCGCTGTCTGAAGATGTGATGACGTTCGTAATTAGTGTTGTGACGTACAGCAGGGAACTTTCAGATGGAGAGCCTCAGCCGTTGCATTATCTATTCCAGAGTTGACTCCTGAGAAACCATATCTGTATTCGCAGATGAGGTAAATATAGGCTGCAACTGACTTTATGAGAAGTTCTTCAGATCGCTAGCTAATGAGTCCTAAGAAATCGTCCATTAGCGAGCCTACAGCGAATATATCGTTAGCGTCAACGCGGGTTCCGATGATTTTGAGTCTGATCTCGTCTTCTTTCTGTACAACTATACCCTCATCCTGGTTTTGATAGCACTCCATATCTGAAAAGGAGGTTAAGATTTTAGTAAGATTTTAATGGTTGCTTTTTAGTAAGATTTTAATGGTTGCTGCATTGTATTTTGCACAATTTTAGGTAAAAGTTTTAAATCATGTCCTACAACTTGTTTACCACCATATGATATCAGTATGAGATCAGTACAACAAATAATAGTTCTGGGCATGACAAGGTCTAATGTATGCCAAGTTATTACAAGATATTATGACAAACCTAATTGAGTGTCATGATAGAAATGGCACAACAAGCTATGTTACACTGAGGCTGAGCAGTGAGTGAGGAGGAGATATTTACCCGGGTTAAAGACCATGTCAGCAGGTATGCTGTGTCGAGATATGAAACACGTTAGAGGTCCAACTTCGCAGAAGATCCCCACTTTGTTAACCTCACGGACAATAGCATCCACTACCTGTAAAACACAGGGACGTCTGGGACATATAACCGAATATTTCACACTTTATGGTACGTTGAAGACGGTCTAAATATTTAGAATTTACAGGGGAGCTTGAAAAGGTCAATTTTATGAATATTGGCGGTATAGGCGGTAGTTTTTATTTCTCGTGATGAGTGTCAAGGTGTATTGGCGGTGTGCCAGTCATAATCTCGTCTAATAACTAAACCGATGCTAATTGCAAACGTACCTCTCCCTTAAAAGGTCTGAAGACGATGGCTTTGTATTTGACGGGGAAGTTGACGGAACCTTGTCCCTGATCTACCACGCCGTTACCAATGTGATCTATCGTAGTCACCGCTACTACGAACCCATACTCTCCTGAAATGTATTAATCAACTGAGCCATTAATTGGTAAATAAAACCGTTCATAAGTCAATGTCTCCCCGAAATTATATATAGTTAACACATTACAGTAGATATTGTTGCTTTTTGCAGAGTACTTTCAATATTAGGTGTGGTCACCCTAAACCAGACATTTTTGTATTTTACAATATTTAACATGACAATAGTATTATATACATGTATTTCAATGATCTCATGTCATTCTTTTTGTCCCTTGTATGCATATTGCATATTGTCCACCTTATCCTAAAATTCTTGGGATCCTCTAAGCTGTAGATCATAACTCAATTTAAAGCCGCAACGATAAAGTTGAACCTCTTTAATAGTTGTAATATTGTCAAAGCATCAACTATGGCTCGTTCTTATACTTATGAGTATTGACCTTGTAGACCTCTTACTTTTAGAACTCTTGTCCAAGCACAGGTGTTGTTGCTTGCAGATCCATTGATAATAATCCTACAAACCGACGATTTGTTCATTTTAAACTCATTGATTGCATAGCATTACATTTAGAATGGGCTTGGCACGTGTTCATTGTTCAATATCTCTAATGAACAGCTTAGATGACTATTTACTTAAATTAAAAATATGTGTATTGTCTTGTAAAGGCGGATTTACAATGGCTTTGTTTAGACTAATAGCAAGCTTTAGATTAATCTCTTTAAATTAATAGCAAGCTTTAGATTAATCTCTTTAAATTAATAGCAAGACCTGGTGTCCTGGTCTTGACACACAACGCACAGACATATATTTATAAATTAAACCAAATTAACATAACTTATGAATTAACACAAATTAACATAACTTAACATCAATTAACATAACTTAACTAACAAAAACACATGATAGATAAAGGAGAGTCATGAGTTAAATGAAGACTTTTAACGAGTTCGGTGCCCTTATCGTGTACTCCTAAATCAACACAATAAACGATCATCCAGAGATTAAGTTATAAATTAAATTAATGGTGAGATAAAATGAGACTCACCCGTGCAGGACCCCTCCACCTCAGTAAACAACTTCTTCTTCACAATGTCGATGAGTCGCGGACCGAAATACTGGGGATGCAGCAGGATCCTGTGTTCCAGGCACATGTGGTAGAACATTTCCGCTAACCTAAAATTTACAAATTGTCAAAGAGCCTCTTGTCAGCAGGTCTTTAACGAAATATTCAGAGTATTCGGAATGTTCCCGAGAGGGTGAAAAACAGCTGATTTTTGTCAGTTCTGACAGGTTTTATGTTGGAGGTGAAACTGAGTGAAGATACGGTGGGATTGTTTAAAATATTTCGGAGTCTACTTTTAGGGTATTTACATAATATTTCTTAACGTTTAACTTCTTTAACTCTCAGAATTATTTATAACTCATGCAAATATCAAGACTGGAAAAATATGTTAAGTTTGTCGTCATCAACACACATGTCAATTTCTGTTATCTAAATCAGAATAATTAACGCAAAAATAAATATCAAATTACAAATTGTTACAATTTAAACTTAATTTAAGAGAATAAAAAATTTCTCACCGACCGTAAGTACAGGGAAATTCTAATTATCTATCAGATGTACTCAGTACTGTTTATACATAGTCATAACTCAAGAGTATTACATTTCTACTCATTTAATTTAAAATTGTACAAACATTGTTTAAGTTAAATCAGAAACATCAATCATTTTGAATTTATCCCAAATGTAAGATTCCAGCCAGTATTAACAGAAAATATGATTGATAAATGATAATGACAAAATTATTAATAGAGAAATCATTTTACCTAATTTTTAATTTAAATTGACCTCAAAAAAATCCAAAGACAAATCACACAGCTACATTAATAACCTACCAAAATCTTCTGTTTACAACCAAAACACTTATCTACAAGATAAGACACAAACGAAAATAGTGCATCACAATCCTGATTCCTGATAAAACCGAATAATCTGAAAACGTTTTCCGGAGACTTCCTCCAATCAAGGAAGCGTGTCTTCCTCCGAGACAGCCTCCCCAGCATCTGAAGCGGGTTCATTACCGTCAGGGTCACTTTCCCCGTGTTCCATGCTAGGGTCCACAAAATGATACGCGTTCTGAAGAGTCTGAAGTCTCCTCGTCTCAACTCTTTCCTCTGTACCTGCGTCCTGTCAGCAAGAGAGGTTAGCAATTAGCAACTAGCAATTAGCAATTAATTAGGTGCTCATTTCTTTAGCTGTTCGTATTTTGAAGATTCTCCATTGCACTGTTGGTCATATGTCCTAAAGTAAAGTAAAGTAACTAAATGGAGGTACATGATATGTTAACATTATGTTAAAACCGCAGATAAAGTTTGGAATGGAGAGTTAAAACTTACCATGAGCCGAAGAACAGTTTCATGTATTTCAGGTGTGTTTCTGTCAGCGTCACTTATCTTCACGTTACCGTCTGCATCACTGCAATATTAGGATTATACATATGGAAAAGCACTCTAAACTTCTGTATAACTGTAGATAACATCGACTATTAGCAAACATAGAATGAGTAAGATAGAGGATTCAGTTTTTATTATACCGGTAAATAACTTTAATTTCTATGGCAGGTTTTTGCTGCAGCTGTTGAGCCTTGTGTTTCCAAGCTTCGACTTGCTGTTGAGTGGACTTGGCTAGCCTGTTTATCGTGCTCTCCAACTGTACGAATTGTAGAGGTAAGTGAGTGACAAGACCACTGTTAATTTGGGAGAGGTTGGAAAAAGTCACATTGCCCAAGTAGTCTAAGTTAACAAAAAGGGCACAAGTATCCCGTCACGAAATGGTGTGATCCAGATGCAGGGAAAAGATTTTTACAATAAATATTATCCTAATTAGATGTGCTCCTCTTAAAATGGGTATAATAATTGTACAAATAAAATACTGGCGCTCAAAGTCGGGGCTATCATTATTGGTTTCTGGCAAACAAAGTCTAGGACATTGCCTAATAATGAGCAAAAAAACGTAATTGGAATGTACTTTCGCAAATTAGGCTTTGTTGAGATAAATCATGACTTAGCTATCAGCTTTGTTAGGGACAAAATCAATAAATCTTGGATGCTGGTACAGTTCAATTATTTATAACTAAGTCTTATATTTTTTGGGCAGCCAGTTTTTTGGATTCCGAATAATGTTTTTTCGGGTTTTTTAATTTTTACTTAGTCGCTCCTTTCTGCCTGGTAAATTTCATTTGGTATTGCTAGCAGGGAAATTAATGTCATTGTCATGTATAATTACCTCTTCAGATTGAAAAATATTGCTCAGATCATCGTCTGATATATTATCCAGGTTGATATCGGCTAACTCAGGGTTCTTGATGTTTCCTCTGTCATTTAGCTCTGAGAAATCATCCAAATAATAACCATCAACTAACAGTTGAACCGTGATTACAGTTTATGAAATAGAAATGCATGAAGCTGGGTCATCGATGATTAAAATAACATAACAATGCTTACTTTTAAGTTTGTTAATATCGCTTTTCATTTCGTTCACAGCTGATTTAAACATTTTCTTGAGGGCTCTGAGCGGTGCCTGTTTCTCCTCGTCAGCTACATCCTCCAGGTAGTTTTTAAGTGAGTAATTGTCAGATGTGGGATTATTACCCACCCACGAAGGTGCCAGTAAAGGTTTTGCTATTTTTGGTCGCCGCTCTGAGGGAATTTCTGCTGTTATTTTCCACTTTTTACTTATATCTTTTTAATCAGGCGTACAATTTTGTAAATTTTGTATCATTTAGCGATCTGCCACTACAGTGAACTAGTGAACTGTTATAATATATAATACTAAAGAGTAAAGATGAACCTTGCTTTTCAGGAGTTTTCACTGAGCTGACGATAGGGCTACAAGATATTCTGTGTTTGACAGCGGTGTGTCCTGGCATGAAGAAGTCGTGTTTGCACATCCGGGCTGTATGTATTACTATTTTGTAAACACAGACAGTTCGTTCATCTATCAGCGCAATAAAGTCCGAATTCGCGTCCGGATCACATACGTACTGAAGGGAACTGAATAGACGGATTGGACGATTAACAATCACCACGATCAATTGGATTATTTGATTAGTTTTCCTTGATCAACTTTCAATTACAACAAGGAAATATAGTGTCTTACCGAAACTGTAGCTTGGCGATTCATCCCGCTATCTCCGCAGAAATCACCGTTTAGGAAATATTGTTTGTGAGCGACCGGCATTTGTTCGTAGTACTTGATACTCTGAAATAGTGTTGCAATATTATAATAGCGGGACAGTGTTTTGTTATCGAACGTGGTATAAAACTTGCTATGTTGGAAGCGACAAGAACGCGCGATAAACGTACGTGATCACGCTGCGTATTGTTTACAAAATTTTACTCCGCGCGTTCTATCTACAGCATGAAATTTTTGTATCGCCGCCATCATTCTGAATGAGAAACAATGAGTAGAAGAGGACGGAGCTTGTTATTGATCATTCCGAAGCAGTTATCATATAAATTTCCACCGATAAATCTAATAATAGCTGAATTTCAGAATAAAATGGATCAAAAACGGTATCTATGAGGTATCAGACTTTTGCTAATGTTTCCAATTAAAGCAGACCTGCGTACATAAGGATATGTCTATAGATTAGAAGTCAACAAAACAATCCAATGAATCATCATATGGGGACAATCACTTAATTGGATAAACAGTGAAGAAAATTTCATCACCATTTTTCAAAGTAGAAAAAAGATGCACGTGCATTATAAAGGAGCACGTAGCAACATAACAACGAGAATAACCTGACAATTTCCCTGTGTTTTGCACGTGAACCTCAGTTTCTCAATTATTAAATCACTTTTGTTGTAAAATCAACTACTCTCGTTTACTATTTGACAAATACTTATTGGTTAAACTTACAACCAATCATGAAGATAAAGATGTTTGTTGCACTTATTAGTGCTGCAGCGGTGACTCTGCTTATTCTCACGGAATCCGGGCTTCTTGGAGTCTCCCAACGCCAAAGTAAATACCGACTCTTCTGTTATGCGATTTTCTTGAATTCCAAGTTTTTGAATTCCAATTTCCCCTCTTTTTAGAGAACAAAAACATCACTCAAAAGATCACCTTTACAAATTCCTGTTGTTTCAGAGGTTGTGTTGATGGAGGAAGATAAATACTTTGAGTTGCTCGATAGAGTGTGCCGAGTACCAGTCGACCCCGAAATGCCACAAACTCACCTGAGCGACAAATGCTTCCTTGAACTGTACCACCTACACCAGAAAGTTGGAATAAGAACTTCGGAACTGTACGAAGAGATTCAGAGATGGGAGCGTAAGTTTTCTTTAAATTTTTCAATCATTATGGAAAAGTATAAAACGATTTTTCACCTGATTTTTGTTCAACAAATGGAAGAATCTAACAACAACAAATAACTAAACGACATGATTATTTACAGGCAAGATGGTTGATTTGGAAGGGGAGGCTACACTGGTAGGACATTCCTACTTTTCAAAACCAATGGCAAACTTTAAAATGTCATATACCTACCGGAGCTACGTTGAACCGGTGCTGCAAGATGCAAATGATATGGCAGCGAAGAATGGAAGAAATGTTGCTGGGAAAGGTTTGGCCCTAGCTGCTGCCCTCCTAATATTCTCCCATATTTTGTGCAGGTAAGCTTTAAAGGCACTTTAACTTGTTTTAAGTTTTTGAACAATTAAAAATCTAAGTAGCAAATACTTAATAAACAAATTTACCCTGTATGTTAAACGTAAGTGTGCTCTAAGAAATTACCTTACAGATTCACGAAACCTGACAGCTACGCATTACCAATGCCAAACTTCTACGAAACGTCCAAGACCCAAAGAGGATGTTCCTTGTTCGTGAAGCTTCGGAACTACTTTCACGGGCCAGATAGTCTGGACTTGCCTTTACCAGGAGCATACAAGAAGCAGGACAAGTTCATCGTGTAAATAACTTGCTGCAATAGACACACCATTACACGTGTTCATGAAAGATATCGGACGAATTTCAGCTCGTCAAAATCTTATATGCTATAGATATTGCAACATGGATTGATGGATTTTCCAGATTGATGAATTAATCAGATTGGTGACTAATCTGATTAATAAATAGATGGTGAAGAAAACTCATATTTCATGTTAAGAGATTACATATTGTAAATATGGGCATTTGTTTTGATTTTGAAATGATCGTGGATCGATAAATTAACAATGTGATCATTAAGTTTTACTATTTGAATTTTGAACAGTCGAAAATTTAATTTTGAATGTTATTAAGTATAATGTTTTAAGGTTTTGAATTTTGATTATTCGATTATTAACATTTGAATTCAATCAGTCAAGTTTTATCAGCTTAATTGATAAGTTGAAAATTTGATAAATTGACGTTATTCAATTTAAAATAATTGAATATAATCTGAGTTCGATTATTCATATTATGTTATACCATTATTATCATAAAACAGAAAATCTCAAAAAAAATAAAAAAGAACCCTAACTCCAAACAAAATCGTTTTATTTTGTATTTTTAATTTAATTTAATTTGATTTAACATAACACAAAAATGGAAAATATGAAGAAATTTCTTTCATTGCAACAATAGGCATTAGGCAGCATGTACCAACACATATTAAGCTGCAGTTATTCTACAGGACCATAACTCAGATCCTACCGATATTTTTCTGAGATAACACTGAATCACCTTTGGCTCACGCTATTTAACAAGTTTTTCAAATATTAAAAGACCTATTAGAGTTTAACCTCATATACTTACAGGGTTACTTAGTTCTTGTGTCCAGTTCATGTCTCTATCATAGCGACCTAATATCGACACTTCCTCGGGTAGGACCCCCTGCATTCTCCTATCTGAGAGGAAACAACATATAAAGCGAAGAAGATATTGAGCGGCAGAGGGAAGTAGGGGGAAGTAGTAGGGGAGAGGGAGAGGGAGAGGGAGAGGGAGAAAGGAGAGGGATAGGGATAGGGATAGGGATAGGGATAGGGATAGGGATAGGGAGAGGGATAGGGAGAGGGAAAGGGAGAGGGAGAGGGAGAGGGAGAGGGAGAAGGAGAGGGAGAGGGAGAGGGAGAGGGAGAGGGAGAGGGAGAGGGAGAGGGAGAGGGAGAGGGAGAGGGAGAGGGAAAAGGAGAGGGAGAGGGAGATCTATCTGAGAGAAAACAACATATAAAGCGAAGAAGATATTGAGCGGCAGAGGGAAGTAGGGGGAAGTAGTAGGGGGAGAGGGAGGGGGAGAGGGATAGGGAGAATGGAGAGGGATAGGGATAGGGAGAGGGATAGGGAAAGGGAGAGGGAGAGGGAGAGGGAGAGGGAGAGGGAGAGGGAGAGGGAGAGGGAGAGGGAGAGGGAGAGGGAGAATGAGAGGGAAAAGGAGCGGGAGAGGGAGAGGGAAAAGGAGAGGGAGAGGGAGAGGGAGAGGGAGAGGGAGAGGGAGAAGGAGAAGGAGAGCGAGAAGGAGAGGGAGAATGAGAGGGAAAAGGAGAGGGAGAGCGAGAGGAAGACGGAGAAGGAGAGGGAGAGCAAGAGGAAGTGGGAGAAGGAGAGGGAGAGGGAGAAGAAGAGGGAGAAGGAGAGGGAGAGGGAGAGGGAGAGGGAGAGGGAGAGGGAGAGGGAGAGGGAGAGGGAGAGGGAGAGGGAGAGGGAGAGGGAGAGGGAGAGGGAGAGGGAGAGGGAGAGGGTTCCTCATCAACTTAAATTTATTTTAGCGGCACAATATTATATCTAGTTAAAGAAAAGCTAACCTGGTTGATGGTACTGTTGGATTATGTTGCCGTAACAAACTCTGTATGTCCACCATCCTTTGGTCTGTAAAAGTGGTGTTTATAAGCTGTGATTTGTTACATTCTTTTGGATGGAAAATATGAATAGCTTATAAGCTTCTAGTTATCAAAAAAGAGAGGGCTTATCAATAGTAATACTGCTGAATATAAAGAGGTTTCAAATTCCCCAAATTATTGAAAGACGAACCCTATGAATACATTGATTAGACATGAATCTGGAAGCGAATGATTTGAAGACATTCTCAAGATCAGTATCTTTATTCTCTTTAGTAGCGACGTTGGGTATGATACAAGAATATTCCTGGTCGTACTTCGACTTCATTATTATATGTTCCAACTCGGGTAACTGTGGGTGTTAAACTATGTGAAATTATAGTCAGTTTTTGATTTCAAAGTGTTGTGTAAAATACTCAACAAAAGTTATCAGAAAGTCCACCGCGGATCTGTATGTATGAATGATACAAGATTTGATCCCGTGAGAGATATTGGAAATCAACAAGAATATAATGCGGGTCAGTAACCTGGGATCTGAGAACTGGGTGAGCGTTTATCTCGATACCATACTTCAAATGTTCTATCTCCTCAATGTTGTAAACAAACGATAACGCCCCGTAGTACATCAGGGGAAGCAGCCATTTTAAGACCATCCTTAAAATTTAAAAAATGAGATTTCGACATATAAGAACGAGTGATGAGTTACAACTTTATTCAAATGCGCCAATTTTATCATTCATGTTCGGTTCAGAATCAAGTTCAAAATATCACTTCTGGTCTTCAAGTGTCTTAATAACATAGCTGCTCAGTACTTATAAGGACACATCAAACTAGAGAACTGCATTTATGTTTTGTGGACCAAAAATTTGGAATGGACTACCCTACTCAGTGAGATCATTATCATCTGTAGAATGTTTTTAAAATGCCCTAAAGACGTTTTATTTCCACCTAGCGTTTGATAATTTTCCTAATATTTGTCTATAATGTCTAAGCTGATATGAAAGTGCATAATTTTGGTAACTTAATACAAATATTTGTCCACTAATTCTGAACTGATAAAAAGTCCATAATCTTGACATGATATTTCATCACTAAGTCTCGATTGAATGACTTAAATGTACATCTTTGCTGGGTTTATTTTAATGTCGAAGCGTGTAATAAATGTTAGAAGTTATTTTTTATTCATTACAGATTTTATTCTCATGCAATTAGCAAACCACTCATCGACTGTAAGTGTATGGAATCACTTGGGAGTTAACTGCATTGAACTTTAAGTAATGAAACTGCACATTGTACAAATGGAAATGTATAATAGTGTATACGAATTGTATGAAGGAGCAGAAATTATCTAAGTCTCAATCCTAGGAGTTGGAACCCAAACTTCCAGCCTATATCAAAAATGTCTACTCGTTATAATTATAAAGATGCAATTTCACCTTAAAAGTAACACAAAATAAGTTAACTTTACTCTCAACATCAGCACATGTTCACAAATCATTCAAACTATAATCAGCACCAAATCTCAAAACCGATAGTCATCATTCCATTTGTCAGGAGTAAAATTCCTCCTCATACACCAAACATAGTCATTAGTTCGCGCGTCAGCCTTTTCCTCGCTCATTCTCCGTTTGTAGATATCTTCAAACTCTGGATCAGACCTGCACAGCTCCTTAGTCATGTTCTGGTGGTAGGAGTCATTACCAAGCTGGATCAGTCTGAATATCAGCTTTTCTTTGTCCCATCGGCTGTAGTTAGGGTATCTCCACTGAGAGGGTATCATGTGTTGATTGGGTGTTGTTAGGGGGTTGTTAGGGTATGTGTTGAGAGGGTATATTGTGTTGTTATGATCAGTCTTGTTTGTGAAAGAAAATAAGTGCTCAATAGTTTTGAAGACTCAGAGGGTATTGGAAAAATAGATCATTTCAACATTTTACCATCGTATGATATTTATTACGCCAATAAAGGAGAAAACAAGTTCAAAGTGACCCAAAATTAACTTCATATACATTTATCAGTCCAAAAAGTCAGACGTTTATTGATATTTATAGTGCCTAATGCTACCTTTTACTAGGAACTAGCAATTACTCACAAATTTAATTCCAGAGATGTTGCCCTTTATGGCTAGGTCTCTGAATATCTTTCTGTTTATCTTGTAATCGTTCACACAGCCCAGTAAATGACCAGTAAGAGCGCATCTGAGGAAAAGTTTGTTATTTCCCCAGGCATCATTAAAATAATACCATGTAAAGCAGGTAAACAAAATAGGAATTTTCCATCACAATTTAAAGCACATCACATGACAGCTACGGGTGAGTGAAATGAAACTGAAAATATGCATACTTATCAGTTTCAGTGTTTTTGTGACTATATTTAGGAAGTTGTTTGATATCAGCGGCTGCTTGTGCTTTTATCTTCGATGGTAATAGATCAGACTCTGATATTGTCTCTAGCCTGAAAACGTTGACATTGTCAGTTCAGACGACTGAAGAGGGTGAAATACACGAAAAAGTGTCCCGAAACGATTTAAACATTTTCACAAAACCTGCACTGAATTTTAATCATCTCAACAAAGTTTTGAAAAATTCGTAACCTACTGTAATCGATCGTAAAAGTGCATTCTCTTCATCTGCCGCAGGTAATTATTTCCGATAGTCTTTTTAACAGCTCTATGAGAAAACCGAACTGAGTTAATGTTCGGACATAAAGAGGGAACTTTGGTGACACAGTTTGTAAACATCCTTGGAAGACACTTTTATCAGGTGAGTCGTTTAAATCTTAAAATATATAAAGTTTGAAGACAAATTTAGGAGGTGAAATACGTGAAAGGTCATGAATCAGATCTATTAGGCGATTTAAGAGCTTTCACGCATATAAGTATGCAATTTATCTAAGAAAATGAATTAAAAGTTATCACTTAATTCACCCCCGATCCCGGTAGCCCCTACCTTTAGTAAAGGTACTTCAGGAGCAAACATGCTGTTTAATATGATCATGCAGAACAGAAACATCAATTTTATTCAATTTGCTGCTAGTTACATAGCTAGTTATGAAAAACAACTCAATAAGCATGAAAAAGGGTAATTGTCTAAGTATCTATGGTGAACAATTGGTGAAAGTTAAACAACCAATAATGAATATATTAAGACTATAAATTTCACAAAAAAACCATATGTCAAACAAATAATACTTATTTAATATTATAACAAGCATCAAATTTATCTTTATATCTGAAAAAGAACAAATAAAATAAAAAAGCAATTTCATCGAACCAAAGTATCTGAACTGTAAGGAAATTCCAAATCAAAAACAGCCTGTAAAAAGAATTATTGCCCAGATTCTGTACTAACGAAAAATTATCTGGCATACTTTTGTTCGATGTTGAACGATAAAACACTTATTTAGAAAGTACATAATATAGTGAAAGAAACACGTGCAATAAGGTGCAATACAAAATTTGCGACAAAATATATCTTATAAACGTATCTGAAATTTGACAATAATACGAAACAAAATAAGCGTTTGGTATTCAAATAAATCGGTCCAGTACTGCCAACAGAAGCTCATATTTACAATTATTTATGATCGTTGCTATTATTTCCGCAGATGCTTACTGATCAACGCGTTGATCAGTAAGCATCTGCGGAAATAGTTACTGGCAAAGTTATAATAATTCAATTTCCTTGAAACCTAAAACAGGATCACTTGATAGCTAACCCAGTTTTTCTGATTTTATTTCGTTATTAGCATCTGCAATAACTTTACCATTCCTATTCTTCTGAGCACCATTCTCTGTCTTCACATCAACAGCCTTACTATCACCACCAAGATCTACATCAGGGCAAACTTTAATCCTTTTAACTTTATATTTTACAATAGGAGGAGGATCAGGACGATAACCCTCTTTAATAACTTTCAGTTCAGTTGAGCTTGGCATATTTATTATCTCCTCTTTCACTTTGATCCCCAATTTAGAGCTTAACATTCTGAAAACTTCGTCACATTTTGCATGTATAACAAGATCAGCGTGTTGGTCCATTCGTGTCTTTTGTAAATTAACAATCATGATTTCTCCTCCATAGCGCTTGGTTTTGAATGGCATATTACCTGGATGTATTCGAATTAAGACTGATAACATTCATGAACGTTCATTCGATTGAAAAACTTTGGAAATTTTATTGATAATAAATGATAATCTAGAACAACGAAAAATAATGAAGAACACGTTGCATTTTTGGGGATACAATAAGATCGGATAACAGTCTGCCACCCCTTCTAATTGTTATTGATTGATCAGGATTTCTATAACAGTAAATATTTATCATGCGAGAAGAAAAATCCCGGAGAGGGCACCATTGGTTTTGGTAGGCTGCAAATTATTATTTTTTAAATTTCAGTACAATACGAACACTAACCAACTGGTTGGATCTGCATGGAGGTTCCTAAAATGAGACACAAGTCTGCAGTAGAACATTGGTATTCACTTTCATATAACTCGTCCCAGGGCAGGCTATCTTCCCAATCCAAAACACTGTCTACAAGTTTCCCTCTGGGTTTTAGTGGTATTTAATCATCATCAAGTCAACTGGCATTTTGTGAATAATGAAAATAACAAACAGCAGTTGAGAAGCAAGTTGCTGCTTTCACAGTTCACACACTAAACAGTAAGATAAAAACTGTTTAAAATTTGTCATTCAGACCAGATTTACAAAGATAAATAATATTGTATATTTATGTGTTAGCAACAGCTTTCACATTAAAAACTTATGTTCAATCTGTATTACGTTGTTTTACTAAATGTGATTGCCACAATGCCCCCCCCCCCCACCCAATTCAGCACATATCTCACCTACAAGGTCTACTATTAGCCTTCAGGGTAGTGCACAATCTTCCTGTTTTCTTCAGACCTATTGTTTTTGTCGGAGTACCTCGTAAGTATTCTCTGCCACAGGTCATACATCTCTCTGTAAAAATGTTTCCATGTACTTCTGATAGATGTTCTCTCGGAAAACCTGAAATAAAGACATGATAAAAGGTATTGGAGGCGCGGCGTTTAATTCTGTTACAGAGAGTTTGATAAACAAGGAAAGTGCACAGTTTGATTCTCCACGTTTATTTTAAATAATAATCAAGTGACAGTTCAGTTTACTAAAAAAGTGCAGAACTTATCATAATTTAAAGATCAAATACCTGATTTTAGATGGAGATTGTCAACATTCTGACTAACGACATAACAACTTTTCCCACTGTTTAGAATTGCATTTATAGCAAAATGAGTGTATGATGGTCTGGCAAGTTCAAAATCAATATTTATAGTTGGCTGAAGACCCTTTTCTTCCATAGTCCAGACCCCGTTAGGACCTCTGAAATCTGGAATCCCTGATGAAGTACTAATGCCAGCACCAGTAATAAAAACAATATTTTGAGCCTTTTCAATAGCTCCAGCCAGGATCAATACTTTTTCTATGACCTTTTCAGTTGTTTCAATCAGTTCCTCGTCACCAAGCTCGCCCTTGTCAGGATACTTTGATAGGGATGCAGCATAATTCAAGGACATAGCAAGCTACAATTAATAAAATATTATAGAATTTATTTGCAAATAATTTTAATAATGAATAATACACCAGTTTCAAATCCAGTATGAACTCTATAATATCACCTAAGCAATATCATTGATATCATAGTATAGTTTAGTATAGACTATTATAGTATAACACTAAATAGTGAATAAAACAAGGAGAGTTTTTAAGTAGTACTATGTTTATAGTAAACTAGATTATAATGAATAAAATGCACAGCAGAGAACGACAGCTTTACCTTCAATGAGGAGTAAGGACAACACCAGGAATTTCTTATAAACTTGTTGGTATTGAAGAAAAACAAAACAAGTTGTTTTGGCACTGTTATAAATTTGTTTGAGTATTCGCACTTTTGAATAAATTCTCAAAATTCTCAAAATTAAAATGCCTATAACTTCAAAAGCATCCATGATCTTAAAATAATTTATAGTCAAGTGTTATTTATAGGATCAGCTTGACGAGACAAAACTTTTAGTTATGACATTTGAAGAAATATACGTATATATTTAGCATTTAAGGGTCGTTCACATATTACGTAATCAGCCGAGGGGGGGGGGGGGGGGGGGGTTCAAATGCTTACTGTTGATTACGGGGGGGGGGGGGGGGGGGTGGTTTGGTCGTTGATTACGTAATCAAAATTTTAATTTTTTACCGATTTTCGAAATACCAATTGAGCAATTGGACAATTTTCGTTAATTATGTAATCAAAATTTTCGTTTTTTAAACCAATTTTCGTTTAGTAAGTGCTTTGCGATTATTTCATTCATTAATCCGTTGTGATAGCTTTTAATAAAAAAAAATGGCTTAACATGAACATGTAATAGATAGTAATAAAATTAATGATTACGTAATATAGGAGGGGGGTTGGGTCTTGATTACGGGGGGGGGGGGGGGGGGGGGGTGGGGGGGTCAAACCTTGATTACGTATATATATATATATATAGCTATATAGGGGGGGGGGGGGGTTCGGTCTTGATTACGGTTGATTACGGTGGGGGGGGGGGGGGGGTAAAAATTGCCAAAATATTGATTACGTAATATGTGAACGACCCCTTACCTCAAAAAGTCAAGATGACTCGAGGACAATAGCCCTGTATCTGGAGAAGAATAGCCCCACATATGACAAACCTTACTCGGGATTATTACGACGGGTTTATTAACGACCGGTTAAAATATGGTTCGGGAAAAATATGGCGAAATTGCTCAAAACCCACCACATTTTCCCGGTCGCCATTTTACCGGTGTCCAACCTTTCAATTTTAGATTCAAAAATTTTGTCTCAGATGTAAATTTCCTTATTAGAGATAAGCAAGTTTAGAAATTTTCGCATTGCTAAAACTTGTGAAACAGGTCGAATTATCAATAATTGTTGAAAGTAGACAGAAATAATGACTCAATGATAGTCAATACCTAAGAAATTCAAAATTGGCCTATTTAAATCAACTTTGACAATAAGGATATATGACAAGAATTGGGCAAAAAGGTGAATTTTTTGCAATTTTAGCCAAATGAAGTCGAAAAACCTACAACAAGTGTCCCAATAGTCTTCTTTAGTGAATATAAGACAACGATTAAAATATGAGCACCCATACCCCTTGGGAACCCTAAAAGCTGAGTAGGCGGGTTTATTAACGACCGGTGAAAATGTGGTTCGGGAAAAATATGGCGAAATTACCCTAAACCCACCACTTTATCCCGGTCATAATAATCCCGAGTAAGGTACATAGCATAAATACTACTATACTACAAAAAAAGCTCGATAATAATTTACAATATTCTAGGAGATGAATAGTAGGACATTGCACTGGAGGATAGAGATATAACACTAAAAATAAAGATATAACACTACAGGTGTTATATCCACAACAACAGGTGTTATTTCCCACTACAACAGAGCAACAGATATATTGTACAGGGGGGGGGGGGGGGGGGCAAAAGTCAGTACCCATACGTTGGCCTAAATAGCTCATCATTGATTACCTAATCAATTTTGCTAGATAATTAAATTGCTTGATAACTTCGTCATTTTTTATCCGTTTCACACCATCTTTTTCAGATTATGTTCCAGATTAAATGACCTATTTATAATTGCAATATGTTACAACGGAGTCTCTAACATTTTCACAAACACGAGTTTAAGCGATTCAATGTTGACTGGGTGTGGCCCCAAAAATCGAATTTTCAAGTTTTAGTGACGGAATCCTCGAAAAAGTATGTACAGTGCAGTATGCCATCTGCAAAGCAACAACTCTCAAATATAAAACACAGAAGTGGTATAAGACCCAACGTGTGTCATATGTGTACTGACCTTTACCCCCCCTCCCCTGTAACCTCTATATTCTATAATGTATACAAGAAACATGAACTAACATTGAAAACGCATTTTTTGGAAACTTTGAAAATCATTGTTGCAGATCGTAAGAATATCGATACAAGAACTCTATCGGGCTCTAGTCGCAGATTAAGGGACGACTCTGTTACCCTATCAAACAGCAGTGTTCTTGATTCGTTGCTGCGTGGGAGTCTGAGAAAGTTTTTCAATTCCTTCTTCTCCAATTATTGGCTCTTCTCCAATTATTGGCTCTTCTCCAATTATTGGCTCTTCTCCAATTATTGGCTCTTCTCCAATTATTGGCTCTTCTCCAATTATTGGCTCTTTTCCAATTATTGGCTCTTCTCCAATTATTGGCTCTGCTGTTTTAATGTCACCTAACTCAAAGTCAACAGTTTTGGTAGTGGTTGAGATTCTCCATATTTTTGTTAATGATCGTACAAAACTCAAAATTACTCTTCTTAATGTCCCTGTTAGCGTTTGGTAAAATTGTTTTCTGGTAATAAAGCTTATAACTCTCTGGAAAGGGGTGATGAGCAGGATGACCAAAGTGTTGTCATAAATCAAAGGATTAATGACTGAGTTGATCGGAAGGATGATGACGGAGACTATGCTATACCAAGGAGTTGCATCCAACACTTCAAGGGAGTGTAGCACACAGATCACTATAAAGGGGATCCAACAAAAGAAATCAGTTGTGATTATAATGGAGATTTTTCGGTTCATTTTTGTATAACGTTGGGAATTTTGCTCATAGGTGTCAGCCTGTGCTACAATAACAGATGATTTCTGAGAAATGCAGCCAATCGCCATATACGAAACTGTAATCAATATGAAGCACACAAAGTTCAAAGCAAGGATGGTCCACACGAAAATTCTTTGTGGGTCATCGTTTTTTACAAAATATTTAAACAAGCAGACCCCATCGTTTCCATAGAAATCAACCCTCAGAATCTTTGTCGTGTGGTCTGGGTATTCAAAATCGTGAGAATACATTTCATTGACCATTTTATAAATCATTTTCCAACTCAATTCAGTGTCCAACATTCTTCCGTAGTACGATTCAAGCACTGCTGAAATTTTCTGCTTGTTTGGCGTGCCTATAAATACTTTTAGATCTTTTGCAAAGTTTACACCGTTGACAAAGAAGTCCTGAAATTTTCCAAGAATCGGAATGACAGCGATGCTCAGTGATGATGCGATCAAGATTATCAAACTCACTACGAATTGCAACGAAAATAACCAAGTCACTTTTCCCGGAATTCTCATAGAATGGTATATTCCATAGATTCGAGTAAGGCTCAGACCACACATGGCAAATAGTGAGAGTTGAGACCCTACGGTGCTAAGAACACCGATTTTTGAGCAGTCGATGCTTGTAATCCAATTGATTTGTTTGGGGCAATAATCTTCTCCAAAGATGATCCCGTCATAGATTGCGATTATGAATAGGTAACAACCGACAAACAAGTCTCCGACCGATATTGCAATGACAAGCGATTTATTTATGAAAGCAACTGTTGTCTTGCATCTAGTTAAGGTTGGCGCACTTTTCAAAATAATGATAAGGTTAGCTACGATAGCTATAACTCCTACTAACCACGAAATAACGTTTAAAACTGAACCCTCTAGAATATTTCTTGAACAATCGACATTGCATTCATCAGATAAGTCCAAACAATCAAATAATCCATCACACTTACTGGTTTTGGGTATGTAATGTCCTGTTGCGTTGCATTTAAAATGGTTAGTACAGGATTCCTCGTCTGAACCATCTCCACAATCATCCACAAGATTACAAACTTTCGAGTAATCAATACACTTGATCTTGTTGTCACAAACAAAATATCTGTTTGTGTAGAAATTTCCGAATGATTTTGTGAAAAATGCTAGATATTTATTGTTAGCTACAGTTCCGATCCTATTTGGGTATTGTTCAGGACACACCTCGTATCTAGGAATGTTTTTCAATGGACAAGGAGAGCTGATACAATTGTGAGTACAACTGGTGTACACGTACAGCTCTCCAAACATGTGGTCACAACTTTGAAGTTCTGCCGGTAGGATGACTGAAGTTCTATCTGCTACTCCAAAAAAACGGTGATTTGGGAAGATGAATTTTGGAAACGTTGTGCAGTCCTTAAGATGTACGTTGTTTTTTAATCCTTTTAGGCAAAACGAGAGACGTTTACTCAAACCGTTATCGCTTGTCAAAACAGTTGTGGAAATTCTTAGATTACTTCGGGCCTCAGAGCAGACTTTATTCTCATTTCCACAGGTTTCAAGTCCATCACAAAGATCTCTTAGTTCCACAAAACTGGGTTCACTCCATGGACAGAGAAGGACATTTTGACAGTTTTCTTCAACTTTGACAAATCTCGATGATATATCTTTTCCACAAGTGGGCCAGATGGTCTCCTCATCTCTACCATCGATACAGTCCAACACTCCATCTTCTAACCAAGAGAGTGGTATTGCCAATTCCTCTGCTCGTCCAACACGCCTTTTACATTTTTGTTGAGTTTGTTGGTCACAGCTAAAATGTGTTTCATCTTCTTTATTGTCACAGTCTACTCTTCCGTCACACATCAGATGTTTGTGCACATGGCAATAAAATGATGGCTCCAAACAGATGTTTTCAATGTTATCATCGCATATTTTCTCACCAAAACAAATCATGTACTTGGAAACTGTAGACATGTACCCGTTTATCTGACAAGAGATACCCACCCTGTTAGGGTCAGAGCAATTTGTCTGCTCTGCAAAATGTGTGCAATAATCTGTTAAATAATCTAAGCAATAATCTATGCAAACCTCCACCCAACCGGAACGGATATCTATAACTGAACATCTAGTATAATTGTGAATTGGAACGATACGATGTGTCAATACATTTTCACAAGTGTATACTGACTCATTTGTCACGGTACAGTTTGCTTCGTCCTCCCCGTCTACACATTCTACCCGTCCATCACATATTGTAGATAGTGAAACATAGTAGATTCCTTCTCCTTTGTATAGTACTTTCTTTTTACACCACATGCCATATTGGTATCCGTTACAGATAGCCTCATCCTCACAATCCCATGTGTCACAGACATCATCACAGACCAGCCTGGTTTGAACCTTAGTACCACTCAATAAGGTCGTCATGTTCGTAAGATCAGGGCATCCTTTTTCATCCAGGTCACTATTAATACAATCAGGTTTACCATCACAATGTCTACCCGTATACCTTATTGTGTCGAGTGTAGTCAGAAATTTGTTATTACCGATCACGCACAGGACGTCACCACAGAGACCCTCATCATTCTTAAACTTATATCGTGGTCTTTCTTTCCCACAAAGCTGATAAAAGTTTGTGTCATCCGAACAGAGCTGTCCCTTTAAATTCACACTACCCAAACGCTCCTCATATTCGTAGTATTCATCAGTGTTGTGGCACTTGAGGAATAAATCTCCGCTTATTCCGGTGTTGCAGGTGTACTTGAGGAATCCACTCTGTTCTTTTACGTGATAACAATCTTTACTACCTGTGTGATGTTGGAATACAAAAGTTTCGGAATTTGCTAAAATGGGGAAAAAATTAATTATTTGGATAATTTGGAAAGTTCGTAGATTCCTCTACTGGGTCATCGAAATGTACATGTTCTGAAGGGGTATCCTTTCAGGCACCGCTGCTCATTAAACCCTCAATCAAGTTTCCTATCATTCGGCTGTGTCGACCGAGGAGATCACATAGAGCAGGTTTATTTATAGTTCATAAAATTCTAATCATATATCAGGAATTAGAAATAGCTATGTGGAGATTTTTAAGAAATTTGCATAAAATATGCACTGTTATACCAAATTCGGTAAAAACCCAGAAATCACCATATTATTGTTCGGGTGCCTCCGAAACCATGTTAAAATTAAATTAGAGGTATGAAATTTTGCAGGCCGTTGATCAATCAATGCAAATGGTTAACAAAATTTTAAGTTTCGGGAGTACCGGGAAGGGGGTTCTCCGGAACCCCTGTTGTACGACAGATTGTCGTGAAGTATATAATACAATATAATATAATATAATGCATATCATATTACATTTTGTATTATAATATATATTTTACAATCGGGTAGATTGGACTGTTGCCAGTGTCTGATGTCTGATGAAAAATGAGTGGTACTAATTTGACACTAGGAAGGACAAATTTCTTGTTTCATTGAGTTGATACTGATAATAGTAACTGACAAACCTTTACAAAACGCTAGCGCTCCGTTCTCATCTGAACCATCTGAACAGTCTTCTTCACCATCACACATGTAACTCTTATCGATACATTGTAGACCACCTGCGTCTGGACATTTTACCAATCCTCCTTTACAGGTGTAGTCTGGATAATAGCTATATATTATATACTAGTGTAACCCGTGCCTACGGCCGGGACTTCACTATCACAGTTGAAATGCAAAAGTACCAGGCTGTTAAATTCGCCAAATTTTCGTCAAAAAGTACGGCGTATTTAGAGTTTTCAAAAAGTACGCGAATAATTCGCCAATTTACAACTTTAAGTTTTAATTTTTAGGGCTGTTAAATTCGTCAAAAAATGCGCGAAAAATTCGGTAAAAATGCGGCTGTGGGAACGCGCAGCCATTCTCGAGTCTATAATCTAGTTGGATATTATGTGAATTGTGACGTTATACTTCAATTTCAAATCTCAAACATACAAATCTCGACAAGTAGACTAGACTGTGGAGAAAATTAAGTGATTTCAAGTTTATTAAGAGAAGTTAGTTTACTCCATAACGTCTTCGGGTATGAGCTAAATTTAACCCCTTGCAATCTTGGTCAGTACCCACGCTAGTCACTAACCAGTGTCCAGTAACCACGAATGTGTTGCGGGAAACACATGTTTTGGCAATATTCCACCATACAAAGCCAACTATAGTGAACATTTTGATGTGGGCAAGTGATTTCCTGTTCCCGTATTTGGTACATTTTTTTAAATGCGGCAATTTTCAGAGAAAAATAAGTATGCGAATTTAATTCGAATAATACGTTTAGTGCGAAATTAACAGCATTGCAAAAGTATAAACCCGCCTATTATATTTGAAAACACGCATTACATTTTCGTAGTTAAAACAGTGCGAAAGTATGAACTCGCTCAGTCCAAACAGACCGCAATTTAATTCTGAGTGCCCCTCATGTATCTAATAGTAATACTTGATAGGCAATCTTGAGGTACACTGCCAAATTACCTAATATATAGCAAATCTTTTATGAGAGGAGAGAGAGCGGGAGAATGTGAGACACTTTAGTATCACATTTGGGTCACAAAATGATCAATTTAACCGCTTACTACTACTATACCGAAAAAAACGAGTCCCATATCTCTTACTGTTTTCTTGATTTAAACATTCGTAAATGACAAACAGACAAACACACAGATTTATTGAGATTATTAGTATAGTATAGATAATAATACTTATTTTTAACACTGTAAAATCCGGATTGGAATATTATTTATGAGTCGCATAGTTAAAATGTTTTCTTGGGTAAATTTCTATTGATCCTGTTTGATGCAACAAGGATAAGACTCTTATCAGGAAAGGAATTATTCAACGTTTCAATGTGACAACATCGTATTCATGATCTCAAATTATTTTTAATAAGTTTTAATACTTTCAACACTACCATATTATGACAATTAATTTGAGATCATAAATACGATGTTGTCACATTGAAACGTTGAATAATTCCCTATTTAACACTATAATAAAGTATTGGCAGTTGGCACTTAAATTTTTAACAGCTGTTACTTATACTGATAATAGTAACTGACAAACCTTTACAAAACGTTCTGTTCTCATCTGAACCATCTGAACAGTCTTCTTCACCATCACACATGTAACTCTCCCGGATACATGGCAGAAGTTGATTGTCTGGACATTCTACCATTCCTCTTAGTCCTCTACAGGTGTCTGGTTGGATAATAGCTACCTTATCGGACTTTATTTGAACGGATAATAATTAAACGCTGAAGGCCCTAGCGTTCATTTTTATGTCCGAACTTCAAATTAAGTCCGTCCTTTTATGGTCTGTCCAAGTTAGGATTTTTAATGGTTTAGAATAACTTCGAGTGTTCATATTATTGTCCGTTCAAAATAATGTCCGTTCACGTAATGTCCAGTCAAATAACGTCCGATAAGGTATCTATATAGTTGTACTAATTTAACACTATGAAGTAATTTATCATCAAAGTTTTTAAGTATTTATATCCCGCTCATATGATTAACCAACAACACAAGGAAGGTGGTTAACCATAAATCCCATGGTCCACATTTTAAATAAATTAGACAGTACAATGTGTCAGTTTTACCGTTTCTGCTAGGGGATGCTTGGCGGGGGAATCTACCAGACAAATTGGGCACTTGTAACCCTGAAAAGGTAAATGGTAATATATATATTATGTTATATTTGTAATATTTGATATATTTGTAATATTTGCACGCTCTTCTGCTACAAAGCAGTACAAAGAGGGTAAACGGCTTGTTTTAAGATAAAAATCTAAAACCAGAAGTGATAAATCATTTCTTGTGAATGCATTTGGAGCACTGGGACTAACAAATTTCAATTCAGATTGCATCCAATAGTATCCAACGGGCTAGTATCCAACTAGCCCGACAGGTGTTCGCGAACACTTTTTCCCAGGCAACTTATGACATAATGGTTACCAGATCATATGAATTAGTTACGACTAGTATTGCCATTAATGCAATGGTAGCGTAGTATATTGCTGGATCAAATTATTGATTAAGAGATTAAGATTCAAATTATGTGGTATCTTTCTTTTTTTGTGGTATCTTGGATATAATTAGTTACGACTAGCATTGATTGTAGCGTAGTAACTTACTCAATGAAACAAATGATTACGATTCGTTTTCGGTGAAGAATTATCAGTTACGATCATCAACAAAAACAAAACAACAAACAACAAAAACAACTATTCCAATTTCTGACATGGTACTCTACTGTCTAACTAGACGAAATGATCTGTTCGCGAACACATGTAAGGCTAGTTGGATACTGCCCAAATTTCTATTCAGATTGCATCAAGAATTTAAATGGTTAATTGGTTAACTTAGAAGAGAATCGTTAAATGGTGAGCTTGTTAGATGTGACTTTTAAAGCTGGAATTTCAAATCAACACAATCTAATGTATTTTACCTGGCTGATCATGTAAAGATTGTGACAGACAGATCTTCAATAGAACCAGTAGAAGTTTAAATATTGGTATCATGACTGAATATGAATGTGTACAAATCAGCTTATGTGTTATGGTACTACTCAAAAACTTCCTCTTTCGAGGCGAAGCAAGCATGACAATGTTTGATAAGAAACTCTGTATATATTATATATAATCGATAGCTCAGGTAAAACTAAATATAGCTCCTACCTTACAACTCCATGTGCATGACAATAGTAGAAAGCCCAGTATCTGAAAGAATTGTCATCAACAAGAGTAGTAAGAGGGTGAATTGCGCAATATATCATTGTCAACATGATTGCGCAACATATTATAAAGGTCCACAATCGATCTTACAGGCATTTATTTTTTCAATGAAACAAGAAATTTAGCAGGAGCAGGGAAAGTTGATTCCCGACAGCTCGGCCTAGTATGTTCTATGACCTTTTCAGTTGTTTCAATCTGTTCCTCGTTACCAAGCTCACCCTTGTCAGGATACTTTGATAGGGATAATTGAAGGACATAGCAAGCTACAATTAATAAAAGATTATAGAATTTATTTGCAAATACTTTTAATAATGAATAATACACAAGTTTCAAATCCAGTATGAACTCTATAATATCACCTAAGCAATATCATTGATATCATAGTATAGTTTAGTATAGATTATAGTATAACACTAAATAGTGAATAAAACAAGGAGAGTTTTTAAGTAGTACTATGTTTATAGTAAACTAGATTATAATGAATAAAATGCACAGCAGAGAACGACAGCTTTATCTTCAATGAGGAGTTAGGACAACACCAGGAATTTCTTATATAAACTTGTTGGTATTGAAGAAAAACAAAACAATTTGTTTTGGCACTGTTATAAATTTGTTTGAGTATTCGCACTTTTGAATAAATTCTCAAAATTCTCAAAATTAAAATGCCTATAACTTCAAAAGCATCCATTATCTTAAAATAATTTATAGTCAAGTGTTATTTATAGGATCAGCTTGACGAGACAAAACTTTTAGAGTTTTAGTTATGACATTTGAAATATACGTATATATTTAGCATTTACCTCAAAAAGTCAAAATGACTCAAGGACAATAACGATTTAAAATATTCTAGGTGATGAATAGTAGGACATTGCACTGGAGGACAGAGATAACAATAAAGATATATTGTTGCACTACAGGTGTTATATCCACAACAGCAGGTGTTATTTCCCACTACAACAGATATAACACTAACAAAGAGAATCTACAGTCCAGGGATTATGAGTGACGTCAAAAAGTGTCAAGATTCTTATTATCCACAATTATTTATCTCTATTTGAATTAACATTATCATCATTTATTTTACAGGGGGGGGGGGGACAAAAGTCAGTACCCATACGTTGGCCTTAAAGCTCAGTCACTGAGTGCCCAATTGAAATAATTCATTCTGGTATGACTTACTACCACTAACCCGTAAGGGGTTGCACCAGGGGCGGTGGTAACAGAACTTCAAGACTCTCGGAGTCTGTTGTCGATATCTATGTATAATATATTTATGGTATATAATTTGGGAGTCTCTCTCTCCAGCAGCAGGAGTTGAAGAATGGGGACGCGTTGTGAAAGCCACCGCAAGGAAGGCTTACAGTCGACGCCGACCAATCAAAAGAAGAAGACTTACTACCACCACTGGTTCGAGGAATTTGTCAAATCGAAATATTCGTGTTCATTTTTTCAAATAAAGGTTCATTTTCGCATTTATTTGATAGTTTGGATAGTCGGATCGAGCCGAATTTTATTGAATTGTGTTTGGCCATTTAAGGACACTGATATCTGGATATTATCCGGTTGGAAGAGACAAGGACAAGTGAAACAAGGAAGTTAGGAGTAAGGGCAAATTTTCGGCGTCAACGCCAACTTCAGGCTAAAATTGTTATAAATGTTAGTATATAATAAATGCTTCTATACTAGTTAAAATGCTAAATTGAAATTACACACACTGAATACAGGTTACATCAACCTGTATTCAGTGTGTGAGACTAATAAACAGCGAACTACTCCGTTATTTGATATTTAAGGACACGTTCATTTGAGTTTGAGGATATTGGTAAAGAAAAATGGGTTCTTTTGCGATAGTCAAAACGCGACAACTAGCGCTGGATGGCGACAACTAGCGCTATCCAGCGCTAGTTGTCGCCATCCAGCGCTAGTTGTCGCTATCCAGCGCTGGATAACGCTGGCCAGCGCAAAATATATATGTTCGATAATTGTCGCTATCCAGCGCTAGTTGACGCCATCCAGCGCTAGTTGTCGCCATCCAGCGCTAGTTGTCGCTATCCAGCGCTAGTTGTCGCTGGCTATGCGACACTGTCGCACGCGATAGTTTGCGATGGCCAGCGCAACTGGCCATCGCAGAAAACAGTTCGATAACTAGCGCTGGATGGCGACAACTAGCGCTGGATAGCGACAACTAGCGCTGGCCAGCGCTGGCCAGCGCTAAGCGATAGCCAGCGCTGGCCAGCGCTGGCCATCGATATCCAGCGCAAAATTTTTGCGCTATTACTCGTCAGCTAGCGCTAACCAGCGCTGGCCAGCGCTAGTTGTCGCTATCCAGCGCTAGCCAGCGCTAGTTGTCGCTATCCAGCGCTAGCCAGCGCTAGCCAGTGTTAGCCAGCGCTAGCCAGCGGTAACCAGCGCTAGCCAGCGCAATGTATCAAAATCATATACTTGCGATATTACTCGGATGATGATTAATCACTTTACACTTGACTGTCACGTGCCTTTTTTAATCCATTCTCTGACTCTAGCTGGTTCTGAACGACTTTTCGAAACCCCAACCCTCTAAGTCTAATTTGATCCCAACCCTAACCCTAACCCAATCCTTAACAAAAACATATGCTGAAACCCTAACAATAACGAGAAATTAGACTAACTTCCTTATACGGTCATATCACGTGATCGATACATGTACAGTTTTTCGCCAATATCTCGTCAGGAGAGCATTTTAACCCTATGTCATGGGCCCATGGCCCCATGGGGGTTGATTCGGAATTAGCGTCCGAAAATACATCGATTGAAGTTGGACACAACCATCGGGGGCCCTTTTAGAACAATCTCGAAGATCGACTGTAGAGTGATTTAGCACGCTCGATATTAGTATTACTCGTCAGCCAGCGCTGGCCAGCGCAATATAGTTGCGATATTACTCGTCAGCTAGCGCTGGCCAGCGCTGGCTAGCGCTGGTTAGCTCTGGCTAGCTCTGGCTAGCGCTGGTTAGCGCTGGTTAGCGCTGGTTAGCGCTGGCTAGCGCTGGCTAGCGCTGGCCAGCGCTGGTTAGCGCTAGCTGACGAGTAATAGCGCAAAAATTTTGCGCTGGATATCGATGGCCAGCGCTGGCCAGCGCTAGTTGTCGCTATCCAGCGCTAGTTGTCGCCATCCAGCGCTAGTTATCGAACTGTTTTCTGCGATGGCCAGTTGCGCTGGCCATCGCAAACTATCGCGTGCGACAGTGTCGCATAGCCAGCGACAACTAGCGCTGGATAGCGACAACTAGCGCTGGATGGCGACAACTAGCGCTGGATGGCGACAACTAGCGCTGGATAGCGACAATTATCGAACATATATATTTCGCGCTGGCCAGCGTTATCCAGCGCTGGATAGCGACAACTAGCGCTGGATGGCGACAACTAGCGCTGGATAGCGCTAGTTGTCGCCATCCAGCGCTAGTTGTCGCGTTTTGACTATCGCAAAAGAACCGAAAAATGATAGCGTTTTCGACGATAGTGGCTTAATTTTGACATCTATTAACCTAGCACGTTCAGAAGTTCTGAACATTAGCCACGTAACCCATACTCCCATATGCACTGCTCAGAAAGAAAATCTATTGTTGTTACTTTGTTAGGCACTATAATGGTTCAAATGTCACATTTTGTGTGACTTAGTTAACTGCAGTTGTCTAATTATCATTCCTTGGTCTGAAATATAGAATATTAGGTCAATCTAACAATTATGATACAACATTGGTTAAAGGGCACGGATCGAACGGTTACAAGGCAATATTTGGGTAACTTTGTCACACTCAGAATACCATACCTCTACTCTACTATGAGATGTCCTCAAAAACCTTTTAACTCATTATTTGATGGTTGATCTACCAATCAAAGCCCTAAAATATGTTGTTTCGAATAGTTAGCTAAAAAGGCACTCGGTTATTGGGAAATGAGGTAAATTCCGTCACAATATTTGGAATTTTAAATTTTGGGCGAATTATTTATATCTGATTTTGGTTTGAAAGGCGGGAAAATTTTGATGACAATGTAGTTGATGCAAGTTAAGATCAGTGTTTACATTGTCACAAAAAATGATACGAAATCGTAAATACGTAGGTTAAAAATAATGATTATAGAATGAAATAGTCTCTTATAATAACTCTTATAATAACTGATGTGACAAAGTAAACATGTCTTGCCCCTATTTTGAAGATCTATATATTCTATGACTCTATTAGCATTCAACATTCTTTCAGACAAAAATCGGTAGAATATTGTCCAGAACATCAGAGCTCAAGTTTAACAATTTTAGGTTAAATTTATCAAAATCACTAAAAATGTGACAAAATTGACTTTTCGTGCCCCAACAATTTCAAGATAGAGTGTAAAAATTAGCATAGGCTGCTTTATTACCTATATAAATCAATCCAAACTACGAAAAAGATCTGTTAATCTGATGACGATTACCTAACTCTATAAATAGTAACTGATGTGACAAAGTAAACATGTCTTGCCCCTATTTTGAAGATCTATAATTCTATTAGAATTCAGCATTCTTTCAGAAACGATTGGTAGAATATTTTCTAGAACATCAGGGCTCAAGTTTAACAATTTTAGATTAATTTGTCAAAGACGCTGAACATGTGACAAAATTAACTTTCCCTGCCACAAAAATATCAAGATAGTGTGTTAAAATTGGCATAGGATGCTTTATTGCCTATATTAATCGATCTAAACTACGAAAAAGATCTGTTAATCTGATGACGATTACCCAACTCTTATAATAACTGATGTGACAAAGTAAACATGTCTTGCCCCTATTTTGAAGAGCTATACTTCTATTAGAGTATTAGAATACTATGTAACTTTATCATCAATGAACTAGTTATTTTGCCAGCAAGGAGCTAACAGAGTTATAATAATTTTTTTGTGACGAAATTACCCTATTTTTGACCATGTTGCGGTAGTTTAATTGTGACACTGTTAACATATTGCCACCCGATAATGATTTATGTGACTGGTGCGTGGTACTAGCAGTGTTGTTTGATCCATAGTATGTAATATAAGGGGTTTAAGCTGGTATATCATTATTTGTTTAATTTCACACATGTTCAGATATCATCAAGATTATGTGACAAAGTAAACTTGTTTGTGCCTTCTGTGTTTTAATTCCTTACGACTATATGATATAATAACAATTCCTAGCACTTCCAGGCCATCAAATAAACCTACACTACTCAGCATTGCTTATCAGGGTGCCCTAAACATTCTTCACATGCTTTCTTAAATGTGTGACAGAGTAAACCTGAGTGCACCATCTAACGAAAAAAGTCGTCAAATATGTAGGTAATGGTCATATGTACCCATCCAATCAACTGGACACTCAAAGATTTGGTCAAAAACGGCAGCAAGGGGTCCATATTTACTCCGTCACATGTTTATAGTGTGACAATGTAACCATTTCCGTGCCGGCCGTATTTAAGCGATATCTTATCACCTGATTAAGATATTGTTAAGTGACAAAGTTAGCCTAGAGGATGAAACGATTATCCTAACCATCAAGGGTTTGTGTAATTTCATAGTGTGACAAAGTCAACTACACTGTGCCTTTTAATAGGGTCACTTATATTTACCAATATCCTCAAACTCAAATGAACGTGTCCTTAAATTAAGTTTGTCCTGAAAAAATAAGAGTTTCTCAGATGACCGAGATATGACGCATAACGAGTTTGTTCATTACATGTGATCAGGTGATTGGGTTGAGGCTAGATCAGCATTATGGGAATCGTGCAGAGAGCCCAATTACGGTGTCGTAATTGGGTAATCATTGATTACCCAATCAAGTTTGCTTGGTAACTTCGCCATTTTAAATCCGTTTCGCACCATTTTTTCAGATTATGTTCCGGATTAAATGACCTATTGCAATATTATGTTACAACGGAGTCTCTAACATTTTCACAAACACGAGTATAAGCGATTCTATTTTGATTGGGTGTGGCCCCCAAAAATCGAATTTTCAAATTTTGGTGACGTAATCCTCGAAAAAGTACGTACAGTATGCCATCTGTAAAGCAACAACTCTCAAATATAAAACACAGCGGTGGTATAAGACCCAACGTATGTGTACTGACATTTGCCCCCCCCCCCCCCCCCCCCCCCTGTAACCTCTATAATTTAAACAAGATCGTAAGAATATCGATACAAGAACTCTATCGGGCTCTACTCGCCGATTAAGGGACGACTCTGTTACCCTATCAAACAGCAGTGTTCTTGATTCGTTGCTGCGTGGGAGTCTGACAAAGTTTTTCAATTCCTTCTTCTCCAATTATTGGCTCTTGTCCAATTATTGGCTCTTCTCCAATTATTGGCTCTTCTCCAATTATTGGCTCTTCTCCAATTATTGGCTCTTCTCCAATTATTGGTTCTTCTCCAATTATTGACTCTTCTCCAATTATTGGCTCTTCTCCAATTATTGGCTCTGCTGTTTTAATTTCACCTAACTCAAATTCAACAATTTCGGCAGTGGTTGATCTTCTCCATATTTTTGTTAATGATCGTACAAAAGTCGGTGTTACTCTTCTAAATGTCCCTGTTAGCGTTTGGTAAACATTTTTTCTGGTAATAAAGCTTATAACTCTCCGGAAAGGGGTGATGATCAGGATGACCAAAGTGTTGTCATAAATCAGAGGATTAATGACTGAGTTGATCGGGAGGATGATGACGGAGACTATGCTATACCAAGGAGTTGCATCCAACACTTCAAGGGAGTGTAGCACACAGATCACTATAAAGGGGATCCAGCAAAAGAAATCAGTTGTGATTATAATGGAGATTTTTCGGTCCATTTTTGTAAGCCGTTGGGAATTCTGCTCATAGGTGTCAGCCTGTCCTACAATAACAGATGATTTCTGAGAAATGCAGCCAATCACCAAATACGAAACTGTAATCAATATGAAGCACACAAAGTTTAAAGCAAGGATGGTCCACACGAAAATTCTTTGTGGGTCATCGTTTTTTACAAAATATTTAAACAAGCAGACCCCATCGTTTCCATAGAAATCAACCCTCGGAATCTTTGTCGTGTGGTCTGGGTATTCAAAATCGTGAGAATACATTTCATTGACCATTTTATAAATCATTTTCCAACTCAATTCAGTGTCCAACATTCTTCCGTAGTACGATTCAAGGACTGCTGAAATTTTCTGCTTGTTTGGCGTGCCTATAAATACTTTTAGATCTTTTGCAAAGTTTACACCGTTGACAAAGAAGTCCTGAAATTTGCCAATAATCGGAATGACAGCGATGCTCAGTGATGATGCGATCATGATTATCAAACTCACTACGAATTGCAACGAAAATAGCCAGGTCACTTTTCCCGGCATTCTCATAGAATGGTATATTCCATAGATTCGGCTAAGGCTCAGACCACACATGGCAAATAGTGAGAGTTGAGACCCTACGGTGCTAAGAACACCGATTTTTGAGCAGTCGATGCTTGTAATCCAATTGATTTGTTTGGGGCAATAATCTTCTCCAAAGATGATCCCGTCATAGATTGCGATTATGAATAGGTAACAACCGACAAACAAGTCTCCGACCGATATTGCAATGACAAGCGATTTGTTTATAAAAGCAACTGTTGTCTTGCATCTAGTTAAGGTTGGCGCACTTTTCAAAATAATGATAAGGTTAGCTACGATAGCTATAACTCCTACTAACCACGAAATAACGTTTAAAACTGAACCCTCTAGAATATTTCTTGAACAATCGACATTGCATTCATCAGATAAGTCCAAACAATCAAATAATCCATCACACTTACTGGTTTTGGGTATGTAATGTCCTGTTGCGTTGCATTTAAAATGGTTAGTACAGGATTCCTCGTCTGAACCATCTCCACAATCATCCACAAGATTACAAACTTTCGAGTAATCAATACACTTGATCTTGTTGTCACAAACAAAATATCTGTTTGTGTAGAAATTTCCGAATGATTTTGTGAAAAATGCTAGGTATTTATTGTTAGCTACAGTTCCGATCCTATTTGGGTATTGTTCAGGACACACCTCGTATCTAGGAATGTTTTTCAATGGACAAGGAGAGCTGATACAATTGTGAGTACAACTGGTGTACACGTACAGCTCTCCAAACATGTGGTCACAACTTTGAATTTCTGCCGGTAGGATGACTGAAGTTCTATCTGCTACTCCAAAAAAACGGTGATTTGGGAAGATGAATTTTGGAAACGTTGTGCAGTCCTTAAGATGTACATTGTTTTTTAATCCTTTTAGGCAAAACGAGAGACGTTTACTCAAACCGTTATCGCTTGTCAAAACAGATGTGGAAATTCTTAGATTACTTCGGGCCTCAGAGCAGACTTTATTCTCATTTCCACAGGTTTCAAGTCCATCACAAAGATCTCTTAGTTCCACAAAACTGGGTTCACTCCATGGACAGAGAAGGACATTTTGACAGTTTTCTTCAACTTTGACAAATCTCGATGATATATCTTTTCCACAAGTGGGCCAGATGGTCTCCTCATCTTTACCATCGATACAGTCCAGCACTCCATCTTCTAACCAAGAGAGTGGTATTGTCAATTCGTCTGCTCGTCCAACACGCCTTTTACATTTTTGTTGGGTCTGTTGGTCACAGATAAAATGTGTTTCATCTTCTTTATTGTCACAGTCTACTCTTCCGTCACACATCAGATGTTTGTGCACATGGCAATAAAATGATGGCTCCAAACAGATGTTTTCAATGTTATCATCGCATATTTTCTCACCAAAACAAATCATGTACTTTGAAACTGTAGACATGTATCCGTTTATCTGACAAGAGATACCCACCCTGTTAGGGTCAGAGCAATTTGTCTGTTCTGCAAAATGTGTGCAATAATCTGTTAAATATTCTGAGCAATAATCTATGCAAATCTCCGCCCAACCGGAACGGATATCTATAACTGAACATCTAGTATAATTGTGAATTGGAACGATACGATGTGTCAATACATTTTCACAAGTGTACACTGACTCATTTGTCACGGTACAGTTTGCTTCGTCCTCCCCGTCTACACATTCTACCCGTCCATCACATATTGTAGATAGTGAAACATAGTAGATTCCTTCTCCTTTCAAGTATAGTACTTTCTTTTTACACCACATGCCATATTGGTATCCGTTACAGATAGCCTCATCTTCACAACCCAATGTATCACAGACATCATCACAGACCAGCCTGGTTTGAACCTTAGTACCACTCAATAAGGTGGTCATGTTAGTAAGATCAGGGCATCCTTTTTCATCCAGGTCAGTATTAATACAATCAGGTTTACCATCACAATGTCTACCCGTATACCTAATTGTGTCGAGTGTAGTCAGAATATTGTTATGACCGATCATGCACAGGACGTCACCACAGAGACCCTCATCATTCTTAAGCTTAAATCGTGGTTTTTCTATCCCACAAAACTGATAAAAGTTTGTGTCATCCGAACAGATCTGTCCCTTCAAATTCACACTACCCAAACGCTCCTCATATTCGTAGTATTCATCAGTGTTGTGGCACTTGAGGAATAAATTGCTGCTTATTCCGGTATTGCAGGTGTACTTGAGGAATCCACTCTGTTCTTTTACATAACAATCTTTACCTGTGTGATGTTGGAATACATGAAGTTTCGGAATTTGCTAAAATGGGGAAAAAATTAATTATTTCGATAATTTGGAAAGTTCTTAGATTTCTCTACTGGGTCATCGAATAGTTTACTGTATACAGTATTGTACTGACTACTGTAAACAAGGGCAGTGAACTGTTCACTGCCCTTGTTTACAGTAGTCAGTACAATACTGTATACAGTACAATACAATACAATACAATACAATACAGTACAATACAGTACAATACAGTACAATACAGTACAATACAGTAAAATGCAGTACAATGCAGTACAATGCAGTACAATGCAGTACAATCACCAAAACCATGTTAAAATTGAATTAGAGATATGAAATTTTTCAGGCCGTTGATCAATCCAATGGTTAAGGACACGTTTTTTTTAAGTGTGGTGAAAATGACTTTGAGTGCCATGACACTTTTGACAGTGAAAGTTAAATGACTAGTAACTAGAAAGTGTTGCACAGAAATGCCTTCAATCTTAACTGGCCCTGTAAGAAAAATCCATTAGTTACCTTACTCGGGAATATTTTAGCGGGTTAATTTATGACTGGGAAAATTAATGACCGGTAAAAAAATATGGCGGAATTTTCCAAAACCCACCACTTTATCCCAGTCATAATATTCCCGAGTAAGGTAGTTAATATGTCATAATATAGTACCAATGCAGTGCCAGTTTTCAGCATTTTGGACTATAACGTTTAAAACGCCCATAAAAAACTGAATTTTGCGACTTTTCTGTTCAAAATTCAGATTATGTCTCAGAATTATTCAAAGAATATTTGGATTTTTGTAGGAATCGAATACTTGAACTGTGCTCAAAATAAACGAAAAGTCATTTGTTTGGTAAAATTTTTAGTTTGGTTGAAGGGGTAGTACAAGGCCAATACTTTTAATCAGATTGTGAATGAATTGTAACAACTTTCAAGAAACGTTGGTCTGTAATAATGTAACCTAGGAAAAACCTATTGTGTGCATGTATTCAGTAACAATTCACTCACAAAATAACAATTGAGTTTTTTTTAATTGCAGTAGCTAGACAGAAAAAAATTAGAACGTTTTTCAATCATACTGTCAAGATTAAGTCTGCTTAACAGCATTCTGTTCGAAAATCAAATTAAGAGTGTGTCAGTTTTCAGTAAAAAGTAATTTTTAGGTCAAATTCATCACGATTAAAAATTCAAAAGAAATGACTCTTTGCTGAATATTGGCACTACCTTACTCGGGAATATTATAACCGGGATAAAGTGGTGGGTTTTGGAAGATTCCGCCATATTTTTCCCGGTCAAAAATTTTACCAGTCATAAAAAAACCCGCCGACTCAGATTATGGGGTTCCAAGGGGGTGGTGATCATCATATTTTACCTGAAGTCTCATATGTGCTAGAGAAGACTTTTGAAGCAGTGGATGGAGGGCTGCAACTTTATTGGCGGTTGCTACCATAATTTCGTTATAAAAATCACAATTTGGTTATAAAAATCAGATTTCAGGGTGGACCGTGATTCTCACTTATCTTGCCCATGAATCAGTGAATCGTAGAGAAGAAAACAATTTATATGTTATAGAAGAAAACGAAAATAATAATAATAAATAATATATATCTTAAGCTCCGGCTGACCTTCAGAGCAGTAGGCCCATTAGCGGACAAAATGAAAGTCTTGTTAAGACAACAATACAACTTCGAATTTGACGGTCAGCAGCAGGGGGATATCAATAATGATAATGGAGGGGACATTAGCGATAATGAGAATGAGAATACGCTTTAATGAAGATTTGACTTATTATTGCTTAGATTTATTTTCCATTAATTAGACGTGTCTTTTTTTTCTATTTCTGAGTAATATCAATAACTGTAAATTCAAATAACTTCTTTAACAAGTAACAAAAACAGAAATTTCGGTTGAAAATTTGTTTACCTCTGAAAAAAAAACTTGAAAGGTCGGCCACCGGTAAATACATGACCGGGATAATTTGGCGGGTTTTGGGAAAGTCCGCCATATTTTTCCCGGTCATTAATTTTCCCAGTCATAAATTAACCCGCTATAATATTCCCGAGTAAGGTATACAATTGATGTCTGACAGCATTTAAAGCAGGTTCATCAAGATGATCCTTTACAAAATCTAACGATATTGTGTGTTTTAATTCAGCAAAAAGTCATTTTAAAAATAATATTATTAGCTTAAAATCTTTATAGAAATGACTTTTTGCTGATTATTGGCACGATAAAGTAGATTTCTGACAACAATATCATGTTCATCATGGAAATTTTGTTCATACTTTTGATGTTTGAAGTTCATTGTACCAGTTTTAAGTTAGTTATAGCAGGTTATCACAACACTGCTTACAAAGCTAACATTTTATGTGATCTACCATTGGTATATGCCTAGAAAAAGAAGTCATTTTAAGCTGAATAATGGCACACAGTGCAACAAAATTGTGCCACATTAAACAAAAAAGGCACACCGCTCCCTCAAACAATATTCTGAACTAAAAAGAGTGCCATTTAGCAGTAAGAATGACTATTTCTGTCAAATTAGTCACTTTTTACTGATTTTCAGGACACATATGCTGTTAAAATTTTCAGGATATAACTAAACTAAGATTCGTATCTGCAACATAAACAATTCGGTGGTTTGAGATGATAATGCTGATATTGACTTACAATAGTTGGTAATTCCCACGGTGGCTGCAGCAGTCACTACAGCTGATTAGTGGCACTCTAATATTATTATCTGTTTTTGACCCCTTTATGAACACATTACTTTTCGAAATAGATGCTTTTAAGCATCTATTTCGAAAAGTTTAAAAACTAACACTAGTACACCCATGGATCAAGAAATAGACAATTTTTGTCTTTTTACATCATCTATCTATATGACTGATATACTGAATTTGGGCACTCGGGACATAATTGAGTGTAAGCAATACAGAGTTCAAGCCTTCTTTTAACTGATTAATGGCACCTTCAATCTAAAAGTCAATTTTTCAATTTAAGGATACTCATGACTGAAAAAGAGAACTGAAATTTCGATACTTATTTCATCAATTTAAAAAAATTAAATTTCAAGCTGATACATGTGTGACTTTTTGCTGATGGCTGGCACATAGACATGTACGAATTAGTTTAAAGACACAACCAAAGATTATCTTATCCAGAAAAAAACACAGTCACGCCTTGATCTTTTTAACATTTTGACAAGAACCATCAAGCAATAGAGCAGTCGTATTCAGATATAAAAATGACTTTTTGCTGAATTCGGTCACTTACTGGAATTGCTAATAATGACTTTTTAAAAAAATCTAGACACTTATTTTACTTCGGAGTATTCCAACAGCCATATTGTTACACAAGTGCAACCAGCCAATTACAGGAAGCCGAAGGATTTGTTTTTAGCCAGTGACGGTTAAGGTAGTGTGTACCATACTTTCTTCGCCCGAGACTTTGCTGCAATGTGCAGCTCCTCATTTAACCCTCACACCCGATTTCTCGAGTATTCGGCTGAGTAGACCGGGGGGCTGCATAGACCACTCACGATCCTTAGCTGAATGTCAACGACACTCACCCCACGACCAGGCAGGCAGTGGGATTTGAACCCGCAACCTCACGATTGCAAAGCTGGCTAACCAACTGCGCTACCGTACCTGGCCGTTAAAATGCTGAAAACAGTTACTCACTCCAATCTACTAGTGTAATGTGAACAATATTTGAGCTAAATATGGCGAAATCAATGGAATTAGTCAATTGGAGGTTAAAATGGTTTGCTGATTTTTGGCACTCAGTTTAATTGCTCATAAGTCATATTCTGCTTGAGCCTGGCACTTCGTTTTTTCAAATCACAACTGCTGAATATTTTCACTTCATCCTATGTACAAATTTATGGTTGCACTTTAAAAAGCATTGCGACTTTTTCCTCATTTTGTGCACTCTACTTTGAAAAAGGTGAAATCCTTAACAAAATTTTAAGTTTCGGGAGTACCGGGAAGGCCCAGGTCAAGATTCATGCGAGATGGCGAGCTAGGCTCATCGCACAAAATTTGTAAATAAACACAGAACAAAATTAACAAGAAAATATATAAGAAAACAGAAAAAGTTGAATTTAAAAGTTGAGGGACACAATACATATAATTAGGAACTTAACATGACGTGCGATCATGTGTATTTTATCACTTGTTTATCATGTGTTTATATTGTGAAAACTTCAACGTAACGGCGCGCAAGTTTTGTGCGAGATTTTTGCCAGTTTCGTTTAAATCTCATCGCTAGGCTCACGATATCGCGAGCCTAGACGCGAGATTTAGGCATGCTTTTAAATTAGCAGAAACGCGCGAGTATAAATATATAAATATTACGTTATTGCATATTACCTCGTGGCGTGGTTGGCTAATTGCCTGCTGTGGAGCTAATTGTTGAGTGTTCGAACCCCACCGAAACTCTTTGAACGTCAGTATTTTTTGACAATTATGAAGAACTAATAATTCCTCGGAGCTCGGTAATATAATCAGCAAAGCATAATACAGTAAGGTATGGGATTAAGGAAGACACATTTTCCGGCCGTTTTAAAAGATATATACTCCTTACATACTGGACACCTAGTCACTTTTAAACTTTATGCCACGGGAATTTTATTGGTCATCGATCTTTTGGTCTTGGTTGTTTTCAATTATTGCATCTAACAAGCCAGCGAGACCGATTGAATGTTAACAAAGCCAGCTCTAGGTCCCTATGGGCACGAAAATGCAAATTTGTTGAAATCAAAAGAGGCCCATTTTTTATGACCATCGACCTTTATATTGAAGTAATATGGTGGTTGGAGGCCCAGAAAATCGATTTTCGGCATTTCTATGCCTGTTTTCGAAGGGTGGGAGGGTCATTTTTGACTGTTTTAACCGAAAAATGGCCTAATTTGTATCATTATAATCTATAAAACCCTAATGAATGTTGATTATAATTGACAATATAGGCCAGGTAGGATAAATGATTTCAGACATCTAAAGATTATCTGTACTGGAGAACCCCAGGGTGTCCGTATCCATGGAAACGGGCTGTTTTGAAAAAATGCAAGCAAATGTAGCTAACATTTGACTTTTTACCCCTTTTAACCATACAAACACCCTACCTATATTGTTCTACCTATATTGTCAATATAATAATCATCATTCATCAGTAACAATAGGGTTTTAGAGATTATAGTGATACAAATTAGGCCATTTTTCGGTAAAAACATTCAAAAATGACCCTCCCGCCCTCTGAAAACTCGGGAAATGCCGAAAATCGATTTTTTGGGCCTCCAACCATCATATTTCTTCAATATAAAGGTCGATGGTCATAAAAAATGGGCCTTTTCTGATTTCATGACATGACCCAAAAATATTATCATTCTTGCCCACCCCTAACCATGACTATAATGACCTGCTAACTTTTAATACCCAGGATATGCTCATGCAATCATTTTATACAAAATAAGTACTTTTCGCCACTGCACGTGACAATCGCACTTTCAAATGGCCAAAATCCAGTCTCATCGCACTTTCTCAGGAATCTTGATAGGGGCGGGAAGGGGGTTCTCTGGAACCCATGTTTTGCGACAGATTGTCGTGAAGTATATAATAATACAATATAATATAACATAACGCATATCATATTACATTTTGTATTATATATATTTTTAAATATGTATGCATATATTTTGTACCAAAATCTATATTGGGTAGAGTGGACCGTTGCCGGTGTCTCCCTACCCACCGGACTTAACTCGACCATAAAGGGACGAATTAAGTTCATCCCTTTATGGTCTGTTCAAGTTATATTAGGATTGTTAATGGTTTAGAATGCCTTCGAGTGTTCATATTATTGTTCGTTCAAAATAATACAATAATGTCCGTTCACGTAATTTCCAGTCAAATAACGTCCGATAAGGTATCTATATAGTTGTACTAATTTAACACTATGAAGTAATTTTATCATCAAAGTTTTTAAGTATTTATATCCTGCTCATATGATTAACCAACAACACAAGGAAGGTGGTTAACCATAAATCACAATTCACATGGTCCACATTTTAAATAAATTAGACATTTTAAATAAACAGACATTTTGAATAAATGTGTCAGTTTTACCGTTTCTGCTAGGGGATGCTTGGCGAGGGAATCTACCAGACAAATTGGGCACTAGTAACCCTGAAAAGGTAAATGGTAATATTATATATGTTATATATATGTTATATTTGTAATATTTGTAATACTTTGTACTGCTTTGTAGCACGCTCTTCTGCTACAAAATTAAGATTAAGATACAAATCTGAAACTAGAAGTGATAAATCCTTTCTTGTGAACGAATTTGAAGTACTGCGACTAACAAATTTCAATTCAGATTGCATCCAATAGTATCCAACGGGCTAGTATCCAACTAGCCCGACAGGTGTTTGCGAACACTTGTTCCCAGACAACTTATGACATAATGGTTACCAGATCATATGAATTAGTTACGACTAGTATTGCCATTAATGCAATGGTAGCGTAGTTTATTGCTGGATCAAATTATTGATTAAGATTCAAATTATGTGGTATCTTTCTTTTTTTGTGGTATCTTGGATATAATTAGTTACGACTAGCATTGATTGTAGCGTAGTAACTTACTCAATGAAACAAATGATTACGATTCGTTTTCGGTGAAGAATTATCAGTTACGATCATCAACAAAAACAAAAAAAAACAAAAACAACAAAAAACAACAAAAACAACAAAAACAACTATTCTAATTTCTGACATGGTACTCTACTGTCTAACTAGACGAAATGATCTGTTCGCGAACACATGTCAGGCTAGTTGGATACTGCCCAAATTTCTATTCAGGTTACATCGGGAATTTAAATGGTTAATTGGTTAATTAAGAAGGGAATCGTTAAATGGTGAGCTTGTTAGATGTGACTTTTAAAGCTGGAATTTCAAATTAACACAATCTAATGTATTTTACCTGGCTGATGTAAAGATTGTGACAGACAGATCTTCAATAGAACCAGTAGAAGTTTAAATATTGGTATCATGACTGAATATGAATGTGTACAAATCAGGTTATTTGTTATGGTACTACTCAAAAACTTCCTCTTTCGAGGCAAAGCAAGCATGACAATGCTTGATAAGAAACTCTGTACATATTTTATATAATCGATAGCTCAGGTAAAACTAAATATAGCTCCTACCTTACAACTCCATGACAATAGTAGATATCCCAGTATCTGAAAGAATTTTCATCAACAAGAGTAGTAAGAGGGTGAAATGCGCAATATATCATTGTCAACATGATTGCGCAACATACAGGGTGGGCCAAAAGTCACTGGACATACGTTGGCCTTAAAAGCTCCGCTGTGTTTTATATTTGAGAGCTCTTGCTTTGCAAATAGCATACTGTACCTTCTGGTTCGAGGATTTTGTCATCAAAATTTGAAAATTCGAGTATTTTAGACAACGCCCATTCATTATTAAAACACCTATATTGTTCTCTCTGAACATGCTAAAAGCCTAATTTTTTCAGAGACGGTAGATTATTAAATGTTGCATATGATCTGAAAACATGAGCTGAGGCAAAACGGATTAGAAATGAAGAAGTAATCAAGCATTTTCTGTATCTCGTTAACAATATTGACTGGGTGATTATGTGACACCGTGACACGACACCTTACTTGAGCACCCTTAACAATTCCCATAATGTTTAACGGGGTGGTTAACAGGGTCACCTAATCACGTGATTAGGTAAACCAATAACCTGATCACACGTAATGAATTAACTCGTTATGCTTCATATCTCGGTCATCTGAGAAGCTACAGTTCTAATTTTTTTCAGGACAAACGTAATTCGAATGGCCAAACACAATTCAATAAAATTTAGCTTGGTATTACTATCCAAACTATCAAATAAATGCGAAAATGAACCTTCATTTGAAAAAAATGAACTTGAATATTTTTCGATTTGACAAATTCCCTGAACCAGTGGTGGTAGTAAGTCATACCAGAAAGAAATATTTCAATTAGGCACTCAGTGACTGAGCTATTAAGGCCAATGTATGTCCAGTGACTTTTGGCCCACCCTGTATTATAAAGATATTTGGGGGAGGGGATTGTTCACAATGGGTTATCGATCTTACAGGCATTTTTTTTGTTTCAATGAAACAAGAAATTTCAATGAAACAAGTAATTTAGCAGGAGCAGGGAAAGTTAATTCCCAACAGCTCGGCCTAGTAGTAACATATTACTTATACTCATCAATTGCAACCATCAAGAAACACATCAAACATGGCACTCCATCAGTACACACCTAATATTGGACTTGGCGCACAGCGTATCATCATCTGTCATATTATCAAATATAATCCTGGAAGCTGTTGTTTGGAGCACTTGACTGTTAGTTTAGAGATCTCCTCAGAGAAATCTGCAATATTTGAGAAAGGGAGAAGGTTCCATTGGGAATTGTGTGTATATAATAAATGTCAATAACACACTTTCTGAGCGCTTACCCATGTGACATAAACGTGTTCAATCTTCTTATGTCACATGTGCTCCTTCTGTTAGACTTAGTATATTAATAAATTATTCCTAGTGGTAATCTTGTTTTGCTCTTATGAGTGGGTCAATCATTTATTTTTAATTGTAGTTGACGAAATGAGAGTCTCCACTCAGTGTGTTAAAACATAATTCTTTGTCGACGTTTCGGCTACATGCCTTTGTCATAAACAGGACGTACTGAAAACTTACATAGCTCAATAAATGTAATAGATTTGTAGTGTTGTAATTAGTTTAAAAGGCATGTAGCCGAAACGTCGACAAAGAATTATGTTTTAACACACTGAGTGGAGACTCTCATTTCGTCAACTACAATTAAAAATAAATTATTCCTAGCATGAGAACCGGTTGATAGATGATATGTAGTATAGAGGACTCTGATTGTAATTGTGTATTATAGACAATAGAGAATCAACCGGTACTCATATGCTGGCCGATTGTGTGTACACAAGAACTCGATTAAAATACACTCAAATTCAGCAATCGTCATAAGTTTATAAAACTGCTATACCATTGCATTGTTCATCGTTGTTGTGTTTAAATCGTACACAGAAGATTTAAAAGAATTGTTTGATTTTTAGGACAGTTTTAATATGTCTAAAAACTATGGCAACATGAAGGGTAGGCAGCAGCAGTTCTCCTAGCATCCCCCAGCTTGTCTGGGGTCTTAAACTTCTTTATCAGGCTAGTAATTGAACATATTTCATTTTAGATTCACATTTTACCTTATAGCTTTAAATTTTTATCATTGATCCATTCTCTCCCTCTGATCTATTTTTATTTATTTATCCCCCAGACAAGTTTTACTCCCCTCTGCCCGTCTCTATTTTCAGGTTGTTGCATTCTATTTTACGGGGAATGTCTGGTGACTGCTGCCTAGTGCCCTGATTGCCATCCTGAGCACCTGGTGTAACTTAGTCCATTGATGCAAGCTAACCCACCCCACTTCTACTTACCTTCATCACTGAATTTCTTCTCAGTGCCTCCCAGGAGCAGAAAAATGTACAAAACATTTTTGGTATCACAGTCCAATCGTCCATTGATACTGAATACTTGGTTGGTGTGGAAACTGCCGATGGTGGTTGATGGTTTCAGGAAGTTTTTACAGAGATCACATTTCTTAGCACAAGGAAAGCAACCTCCAGAATCAAAATCCTCAGCTGTGTCTGGAGAGGCGTGGCCTGAATCTTCTACAGCTGGCTCTTCAACATATATATATATAAAGAGAGATACAGACTACGCCATTTACATTGCACCTTCATATGTGGACAATGCCAAACCTGTGAAGAAGAAAAGAAGGAGGAAGAGGAAAAAGGTCAACCGTACTTCGTCTCACAGACATCAGAGGACATTGATCAAAGGCACCCTTCCGAAGGTTGAAGACTTATCAATGGAAAACATGTCCAGACAGTTGTTAACCTTACAGACAAGGAGCTCACCAAAGAGCAACTATATGTCTTCTTCTTGTCTCATAAGTTTGCACCTACACCTCCCCTACCAGATCTGAGTCGCTTCGAGAACGATTTGTGTACATGGTTTTCCAAAATGAGAGCCAAAGTTGTTTTTGATAGCTTCAAATGTGGACCCAACAAAGCAGATAAAAGAGTTACTGACATGGAGCGCTGCCTCATCAAGGCCGAATCATCACGTACTTTTGAATCATGTAAAAACCCTGCACTCGAGGCATTCATTAAATGCTGCAGAGCAGAAGTTGATCTCCACAGGCCAACTCAGAAGTATGTTTCACCAGACAACATCGCTGCACCTATCAGATCAGCTCTCAAAGAAGTGAAAGGATGGAAGGATGTGGTTATTAGACCTTTTGACAAAGGGGTAGGATTCTTTCTTCTTGGAGAGGAAGAATATATTCAACGAATAGGTGTACATTTGAATGATAGATCTGTATATAGTATTGTAAATAATGTAGATGATTTAGTTTCAGAATTAATTGATAAAATTTCATGTTGGACAGTCAAGTATAAAGAAGAATTAGGTATGTCTAAGAAGGTCAGGGAGTGGGTTATTCCGTGTACGGAGCTCAACCAGCCTGGTAATATGTACCTGAATCCCAAGGCCCACAAGCCACCTTTGTACCCTGGGAGGATGATTACTACTGGATGTGGTTCGTACATTGAGAACCTATCTGCCCTGACTGCATACGAATTGAAGAAGGCTATTTTAGATTATAGAATTATTGACACCCCTCATTTTTTGAGGAAGATTGATAGCTTGAATGAGTCCACCATATTGTTGGGTAAGGAGGTGATACATGTTGCCATAGATATATCCAACATGTTCACCAATATCCCCAGGGATATGGGGATCCAACAATGCACCAAGCACCTGAATGAAAGAAGTAGTTATGATCAATTGTTCAGTACAGAATGCATTATTAGTGCTCTAGAAATCACTCTTGATTACAACATAGCTTCGTTCAACGGTATAACATACCGTCAGGAGCGTGGAGCGGCGATGGGTCCTAAGAACTCATGTGAGTATGCAGATTGTGCAATGGATAAGATCGATATTTTAGTTAATGAAAGAGATTTAGAACATGGCCCGCCACACAGACCAGCATTCTGGGGTAGGTTGCGTGACGATATATACATGGCCTGGCCTGGTACTGTTGAGGAGCTTCTACAATTTATGGAATGGCTCAATAGTATCCATCCGGACCTTGTGTTTACTTACGACTACTCTAAGGATGGTGTTGAGTTTTTAGACACCTATGTCTATGCTGTTGGCGATGTTATTCATACCAAACTTTACTCTAAGCCCAGTGACACCCACTGCTATCTCATCCCCACCTCATGTCATAGGAGCCATGTTCTCAAAAACATACCCTATGGTGTGGCGAGGCGAGTGAGGCAGAACAATAGTGAAGACACTAATTTCTTAGAGCAAAGGGAGGTATATACTGGTTACCTTGAAGCCCGTGGTTACCATTCTAGTATTGTAGACGATGCTTTCAACAAATTTAGTGATATAACCAATAGGAAAAACTTGTATGCCCCTAAAAATAAGGATGAGACGACTACTTGTCTAATACCCATGGTGATGGATCAGAATCCAGCACTTCCCAACATGGGGAGCATTATTCACAAGTATAAGCACCTTCTTAATCTCGATCCAGCCTTGAAGAAGCTAGTACGTGCTGACAGTGTATTTGTAAGTCACCGAAAGAATCAAACTATCGGTGGCATGCTTGTACACAATAAGTATCGTGCTAGTGGAACTGTAAGCAGTGGTAGAGATGGAGAAGCCACTGCTAGCCAATTTCTTGAACCAGACGCTGCAATATTGCCGGCTGTTCGGGAGGCTGACAACGCAGGGTGCCATGCCTGTGGAAAATGCTATGTTTGTAAGCAAAGTTTCCTGTCCCCTTGTTCCAAATTTAGTAGTCACCATTCCAAACAAGTTTTCCCTATTACTAAATATATAACTTGTCAGAGTAATAACCTTATTTATTTAATGGAGTGTAGAACTTGTAAACAGTCGTATGTAGGATATACTACTTCTAATCTTCCTAAGAGATTTTCTAATCATAAGAGCCACAATAAGAAAGGTATCAGAAGTTGTAAGTTAGTAAATCACTTTTTAGATATTGATCATGATTTAGATTTTAGTTCAGTAGCCTTATATAACTCTTCACTTAGTACGCACCTTTCTGTTATTATAGTGGACGCTCTTGAATTTAAACCTGAAATAAGTCAAGCAGATAGGGAAAAGGCCATGGAAGCTAGAGAGGGGTTCTACCAGACCCAATTGAAAGCCCTTGAGCGTTATGGGGGTATGAACACCCTCGATAGTAACCACATCCTTTTTAAATCCGCTAGAGCTTAGTGTTTAGTTTATTTATTTTATTTGACATGATCTCAGCCTATAAACCCGTGTTTAGTTTACAATATTGCTATCAGAGACGTGTTATATTCATTACTATTTATATATTTTTACTGCTTGATTCAGAGAAATCTAGCTTTTTCCGAGAAACTAATCTTTAATAGATTAGATAAAATGTACGCAGCCATTCTTTCCGTTTGATTATTACTCAGTATATTTTAGTTTTGTACCGTTTTAAGTCACATAGTTTTGTACGTCTTCCTAAGACTTGTTTTCCTTTCCTAGTTTGTAAGTTATTTTAAAGATTTGTGAATATTCCAGTTGCTTTTAGAACAATTTTATCTCAGATAATGATGTTTAATAAAATGATGCAAAGACTTATTTCGAAGATCTAATCAACACCGACTTTTAATGTGTAGGAGTACAGCTACAAAATATATATATATATAAATATTTTGTCCCGCTTAATGTATAGTAAAATTTAAGTGTAATAAGGAGGACTATTGTTGCTGTGGGACTATTGTTGCTGTGGGATACATAAGGAAGCACCTTTGTTTTGAAACCTTAAGAATTACAGTGATTTTTCTCCGGGGAGACAGAGGTGCGAGAAAGAACTTTGTCAATATAGATAGTCTAGATCTGAACTTGGAGTCACAAGGCCAGGGGTGATTTTCATTTTATAATGATGTGATTTTCATTTATATTATTTTATATAGGGTTATTGTGATATATTATCTGAACATTGCTTGAATACTTTTTATTATATGCATTTTGCAAGTCAATATGCATAATTGAATTACATATATTCGTAGGCGAAGCTTAGCTTACATAATGCAGCGATTTCATTGGACGAGAGCAACTGTTGGCGACGTTTGACTACAAATATAATGGCAGCGTAGAATGTAGAAGAGCTGTCGGCCCCACTTGAGGTATGAGCCCTAAAACATGCAAATGGATGTACACCGTTGTCATCCGACCTATTCTATCATACTGCTGAAGTATATGGATTAGGGCAACCCAAACAGACACCAACGCGAGGAAGTTCAAACGAGTTCAGGCATTGAATGATGTCTGGTGCCATGCCTTGTACTCCCTTCATCGCACTGAACCACCTCACTAACACTCCAGATATCATACTTTTCCTGAGAGGTGAAGCAGCAAAGGGCACAGCCAGGCTTCAAGCCTATGGTAGCCTAACCCTCGAAACTATCGCCCTCAGAAAAAGTACCATCACAACTCACACCACTATCAACAAACAATTCATGGTAAACCTCAACATACCACCCAAAGCAGAGAGAGCCCTATCTATACCAACCATGATGCTTGAATGACGCTTCACGGTCACCACTCCTGGAGCTGATAACATTGAATATAGAGGCTCACTCCAAAACACCATCGATATCCCCAGTGAAACCATCACCTGCTACACAGACGGGTCACGCACAGACTCAGGTAGCAGCGCTGGTTATATCATCACCACTGACAACAACAACACTACACTAGAGGAAAGATCATTCAAGCTTCCTGATTATTGCACCGTTTATCAAACAGAACTCACTGCCATCATCGAAGCTTGTTTAAAATATTTATCAACTTATACCAACACACACATCATCATATGGTCAGACAGTCTCTCCTCTATTCAAGCTATATCCTCACCCTCAACGAGAATTAGAACTACTAGAGACTGTTACGACACCCTCAATACACTCGGATCCACTAACACCTTAGAAATCAGATGGATAGCAGCACACATCGGATTGTGGGGTAATGAAAAAAGCAGACAAGCTGGCCAAAAATGGCACAACCAGTGAATCCACTTTGAATTGCCCAATTCCACAATCTTACATCAAACGCCTGATCAACGACAAAGTCACCAAACTTAATCAGATTACTGATGGTCCCAGACACACTAAACTGACACTTGGACACAAAAACATCAACATCACCAAAAATCTCAACACTACACTCAGTAACAACAGACAAAATTACAGAACTGCAGTGCACCTCATCACGGGACATTGTCAATGAAACAAGAAATTGAAACAAGAAATTTAATTTTAGCACATTTTACAGAATAAAAGATGTAAAACAATTCATAAAATATAATGCCCATTTGGTGTATGACTTTTTGTCCTTGACTGCTTGTTTGGTTTTGGAAGGACAGGTAACTAACGGGGCAAGGAATGCGCGTGCCTGGGAGCTTTTGCACACACCAAAACGCTAGTTCAGTTAAGTTTTTAGAGACAAGGCTCACATTAGGACTATACGAAAAATTGTTAGCAGACATTAGGGGTTCTGTTTAAAGTTTTTACTATATAGGTTGCAGTCCTGTTGTGACAAAAAGTCTACACTAAAACATGCTTGATTTTATATTGTGTAGTTCAAGGATTAAAAATGCACCTTCAAGGTGGATATTGGAGAGCAGGCGAAAGATTATGGCTTAAATTTATCAATGGTTATAATAAGCTATAAATATTTTAAACTATACAATGCTAATTAAAAATTTCTTTATACTCCATTCTCAAATTAAAATTTAAAAATTCAAAAATATACATTCATTTTATTAAAACTTTCTCACACATACTTTACTCACAGTACAAGACTTGGAAAACAGTAGCCTAGGGTAATTTAATTTAGATGTGTGTGACCAGCCAGTTATAATGTTTGGAAAATAATATTTGTGCAGTCAAAGTCTTTTACGGTCCAATCAAGCAGGGCGTGGTTATGTTGATTAGCTAGTAGCGCACGTTTTAGCTTTCCTCGCAAGCACATTACACTAGTAGTAAAATCAGTCATTCTGAACTTTGGGGTTAAAATGTTAAAAATTTTGGTTGATCTAGTGTTGTGATTGTCAGGTGGGTCTGCCTGACAGATTAGAAGGCAGGGTTTCCTTGATGAACATGTGTAACCCTCATGTAAGGATATTGGAGCACGGAATTTCATTATCTTGTACAGCTCCAGGTAACTGTGGTATGTATATAGATTTTGTATAGCTAGAATGTTATTATGCTTGAATATCGGTTTGGTGTGCTCTTTTATGAAGAATTTTTGGTCTAGTTTCTGGTGTCCTATAGGCCTAGTACGTGCACAAGTCTTAAACTTATCAAGGTACGCCAGTCTATCACCAAATAGTACTCTGAGACAGTACTTCTGAGCAGTAAATAATGAGCTTATACGTTGCTTCGCTGCCCCACCCCATACAGATATACAGTAGGAAAGATGTGATTCGAACAGGGTATAATATAATTGTTGGTGTAGAAATTCTGGAAGGGAGCAGCGGAGTCTACATAAAGTGGATGTGGAATGATTTAGAGTTCGCTTAAGAGCTTTGATGTGATCTTCCCATGATAGGTTCTCGTCAATTATAACACCCAGAAATTTTGCGGATGAAACCTTTTTGATTGGAAAGTTGTCTATAGTTAGTACAACTTCAGGGTGTGATAAAACCTCTGATTTAGAACCTGCCATGGTGGGTTTGAAGTGTATGTAGCAGCACTTGGACATGTTTATATGTAACTTATTCGCTCTCATATAAGACTGTAATGATGACAGAAGCTCATTTCCTCGTTCATATGCCTCACGTTTTGTTTTGCCGACAACAAATATATTGGTATCATCAGCAAAGGTAACAAATGATCCTAGTTTAGAACTGTTTGTGATGTCGTTCATATAAAGAAGAAATAGGAGAGGTCCAAGAATTGAACCCTGCGGGACATCAAATTGAATAGATAGGGTATCTGATTTTTCTCCTACAACTTCGGTGTATTGTTGCCTGTTTGTCAAGTAGCTTTTAATGAGGTTATTTGCAACTCCTCTCACTCCACATCCCTCTAATTTTATAAGAAGTGTTGAATGATCGATGGTGTCAAAAGCTTTGCTTAGGTCAATGAATATTCCTAAAACATGATTCTTAAGTTTAAGAGATTTTGTAATTAAATCTACAGAGTAATTAACTGCATGAGATGTAGAGTGAGATTTCCTAAATCCAAACTGTGTCTTCGATATAACTCCCTGGGAGCTAACAAATCCGTATATTCTAGAATATATGAGCTTTTCAAAGATCTTACCGAAGACGGACAGTGTGGAGATAGGACGGTAGTTCTTGATTTCTTCTGGGTTACCTTTCTTATATACAGGTGTTATTTTACCAGTTTTCAGGACATCAGGAAATATACCTTGGGTCATAAGGATATTGAAGTAATTCGACAATACATGTGCAATTACATGAGATGACTTTTTTACTACACTTATTGGAATGTCACTGGCTTTACCATTTTCGAACTCGCTTATGATTTTCAATATTTCGTTCGAGGAGCAATCTTCTAGCCTAATATTTTTTTCATTTCTTGGGTTCAGGAAGTCATAGAAAGTTTTCATGGGTAATATATGCAGGCCATTAGATAGATTATTCAGTGTCTCATTAAGCTTTGGTGCAATAGAGACAAACCAAGCATTGAATCCATTAGCAATTTGCATCTTCAATTGTGGCCTCAACAAACACCTACACACCATTCGCAAATCAGACACAAGTGCTTGTCCTAAATGCGGCGACGAAGAGGACACTTTCTCACACTTTCTCGGTCAGTGCCCGGCTATTGCCCAAATAAGAGGTCAATATTTCCGGGACTACTACCTCTCTGTCAATGACATATTCGACAACCAACACATCTCCGTCCACCATTTGCAAACCACACTAAACGCTTAATGGTGCCAGAGGAGTTGGACCAGACAGGTGTAACATAGCGACTACTTTAATGCTGTCTTGTTTCGCCTCTCTCTTCCACACTCAACCACCACTTAAGCGTTCATCTATGACACACCCCACAACACTTACCATCATCCTTTATAAAGTATGATCTTGAAGTTAAAACAATATACACATAATATAACAATAACCCTATATAAAATTTCTATATAGAAATTCAATAAAAAATCTTAGAAAATTTCATAAAAACCCTAAGTTGTTGTAGTAGTAAAAGTAGCCAATTCAATTTGTTGGCTCTAAATTAATATCTAAATCTGATATCTTAACTTTACTACCGCTTTTTATCCCTCTTTCTCCTCTAAGAGCAATTATTGTCGTTCTTAATAAGTCAAATCTTATTCTTTTCCTGATAAAAGTCATTACTTCACTGTATCTTTGGCCTGATTTTCTAGACATTCTATCAGCTAACTTTTTGAAGAACGTATTTGCTTCTCTTCCCATTCCACCTGTTGTTGATAGGACTATTGGTGTAAATGTTCCATGTTCCACCTCGACAATCCTTTTGTTGTACATGTTTTTCTTCTGTCTCTCATGGCTAGTGTACATACTCATTGGAGATCCAAGAGCCTTATTGGAAGGAGCTTGAGCATGAAATACTCTTACATCTAAGAATGCCCTTTCCAATGGGTTCCATACACTCCTAGCACTAACATCTAACCTAGCTCCATCTGCTTTGTTGGCCCCTGCAGGAAGTTCTCTCCCATTGACAGGGATAAGGAGAGGTTCGGTGGTAACATCTTTACATCCAGCAGTTTCTAAGAGCTCTGCTATCACATCTCTCAATGAATTGTGGCGGAGAGATACATACCCACCCCTTTTGCATATCAATGAGTGGTTTATAGAGTTGTCACTTCCACATACACATTTTCTTGCAGCATCTTTTATTCCAAAGTTGTACCTAAGGGCTAGGGCGTCATTGAATTCTTGTTTGTTGAGACAGAATCCAAATGATTTGAGTGGGAGTGATGACAGCCAGGAACTTGCCCCTTTCTCTGATGTAAGATCTAATTGCAATTTTTGGGTTTCATTCAGGTCTTTTGTAACCTCTTCTTTTCTCTCCTTGAAAAACTCTATTCTTGATTTTCGGATTTGGGTCTTGATCTCGACAAGTTTTTCCTGATCGTCATAAAAATCTGGGTTTTGTTTGTATATTGCTTCTGTCAGATCTGATGTTACTTGGCATGAGTACTTGTACTCTAGGTCAGACATCAAACTTAGGTCATATATACCGAGACCTCCTTCTTTGACTGGTAATGCAAAGAGTTTTCTGCTTGTTTCGTCGGTTCCAAAAGATCTATCCAATATTGCTGGTATAAAGGATTCTTGAATTTTGTATTCTAGTCTTTTAAGGTATTGACTGATGCCAGGTGTTGTTCGGCATACATAATTCCATCTTTTAGATAACCCATAGTTGAATGCAGAATAAGCTGCCTGAGGTTCCCTTACCATCATCCTTGATTACACATCTCGATTCCAATGGCATCATCCCACAGGACATATGCTATCCTTTCGTGAGCCAACCAGGCCCAGCCTCTATTTTTTTTAAATTAAAAAAAATAATGGCAGCGTTTGATCGAAAACCTGGTTTCAGCGCCCCCTGTGACCAGGACGCGCACCGAGTTGGACTCGTCGACGATTATCACCCGTTAAAAATTTGTTTGAACAAAAGTGGAAACCGTACTGATGAGGGTCTATCTTCAAAAATATAATGTATATCAACCTCAGCTGTTCGTAAAAAAATCTTTAGCAATTTGCTCCCCAAGAGAAAAATTGTAGATTTTGATTTATTTCAAAAAGTTTTATTTTGAGCCAAATAAAAGTAAGAAACTTTAATTGACGATGCAGATGTCAATTCATGGCAGCTCGGCGCGGCACAGTAGCGCATATCTCGCCGATCTAGCCAGTGTCACTGTAACGCATCGCGCTACAATAAGAAACTTTAACTTTGCAAATTCCTGCCCTCTAATTGGCTGAATAATGCCAACTTTTCCAAATTGATGCTTAATTACGAAGCAAGCATGATAATGTGCGCAAATCGACAACGCGACGTCCTCTAATGTGAACTTAAGCTCGCGCAAATACAAAAACGCTGTAACGTGAAAAGACGCAATTATCTGCATTATTAACACATTCAGCAGGTTAGGTTTGCTGGGAATGCCAACAATTGTTTTAGAGATTGTGCTTGATTCACGATGTCAATCCTTCGCAGCTCGGTGAGGCACAGTGGTGCATCTCGCCGATCTACCGAAGGATTGATGCATAACAACAAGACACGCGCTAAAGACGCGCATTTTCTGAGTGATGTTAACGATAGCTTTAAATTCACTGATGTCATTATTATTCAGCGTGACCGGTAATAGTTTAAAAATCAGAAGGAGAAAACACATGTTTAAATTACTAAAAAAGGAGTATCACTTTACAGGATTGAATTTAAATATAGTCATAATAGATAAGAGAGGAATTTGTTTCCCTTTGAATCAATCAAACTAGATGAATTGTTGTAAATACTTAGATCAAACTATCAATCTACAGGCTATCGTCAAACATGTTGCAAGGCGTCATCTTCAGTGACATAATAGATAAGAGTTTATTAACTATCATGCCAACTTTAGAGACGGTAACCACATTAAACTAAAGTTTTCCCAATCAAAATAAAGGGTTTATACAAAATAAAAGGTTTATGCACTAGACTGCGAGACAATTAACCTTGTGCAATGCAGGTTAGTATAACTATAATATCGGACTGAGTTGAAATTTCTGAGAGCATGATACCCCAAAATAAATATATGCCTGTGTCTGGCAATAGCGTTCAGATGGCTTCCGAACTTGTGCGGATAAGATAATATAAAAAATACAAATAAACTATAATAACAATCTGAAAATTAATGTATCAGTACAGATCTTATACTCGAAATCAGGCACTTTCAAAACATTTCTCTTAAATTATCTTTCTTAACACCGTTCAATTGTAACTTTAAATTAAAATATTATGATGATCCGGACGATGATAAATATTAAATTACAACTGATTATATTTATGGATTTCGGCCTGTCGATGCTGGAAGCTGATCAGCTAATCGTTAATCGTTACCATGTGACAAGAATAGTATGATGAACCTCCCAATCAGTATCTATGTATCAAAAGAAAATATTGATCTAATTCAACTCGTCGGGAGCCCTTTTGAAACATCTCGAAGTTAGAGTGCAGAGTGCATGATTACTGATTATCAGCACGATTGGGTGAAACAAAGACGAAACCGTGTGTTGATTAGAATTAAAAGAGGAAGATATTTAGTGATAAATTGTGCACTCTTGCATTTAAGTTTTAATTGTTAGACTTGTTCGATGTAGGGCCTTTAATTTAACCTAATACTAATGCAGTTACTTAATACTTGGTAAGTCTAGGGAAAACAGGTGCTAGTTGTCGGAAATGAAATGGAGTCTGTTCCTGATCGAAGTTACATGATGCTGATAGATTTGATGCAGCTCAGCACTCAGCAGCCACTGTCTTCAAATAGAGTGTTCCAGTTCTGCAATCTGCAGTCTCAAATGTTTTCGCCCAGCTTTTCTTTTCATCGTGGTTATAGAAGACAGACCTGAAGAAATACTAGTATAATGGGGGGGGGGTGTCACGTCCGTCTATGTCCGCTTGTCTCATAGAATCCAAAAAGGACAGGACATAGGCGGACATAGGCGGACATAGGCGGACATAGGCGGACATAGACGGACATAGGCGGACATAGACGGACATAGGCGGACATAGGCGGACATTAATGGACACCTAAATTGCTAAATAAAATGTTCAATTTTTGCTGTTATAGGGGGATCATGTTTTTTGTCCGCTATATTTTCAAAACGGACAAAAAATAGAGCGGACAAAAACGGACAAAAATGGACAAAAACGGACAAAAATGGAAATAACATTTAGATGCTTCCTCCTCCTACTCTTCCTCCTCCTCCCCCTGGGTCTTCCTGATCTTCCTCAGTCCTCTCCCTCCTCTCCTCCTCAAATCCTCAGTCCTCCTCCTACTCCTCCTCCTCGTCCTCAGTCCTCCTCCCCAGTCCTCCTCCTCCTCCTGAGTCCTCCTCCTGGGTCCTCCTCCTGGGTCCTTCTCCTCCTCTTCATCCTCCTCCTCTTCCTCCTCAGTCCTCAGTCCTCCTCAGTCCTCCTCCTCATCCTTCTCCTCAGTCCTCCATCCTCCTCCTCAGTCCTCCCCCAGGGTGGGCGACAATTGACCCCCCGACAATTGACCCCCCGACAATTGACCCCCCGACAATATGATTTAATACAATTAACCCTGACCCTGACCTTGACCCTAACCCTAACCCTGACCCAGGACCCTAACCCTAACCCTAACCCTAACCCTGACCCAGGACCCTAACCCTAATCCTAACCCTAACCATGACCCTGACCCAGGACCCTAACCCTAACCCTAACCCTAACCCTAACCCTAACCCTAACCCTAACCCTAACCCTAACGCTAACCCTAACCCTAACGCTAACCCTGACCCAGGACCCTGAACCAGGATCCTGACCCAGGACCCTGACCCTAACCCGATCAATTGACCCCATTGTAATTACATGGGGGGTCAATTGTCGGGGGGTCAATTGTCGGGGGGTCAATTGTCGTACTGAGCCCTAGATTTCGCGACAATTGACCCCAGTGTATTTACATAGGGGGTCAATTGTCGGGGGGTAAATTGTCGGGGGGTTAATTGTCGGGGGGTCAATTGTCGGGGGGTCAATTGTCGTACTCAAGCCTAGATTTCGCGACAATTGACCCCAGTGTAATTACATAGGAGTCAATTGTCGGGGGGTCAATTGTCGGGGGGTCAATTGTCGCGGTACCCTCCCCCAGTCCCCCTCCTCCTCCTATTCAGTCCTCCTCCTCCTCCTTCTCAGTCCTCCTCAGTCCTCCTCCTCCTTCTCAGTCCTCCTCAGTCCTCCTCCTCCTCTTCCCTCTCAGTCATCCTCCTCAGCCATCCTCCTTAGTCCTCCTCAGTCCTCCTCAGTCCTCCTCAGTCCTCCTCAGTCCTCCTCCTCCTGGGTCCTCCTCCTCTTCATCCTCATCCTCTTCCTCCTCGGTCCTCAGTCCTCCTCCTCCTGGGTCCTCCTCCTCATCCTTCTCATCAGTTCTCCTCTTCCCCAGTCCTCTCCCAGTCCCCCTCCTTCTCCTCCTCCTATTCAGTCCTCCTCCTCCTCCTCCTCAGTTCTCCTCAGTCCTCCTTCTCATTTCTCCTAAGTCCTCCTCCTGAGTCCTCCTCCTCTTCCTTCTGAGTCCTCCTCCTGAGTCCTCCTCCTCCTCCCTCTCAGTCATCCTCCTCAGTCATCCTCCTCAGCCATCCTCCCCAGCCATCCTCCTCAGCCATTCTCCGCAGTACTCCTCAGTCCTCCTCCTTCTCAGTCATCGTCAGTCCTCCTCCTCAGTCCTCCTCCTCCTCCTGGGTCCTCCTCCTCCTCCTCCTCCTGGGTCCTCCTGGGTCTTCCTGATCCTCCCCAGTCCTCTTCCTCCTCCCCTCCTCAGTCCTCCTCCTACTCCTCCTCCTCGTCCTCAGTCCTCCTCATCAGTCCTCAACAGTTCTCCTCCTCCCCAGTCCTCCTCCTCCTCCTGGGGCCTTTTCCTGGGTCCTCCTCCTCCTGGGTCCTCCTCCTCCTGGGTCCTCCTTCTCCTCCTCAGTCCTTCTCCTCCTCCTCCTCAGTCCTCTTCCTCCTCTTCCTCCTCCTCCTCCCTCTCAGTCATCCTCCTCAGCCATCCTCCTCAGCCATCCTCCTCAGTCCTTCTCCTTCTCAGTCCTCCTTAGTCCTCCTCCTGAGTCCTCCTCCTCCTCATTCATCCTCCTCAGTTCTCCTCCTCCTCCTCCTAGGTCCTCCTTCTGGGTCCTCCTCCTCCTCCTCCTCCTGGGTCTTCCTGATCCTTCTCCTCCCTCTCAGTCATCCTCCTCAGTCATCCTCCTCAGTCATCCTCCTCAGCCATCCTCCTCAGCCATCCTTCTCAGCCATCCTCCTCAGTACTCTTCAGTACTCTTCAGTACTCTTCAGTACTCTTCAGTCCTCAAAATGTTTGTCCGTTAATGTCCACCAATGTCCGCTAATGTCCACCAATGTCCATCCAAGTCCGCCAATGTCCGTCCGGGTCCGCCAATGTCCGTCCGAGTCCGCCAATGTCCGTCCGAGTCCGCCAATGTCCGTCCGTGTCCGCCAATGTCCGTCCGTGTCCGCCAATGTCCCAAAAAACACGTCCGTTGTCTCATAGAATCCAAAAAGGACAGGACATAGGCGGACATAGACGGACATGACACCCCCCCCTATAATGATAATATAGGTAACATGTCCAGAATGAGTAAAATTGTATTATCGGCAAATTTACTTATGTGAAAACTCCCAACAGGGTGGCGCTGGCCCAGAAGTAACTGCACACAAGCAACCCTTTAATGATCACGCACGTAATTTGTGTGAAAATATGTAACTCATTTAACGAAGTCAGTGAAAAGAACCTACCTTTATTTACCAATGTCGATTTTTTGCTTGTGATGAAGTAGTCCTCGCAAATGTGAGATATGTATGTAGTTTGTTTTTAAAAGTAGGATTGTAGTCATAGTCGATGTATAGCGACGGTAGTTTACCAGCAGCTCCCTGTACAAATAGAAATGTGGTTTTTATATAATATTACTAGTTAAATTAATGAGTACAATGCAGGAATAAAAAAATGTGTCTTAAATGTTTTATATTAAATGTGTTATAATTATATTAACCACCTTATATTCGTATAATATGTACTCACAAACAATGATAGTCCCAACTGTTTTTAATTGCTTATAATTTAAACCTTCTTATTAAATAATTTAGATGACTGTGTCTGATCTAAAATTGCACGAGAAATAGAGAAAATTAGGTCTCAGACAGAACTCGACCGGGATATAACCGGCGCAGCCGGAATACCGGCTGGTATTTGGCGATTTTGTACCGGTACCGGCCGGGATTTTGGTTTTAGCCGGGATTTTTCCAAAATAAATTCAGTTTTTCTCAACGTTAATTTGAGTCCAAAATTAACAAATCTGTGAACATTTTCCTAAAACATTTTGACGAAGTCATTGAACAATGGAGACTGGAGTCAATCTATATTTAACATAATCATGGGTGTACGAATTATGGACTTCTTTCTGACTTATGACTTAATTATTGTGACTAAGTGTCACGGCTCACGGTCTTGTGTTACCGAGGGACAAGTAAAACAGAGTTCTCCGGGTAAAGAAAGCATTAATAAATGCTATTCAGTATTCATCCTATTCAATTATTCAGGTAAGGTGATGTAAACTGTAAAGTGATAAGCTCCAACGTCAAACACCATGTTCAATTAAATAAGTTTAAGTAACCAATACCAGATCACAGGATTGTTATAGTTACGGAGACTGTTGGAAACGATGCAAACCAGGATCGGACTCCTATCAGAAATAGTCGACCACCGGTCCAGCCTCCCTCAAACTCAAATGCCCTACCACTACCCCAGACCACATCCACCTCTTCAGCCAGGAACAGCGCTCCCACTATACCACTACCAGCAGTTCCTACCGCCTCAGAGGATACACTGCACGTGCCCGTTATTCCTCATGCCTCGTCTTAAATGTCCAGTCCATGAATCCTAGTGCATCAAGTGCGAGTATATGGGAAGTGCCAAAAATCTCAGCTCTTATTCAGGAGAAATCCAAAAACCACTCGTTACCGTTTATTGCACTTACGGAAACGTGACTCAAGTCCTACATGTCAGACAAATACAAAATGTGCATCACCTCTTTCTCCTGCTGAGCAGAACCTCCCCCTTAAAAGTAAACAAATCTGCATCGCCTCCCAACGACAATCCAGATATATTAAGCAGCAGAGACAATCATTTAAGGAGACTTCGATATCTATCAGGATCATGATTTTACTGCCTGAGAACTCAGCACTTCAGGATGAAACATATAATATTTGGTTTTCTCGATTTCATTCATATTTAGACAGAAGTCCGTGTAGATAATTGGTTATAGAATAATTGGATATAATTTTATGCGAAGTTGTGTCTGCGAAAATATACGTGTGAACTGGTCATCCCGCAAATGCTGAAAAAGTAGATGTTACCTATCATAAAATAACCGCTCGCACCGTACAGTGTACACGACAGAGTTGTGACTGCGTTTACAAATTCTTTATCATATTGATGTGTTGCCATGGCAACCGAAACTCCATCGGAAGATCGGCCTGTAAGGCATAATCATGATAATACACAGTATCAAAACATTGCCATTGATATCATAGCAACATTCCAGAGATTAGATTATGTGTGTGTAAGAAAATGTATGTTTATAGTATTATACAGTCTGCTAGAACATTCCGTTTACACATGGTGGCCGATAACAACTTGTTTAATTTATCTCCGAATTACACACAAATTTCTGAAAGTTTCGTAGACTTAAATCAATTACAGAGGGTGTGGCTATTGGCCAGCCCCTCTATTTCACTATTATGGTTGAAACTATAAGAATACAGATTATATTGTTACAGTGATTTTACAAAAGTCGAAACAGTAAACACCAATTTGTAGGATACTTTAAATCACACCAAAATTGGTCCCAGAATGCAATGAAATCTGATGGCGTCTTTTCAGTGAAAAAGAGGCCACACTCTCTGTAATTGATTAAAGTTTACGAGACCTTTAGAAAATGAGTTATATAACTTGCAACTTAAACTAAGATAAATTGAGTATTTATACTCAATTTATCTTAGTTGCATGAGTAATATATATATACTACCCACTATACCACTACCAGCAGTTCCTACCGCCTCAGAGGATACACTGCACGTGCCCGTTATTCCTCATGCCTCGTCTTAAATGTCCAGTCCATGAATCCTAGTGCATCAAGTGCGAGTATATGGGAAGTGCCAAAAATCTCAGCTCTTATTCAGGAGAAATCCAAAAACCACTCGTTACCGTTTATTGCACTTACGGAAACGTGGCTCAAGTCCTACATGTCAGACAAATACAAAATGTGCATCACCATTCACCTCTTTCTCCTGCTGAGCAGAACCTCCCCCTTAAAAGTAAACAAATCTGCATCGCCTCCCAACGACAATCCAGATATATTAAGCAGCAGAGACAATCATTTAAGGAGACTTCGATATCTATCAGGATCATGATTTTACTGCCTGAGAACTCAGCACTTCAGGATGAAACATATAATATTTGGTTTTCTCGATTTCATTCATATTTAGACAGAAGTCCGTGTAGATAATTGGTTATAGAATAATTGGATATAATTTTATGCGAAGTTGTGTCTGCGAAAATATACGTGTGAACTGGTCATCCCGCAAATGCTGAAAAAGTAGATGTTACCTATCATAAAATAACCGCTCGCACCGTACAGTGTACACGACAGAGTTGTGACTGCGTTTACAAATTCTTTATCATATTGATGTGTTGCCATGGCAACCGAAACTCCATCGGAAGATCGGCCTGTAAGGCATAATCATGATAATACACAGTATCAAAACATTGCCATTGATATCATAGCAACATTCCAGAGATTAGATTATGTGTGTGTAAGAAAATGTATGTTATAGTATTATACAGTCTGCTAGAACATTCCGTTTACACATGGTGGCCGATAACAACTTGTTTAATTTATCTCCGAATTACACACAAATTTGGGAACCAGCTTTGTTTACTGGTTAATGTTTACTCAAGAATTTATACATACAATAATATATACAATAATTATATACCTAAATCCGCTAATAAGATTTCATTAATTATTGAATACAGGCGCTGCTTAGATAAATGCAATGCCTAGCAACCAACTCTTGCACTAAAAATAAGCTTTAAAACAGTCTGAAGACTATCCAGTCCTGTATAGAAAGTTAAAAGCCTAGTAGGCACCCGCTTAGCACTAACTAAAACTTCACTCACACTGAAAAACAAGCATTATCACACATGTACTGATAAATACACTCAATTGCGACTACAGCTGAATATCTGTCCCTCCTTAATGTAAAACTTTTTGTCCGGCTCCGCTAAAGCTTTAGCTCTCATGCTGGCAATCAGCTCCTTTCGGGCTTCCCGCTGCTCCAGTGATCTGTCAGGGCTCAAAAACACAGTCTTAAACTTGGCTGATTGTCGCAATTTCCGAGCGTTTGCTAAGATTTGATGTACGATCAAGGAGCTGGTCAGGCAGACTTTCACTGGGCGAGTACAGGTAGAAGTTTTCTTCTTGCCGAGTCGCACTACTTCCACCTTCGGTTTCTGCCCTATTTCCTCTAAAACCTCGCCGATTCTTACCTCTAACTCTTCCTGCTCCTCCTCCGGCAAACCGAAAACAAGAAGATTTCGACTACGGTCCTCTTCTGCGACTACGGTCTTCACAACATTTTTTAGGGCTTCTGGGCAGATAACTGGGGCAGTTACCGTCTGTGAATTGCTGACAATTGCGCTGTAAGTCTTAATCTCCTCTTTAACTGAATCAGCGACTGAGGTTTCCACGATTTTCTTCATAGATTCCAGTTTCTCGGACTGACACTGAGAGAGCTCCTGCTGAACGCTGATGAGAGTTTCCTGGTTCTGAATCAACTTTGCCTGAAGAGTTGTGCAGCAATTTCGGTACGACTCCACAGTTTCCATTAAATAGCCAATGTACTCATAAGACCGACTACAAATGCCAACAAGTTCTGGCTTATTCACTGATTTCGCAAACTTCGGATCTGCTATGTCCGTCATCTTTCCGTACGGTTTGCCAAAGTTCCGCAACTGCTCTTTGCTCCAAGAATAAATCTCATCCCACCTGTAGTTAATACTTTCCAAGTCCATCTTTTCCATGATTACAGTTAAAGTTACACAATACAAGACGAGCGACAGGCTGAGCGGTGTCGTGATAACAGTAGAGATAAGCCTTGCGATAAGAGAGCAACAAATCAGCAGCAAATGTGAATGTGCTATTACTGAACTGAACTGATGGGGGGGGGTGTCATGTCCGTCTATGTCCGCCTATGTCCTGTCCTTTTTGGATTCTATGAGACAACGGACGTGTTTTTTGGGACATGGGCGGACACGGACGGACATTGGCGGACTCGGACGGACATTGACGGACTCGGACGGACATAGGCGGACCCGGACGGACATAGGCGGACTCGGACGGACATTAGTGGACATTAGCGGACATTGGTGGACATAAGCAGACAAACATTTTGAGAATTTTTCGCAACTTGTACTATAATCTTGTACAAAACAAACGACTTATTAATCACACTAAAGCTATTAATAGCTTTAACTTATTAAATCAAATTATATAGGGACCCAGGAAAAGGCCCAGGAGGAGGAGGAGGAGGAGGACTGGGGAGGAGGAGGACTGTTGAGGACTGATGAGGAGGACTGAGGACGAGGAGTAGAAGGAGGACTGAGGAGGGGAGGAGGAAGAGAACTGGGGAGGATCAGGAAGACCCAGGAGGAGGACCCAGGAGGAGGAGGAGGAGGACTCAGGAGGATGACTCAGGAGGAGGAGGACTCAGGAGGAGGACTGAGGACGAAGAGTAGGAGGGGAGGAGGAAGAGAACTGGGGAGGATCAGGAATACCCAGGAGGAGGACCCAGGAGGAGGACCCAGGAGGAGGAGGAGGAGGACTGCGGTGGATGACTCAGGAGGAGGAGGACTCAGGAGGAGGATTGAGGAGGACTGAGAAGGAGGAGGACTGAAGAGTACTGAAGAGTACTGAGGAGGATGGCTGAGGAGGATGGCTGAGGAGGATGGCTGAGGAGGATGGCTGAGGAGGATGACTGAGGAAGATGACTGAGGAGGATGACTGAGAGGGAGGAGGAGGATCAGGAAGACCCAGGAGGAGGAGGAGGAGGACCCAGAAGGAGGAGGAGAACTGAGGATGACTCAGGAGGAGGAGGACTCAGGAGGAGGACTCAGGAGGACTGAGAAGGAGGAGGACTGAGGAGGATGGCTGAGGAGGATGACTGAGAGGGAGGAGGAGGAGGAAGAGGAGGAAGAGGACTGAGGAGGAGGAGGAGGAGAAGGACTGAGGAGGAGAAGGAGGACCCAGGAGGAGGAGGACCCAGGAGGAGGAGGACCCAGGAAGAGGACCCAGGAAAAGGCCCCAGGAGGAGGAGGAGGACTGGGGAGGAGGAGGACTGTTGAGGACTGATGAGGAGAACTGAGGACGAGGAGGAGGAGTAGGAGGAGGACTGAGGAGGGGAGGAGGAAGAGGAGTGGGAGGATCAGGAAGACGTAGACCCAGGACTCAGGAGGAGGACCCAGGAGGAGGAGGAAGAGGACTCAGGAGGAGGAGGAGGAGGACTGAGGAGGACTCAGGAGGAGGACTGACGATGACTGAGAAGGAGGAGGACTGAGGAGTACTGAGGAGGATGGCTGAGGAGGATGGCTGAGGAGGATGACTGAGGAGGATGACTGAGAGGGAGGAGGAGGACTCAGGAGGAGGACTCAGGAGGAAGAGGACTCAGGAGGAGAACTTAGGAGAAATGAGAAGGAGGACTGAGGAGGAGGAGGAGGAGGACTGAATAGGAGGAGGAGAAGGAGGGGGACTGGGAAAGGACTGAGGAGGAGGAGAAGGAGGGGGACTGGGAAAGGACTGAGGAGTAGGAGGACTGATGAGAAGGATGAGGAGGAGGACTGAGGACCGAGGAGGAAGAGGAGGAGGATGAAGAGGAGGAGGAGGACCCAGGAGGAGGAGGACTGAGGAGGATGACTGAGGAGGATGACTGAGAGGGAAGAGGAGGAGGAGGACTCAGGAGGAGGAGGAGGAGGACTGAGGAGGACTGAGAAGGAGGAGGACTGAGGTGGAGGAGGACTGAATAGGAGGATGGAGGACTGAGGAGAAGGATGAGGAGGAGGACTGACGATGACTGAGAAGGAGGAGGACTGAGGAGTACTGAGGAGGATGGCTGAGGAGGATGGCTGAAGAGGATGACTGAGGAGGATGACTGAGAGGGAGGAGGAGGACTCAGGAGGAGGACTCAGGAGGAAGAGGACTCAGGAGGAGAACTTAGGAGAAATGAGAAGGAGGACTGAGGAGAACTGAGGAGGAGGAGGAGGACTGAATAGGAGGAGGAGAAGGAGGGGGACTGGGAAAGGACTGAGGAGTAGGAGGACTGATGAGAAGGATGAGGAGGAGGACTGAGGACCGAGGAGGAAGAGGAGGAGGATGAAGAGGAGGAGGAGGACCCAGGAGGAGGAGGACCCAGGAGGATGACTGAGAGGGAAGAGGAGGAGGAGGAGGAGGAGGACTCAGGAGGAGGAGGAGGAGGACTGAGGAGGACTGAGAAGGAGGAGGACTGAGGTGGAGGAGGACTGAATAGGAGGAGGAGGGGGACTGGGGGAGGACTGAGGAGGAGGATGGAGGACTGAGGAGAAGGATGAGGAGGAGGACTGAGAAGGACTGAGGACTGAGGAGGAAGAGGAGGAGGATGAAGAGGAGGAGGAGGACCCAGGAAGAGGACCCAGGAGGAGGACTCAGGAGGAGGATGGAGGACTGAGGAGAAGGATGAGGAGGAGGACTGAGGAGGACTGAGGACTGAGGAGGAAGAGGAGGAGGATGAAGAGGAGGAGGAGGACTGGCGAGGACTGATGAGGAGGACTGAGGACGAGGAGGAGGAGTAGGAGGAGGACTGAGGAGGGGAGGAGGAAGAGGACTGAGGAAGATCAGGAAGACCCAGGAGGAGGAGGAGGAAGAGTAGGAGGAGGAAGCATCTAAATGTTATTTCCATTTTTGTCCGTTTTCGTCCATTTTTGTCCGTTTTTGTCCGTTTTTGTCCGCTCTATTTTTTGTCCGTTTTGAAAATATAGGGTACCAAACGGACAAAAAACATGATCCCCCCTATAACAGCAAAAATTGAACATTTTATTTAGCAATTTAGGTGTCCATTAATGTCCGCTAATGTCCGTCTATGTCCGCCAATGTCCGCCTATGTCCGTCTATGTCCGCCTATGTCCGTCTATGTCCGCCTATGTCCGCCTATGTCCGCCAATGTCCGCCTATGTCCTGTCCTTTTTGGATTCTATGAGACAAGCGGACATAGACGGACGTGACACCCCCCCCCACTGATATATACTCTCATTTTTTTAGAGCAAACGTAATTTAAATGGCTAAACACAATTCAATAAAATTTGGCTCGATCCGATTATCCAAACTATCAAATAAATGCGAAAATGAACCTTCTTTTGAAAACAATGAACACAAATATGTTTCGATTTGACAAATTTCTCGAACCAGTGGTGGTAGTAAGTCATACCAGAACCAATTATTTCAATTGGGCACTCAGTGACTGAGCTATTAATGCCAACGTTTGCACACTGACTTTTGGCCCACCCTGTATATTTATAATATACGGCTGGAAAAAATGTAACTGGATATCTGCCACAATGCTGCTATTATTAAGGTTAAAGTAACATTTAGCACATAAAGAAGTCTGGTTTGCTAGGTTTTAATTGGTCGTATAATAACAAATAAAAATGAGTTAAGACTACAAAAACGGTCGATAGAACCTAATTATAATACCTGTATCGAGAACTCGACTTCAATGCACTGATAGCGTTGGTACTAACATTCTATCAAATTATGTCATATCTTGAGACTTGATAGCTGCCTGAAACAGTTTTGAGTCAACATTATCGTGATATTCTAGAAATTGAAACCAATTCTCAACTTTAAAAAAGCAGGTTTCAATAAATGCCATAGAATTAAATTCTACCTTTTTAAATTTTAAGAATTTGTTGATCTATTAAAATTCTGTCTCAATTAATATATAAGGGTACATGCAATGTATTTCGACACGCACTGTAGACTCACTTATTGGATTCGTGCTAGATGCTGTGTACGTCACCCTCTTAACCACCTCTATGGCGAAGATGAGGATGGTAAGTGCAAGTACAGTAATGTGAGGAGAGGATGGGTATCATTTAGCACATTTTTGCTGTAGGTGTAAAGTAGCTCTTAGTCAAGGAGTATATAAATGACGGCACGACAAGGTTCTGCAACAGATCTCTGAACATGTTATCTTGTGAGCGCCGAGTGAACACTTATAAGAACAAGGCCAGCGATGTAAGACAGTATCATTGACTTAGTCCATGCTGGGAGGAAAAAAGCAAGTACAGACGACCGAAAGGAGTCGTGGTTTGGGATCCTGAGTGGGTCTCGATATTGGATAGTGCTTTTATATATCGGACCTTATGATATTCTCAAGGTCACCAAGACGGCACAGTCTTATGGCGGGAGGTAACGGTACCATCTAAAGAGCAGATTGCTGAATCATACAAGTAAAAACTCTACCGGTACAGCAGTCTTACAGCAGACTGAGATTCAAGCGAAAGAATTGTGCTGTTATAATTATGCGGTTAAAGTTCTAGCACCGGGAGTAGTTGTTCACGGTTTGGAGAGAGCTGAGTAGGCTAGTACGGGATAGAAGGGAAGAAGCAGCTCACTGTTCCAGATGGATCTACTTCTTATCAAGGAAGAAGGAGTGGTAGGTATAGTAAGGAAGATTGGAGCCTAAGAGTTAACTTAACATCTAGAGGTACCACAAACTTTATCTCGTCGCCAATTGCGAGCTTTAACGGGTTTCCTCAAGTGACTCGATGGTTTAATTGTGACAAATCATGATACGAACTTTGATGAACCCATAATAGTATAGTGCAATAATACTATGATAGTATTCTCATAAGTTCTACCCTTGCAACCGAGTACAATGTACATACTAAGTGATATCAAGCTGCAATCTAAAATTTATTAATTGAATCTCAAAATAACTTCAAATTTTACCTAATAATTGCGACATCGTTGGAAGTGAGAAATAAAATACATTAAATTTTAATCCAATTCTGCGAGAGAAGATTTGCCCAGACAGCTGACAAGAATGTATTACCATACTTCCTGTAAATGTGGTAGTTATTAGGTCATATCAAACTTGAAAATTATGTCAAAGTTTTTCTCAGTCTCTGGTGTCAATCACCAGTAGAGTGCCCAGCCGCACCAAAACAACCTGCGATTTTTACGTGGGAAACATCGTATAATACACATGCTATACACTCTAGTTTTATAGCAGCTACTGATATCATGCGGCAGTATTAATAAGCATACAAATTCAGCGCAAAAAATTGTAAAGACGACACAAATTCATGCGGGATGTTAATAAATGTGTCCATGTAGAACTCAAACTCCGACAGAATAATATTTCAAATCGGATATATTATAATTAATCAAATGGTATCTGCTCATGTTCCGTCTATATAAACTACAAAACTTAATAAATTAGTGAAGTTCTGAAACAAAGATCACGACTAGGTTTTATCAAAATTGAAAAGAAAACCGATCGAAGTGCACTAGAGATATAGTTTAAGTTTAAAGGGTCATCATTACTAAAATCTCTTCCTAGCTCCTAGCAATCAAGTTGTTAATCCTAGTTCTACACCTAAACAAGTACAAAATTACAGCCTTACATTTTGAAATTTTTCGATATCCAGCTCAACATAAGACTTCGATACCAATAATGCATAATGGGTACATACCGATGATCGGTGTTCGTAAATATTTGATTATTTATAGTATTGAAGTTTAAAATCTTCCTAATTATGTAAGAATAACAAAAGGAATCACGTACTAGTGTGCTGTTACGAAAAACAACTATTTAATAAAAATAAATTAACAGTATTCGAGTACAAAATTAAAAGTACAAACTCCAACATAATCGACAGACAAACTCAATAAATGAAGATTTCGTCGTGAAACGAGCTATATATACAGCTATAACGTAGCGCTCGACTCCAGTCTGAACCAAAATTAAGTCGCGTTCGTAGGAAATTGACCACCAGCTGCTGGTGGTTCGAATGTTGGTTTGCACACTACTGTGGTTGCGAGAAGCATTATTTGATGCGCGCGCGACCCAGTAGTGCATCGCGCTACAAAGATTGTGCCTTCAATTTGGAAATATTAATATCAATTTTGTAGTTTTACAACCTACCAGGACGCGCACCGAGTTGGACTCGTCGACGGTCCTATATATGGAACAGATATTTTACGAGTATCACCCGTTTATATCAATTGCACTTAATTGTCCATTTTCCTGCGATTTTTAAGCTCGCTCAGCACAAATGTTTAATATTATCATACATGACACATTTTATTATTTGTTTAGCTCATTGCTTAAATAAAAAATTTCATAGCACATTCATTGAGGAAAGTCTAAATAATGTTTTCTTTGTTCTTGTTGTAATCGTTTGCTGCATTACAATGGTCTTTCTGATTTACCAATTTATAACATAACACAATAACAAATTACTGGGCCGCGCTCAGCCTGTCATTCCGCCAAATCTATATGTTAATGAACATAATAGCCTGGGGTCCTCAGGTAAAATAACAAATAAGTCCATCACTGATCATTAACGGGTGGTACTCGTAAAATATTTTTTTCAAGACCGTCCGCGTCGACGTGTCCAACTCGGCGCGCGTCTTAGTAGATTGTAAATAAAACCTACAACACTGATCACAGAATAATCATAAAAATAAAATTAGTCATGTTTTAAATGTAATGCGAACAAATTGCTGGGTTGAAACGTTTGCAGTTTCAAATATGTGAATTAACAAAAATGTAACATTTCATTTTTATTTGAACTCAACTTACCTGAGGACCCCAGGCTATTATGTTCATTAACATAGATTTGGCGGAATGACAGGCTGAGCGCGGCCCAGTAAAACTCAACATCAAACATCAAACATATTTTAAAGAGGCGCGCGCTATATCTACAATCTAGTGTGTCCACCGTGCGCCGAAAGCATTGACACACGGCCGGCCGGCATGCACGCTTCGCGTGCGCGAGAAATATACACAATACAACGTGTACAGTGTAGCAATAAAAGCACACCCAGTTTGATATATATAAAATATTTTTATACCATGCTTGATTCTGCACTAAGTTGATGTGTATCGATTAAAATTGAACGGATTATTGTTTATAATATTTTTTGAGGCACCTTGACAAAAACCATTCAAGGTATTGTGCTTTTTACGGAGAAAATTTGACCTCGATTTATGAAGTTTAACGGAAGTTATTGCTGTGCGTGCAATTTGGGGAGTGTGTTTTCGGTGGAGGATTGCCCCTAAAGCTGAGGATTAGAGAAAATTAAAGTCTGAAACACTCAAAATTTGCCACATGCAACAACATGTGACATGTGATATGTGAGCCTATTATAAGAGCACAGATTTCCACTCAAATACTGAGATTTCCACTCAAATACCTCAGTGCATAATGCTACAGGACCTCAAAATAAGATCAAACTCTACAAATTCGATCTATTCAAAGAAAAATAGTATTATAAAACATTTCTATTTTATCCCTACACATTTGTAAATAACTAGAATTGTGCGACGTTAAATTATTTCATAATTATAAATATTGTGAACTCAATAAAATAATTATCACTTTTGTATCTTTGTATCCTTGTATCCTTGTATCCTTGTGATTTAATTGTAGATTCACTTGGGCTTGAATCTGATGAACACTTCCACCTATATACAAGCTTAGGTGTCGTTAAGTGATTGTATATTGTACTGTCTAGTATGTTTTAATCATCTCTCATTTCGTGATCAGATTATTTATACTATAAAAACCCGGTTTACCTGTTGCTTATTTTAAATAAATTATTCTATGTAAATTGACTAGTTTTATATTTTCGTTCTAAATTATAAGGGCTGTCTTAGTTATTTCAGAATCTAAAAAGATATTTAATTATTCTATAATGGCCCATTTTGAAAATAACTGTGGCCGTTTGATTGATTGAAATAAATTTCCGTGCACATACAGAATGAATGGTTAATAATTTAATATATATGTAGACCAAGCTCTGTGCACGGGATGCTTCCTGGAAGAATCCAGTTCTTTTAGCGGGGCACCCTATCTAAAGCCAAATTGAGATATAATAATCATATTCCTAGGGAAATAATCAGAAATCGAATACCAATCAAATAATGTGATATATAGGAGTAGTAACCATATTTATTATGCAAAATGCCCCAACCACATAGTGTACATTTATATAAAATTCAAATTCCATATCATCATTAAACCTCAATAGTCAATATAATAGCCCAAGCAAAATTAAATAACTTCTTATATACCTTACTGTCATACTACAAATTAATTGAACATTTGAAATCTGTTAACCAGAGAATAAATTTCTAAACCTAATGCAAGTGAAATAATTTAGATGCAATAATGAATGCCTAATGTTAGTATCATCTGTCAATGTCCTTGTAAAGCAGTCTGTACAAGAGATATGAGTAACTGATATAGAAGAAAAAAAAACAGGAAGTTGTCGTCTGTTGAAAAATAAATAAAATATCTAGAATATAAATTAGAATATAAAATAACATTCAGTCAATGTGTCGTCAATAAACTGTACAATTATCAAATGTTAAAACTGGGTGATACAGTCACCAAAAATATATACTAAGTATAATAAGTTAATAAATTAAATGTGGTCTATAAAACTACCACTAGGTATAATAGTAGGTCAATAAATTAAACGTGGTTTATAAAACTACCACTGTGCGAACCCCTTCTCCAGTTAAAACATGTCAGTCATGTGCAAAATCAATCAGAATGGTAAGGTGGTAAAAAAGGGAATATCCTTTCGATACATTAATTATATATTGCTGTCTTATCAAATTCATGTACGTTTGTTAATTGCTCTTGTTATCAGCATCGCACAGCCTTGCTTAAATCGAGTACAACGTGTACATCGCTACTTGTACATAATGAGCTATACAATGGAATCCCTGCATCGATTGGAGAAGGACATTCGGGGAACTTTCGATTCGTTGACTGGAGCAGCTAAGTGTAAAAACATCACTGAAGTTACGAAGCATGTTCTTATGAAAGGGAACAATGTCAGCAAAGACTCACTTGCTGGATTTGTCATGGAATTTGTTAAGATTGTAAACTGCAGCACAGACATTCTTAAATCTGCGTCATCAAATATTGACACTTTGAAATCTGATCAGATTGTAAATCAGAAACTTATGTTGGAGCTTAAGGACGAAATTATTCAGAAGAAGGACAATCATGTTCAGAAAGTTCAGGAGGTCGTCAAAACAGAAGTTAAATCGTTTAGCGACATAGTGAAGCAGAACAGTCCACAGATCCCAGGCAAAACTTTGCAAGCGGCTGTGAAATCAGCAGTTGACAATGATAATCGCAGTCGCTGTGTGATGGTATACGGACTCAGGGAGGATCCTAAAACCAATCTTGATACAGTTGTGGGAGGTATGCTTAGTGAAATTGCTGGAGCAGAAAAACCCTTCGTGAGGGAATGTTACCGTCTGGGAACTGTGAAGCCTGGCCAACATCGTCCAGTCAGAGTTTGCTTCAGCCGATCAGACTCAGTGTCTGTTGTGCTCAGTAATGCTAAGAACTTGAAGCAGTCGTCACAGTTCAATAAAACATTTCTGAGTCCTGATCGATCTCCTGAGGAGAGGCTGATACGGAGAAAACTTGTTGAATCTTTAAAAGCAAAGATGGAGAAAGAGCCAGAAAAGTATCACTTCATACGAGGAGGAGAGATCTGCACCACTGAAAGAAAAGTGACCCCGCAACACAGCACGGAAAAGAAGACGATTCCACAACACTCAGGATTCTCGATTCCGCAACATTCAGGATTCTCCACTTCGAGTAATCGTGCTGCTGGCCTCAACAAATCTTTTACGCAGGGACCATGGATTCCAGGAACACTGTCCATTAGTACTCCGATGAAAAAGCGATGAATGTCGATTTGCCGTGATTCTAGCTTTGTGTGTTATTGTGTGATTTCAATGCACGGCAATGAAGGGACTCAGGTACCACGATCTGGCAGACAAACATGTCTGAACAGACATAGCGAGTCAGATCTGGTTCAGGAAATTTTATCGTTGAAGAGATATTCATATTTCATATGAATCAATACTCAGGTTTCTAATTTTGGACTCGCCCGGGGTTTGATTATGATACTTTGAGGAATGATGTTTTTGCTGACATTTGATTTATAAGTTGATTTCAAATCCCCTATGGGTACCAGAAATACTGGTTTCACAACAACATATGCCTCAGATTTAAAAGAATTAGAAGATACTTAGTTATCGTCAACTATGATTGCAGTGTAAAATTTGTCATATATGAATTGTCGACGGTATAATTAGGGTCTGTTAAGTAAAACAAAATTTTTAAGTAATTTTTGTTATAGATGAGAGTAGCCGTTTTTGAGGGACAAAATACTGTTGCAATTTTAATGCTGGGTTGATGTATTGCTGTATTATTATTATTAAATCTAAATAGCAAATAATTTAACTCAATATCCCCCGTCCCCTGTACACTTTCTGTGGGCACTCTTCGTAAAAATTGTCTAATAGGAAAGGTCATTCAAACAACATGAACTAGAAATCTGGGAAAGTATTTGGTTACTTAGATTTAACCCATCTAAATGTAAAGCATAAAGTAATGCATATTGATAAAGTAAAGTAAAGTAAAGTCATTGAAATGGGATGAGCAGAAAAAAGCATCTATATCTATATAGTCAGGATTATAAATCTTTGATAAGACCACATCTTGAATACTGTCATGAATACAGTTGTGGAATCCATCTGCTGCTCATGATAGTTGGCGAATCATCCTTGAGTTGGAAGCTGTCCAACGCCGGTTCACCTGGTTAATTGAGGGTAATGGCACACTGCCATACAGCAGCTGGTTTAGTGGTTTAGTAGAATATGGTTTGGATATTTTCAATATTAATAGATTATATTAAGGTACGAATATTGTTTCAAAGATAATGTACATGTGCAATATCAAAAGCTCTAAATTAAGAAATCTTCGTAAAGCTTTTCTATCTGAGAGAGTTCTTAACATCCACTGGTACGGTAGGGCATTCCAATAAGGTATAAATACCATAAATTGGAATGGCCTACCAGTGGATGTTAAGAATTCTTATATAGTGTAAATAATTTTAAGATAAATCTAGAATATTTTTAAAAGGACTGTATAAAAAAAGAAATTTATTGTGATCATTATCATTGGAAAGTGTCTGATGAGGTGGTAAGTAGAATTGAAGGAGATAACTATATGGAGAATAAAAGTAAACATAATGATTATCTGTGTTTTCATCCATATGTAGCAAAGAAAAAGTTTATTAACCTGAACTAGGCCGTTTGGGTATAATTTAAATTATCACTACAAATTGAATAGTAACCACGAAGAGCGATTAGAGTTGTTCTTAGCAAAGCAAATCTTATCCTCGTTCTTACATGCCTTACTACATCACAGTACCTCTCCTTCCTCTTTCTGGCTATAAAAGTTGTTGTCGAGTAGTGTTGAATACTCATATTAACATGATTATTGATTTAATTTAGGAATTGTATATAACTATCTTTGACCAAGTTTAATTGTTAATGAGAATGCACCCCAGCACTGGGCGCGCAGCGGCTTTGATGTTAGCGGCTACAAGCTTGAAGCTAGGCAGCTGCAGAAAAAATGCCGCGCGCGTTCACAGTTCAGCGTACGGCTTTTCGTTTTTGATTTTACAAATGACAAAGCAACTTTTAATGATTATTAATGGAATTATCGGATATTTATAATTCAATATGTATTGATTCTTCTGTGGAAAATAAAAATTGTATTTTACTTAAAATTGTATTTTACTTAATCTGCTAATCTGTTGACAAATTGCTTACACTGTTTCGACATACCTCCAAATGTGAGAAATACAGCCGGGGTGAAGGTTGCCTTTTCCTTGTCTAATACAATTCATGTCCGTTTATTTGATTCTTTTAATTGTCTTTTGAGGTCTATTTTGGTCTTACATTCAGTGGTGTAATTAAGAGACTGGTTTTGTTTTGAATTTTAAGCTCTATCTCCCAAAACAAATTTACAGGAATAACACTTACAGTGCCATCCTGGAAAATGCCTAAATTCCCTAAAGGCCAAGGTACCAAAAAAAATCATGCACAGTCACTTGGACATATTTTTGAACTAATTTGGTTTCCATTTACCCTCAACAAATAATGTCAAATTGTAAGTGAGAAATGGAAGTGCAGCTTAATGAGTCCTAAAATGAGACATTTGCTGGTCTTTTGGCGTTAAATACACTTAGTACCTATGTTCAAGACAAGTTTTAGATAGTGCCCATATACCTGAGCACTAGATACTTTTTTCATAATTTACAGGCAATTATTTCATGTTACACGACAAACCAACAACACATTGCAATAAGGATGCTCTTGGTAACTTTTAAGGTGCACAAAACATTCACTTTTACAATATTGCCTAAGAGAAGCCCAAAAAGTAAGTATTTTTATGCCACAAAGGAAAGGTCACAGGGCTTGTGTGATGAAAGTTTGCTTTTTACTTTTAAAAATCTTTGTTTTACTTGCTGCCTGGGACATACCTTAGAGAACATACCTTAAGATATACCTTAGGAAAATTCATTAGAAGTGTCACAAAACTCCAAGCATATCATATTCATGTAAAAGAGATTCTTAGACAATTTATTTATGGATTTATTCAAATAGTTCAAGCTGAAAATGGTAATTACATAAAACAATTTTCTTTTATATAAATTTTCTTTTATTAAAAGATTAATACTCCTTTCTGAGGATTTTAAACATCAATATATTTTGTATAATATTTTTTGGTATAATCTTGCTTGTTAAAAGATTTTCAATCAAAGCTGTCTCTTGTAGTTGTGATTACACAAGATTGTTCCTTTAGCTTTGGATGTATGTTACATGTAGAATGTTAGTAAAAACCTGGTAATCGCCCCTTTCCCTCTGTTGTTTTTATATTGTCACTTTATGGTACTTAATCTGAACTGAATAATTTCTATAGGATTCATTTTGGGTTGATATTGGATGAATACACTGTTGGTTCAGCACAAAATATATGTCAAAACTGAAAACACTGAATTTGATCAGTTGACACCAGTACTATGTTTTACTCCAAGAGTCGACTCAATTTCCAGAATTCATATTTAGACAATCTAAGTTTAAGTAAGCTCTATATGTAAAAATTGTCTTTTGCCTAAATTTTGAACAAAAATTGCATCGTGTGACTCACTGTTCAAGCCGCAGCTAATATAATTTGCTTTGCAATCCCTGCATCTTACTATTTATGGAATTATTATTATCTTTCTTTACTCTGAATTTCTTAGTGATAGTTAAGTCTTCAGTCATGGGACGCAAGAAGATTAACATTCAAAGAATCAATGATGAGCGCAACAGGCAGGTTGGTAAACTATCCATCAGCCAAGAGGTTGAATGACTACAAAGATAACTGTTTAGTCAAAATCGTTTATAATCGCAAATTTTATGAGACTTTGTACAATTTAAATTTGCTGAGCTTGTTCAGAAATAAATGGAGTGATCAGTGATTTATGTACAGCTGATAAATTTAGTAATCATCTGCTTTCTGATTGATGTGAATTTCTTGACATGTGACGTACGTTTTTTGGTTTTAAAATCTCAATCTTTCAGGTGACGTTTACGAAACGTAAATTTGGATTGATGAAGAAAGCTTATGAGCTGAGTGTATTGTGTGAATGTGAGATCGCTCTTATCATATTCAATTCCAACAACAAACTGCACCAGGTTGTCCTTTTAACTCATTTAATGTTCCAGAGCACTTAAACTGTAACTCTTATTTCTACCAATCAAAGTGCTGCTATCACCACCAATACCAAAAATGTTCCAGTTAATATAAAACTGCACAGTGCACACGTCCTAACTTTATAGAATAAGAGGCAGTATCATTTTAAAGCTGTTAGTATCAATGGTTCAGCTTTTTCTCTCAATTAACATATCTTTCTCGGCACAGTACGCCAGCACCGACATGGACAAGATACTTCTCAAGTACACGGAGTATAGTGAGCCCACGAGAGCCGAACAAACGGAGACATCATCGAGGTAATTACATCGCTCACAGCCCACAGCTTAACATAATATATTCCCCTCGCTTTTAATGCCTTTAAATGGTGTGATTTTTCAAACTTTATGTGAAACCATGACCGGGGTGTAGCGAATCATGGATTTTTGTTGTCATGTGCGCCGCTGTTGTTATATAATATATAATGTATGACCTCGAAAGTTTGATGATCATCTGTTCACTTTAGATAGTCCTGGTTCTCATGACACCCCATTACATGAAATTTGTTCCCACCTTCCAATGAGAATAGTTTCCGTATTTCATTCAGAATATGACGCTATTATCCAGTTTGAAATATATACCATCATCAAAATCGCTCTGATGTCGTAATTATGTTGCGCACCTTAAATTTTCAATTGATTGAAATTTTATTCTAAACCTCATGAAAGTTAAACATTGTTAATTATCTTTATATATTGTACCACATTTTGAAGAATGTTAAGAACGATTAAGAACGGTTTTAAAAGACAATTAACAGTATCAGTTAAGTTATTACCAGTATTATTTTCACATCGTCATGTCATTTTCATCAAAGTTCCGGTTAGTGGTGTTTAATCAGATAAATTTCATTAAAAACTAGATAATCAGTGTGTATATAGACGTCAGGTAATTTTCTCCGGAACAGGATAGTAGACACAGGGCAGGTTGGAACAAGTAGCAGGGCACAGCTGGTGCACTGCTCACTAAGATCCTTTCAACTTAGTCTCTCAAATAGTCAGGTTATTGTTCTCGAAAATTTTACAAAGCGCAAACTGTCTTTGTCTTGTTAGACGCATTGTGAAACACATGATGTTCTTTGTAATTTGTAAGCACACAGCTGGTCAGTTAGCAGCCTTACAAACATTTTCAGGGCAATAATCGTATTTACCAACTTGACCACATCTCCACACCACGCCCCACGGTTACTGAAATTGGGACACCTTACCCATCTCTCAACCTCTCCCAGATAATATAAACGTGGCAGAAACTGTGACGTAACACACCATTTCACCGCTCTCACGCGAGACACGATACAATTATGGTGTTAAATAATATCATGATATTACTGTGTAGATGTGATGTAGAGTTATCCTTCCTACCTCGCAAGCAAGCAGGCAGAGAGACCAGTGCTCTGCAGCTCACATTGTTCTGCTCTGTGCTGCCCACTTCCTAGTGTGGCTTTGTGTGTAGCCCTGAACCGTGGTGGAACTCTCCACCGGCAACATTACGTCACCGTTTGTGTGTGTGTGTGTGTGTGTGTGTGTGTGAGCGGTGGTGGTCGATGTGGGGAGGTGGGGTGAAAGAAGAGAAGGGTTACAGCTGGGTTAGTTTGTAGAGAGGGGGGATCCGGACCATATCAGTGAATTTTATGAAATTTGACACACAAACATTTAACTAGATGTTAGTGAGTTGACCCCCCCCCCCCCTCCTAAACACACACACAGTAAGAGGGTGACCAGGTGAGACAGCTAAGTGTCCCCCCTCTCTCTCTCTCTCTCTCTCTCTCTCTCTCTCTTGCTTACGTCACTACTCAGCTGGTGGTAGCCAATTAGCACTCATGTTCTGTGATTAACACGGATGTTAGGGGACCCCGCACTCCGCTGCTGCTCCTCTCGATCATTGGTCTGGGATTACAGCTGATCTTTTCGGTGATCACTATACCTGAACAAACTCGGAATTGTCGTCAAAGAATCGACTATTGAAGACTGTAGAGCAAATTATTCCTGCTCTACTATAATAGAGAAGTTCCGAAAGCCGGGTTTAGAAGAATCGGTTCTAATACTGCCACTGTACATTTATTGTTTCAAACTGAGTTAGCTATTTCTGTATAACTGCGTCTGTATATGGAATATCAAGTGTGCAATTGCCCGGGTTGTATGGAAACCAAGTGATGTATATTTCATGTATAATATTAATGGCAGCTGCCTGTATAAACATTATTGTGAAGTTTCTTATAATAATACCGGCTGTAATAAATTATGCAAAAATTGAAGATATTATAGCTTTTTAAAAGCTTAGTACGGATAGTATGTACTATATAAGTATATTTTAGAGTCATGATGCTAACGTGCTTATTGGAGCTGGCTGTTTAAATCGGACACATTAACTCAGAGCTGTGTCAATCTCAGATATATTATACTATTTCGCAACTGTCTGCAGCATCTCTAATCTAGATTTGGGGATAGGTTCATGATATCTCTCCCGTGATCTAAAGGTAATACAGTAGATCATTCTAAATTATATATTATATAATAAGGCAGTCCACCTCTCCCTTGCAAAGCTATGTTTGTGTATCGGACTGTAGAGTGTTAATACTGTACTTCTTATTATATCTAACTATTTGACAAATTAATCTACATCTAGCACATCTCAATACCTGAGAGCCTCACTTCATCTTGCTGCTGTAGTTTGTGCACTATAAACTAGTTTGTGAACTATAAACTAGTTTTTGAACTATAAACTAGTTTGTGTACTATAAACTAGTTTGTGTTCACTATAAACCGCACCTTAATGACGCTGATGTGCAAGCTATCGGTGCCACATCTCTGTAGTATTAGATCGTTCCGTGTCGGGCTACATGATTGAATGCATTAAGGTGCAAATTTGTGTGAAGCTGGTCCCCTTACAGAATTACATTAGGTCATCGGAGCGTCTAATTTGACAGATCTGGTAGCTTGAGAGTTAATACTGGATAAGTTGTATCTGAATGTAATGAAGTGAGAAGCCATGCTCTTTGTATGACTCAGGTTTTACAGATCCGAACTGTAATTTCATTTATAAATCGTCAGAAAGTGTTCCGGTTTTAAGTGAAATGTCCGCTACGTGCAGCAAAATTGTGCCGACCTCCTAAACACACGGAGTCTTGAAATCGGCCGGCAGCTGACAAAAGCCGCCGAAAAAGCCAGAAAAATTCCGCTTTTGCCAAGCTTCTTTCGGGCAATTACCGGCAACTACACTCCAACAAAAAATGACATATATATCGGGGAGAGCCCTACCCAAGAAATCTAGGTGAAGCACGAGGTTTTACACTGATACATTAGAAATAATCCACAGAGAGAGAGGGAGGGGGATGTTAGTCTTGTGGTGTGTTGTTTGAGATGAGATCACACTCCTCGCTGTTCAGTAGAGTGAAGGCAGCAGCGGCTCTCTGAGCTCTGACTCCAACTGGCGACCTAAACACCGCGGAGCCGCTCTCTCTCCCAACCTCCAGCACGGAATGTTACACTTCCAACCCCCAGAAACCCTTTTAAAACACTTTTAAAAATCGTTTGTAATACTACAGCTAGGAGGTGAGCATGTTTGTGATTGGTCTGTTGTGAGGTCTTGCTTCTCGCTGATTGGTGGATGGAAGATAGTTACTGAAAATGTTGCACTTTTAAACAATGCCTCTCTCTCTCTATCTCTCTCTCTCTCTCTCTCTCTCTCTCTCTCTCCATCCGGCCTATGTTTAGTGTATCTAAATTCGCGACTGGTTCTGCTGACAACATGACAAGACACAACGTGTTACCTTCAAGAGAAGGACGAAACTGTCCTTCTGAGAACAGAGCTGTACAAAAACATTTAAATCAGTATGTTTGTATGTATGTCGTCATATCATGGAATAATAACATCTTCAGAGGACATATGACAGTTCCGCCAAACAGTCCCGGAACTGCAGAGTTGCCTGCCCGGGAGCTGTGCCGACAGGAACTCCGCGCCCTTCTTTAAACACGATAACGTGTTCAGCTGACTGAACAGAAAGATAAGCTCTCTGATGATACACGGTACAGTGTAATAGTGTATATCAGTCGTGTAATACTGACTCTGCCAGACAACACTGAGGTGAAGACTTTTACCAGTGTATATTTTACGTAGACAACTTGGCAGTAGAGGTGTGTATTACAGGATACAGACGATACTGGTATTCTGGGATCAGTGAGGAGGGGTTGTAGAAAATTTGGCGTCTTTATGGGGGCCGGCAGGTATTGATAAGACGTCTTCTTGGTCACATAATCTTACTTTCTTGAAAGAATTTGTGTTAAAAGTTGTTAAAAGAGCTACCTGACTGTTGGTTACCGTTGTGACTAAGTGATCAGTTGATAACTGTTTAGACACGACACTAAATGTTCCCGTGTGTATTAGAAACGTTAAGTGGTACAGATAAGAAGATTTGCCCAGTTTCATCCCACGTGACCCAGTTTCAGAGCACGTGCCGTGTCAAGTGTTGTCACAGTTACCGTGGTAACACCGTGCGGTGTTGAAGGGAAGATTGATCCATGCCCCCAGAATGAGACTGGCAGGCACGTGCCGGGGCTCATTTCACGGCTTCTTTCCCCTGCACTCCGCGGCTTCACGGCCACTTCCCTGGTTCCTTGTAGCGGGAGAATTGAGGGAGTTTAAAAAGTTGAGCAGTAATATTGAGAGAGTTGAGAGAGACTCTTAGCTGACTAGCTGTGTTGTATTTTTCAGAAACACGGTAAAATATAGTAATACTAAGTATTGTAGACCGTTTTACAGACATATAACGAAATGAAGCCTTAACTTTCCTATTGTTTTAATTTACTTTGGCTTCTAAGATGGTAAAATGGAACTAAAATGGCCATAGAGACGTCCTCGATATTAAATTTTCGAAGGTCATTTAAGTCCTAATGTCATTTTGACATCATCTAAATGCTATTGTAGCTATTATTTGACAGCAGTAAAAAAGCTAGCACCTATTTTTGCGAAGCAGTACTCAAAGAAATGGTACTACGTATTTAAAGGTTACCGATTGTAAAACTTCGCTACAAAATGCACGACAAACAAAAACAGTCTGCTTACCAGTCACACAGTTTTAACTAAATCTAATACTTGTAGACACTTTTAAATAGGTATATTATTTCTGTCCACCAAATATATTTGGATCTCAAGGTGTACACACCAAGCTGCTTCTTTTTCCTCCTCTCTTTCTTGTCTGGATAATAATATACAGCTCTATATAAAAGCAGTGAGATAGTGGATATGACGGTGCTGGAGGTGGTAGCTTTCCAAGCAAGCCCTCATTCGCTCTGCAGCTCCTGCTCCGCCAGCCGCTAATTAACTCCCGCACTAAAAATACCCGGCCAATACCCGCTCCGCCGTGTTGTCTAGTTTGTGAGCTGGAGAATTGAGTCGGGCAACCAATCAGCGGCTGTCTTTCTGCAGAGTTGTCCAATCATAATTTAGTTTGTCACGTGGGCTGTAATTCAGCTAATTTGACTGAGTCACGTGGAGGTTGTCACGTGTCCTGTGCTTCTCCCGGTCCTTGGCGCAATCAACTGTTTCCTAGCAACGCTGCTACCTCTGTTTGCACGAATTTGCTCAGCTGCCAATGGGAGGCTACAGTTTGGTCAGGTGACGAGGTTTCAGCCAATAGGAGGGCAGGATTGGGTGTAGGAAGAAGGTAGACAATGTGAGTCTGTGTTGGATATATTGCAGGAGGTTGCCATGTCAACTCTCACGGGTGCACACTTATCCAACATCCACACTCTACACTCACCTACTTTACCAAGGTAGCACTACACGTTCCTTCCAGGTAATGCACGTTAGAAACCCGATATTCCAAACGGTTTAACTTTAAGTTAATGTTCGGGAGAGGAAGAGGGCTCGTTTCAGGGTTCTGTTAACTCTCGTATGTGGTAATGTGGCACGCGGCACGCGTCTGTAACGATGAGTCATAAAAGTCAGCTCCCCTCATTTATTATATATTATATAATTTGGGAAATCTAGTTCAGTTTATAACCTCATACGGGTATATGTCTGCGGTATTCACTTCATCAAAGTAATGGCTAATCAGTTCATTTTGCTCCGTTTCGCTGTGTGGGAATACTGAGCATGAAATATTTCACTGTATAAAACGATTTTATAATGATACAAAATTATTTCCTAGAAACCGTTCACTTGATTAGGTAACGACATGGTATGATCATTCCTAAGTCAGATGAAAACTCGTTTATATTTATAATGGTTCAATCTACTACACTATACAACAAACACTATCAATGATAGGTTAAGTGACAAACAAACTAACTTTTACTGTTTCAGATGATAAACAGAAGGGAATTGAAAGGAGAACGCTCTCCCGATGATAACGATCAGGTTAGTTTAAACTTTGATAATAGCAACAAAGCTCACTAGGAGATGAGTTGGTGGTTGTTTCGCTTGGTATCTAGAAATAGGATTACAAAGCCAGACAATAACTAAATAAAGCATAGTCGTAACCTGACGACATAAGACTTGGCGACTTTAAAAGTTTCACGGAGTGTCAAACACTCGGCAGAATGGACCATTCAGTTTGCGTTCTGATATACAGTTTTACAGTAGAAGTGGCACTGGCAAGTAAAAACTCCTAATCAGTCTCGGATAGCCAGCTGCTGTGATACCCAACAACACCCTATATAAAGCTGAGCTGTTTTCCGATGAGAATTGTTGCATTTAATGAAATGTTATGTTTACATGACTGTATTTTCTAGATAAAGATTGCACAAATTGCACCATTTTGTTACATAGCTGACAAAGAATATTTGGCTTAGAATATTTTGCGACCACCATATGCATAATGTCATAGTGTATATTTTCAGAACCTCGTACTCGGAAAGCTGATGCAATATTGACATGACATAATATTTAATATTCATCAATATCATTTAGCCAAATCGTATCAGAAGTAGAAGTTCCCAAGTCCTAAATATCATAAACTTCGGACCTCAAATATATGCGAACGGTAATATTACGAGACTCAGTAAATAGCATTTAATACAAATTTGGATAAATCTTATTGTACGTGAGTCACTAAACAGCGAACTCACGTATAATATCTCGGGAATATACTTTTTACCAACTTAACCCGCTTCTTCGCTCCTGGTGCTGCTAAATTCTTGAATATCCTCACGTGCTCTCACTATGTGACACATCTGACAGATCTCCAGTAAACAACATCTTGACACACATGATCTGTTATAGCTTTCTTTTTAAACTTATTTATTACAAAATATTCTGTTATATCATATTTGAATGAAAGAAGATTTCTATGATGATAATTCATCAATTGTACATTTAAATATTTCTTTGGTCAGATACCGGGTTGGTAAATTATGAAGAACCTTTTTTACTTTCAGAGCCACTACGTTATCACACCAAATACCGAACTACAGTACAACCAAATCAACAAAGAGTTTGAGAAGATGATTGGCTGTCAAGTAAGACTGGTTAGTTACTTTTTATTCACCAGTTCATTCACCAGTTCATTCATCAGTTCATTCATCAGTTCATTCATCAGTTCATTCATCAGTTCATTCATCAGTTCATTCACCAGTTCATTCATCAGTTCATTCATCAGTTCATTAATCAGTTCATTAATAAGTTCAAACCTAAAAGCCTAAAACACCATTTTTCTCGATTAAGAACGTCTGGTAAAGTCGCGGGTTTGTGGGTAAAAAAAATAACGCAATATGGTTTTAGCAAATAATATATAATTCTTTGTTGCAATTTTCAAATACATTACATAATTAGGATCGTTTGCCATACTAATTGTTTTGATCCATGTTCGATACAATGTTTAATTCGATGTTTAAGTCTATAATGTTAACATAGTTTTATACAGTTTAACTGCACACTGATGACAATTCCGATTAACTATAATAAATGAACTGATGTACACTTAAGTTTACAAAATATATATAATGTTTATCATCCTTCAATTCTGAATTCAATGTTAGATATGATAGAACCAATGTTAATTTCGATGTCATAATTTAAGCTTCATTATTAATTTTCTAACCAGCTAATCACTAATATCAATGAAAACCATTAAATGTAGTCGAAAAAAATTTAATTTTTGTAAAATTTCCGGGAAGATTTGTTCTAAGTTTCCCCATTGTTATAATTCATTGGTTAAAGAATATTTTCCAAAGAAATTGCCAGTTTCCCCCTCCTTGCACAATCTTTCAGATCTATTACTGCGAGCTTCTTTAAAAAAACTTCAGGAGTTTGGTTCCCCACCTCTAAAGTCTAATTTGGCACATTTTTGCTAGGTCAATCATTTTGCATTGCTAGATTTCAAACATGAGAGCAAATTTCCCGACATTTTTCTGAGGAACTACGATCTACACCCCTTTTTTACGCTTACTTTAAAAAGAGCTGCTGGCAGGCCCTACTATGTATTTAAAATCGCATTATTTTTGAAACTGTGCTTGAAAATGATCGCTATTGCCAAATTGCTTCTAGAGTGGTTGAGTGGTTGATACGAAATTTTTTGCCACGAATTAAATGCTATCTGCACAAAATTGTATGTTATTATAATAATGTAATTACAATATGTCTCAAGGGGTGTCGAGAAAATTTAGGGGAAACTTCTGGGGGAAAAAGCGATGTTAAAGTTTCGGTTTCGGGATGTTAAGGTTCGGATTTTGGAACTTATAATTGCACCTATGTCGCTCACTATAATATCTTTACACAACATAAGGCTCCTGTGCTGTACCTATTAGTCCTGTTAACCAATGGGGGAGAAGAGAGCAGATCCTCCAGTACACATGATTTACATACACACTGCGCATGTTACACTACATAATAGCGTGTGTGTTAATGTACATGGCTAGTTTCCTGACTGTTACCAGCTGTTATTGTGTGCTTTTTCACGTGACCACTCTCTCTCTCTCTCTCTCTCTCTCTCTCTCTCTCTCTCTCTCTCTCTCTCTCTCTCTCTCCTCTCTCTCTCTCTCTCTCTCTCTCTCTCTCTCTCTCTCTCTCTCTCTCTCTCTCTCTCTCTCTCTCTCTCTCTCTCTCTCTCTCTCTCTCTCTCTCTCTCTCTCTCTCTCTCTCTCTCTCTCTCTCTCTCTCTCTCTCTCTCTCTCTCTCTCTCTCTCTCTCTCTCTCTCTCCCTCTCTCTCTCTCTCTCTCTCTCTCTCTCTCTCTCTCTCTCTCTCTCTCTCTCTCTCTCTCTCTCTCTCTCTCTCTCTCTCTCTCTCTCTCTCTCTCTCTCTCTCTCTCTCTCTCTCTCTCTGCTTACGGCGGGGTTTGTTGCACTTATATCCGTTAGCTCCAGTCAGTCTAGGAGGCTGCTTCTCTCGGCTGGTCCCAACTCTCCACTAAGTGAGTTTTAACTCACTTAGCGTGTTTTACGCGTGTAACCATTATTATGGTGCGCGTCATTGGAAACTGGCTAATTAGTTGGTACATTAAAACAATTTAAAATTACCACCCCGCTGATAAGATAACGATATCATACTTTGTGCACATCGAGTGGAAATTAGCTGCGAGTTACCAAATAAAGGGACTCAAAATGTAGCTAGTTTACTATTTAGCAGGTAACCTGCTGCAGGTTTACTATTCCATTTCCAGACATTAGTTACCTGGTTGTTGTTCGGTAAAAGGGTTCAGCGCCACATCACTCCTTGTGACGAACTTCAATAATCAACCGTTAAACCGCTCATTTGGCTCAATCAAATTAAATGGTACATGTTCAGAGCCAGCTCTTGCGTAGGAAGACTGAGCCTCTTTAATACCAGTTCATGTTGCTCATTCATAAGAGAATCGATAATCCTACTAAACGTGTACGACTTTATAACATTTTCCCTGAATTTTCACTGGTATGGGCATATATTATCAAGAAGGTGTTCATTCACACACTTAACGGCATTAAATTCCTGTGTCTGTAAATTATATATTTAAAATTATCTATCTTTGACAGCTGGCAATCGTAGAAGTTTCAAAATGATTTTATCCCGTCCACCCCAGGCCACGTATGCTGACATATGTTAGAATGTCTCTGTTTTAATGATTCTCAAGAGCTGTGTAACCTGTTAAATTGATCCCACTGATAATAATAATATAAGATGTTACAGTATTACATATATAATTGTGAAATGGCAACACCCCTCGGCCTCTGGCTCAGATTTGTGTAGCAATCTAACAAATTTCCATAAGCGATTTTAAAATTATTTGTTGACACGAGACAGCGCATTCCCACTTCCCACCGAATTTAAGCTGAGATTTGAGACGCAGCAAGTTATTGATCATGACAGCAAAATGGTTAAATCACGGAGCTCTATTAACCCTTATTAAGTAACACGACTGATTGTCTGTGATTACATTGCCGAGTTACCAAAGTTAGCAGCTCATTTAAGGATCATATCATTCACCTCGTACCAATTCAAAACATCAAACATCTTAGACGGTCAACATTTCATCAGATCTAAATCTCTAAATATGATTAAAAAATAAACATGTACAGAATAGGGTCATAGAAACCACAATTTATTGCTCACTATATTAAAAATGTAAAGAATTTGCTAAACTGTGTTTTTGTTTCAGACTCCTCAGACAGGCACCTCGATGCTGTCGTCCGGTCTTCACCTGGTCCAGACCCCTGCTCCCCCTCACCTCTCTCCTAAAAACATCGACCACCGTAACCGGTTAGTGCCATAATCATTCTTTAATTTTTTGTAATTAAAGTTGATTATGTTATGTTGAATATTATACGGTTTTACTTCCTCTATTATAACCGTGAGCTTAGCGGGCAGCTCAGCACGGCTGTATATTATACTAAAATGTAATAAATATGAATACCAGGGTTTAGTTAACGGGTCATAAAAAACAGACAGTTTATACTTTATCCTCTTGAGACAGGTGTTTTGTTGAAACAGTTCCGACATCTCATTTTACTATTCATCATCACCTGTCCCTGATTACAGTTCCGACATCTCATTTTACTATTGATCACCTCATCACCTGTTCCTGAACACCGGCTCAATAAACATTGTGTTAATTTGTTAGGACCGCAACTTTACTGAAACATGACGAGTTGTGATTAGTTAAAATGATTCGGAAGTAGATCCAGTCAAATCTCAGTTGTGATCAATTAAGAATCGGGTATTACTTGGATGCTTCCCAAATCCGTTCGACTCTACTCTGTTTCAAGCCTACAAATCCAGTATCCCTAACTGCTCGAGCTTCAAATCCTGAAAATTTGTAATTTACCTTGAAAACTTAGAACCTTTTAGTTTCTACGTGCCACAATACCACGGACGTGATATATAAAACTGCTCCAACGAGTACTCCCTCGGCCTCCCTCTTACAAAGCTCTTATGAACAAAATATAAGAACTTCAAAATACAGATAGCGCCCTCTCTATTTATACCTTACCTGTTGGCTGTTTGCTGCTTGCTGTTCAAGAGATACAAGCAAATTAGCGGCTTGAACAAGATGCGTATTATATCGCCCGGCTATATTGTAATTTATTGCGGGGCTCCCGGTCCCAGATTGCAATTTACTGTGTTGAGATCTACCAATCTCTCACTCTCTCTCGATATTATAGTTTTTTGCGAGCTGCCACTCAACAATAAAAGGATACATGTCTCCCCGAATAATAACAAAGTGTTCATTATGCCAAAGTCGGTGCGCTGTAGTAAAAAGAGCAGGAGTGATAATGGAAACTGTGGATCGTACGAACTGTACTTTAGTGTTGCTTCAGTGCCTGTAATGGGAGTTAGTGTCTCCATTTGTAGACTCAGCTTCTCTATTTTAGATCTCACAGAGCTGGGATTTGTTTGAAGAGATAAGAGAGATGTTGGCGATGAACAAGATAACGTTTAAAAGGAATTAATATATCAGCTCGGAGATCTTTTACATAAGATTATTATATAGAGGAAGCAGTGCTACTATAATCGTTTTGTGTGCTCTAGAGCGAGAAATTATTAAGCAAGAAATTTGTTAAAAGTCTTTAACCAACATTTCGTGATTTAAGATCGAATTGAGAGTTTGTGATGCGTTTTATTATAAAACCTGTAAGATATCTATAAACAGGGTAACGAGTAAGGACTTGAAAAATTCGATCGAGGATAGGTCAAAGTAAATTGAAATGAAATGAATAGTTTATACTATATACGAAAATGTTATAGCAGATGTGGCAGAACCTGGATTTATAACCTATAAAACCCTAATAATCTCTTATTCAATATTTTATTCCCCGAACTTGCTTCCTCTTGTTAATTAGCGTCTAGCGAGGTCATAACTCATAACCACCACTGTAATATAATATGTGTTTTAAGAAACTATAATGTATAAGATTGGTGGCTTGCTGCCAGTGTTTTTGACAGTACTGCCAGTATTTCTACCTGCCAGTATCTGGACTGGTGTTGGATCTGTATTATAACCAGTAAGCGTTTCCAGCCCTTATTTTAACCTGTATATGACTTCAGCCGCCAGTATTATAACCAGTATCTATTTCCTCAGTCAAGAGACAGGATCCCCAGATGGAGGGAGCATGCACAACCTCACCTCTCAGTCTCGCTACCTCAATCAGACTGGCAGTCCGGTTAAAAGTCCCATCTCTAGACCGGCTAGCGCTCCACCTAAACCTAACCCTAACAATAACCTTGTCATGGCCAACAAGCACGCTCCTCAGCCTCTCCGGAGTCAGGTACGTGACTTTTCAGTTATTTATCACATTCCTTTTGAGTTGTTTTTGGCTTTCATTTATTAATTTTTAAAACATTATATTTATAATAGCGGGGGACGGGGTAACCTTACGCAGCCGTTTCTGACATCGAATTTTGGGAATTTCAGCAATAAATGACAATTATTTTTTGAGATATTCGACATTTTTGACACATTGAAACACGAAATTATCCTAGAAATTACTGGAATAAATCGTCACACCTTGCCAGTACCGTTCCCAATCCCCCCCATTATCAGATTATCAGATATAATGACATAGTAATACATGCTACCACATTTAGACTTTTAAAAATATAATATCTTACTTTGGATCTTTAAACCTGTGCTTCATGGTGTGTGTATATAATGGTAACTTGGTGTCATAACTTTTAAACTGCGGTGTCTCGCGACAGTATCGCGACACGACAAGATGACTTAAGACATCTCACACTACCACACCAATCGGTTGTCGGTTTTTTGCCAAATTTGCGGTAAACGGCAATGTCATATTATCAGCTTAAAGTGACTTTGATGTGAGTGAACTTTCATTTGAAGTCTGGAAACTAAGTTTACGGAAACGCTCAAGCGGTATTTTACCGTCCCAAGTAAACAAGGGTGCCTTGAGCTACGTCATTACGTGTTCATGTAATATCAATGTAATACATATTATGATACCCAGAGAATATTATAATCTTGTGTCTGGTACAAGGTAAACAAGCTCTCATCAGAGAGGGTGACTGGCTTGTTTATCCTGTAGGAGACACGTGATATTATGAAGGAGACACGTGATAGTGTGTAGGAGACACGTGATATTATGAAGGAGACACGTGATATTGTGTAGGAGACACGTGATATTGTGTCGGAGACACGTGATAGTGTGTAGGAGACACGTGATATTATGAAATAGACACGTGATAGTGTGTAGGAGACACGTGATATTATGAAGGAGACACGTGATAGTGTGTAGGAGACACGTGATAGTATGAAATAGACACGTGATATTATGAAGGAGACACGTGATATTATGAAGGAGACATGTGACAGACTGACACGTGATAGACTGATAGTATGATTGTCGGAACAATAATCATCAATTATGTTCCCATCCGTCCGGAAACAACACGATACTGATGTTATTACTTTTTCTTATTTTTATCCAATATTTATCCTGACCCATCAAACACCGCGACCGTGGGTATTTTTAACCAAAATCAAAAGCTCCTAAAATACAAAACAAGTTCTACTTTGTTTGTACACGAAAAAAGACCAAACACATTTATTTAATTACAAATCATGCTTCCTGCTCCTGACTAATGTTGCGCAGTGTTGTGACTCTGTGACGTTCCTTATCAGGTCTAGTTCTACCAATGGCAATGATAAACTTGCGAGCTTTGTGTCACATTAAGGATACTAGCAGGAACCCGTCTAACCCTAAATGGTGTTTGCGGAAAGTCGTTTTAAAGTTGATGCCGTGGTGTCAGTAAAATGGTTCGGATAAACACATATATATATACAGCAACGAAATATATATATATATCGTAAGATTTGTACGCTCTTTCGTACCCGTAATATTATGTCAGGTATCCTACACATATAAAATATATCGCTTTAAATATTCTCAAAACACTCCAATACGATTAGGAGTTCGGTTTAGTTGGATTGTAAAACATTGGATCGGATTGCATTCGTGACCTTGGTGACCAATGAAACCCTGCTCATTGGCATGAATAGAATCCCTGCAACTAATCCAATTAAGTTAAGAATTTTTGGCAGAAGTGGGTATTTACAGGGTCAGTAGTTTTGAGAGACGGGTGTGACAGTGTGACAGTGTGACGCTTTAGTGGCAGACAGAGGTTTCTCCAGGTAGAGTGTATCCGTTCACATGCAGTTTTACACGCGGCGTCCCCGGCCGCTCACCCCACCGACTTGATAATCGAATAACAGCGTCCCCTCGCTCAGGTTACACATCAAGAGTCAGAGCGTGTGTGTGTGTGTGTGTTTGTGTGTGTGTGTGTGTGTCAGGGGACCTGGACTTTGATTTAATTTGTGGTGCTCTGTTCCATCTCAAAACTTGTACATACAGGACCCCGACCCTGGCACACACACAAACACACACAATCACACATCTTATACATATGTTTGTAGTGTGATTGTGTGATGATCACACTACACGCTGATGAGAGATGTACCCGTCACCAGTGTGATATGTTTCATTATGTCAACAAATATGCAACATCTCTCTCTCTCTCTCTCTGACATTGCGAGCTAGTTAAACATCTCTAGGGTGACATAATATGTTGTAGTTGATAACGTGGTGTAGGGTTACTAGTAGCAACCGTGTGTCACGTGGGTGTCACGTGGGTGAGTGTGTGTCCTGTACTACACTCTATATACAGTGTTATAGTACACTCTCTCACTCTGTTCAGCCACTCAGCAGGCTTCTTCGGCATTATAACCGGAAATGATATTCAGTGCCTTGTTGTTGCCATGACAACGAGCATGGCCGGCTGGGAACACACAGACCACGTTATCGCAGACCGTGTTAGTAGTAGTGGTAACATGGGGGGACTTATATCATGAGTGTTACCTGGCGTTGTTTAAAACAATGAGAGCTCCCCCGCGCTCCAACGTCTCACTTATCAGTTGACACAATACACGCACGCAAAGCAATTTACAATCTGGTAACTTGACACGGAGTGATACCGACCGGCGAGGCGTCCTTTCCAGGTATCACTTGTAGTGTAAAACTAAACCGGATACAGGCCGTGCTGAGCTTGTGATAGCAGAAAGCAGGTGATGTGGAGACAGTTTTACGGGAGTAGTACTCCACACAGCTCCTAGATACTCCCCAAAGCTCCCTGCTTTTCTGATAGTAACAGCTCATACTTATCTAATATTAATAGCTCCTGGTAGTAACATTACTGCTTTTCTAACGGTTCTTATGTTTTAGTATGTTCGTAATATGTTTTAGTTTAATATTTGAGGGCCAGGGTCGCATAAATATCTGCGCACATAACATGCATGTGATAATACAAGGTTAATACCATTTACCGTGGAACTCTCGTATAATAAAGGTAATCCAAACGGGGGAGGTATTAGCTCGGATCTAGTGGATGAGTGCGGGGCAGGTTCAAGATAGATTTGATTAATCTTTAGTTTAACTGCTACTACCTGGTAAGGGGAGTTTACTGGGCATTATTACATCTACCACCAGATGATCGTCTTTCTTCGAAATGAATTGAACCTTTCTTCTGGGCTGAATGCTATATTTTGTGGTATTTATTTTACCACGTAAAGTTCAACAAGGCGTCATACGAAATTATATGAACTCACAACGGTTTGGTGGTTTCGAGGGTCAGTGAATTTGGGAGTCGCTGGGAATTCTTGGTTTGATCTCATATCTTCAAAATCATTAAAATTTAATCAACTTTTTAATTGTTCGCTCTGAACAACGTGGGTAATTTCTGCTCACGTTTTTTTTAAAAGAAAAATTTCCAGGAAAACTCATTCTCAAAAATTGATTTTGAGTATTTTTGGACCACATTGCACTGGTATGAAGAATAATTTGGTATATCACTATTTTTTAGTGGACAACTTTTGAAAAAATGAGAAATCCATGCTGAATTACTCAGATTCAAAAATTATTTTTGAGTATTTATGCGAAAATGGTCAAATTCTCAGGTTCAAAAATTCTCAAAAATACTCACGACCCCCCCCCCCCCCCCCTATATATATATATAGTATTATTTCATCTTGATCGTGGTTAAATTTGGCTTGAGATTCCGTCCCTAGTCTTCGGATTTAATTTGTCTTCACGAATGTTAGTAAAATGTTGGGACTGCAAAATATTGTGTTGTAACTTTGTAATAAAAGGAGAAGGTCAAGGTGTGAGGAAAGTTTTAATTACTCGAAACTCGATCCAAAATGAAACTGGATAGGGCATCCTTCCACCATGGTATAAAAATTGCCAATAAAGTCGCATATTTTGTTATACCTTACCTATTTAACCGGAAGTATACATAACAATTTTAAACATTGATTATAACATTAACCATTTCAGGAGAATTCGCTGTCGCCCAGCACAATGAACATTAACGCTACTCTTGCTCAAAACAACACTTATGGTAGTGTCCACTTTCCACCGGATTACCACAACATACAGCAGCAGGTTGGTAAACGTGCACTGTTCCCTACAACAGTGAAGTAGAAAGCAAAAATCAGGGTGATTCTGAATATAATTAATCCGCTGTGTGTCTGCGAATATGGTTATACGGTTTCTACATCTTATATTTACGAGTTTACTAACGGCCTCATTAAATTCCCACCAATAAAGTGGGGTCAGTTCTCAAAGAAATACCCCTGCATACGTCACTATGAATTTTACAGACATACCATTTGCATTTAAACGGCTCGCTTTGCTCAATACTTCAATAAATAGTGGTGCTCGTAGCGAGCATGTTATAATTTCAAAATGTCAGAGTATTGACATCCTTGTCACAATTCATCAGCTATCGGAGAGAGGAGACAGATTGTAATGAAGTTAGTTATTAGGTACCCATTTCTCCTGAATTTCCGGTCACCGGTCCTCACAGTTATAATCAAGTCATATTTTCAACAAGCAATTATATTTGTCCTGACGAAAATGTAAGATCTCATTGCTCCGAATAAAAGTAGCAGTTCACCTTTGCGAGATATTGTAGCGCGAAATTGTGGTTATATGTTGGAGCAACATACTGTAGTATGTAGCAAAGCATCGTACAATTCATTGTAGCATGGTTATGTAGCGGACCTAAGATCATACCTTCTTTCATACTGTAGCTAAGTCATTGTAGCAAGTCAGGTTTTGTAGCGGATTTAAGATCGTACCTCCTTTCTCCATACATGCACATAATTGTAACGACTGCAAATGCTCTGATTTTTCGAAGGGAAATATAAAGAGATCATCAATATGATTTAATTAGAAAATTTAGCGAACATCATTCTAATCTTTGATAATTTATAATTTATAATTTATGCACATTATCGCGCAATGTTTGCTCAATTCCTGCAGTAAATCTAGGTTTACCGAAATATCACATCCTCTGTCGGACGAAACGGGGCTCTTAATTTACTCACCCTGATACACATGTTATCGGAGGTCTCCGATTTCAACACTAAGGACCTACCGGATATGTGACCAAAACAAGCACTAATACCAACATATCTCTGCCGTTTTATTACAAACATCGGCTGGCGACCTGTTGTTGACCGTACCACCGACGTGAAACTTATATGCTGTTTGTTTACATTGTGTGCTTTGTGTCAATAAACAAAATGTTAAGTATGGTGTAGTGTGCAAGGTGCGCATTTTTGTAGGCGTTAAAGAAGATGGTTCTTTGATTTTGACAATAAATTACCGGCGATTTGGTCATGTCAGCATGTATGGCATCGGTAAAATCGCGAGACGCGTCAATGACCTGTCCTGTCAATTGGCCGCTAATGTTTACTTGTTTCAGCAAAGTAACGAGATGCACAACATCCCATTCTCCTCTCCTCAACAGCACTACCATGACCCCTGGCACGGTTCTAGTACTCAACAGCATACCGTCCAAGCTAACAGACAGTAAGTTGCAAAATATTTCCTTGTGATTTTTCTTCCGCAATTTATTGAAATTCTGGTATGCTTTTTTGTTTAAACACAGTCCGGCTTATAACTTTAAAGTAAGCGAGTACAATTTAAAAACAGTTGACCTTTGGTATACCGTAAGTCCAATGAGTTACAGATAACTGGTAACCCAAGACTAGCGTACCGATTTGCTGCGCTTCGCCATGTGGCTTCTAAAAATGTCCTACTTGTTTTGTAGGGCTTATTACTAGCAAAGTCGGCGTGAAAAAAGCTTGACACTTTTGTGCGCGCAGTCTTATTTTAGCCCTCATATTTTGCTGCGCGCATCGCAAGATTACTGCAAGCCGTCCATGACGTCAGTTATCACTGACGTCATACCAGGGGAGGGTGTTTTCTTTGTTCACTTGTCATCCACCTGCCCTAATAATTAGCCTGATTCTAAGTTTTCTTAAGACAATGAACCCGAATGAGCGGTGAAACTTCCGTGTAGTGACTGTCACTGAAATTGCGGGAGATTCATTTCCGGCTTTTTGTAAGACTTCCCTATCAGAGATCTCATCAAGAAGGATAGTAACGTGCTCCATATATGGCGATCTAATTATATCATAGGCGAAGTCTGACGTAGTTTTTATTAAATGGTAGGCAATTGCCTGGAAATTGCAAAAATCCCTGTGATTCTACCCAAAGTTGTTAATAATGTCAGGAAAACATAAATTTCCGGCAAAGATATCTTGCAAATACCGAAAAAGAAATCCTGCAGTTAAAAGTCTGTGTCAGTATTTGAACCCTGCATTAAATCACTCCATTTCAGCGACACTATCAACGGGAAGCTGTCCACACACGACACGGGGGAAACGGACTCGAGCGAGGACGACGACAACAACAACTTCAACAACCCCCACAACATGCTGTGTCCTCCGGAGATGACGAGAATCTTTAAAAACGAGCCGATAGACCCCATTGAACAGGATCAGAAACGGATCCGCTTTACTTAGCGGCGTCGCAGTAAGCCTGGACAGGGACAGGCTATAGAATACGTGCTCGTTCCGCGATGCAGAATGATAATGTGAAGAAGCAGGCTTTATTTTTTGGAGTCGGGAGAAAGAGAGAAAGAAAAGAATTATCATTCATCACACATTACATATTGTCCCCGTGATATTCACACTTACACATGATTGTACTCGTTGCAAGACAACAAGCACACTCTTGATGAGCGAAGGTGATCAACAAATGTTCGAATTTTTAAAACATCCTCCCTGATAAACGTTTACAAAACTTTAATGTTTTTATTGATTATACAGATGCTGGTGAAGGATTAAATTATTTGCCCCGAAACGTTTGGTAAACTGTATGGTACTAGAATATAATTTGGGTGTACAGTGATGTGCAAATTTATCGGGGCAAGGCCCTCTTCAATTCTTGATGTCTCGTTTAAATGTGTTTATATAGATTAATTCATTCTATTGTTAAACTGCTATTCTTAGCATGATGATACTTGAGAGCTATGATACGATTGATTGATCGTTAGGTTTCAAAATATAATTTACAGAATATGTGCAGATCTATGCATATAGTTTAATGGAATGATTTATTAACTGTTTTTTATGAAGAAAAATAACTTACATAATATTTAAGACTGATTTTGATGCTGGATTTGAAAAGATTGGAAATCTTGATTTGTAGAAAGTTCACAGCAATGGATACCGCAATTTTGCGTCGGGGTTTAAATCAAATGGAAACCAAATTGAACTAGCATGCTGGAGCTTCGAGTACATGATCAAGATTCCCAAACCGATTCGATTGTGATTATATATTATAAGAAACCCTTAAGCAAAAGCTAGGACAAGTAAATTTCGATACTTAAACATCGAGATTTCGGTTTATTATCACACCGACAAGAAATATACGGCATGTGATTTGAGTGATTATGAATGGCTCCCTGCGCTGATCCAAGTTAGAAACTTAGCGCCTAGACAGGCTCACCTCGATTTCCGTGGTGTAATGGCGAAGCAGATCGTATCATAGTGATCAATTTCAATTCCGCCAATCGTAGATTGACCACGACTGTTAAGTCTGTCTAGGCGTTAAGTCGGCCGGTTTAATCGCACAGAGTTATATTATTGGGTTATATTGTATTTTCTGTCACAATGAGTTTTGCCATGTATGTAAACTATCTCTTTTCGGGTGTGTAATCTGGAATATTTTCCGGATGTAAAGCCCTGGCTGATCCGTCTTTATGTCCGTGTTATGTGTACAAGATGCGAACTACATATGATGCTGGCCGTGAGAGAGAGAAGAAAGATCTTGACATAATTATACCTTGTGTTAAAGAAATTATTTTTAACATTTTGTAAAACTTTGTCTTTTCCTTCATCTACTCTGGTGCGGCGTTCTCCTCTCCCTCCCACCTGACCGCGAGGAAACTACTAGACTCCTTGACTTAAAACATGCGACTGCCTCCATGCTTACTTCGGCTTGGACAGTTAAAACATGCAACAGCCCCCGATCCATTGAAACCTAACCGCGTACTTCGTATGTGAAATTTATTGTAATTCTTCTTTAGGTGAATTCGGGAAGACGAATTCTAAGTAATAACGACAAGTTTATTTCCGTGAAATCACAAAACATTCATTTAATATAATCATAATATTCACATTAGCACGTATCGCACAATTACACGGGTTAACCTGGCACATTATATTTAATTATATTACTATTAGGAAGATAAAGGAAAGATATCACAGTTTTCACATTCCAGTGGTAAGAGAGACGGACGATTCAACAGTAGAGAAAAACAGATGCCCGAATTAAATTAACACTTTTCAAGTCAACGGCCACTTTAATTTAATCGGCCGACAGTATTCTAATTTCAAAATTTAACATTTACTAGATTAATGGCGCTATCTAAAAACTTTACAAAATTAAATCATATCCATATTCTAATTCAGGGGGCGCACACTACTAAAAACCCACCATACAGACACACTGGCCCAAACACTCTACTTTGACATTCTATAATATATTCATATTAACAAGAGAATAAAAATTAGCAGGAAAATATACTGGATACTCTTACAGAAGAAATAGTGCAGTGATAGCTATCGTTAAAATTATAATATTTCAATGCCAGGGATACTGTTTTAACGTGCAAAATGCCTTTGAAGTGATCGATTCTGCATTTCTGAAAATGTCCAAACTGATGAAATTATCAGGATGTTGTGAAATAAGAACACCGCGTGATGTTCTACTAACAATATCAAATTTCTAACATACCCACAAAAAGGAGAAGTAATTTTATATACTAGCATAGCATTTTCATTCCTTAATCTTTTAACTCAACTCTAAACATTACGGAAGTAAAACTTTACGGTCAAAAAGTTTAATTTAATTTCAACTTTAAAGTAAAACCTCAAAGTGATGTATTATATCGCATAATTACAACATGATTTTAAGAGTCTACGAGACGTGTTCGTAAATCCTAAGCAAGTACCAGCTTGTAGGAACTAAATGAAGGAGCCAGCTCAGAAAGATACCGGAAAAGAACCCACTGTCTCCTGAATCTCAGGAGCAGGAGCTCCTCCCGAGCTGTACGCGATCTTAACTCTCATTTTCAGGGTAGCTTGAGTGGGGTTATTGATCAGCATCTCCTGGTGAACGGTACCGTTTGGAGAGATGGTTGAGGAGCTGGCAGCACTCAGAGCGATCTGGATACTCCGCGGAACTGCTGCCTGGAACACGTAGTTGGAGATTGGCGTGGTTGTGTTGTTCCTGCTCTCCGCCACTATCTTCAACTTGTCCCCGTCACGCGAGAAGTTAAAGGTTACCAGGAGACCCTGTTTGTTCACAGCAGTGAGGGGAGGGATGGTCGGGGTTGGTTCGGGTCCTGAGTCCAGACCGAGCAGATCCATGAGGAGGTCGTTGTTGGCAGCGGTGGAGGAGGGGGCGGGTGGTTGAGGCGCCGGAGCGTCTCCAACCAGACCTCCTATCAGGTTCAGTAAGGAGTCTTGCTCGGTTTCCTGCTTCTCTTGTACTATTGGTTCTGCTGCTGGAGCACTCTGAGGGGAATCATGTCACTTACAGTTATTGTAGAAAATCTTGCACAAACTTTGTAACGCAAATTCAATTTACGTCGCAAAATTTGTGCAAGATTTTCTGCGAAGCTGCAAATCTTATTTGAGTGACTGAAAGTAAGTAAAAAGTCTATCAAAGGACTGGTAAAATATTTGCCATTAGGGGTCGTTTATATTACTATTAGCGAAAAGAGAAACGCCATTTTTATGGACGTGAGGAGAGTGAGGACTCCTCAAACTACATTAAATTAATTCCTTCTGTAACGTCCTGAATAAATATAGTTACGAAAAGGCTGATTATTACGTAGTCGTAATCAGCCGAGGGGGAGGGGGGTTTCCAAATGATTACGCTAGTGTAATTTGACACAATAGCTATGTTTTTGGAAAAATTGTCTAAAAAGTGATTACGTAATATGTGAACGACCCCTTAGGTATATTTTATTTGTATTAGTAGACTAACATCAAGGAGAGCTTCAGTTTTCTCGGGTTGTTGTTTATCCGCAGCAACTGTGACGGGCATCCTCTCCAACAAGGCCGTTCTCATACCATCATACTGCTTGAATATGGTACGGTACTCCACGCTCCTCTGCTGCAGTTCCACATTTGTACTTATCGTAAAGTAACCGATTATCTGAAATTGCAACCAGTTGAGCTGAGAGTTTTTTATTTGAAGTAGACCGCCGAATGTTCTCCACAGTTCTCCAGTATGCAAAAATATTGTTTAAGATTTTAACGACCTTGGTGTAACATATGTATTTTACGAACTTCTACGAATTCATAAAAATGTATGTCGATGAGAAATTTTCGAAATGACGGTAAATTACTTGTAATTTTCCGCAATTTTATAAGTAAATTTAATAGAACGGCGAGAGCAAACAATCAACATATTTATTTTGTTATGTAAATAAATCTTGTTTATTGTATGTGATGACTGATCATCGTCAATTAATTGCGAAGATAAAAAGACGGTCGTTCTAATGCGAAGGAGAAATTTGGCCAATCTTATAAACGATTTTGATAGAAATCTAAGCGGAACGAACCAATTAACTCAAAATTGATTTCCGGACGACTAATCGGGGATTAAACCAATGATTTTAATCCGATCTCATTAATAGTCTGATTTCCGGTAGTTGAGATTTGATGCGAGTAAGAAGCAGGCAGAAATAGAGATACAAAAAAGTATGGTATGTAGAACAGATTCCAGCGATACAACTAGATTAAATTGGCTACAAGAGAAATCAATAGAAATTTATATTTAACGATAAAAACAGTAACTTTAGTGATTATGTAGATCAGGTACTAATAGTGATTATGAAGTGCCTCACCTTCTGAATACGATCCGCTTCTGTCTTGAACCGCGTGCTAAGCTTCATCAGAGCATTTAGAGTGTAGTATTTAGAAACCTTAGAGCACACTGATCCAGTAACTATGTGCTCTAAAGTGTCCACAACTTCCAACTCGGACACCTCCACCGGCTCTCCAATATCGCATGGTCCTGTAGTAGTACGTCATTGTTAGGGTGTCAGACCATGTCACAAACTATGTTTACATGTTCTGGATGATTTCCCAGGTAAGGGCTACATTGACATGTTGACGTGCTATGACTCATCAACTTAGTGGGTCTGTCAGCCACAATATATTTGTGGCAGACAAGTTATAAAATATTTGGACGTTGCGGTAATAAGTAACTGAATTAATGTGATCAATGAGGATAATAAGTATAATCAATCTTTGGATGTACTTAGCGGTTAAACTGATTTCAAGATTTTTCGTAATAAGTGTTTAAAACATGGGTTTTGGATACTTTTTCAATATAATGAAGAACTTAAAACAAAATTTTGATTCGCTTCATCTGACTATACTCAAACACAACGATTTATTTTCTACAGAATATATGGTCCCAGTCTTCGCTTTTACAAGCATACTTACCTGATGTCGAGGTTAAAACCGATCTTCAAGGGTTTTCCTCCGGGCGGAGTCTTTCCATTGCACAACGGTTAGATGAAATCTGCAGTTAGGACAAATCGTCCTACTCTGGGCATATAATTTGTGGTAGCGGGTGCTGCGGAAACGCGGCACCCTTCTAACTAAACAAAATTGGAAGACAGTAGGAACAATGGATCTACAATGGAGATTGGAGAAGCTATGATAAGGCTGAGCTTGTCTTTTATGATTTTACGCAAGTTGTTAGCTTGTTTAATGCTTTTGTAAGACGTTTAGCAATTTTGTCTGGTTACAAAACTTTGCTTCCCCATACTAAAGAGCCCAACTAGACGGCACGTAATCTTTTTAACGAGACGGAGCCTTTCTGAGACTGCACGTTCTGAGTACGTCATAAAAACAACCTAAATATTATCCAACATCATTTATAGATTAGTTACTAGTGTGTACACACCGAAATGATGTATAATGTATATCCAACTGATGTATAGACTCATTATAAAATTCGTTTAATGACTAGGCTCAGGTTTCCAATATACTCGATTCGAGCTGTAGCCTAACACTGTGTACAGTAAAACCCCAAATAACCGCAATAATCTTCCGATAAATGATCAAGAGCTCAGCCATATTATGTCGCATCTTCTCCATTACAGGTCCCAGAGTATTGCTCCTCCTATCTTTTGGTATTGTTCAGTTAGAAGGGTGCGCGTTTCCGCAGCACCCGCTACCACAAATTATATGCCCAGAGTAGGACGATTTGTCCTAACTGCAGATTTCATCTAACCGTTGTGCAATGGAAAGACTCCGCCCGGAGGAAAACCCTTGAAGATCGGTTTTAACCTCGACATCAGGTAAGTATGCTTGTAAGTGCGAAGACTGGGACCATATATTCTGTAGAAAATAAATCGTTGTGTTTGAGTATAGTCAGATGAAGCGAATCAAAATTTTGTTTAAATTTCTTCATTATATTGAAAAAGTATCCAAAACCCATGTTTTAAACAAACATTACGAAAAATCTTGAAATCAGTTTAACCGCTAAGTACATGTTATGTTATAACTGGTCTGCCACAAATATACTGTGGCTGACAGACCCACTATGTGGATGAGTCTCAGCATGTCAACATGTCAATGTAGCCCTTACCCGAGAAGCAAGTCAATTGATTGACATTATTAAGTTACAAATTGCTTAATATGCCATTTATTTTAATATCCAGTTCTTCAAAGGTCACTTACCGGCCACCAAAAGCTCGCCGTATTCCCCTATCGCCCAGGTTGCCACTTGTACCAGAGGTTGTTGAGAAATGTCCTCCCGGAGGGCCAGGAACAGCTTCTGAACTGTGCAGGAAATAAATTAAACTTCACGCAGTTTTATGGTCCACAGTTTAAATGATGTTGGTATTAAAAGGATCATGTTACAGCAGAATTTCTTCATTCTGGAAGTAATTATAACACCATCTCACGTCATAGCCTGACCACATAGTTCATTTACAGGACTGGAATGGTTTTGAAAGAAAATGACGGTCTCAGTGTATGAAAATATCGAGGTATAGTTACAATCCCGTTACAATAGGTCACGCCTATGTGGGCACTTAATGAGCAGTGAATGTTTCTTAAATCAAATTAAGTGGGTCGACTCGCTTGTAACCAGTAAGAGTTTATTCTTACCTATAAAAGCATACATCTCAGGGGATTCAGAGATAGATTGAGTAACACTGTTGACAACATCGTCCCTCACGTAGTGTCCACCGTATATCAGAACTTTCAGCACTGTGTCCATGTACCTGTGTGAATTATCATGAGTTTCAACTTTTTAAGGTTCATAAAAGCATTACTTGTGCTACAATCTGTCACCACAGTTTGTAGCACAAGTAATGATTTAGGCATAAACCGTTAAACTTCAGGATATATCACCTTCTGTTTCACGAATATTCATTTACTGTACTAGCTGGATGAGAGCCATCATAACCGATAGATTCACCCTCTTTCTCATTGATATAAATTAACTACCAATGATAATAACACGACTAGTTCGCTCAACTTACCACCGTTTAGTTGGAGCGAATTTATCAGACAGAAGGATAATAGTAGAGGTAAGCTGCGCTTTCAGCTCGGCTGGTGCTGAAGTGCTCAGGAAGCTAACCAACTCTCCTATCACGGATCTGACGTTGGTTTCGTTAACTAGGGCGAAGAGGAGCTCCATTGCTCTCTTCTTGATCGAGATATCAACGTCTGCCAGACATTCTATAATTGTGTTTCGGTGTCGCTGTACTGCGGCCTTGTCGATGTGAACCGTTCTCAGCAGAGTGTTCAACGCTACGTATCTGAGATTGAATCTGTAGTTGTTAGGTAGTCATGTCGATTCTTGGATAAAGTCACGTTACTGTTAGGAGTGAGAAAGGGATTTATTGAGTCAGCCGGTGCCACGTGGGCAATGCGTTCTGAATGTGTTCTACTTTAGATAAGAAGATGACTATTACGTTGCATTTCAATAGAGCGTATGAGAATGGATACATATAGTAAAGCCAATAATTACAGCCGATAGTCAGCAAGGGAACAGATAATCAACGTATCAATTTTGGTAAACTTGTGATCTTTGTAATCGTATAATTTAGTCACACACGATGCGATGCGCGCTCGGCTCGTTACGGTCGCGCGCAAAAATACTACATTGTCAGCCCTGTAAATACAATGGGACTGCCTTAATTTTCCCACCGCGTGTTCCATATAATACTTAAATCGCTGTTCAATATGTTGGATTAGTGGCAATTTGATGTGCACATTGCTCCAAATGGTACGATGAAAATAGCTATGAATCAATTAATACGCAAATAAGGTACATCTCTGAAGTTGTAACAGTTCTAGCACACCAAGAAAGACACTTACCTTATGTTTTTATCAGAATTAAGCAGAAATCGTCCAAGAATATTGATAGCAAGAACCCTGAGCCCACTTTCTGCATCTATATCCATGATAGTTAACACTGTCTGGTACAGAATGGCATTTCCGACATTCTTGCTGGTTTCGGTGTTGGTTGCTACTTGTGCTAGAATATCGTTCATCTGCTCACTTGCATCGGCGTCACTTTTACCAAGGACCGCGAGCAACCTCAATAATTGTACCTGGGGTAAAGCAGGAGTAATTAGTTGTGTACTAATTAGACACACAAATCACAATCTGATAACGATCAAACTGTTAAGTAGAGATGGCAGGACACAAATATATAATCTTATACGGTGGTAAAACACAGAACTCTCAAGAAACAATAAGATTAAAACAATCCAACTGCAACATTACAAGTCTATCATTACACAATAAATTACGTTTATAAAACCTGTAAGAAAGGTAAACACAGTAACAAATACTTATAAACATGAACCTCTAAGAAAGGTATACACAGTAACAAATACTTATAAACATCAACCTGTAAGAAAGGTATACACAGTAACAAATACTTATAAACCCCAACCTGTAAGAAAGGTATACACAGTAACAAATACTTATAAACATCAACCTGTAAGAAAGGTATGTACACAGTAACAAATACTTATAAAGCCCAACCTGTAAGAAAGGGTCCGAACATCCAGCCACGTCGTGTTCTGGTGAATATCCGGCCATTATCAGATTCTTGAGCACTCGTAACAAGTTAAAGATACACTTCTTGAAGTGGATAATACAGTCAGGGTTTATGTCGCACATTTCTCTGATCAGTATAACACTTGTCAGAAGTACTCCGTGGTTTCGTTCGTTTATCAGAGCTTTTGTTAGCGGGATGAAAACCTGAATATTTGCTTTATTACTATCAATCTAAACTATATCTTGATTCTTGATTTAAGATATTTTTATGAACATTTTTGATGATCTTATTTATCATTATGTTTTGATTAGATTTTAACTTTGAGTAGTTTCAAATCGTACGCTTCTAAACTAATACCGATTACACAGATAACTTAGTTCTAGAAGCCTAACACGTTTTATATACGTTCTACTTTGTTAAAAAGTCTGATATAAGAAACCAAGTACACGAATTACTGCTGTAATTACTAGGCAACAATCAACTATTGCTTGATCTCAAAAACGGTAAAATTGTTTACTTATCAATCTTTACTTCTGCACTATTTTTAGTAGTTTAAAATCGAATCATAAATGGAGTAACTTGCAACAATCTATTGCTAGCTGTTGAAAAACGTTCACAATTTTATAGTTTAATTTAGATAAACATTACCTCGATAAGATCTGGAACTTTCTTTATAATCCGGACAGCGCACAAAGCTGCTTTCTTCCTCAAAAATGCGTTCGACGATTTTAATAACTTTTCAACCTACGAAATAGTTTATTCCATTACATAAACTAAACATTCTTACATTCTGGGAATAACCTATGTCATTTTATCACTTTTATCACAAACAGTTAGGGATTGAAACAATATACCAGTTATGGAATGCGAGAATCCAACTATTTACCTCAGGTGCAAGATCTCTGCCCATCTCAGCGCTACACACGTTACCAAGCGCTGCGAGCGCAAGCCCCGACACAAACTGCGTGCTGTGTCCCAAATCGTTCTTCAGACAGTTGGTAACCAGTAAGTGTACATCCTGGCGTTCATCAAGCAACAACATTACTCCCAGATAGCCCTGTTGTTGGACACGTGATCAGATAATACATTTCATTAATAAGATAATACATTTCATTAATAAGATAATACATTTCATTAATAACATAATTTCATCGTTAACATTTCATTAATTTAACATAAAACACAATTTTATGTTGCTGCAGTGAGCTTGAGTCACTCCGTTATTAAATATTTCTAACTCACACAGCCGGACTCTGTGATATTCCTGATTAGCCCTGGCAGCTGGCACAAAGTTGATAAGGGCTAACACTCATGCTACCAGTTCCGTTAAAATGACGCCGAAATGTGACAGCGACCAAGAATTCTATCTGTATTTCAAAACGATATTTTTTAAAGCATCACATAATTACTCACAATTCGTTTATCAACAAATCTCGGAGAAGAAATGAGTTTAAGACACTCCAGTTGTCCGAAGTGAGCAGGGAATCCCAACATGTGGATGTAAAGAAGTTTAGCAACATTCCTGCACCTGTTATCATTATCCTCCTCTCTGAAGCTATCTCTTATCGCTGCACACTCTGTGATACAGAATAAGTCAAGAAAACAACAATTTCAAGAAAACAAAGTAAATCAGTGTAGTTATTATTTATAGTTTAGGAGCAGTGAATGTTTAAGGTGATAGAGAGTATAATGCGTGGTATATTTCATGCTGTGCACATTGTTATCTCAGTAAATGATAATGTATTGTATCCACATTTAGTGCCTCTGATGAGAAAAATTTGATAAAACCTAAAAGCTATAATTTCACAAACCTTTGGTTATAATGCCTCTCTCTTCTGCAGCAGTCCTAGCAGACCTGATCTGCCTGATCAGATCTCTGAGTTTCACAGTTGAAGGTAGAAGCGATACAACCATGCTGACCTACCCTTAAATGAGTTACATTTAACAATTCTGTTAGCAGTTATTCAATGTATGACCTACATAATAATGTGGGGGTATGTCTGGTTACAATAATTTCAAGTTGTCAAATTATGAAAGAGTAAATTGATATAAATAATCTAAATCTTTTCAAACAATACATAATTATACAGAATTGATAATACAGAAAAATAATGGGAATAATAGATAATCTAGAAGGGTCATTATTATCCACTCCGAACCTCCACGTGGTGTGGCCTGGTTGGCACTAACGGGTGGTGTACTCACTTACTGAGTATGAAGGTCGAGTTTAGCCAGCTCAAAGTTCGCAGGACTCATCAAACTAACACTAACAGCTACCAAGCACCAGGAAACTTTCCCCCAGGTAACAGGATACAAGAAAGCTGCCAGTACAACGCAAGAATTACAGGAATAACGCAGAATTAAAGTACACGCCAGCTCCCTGATAATGATAACAAAGGAACGCTCTCGGGCAACTCAGTACCACAAACCTTCCGATCCTCTGGAAGGCGCGAAGGACGCGAAAGGTTTAAAGATCTGACTGCCACCACTTTTCCGCTAAATAAGCTAGCGCGCACGTTTAGTCCAGACCTCACGGCGCCAGTTTCCCTGGATCAGGCTACCCTTCCAACTAGCAGGACCCTGCACAAGCTTGACAAGCTTAACTACGCAACAGGAACTCATCGTACAGCAGAAGATCGGTTTTCATTCTTTTCCCTTTAGTTCTCCACCTTTGTGTCACTGTTTTGGCCGTCTAACCCTCTCTCTACCCTCCTTGATTGATTGAAATTCAGCACAAACAGGATAACAACAGGCAAACTCAGGATTGAGATATTTTACTAACGTCTCCTCAATTTAGCAATCATGCATTCACGATCTCGATCCAGATCCAGACATAGATCCAGATCTAGATCCAAAACCAGAAGAACCCGCTCCTCCTCACACAAGTCATCTCGTCGCAGCAGATCACCCCGCACGACTCGAGAATCGGACTGGATTGAGGCAGGCAAAAGCGGGAAACACCAGGCAGCCAAGGATTCAGGGAAGTCAAAGGGAAGGTTATCAGCTGCAGGTTCCAGCAAGGATAGGAAGGCAATTAGGGCCAATAGGGTTACCGCTGGTCACGTTAATGTGATCAGAGGCTCAGGCGGGAACTTGGTAAGGGTTCCCTATCATCAAACAGCAAGGTTAACCCAAGGAAAGGGGCCGAAAGGTAAGGAGCCAGCCTCCAAACCGAGTAACCCCTCAAACAACAACATTCAGGAACAAAAACACCAGGTAAAAGCACTGTACTCCAGAATTGCAGGAGCGGACCAGGATAAGTACGAGATCAGAGTGGTGAGGACAGATAAGGCGGCTATGACGCGTGAGGACCAATGGAAGATACAGTTCGGTGTCTCAGAACACATGGTACAGGCATCTAAATCAGGTCAGACAGGGGAGCACTTAGCTCACGGAGGAACCAAGTTAAACCACAGGGAGTTGATTATTTTCTGTAGACAAGCAGCAGGTAGCTTCTACAAAGAGGCAATAACTAGGATTGCAGGGTATGAAGCTTACCTTCCAGGAGAACGCCCGCCAGGTACGGAGATTTACACCACTCTCCCAGGAATGGCAACACCATTGTTGTCTAAACTTGACGAGCATTTCGTAGCAGGGACCTTCGGGTCATTAACAACAAAACAGGTACGTATTTCTAGGAAAGCATGGAGGATGGAAGGAGACAAGGAGACAAGTTGGCATGTCTACCTAGAAATAGACGAGGAGGCTGTCCAGTGGCTCAAGACCAAAAACTGGCTGTCACCAATAGGTTTGTACGTCCCAATGTGGGGACACCCAAAGGTAACAGGAATCACAGGATTTATAGCCCCGGACGCTAACATCAAGGTTCTAAAAGCTACATTAAGACAGGAGGATGAAGCTAGTACAGCAACAGAAGAACAGGACCAGACAATAACCCAGGCTAGCCCAATTCGGGAAACACCTTCTTTCCCACAGGTTAACCCTCAGGATATCCCGGACCTAAACAACATCCAGTTGCCGGTGGACGAGGAGAGCCCCAGGATCAGACACATAACAGGAGGTAACGAAAAGAAGAAGCAGGATAACAAAGACGAGGACGACGTTCTCCTGGACATGGAACTCGAGCCATACAAGGAAGTCCTCACGGACAAAATGGAAGAGGAACTTCTTGAAACCCAGGCAGAAAACACCAGTACTCCCAACAGGTTACGCAAGTTATCAGCAGGTAGCAAGAGGTCGGACAGAGACAGCAGCAGCTCGCCGGACTCACAGGAAGGGAAGATCAGGAGGAAACTCTCAGTGAGCGAGGGTCTGAGCGACGTGGATTAGGTATAGTACAGGTATATCTTAGGTATTTTTAGGATTTCTTTCCCTTTCTGTTATCAATGAGTTCCACTAAACCTCGTAAACTAGATCTCTCAACATCAGTGATTCAAATTAATCTAGGCAAACGTTTTACAGCAGCTTCCACGCTGCACAAGGAACTAAAAACTAATCAAATTTGCTTGATCCAGGAACCGGTCGTGAGGAAAGGAGTGGTAGGTAACGTGCCGAAGAGTCACAAGCAGTTTGTGCCCTTCACCCAGGATAAACCCAGAGTAGCAGCCCTGCTACCGAAGGACTTAGGAAAAAAGACTATGGTGCTGGCAGGACTCAGCTCTGGTGACAGTATCACTCTAAGGAGTAACATAAACAAGGATTTATCGATTATATTGACTTCAATATACATGGATATAACAAAGGACATCCCTAGCGACTTAATCACAAGGATATCCAGTTATGCGGAAAGAGAGAAACTCCCGCTGATAGCATCAGTGGACTCCAACGCCCATCACACTGCATGGGGACATACCAGTACGAACACCAGGGGAAGATCACTACTACAGGCTATCAGCTCCAACAACCTAGCGATCTGTAATACAGGTAATACACCCACATTTGTAGGAAAATTAGGACATTCTGTTATTGACCTCACACTTTGTAACCAACTAGGCCTTAACCTTATCAGAAATTGGAAAGTGGATAAAGGTAAATCCCTGTCTGATCACGAGGCCATTACTTTTACTCTAGGACTAGGGGACCGGGTTAGCTTTGCATCACGTTCATCTTCTAAGTGCGACTGGAAGCTATATAAGGAGCTGATAGCATCTGAGTTGGAGAGACATCCGTACTGGTTCTCACCAGTCACTGCAGCGTCGGATCTCAATGCTCGACAGCTTTTCATCTCTGACATCTTGCGGAGAAGCTTCAATGCTGCCTGCCCTATTACTCATGGTAACATTCGATCTACAGTACCATGGTGGACAGCGGAACTTACTACAGCAAAGCAGACAGCTCGAGCCCTGAGACGTAAAGCTAACCGGACCAGGAATAACCAAAACTGGGAACTCTCCAGGGATGCCAGCAGGACATACAAAAAACTTTTAACCAAGGCAAAACGTACAAACTGGAAACAATTTTGCGATAATCTTAAAGGTACTTCAACCCTAGCTAGGGTACATAAAATCCTCAGCTTTAACAAACCATCTCAGGGAAACCTTAACAGCCTCAGGAAACCGGACGGAACATTAACTGACACGCCTCAGGAAACACTAACACTCTTGAGCGACATACTCATCCCGAGCGATGGTACAGGGACAATCCGGACGCCATACGAAGGAGGAGATCCAGAAACCATAATCCAAATCACAGCTCCAAACAGAGTTGACAGGGCAGTTCGCGAACTTCAGCTCAACAAAGCTGCAGGACCGGATGATATAAGGAACGAAATGATACTCAAAGCTTGGGACCACATTAAAGATCCAGTCCGTATGATCTTTCACAACTCACTGGCACTAGGAATTACTCCAGAATCCTGGCATCATACCACAGGTTGTATTATACCAAAACCCCTCAAACCGGACTACAGTAACCCTAGGGCATTCAGGATAATCTCACTAACATCCAGTTTCCAAAAATTATTAGAAAGGCTCATACTCTGGCACCTTGAGTTAGACCTTAAAATTCCAGCTAAACTCACTAAAAACCAACACGGTTTTAGGAAAGGTAAATCTACGGAATCAGCGATCCACCTGTTAACCCGCAGGATCGAAGATGCGATGGCAACAGGGAACTACGCTTTAGGAGTGTTCCTAGACATTGAACAGGCTTTTGACGCAGTCAGCTTCACAGCGATCAAAGGAGCTCTGCTGGAAGCCAACATCCCTCCAACCATTTCAGAATGGATCTACTTCATGATAAGTAACAGGCACATTACTCTCACGTATTGCGAGTTCAGTATCACTAAAAAAGCTACTAAAGGTAGCCCTCAAGGAGGAGTATTGTCACCACTATTATGGAATCTAACTCTTAACACCTTCCTTAGCAGCCTAGGGATCCACAATAACTTTATACAGGCATTCGCAGACGACTTGGTAATCCTCGTACGAGGCATCTGTAAAGTCACGATCAGAGACATAGCCCAGCAACAGCTACAGAACATCAGCAACTGGTGCACGAGCAAAGGATTAAAACTCAGTGGAGTCAAGAGTACAGCAATCCTATTCACCACCAAACAGGACAATAATCTAGACTCCCCGCTAACAGTTGACGGAACTACAGTTCCCACAGTTAATAGTACAGTCTACCTAGGGGTTACTTTCGACCAGAAACTTAATTGGGGTACTCACATACTTAAAAAATGTGATAAGGCCATAGGACAACTTCACGCTTGTAAACCAGCTGTAGGAACAATCTGGGGCATCTCACCGGCGGGTGTGAGATGGATCTATAACCAAGTCATTCTCCCCTCACTAGGTTATGCAGCGATAGTTTGGCAACACTCAACAGACAGACACTACATCTCTGTCAGACTGGAAACAGTTCAACGCCAAGCAGGTCTCATGATCACTAGAGGACTGAAAAGTACTCCCACTCCTAACCTGGAGATCCTAGCTAGAATCCGTCCCATCAGCCTTAAACTTAAATCTCTAGCAATTAAGTCGGCAATGAGACTTAAATTACAAGGAACATGGAATAAACAGTACCATTACAACCAGCGAGGACACTGTAAATCACACGCTTACAACGTCGAGAAAATGATAACTAACATAACTTACACAGGATGCACACTTCAGGACAATATCCCCAAGGTTACCATGCTGGACAGACGTTTCAAGGTAATTATACAAGAAAGGAAAGCTGCCATCAACTACATCGATAATCTTCCTCCCTACATCTGGCAGATCTTTACAGACGGCTCGAAAGCAAGTGGAATTACAGGAGCGGGATTCTGTGTCATCAAAGCAGCACAAGAGTACCACAGAGTCAGCTATCAACTTGGCACGCTGGCAACAGTCTACCAATGCGAGCTCTTTGCGATCCACATGGCAAGTATCTGGATCAATGATAACATAGGGTTACCAGCTACCATTAACTTTTTCTCAGATTCCCAGGCCTCGCTTAAAGCGCTTACCAGCACTAGCATTAGCTCCAGAATAGTACTGGACATCGTAGACCAACTTAATACATTAGGTACCTCCCACCGAGTAGAACTTAGGTGGGTCCCAGGACACGAAGGAGTACACGGTAACGAACTTGCCGACGAACTCGCAAGAGAGGGATCCAGCAGTATCCCCATAGGACCTGAACCATTCCTCCCACTACCTGAAGGAATCATCAACAACGCAATCGATGAGTACCTATTCAAACTACACCTCAACGCATACCGACAGGTCGACCTCAGTGATAAAGGGAAAATCCCTCTTGGACTATTCCTTAACAAATACAAATACAGGAATATTAATATCACAGGAACTCACCTCAGATGGCTAACATGGCTACTTTCAGGGCACAGCCCACTAGCTTACTTTCAGACTAGGGCCAACAACGTCAACTTTGAGACACAAGACTGCGAACACTGCCCAGGGGAAGCAGAAACATCACAACATTTCCTCTGCGAATGTGTACAGCTGATGACTATCAGACTGAGGATATTTGGTAAACCTCTACTCACAATGGAGGAAATTATCAACAGTAAACTCAACCACATCATAAAGTTTGTGGAACAGTCAAAAAGACTAGACAAGGAAGATCTCTTTGGGTAAACTACTAGGAATTAACACCAGGAAATAACACAATTTCAGGAAAACAACATCAGGAAATAACCCACTCCCAGGAAAACTAATAATAGCACAAATTCCAGGAGATGACCTGGCTCGGAAGTCCCTTGTCTGCCCACCGAAGTACCACAACCGAAGTGGGTTTGCTCTGAGACAGGTAGTGACAGCTTCAAGACTCCAGAGGTCTGTTGCATTGATATTTATTATTTTATGATTTCGTATATACTTTGGGAGTCCTGGAATGCAGCTAGCAGGAGTTGCACTCTGTGGGCACGGCGAGAAGGCCTCCATCTTTATCGTAAGAGGCCAGAAACCGTTGACCAGAACAGAGAGAGAGAGAGATAATCTAGAAAAATCACTTTCAAACTTGCATTAATTGAAAACATAGCAAGAGTCTGGAAACACAGTGTTTCAATCTGGTCTTTACATAAATAACTGAACTTTAATATTACTTTACATAAATGACTGAATTTTAATAGCTATTTAACACATGTTAGGACTGTACTACTGTACATAGCTGATGGCCACAATCTCTTATGATGTATTATTGGTATCAAACAATGTTCTTCCCAATACATTCAAAACAGATTTGGCTGAGATTTATAGGCATGCCTGTCACTTAGAGCATGAAAAAAGGTTCAGAAGTCTCATACATTGGAACAAAGACTGTAAATTTCAATTTTATTGCCAACACCTTTTGTCAAACATTCCATCAATGAAACAAAAAGTTGTCAATGGAACAATAAACCATGTGTAGCAATGTAAGTAGCAACTTCTGGACATACAATGTACATGTTGTTAAGAGCTGCCTATCGGTTCAGCAAGTTGAATGCATTCTCTGCATCCACTAAGATGATGGCTTTAGTTTCAGGGTCTTCAAAGCAGTCCCTTGCAGCGTGGACTGCTGCTTCCACTCCTCCCTGAATAGTATCACAAACTTGAATAGGAGCAGTGGCTCCAACCAGATCTTTCTGTAGGAGGGTCATTACTGTCTTCCCTATTATCCTTCGTAAGACTTCACCTATGCCTACAACCCTGACTCCAGGCTTTTTATCCAGGGGTACAAGTCGACATGCTGTCAATGAGGTCAACAGC